>NC_141691.1:1572459173-1573059173 GCF_964263255.1 Lissotriton vulgaris
CTTTGGCCCCCTATCTGGTCTCGATGCTATAGATTGACTCAACGATCCATCTAGTGAGTCTCTGACTGTTAGTGTAGTAGCCCAAGAGCCCATTGAACATAGTATGGTGTGCCCAATTCAAACCAACAATCGAGCAGATGGAGAAGGAGGTCAAATGTCTCTGTTAACTAGCCCTCTACCATACGCAGCTATTCAGGGGTCCTTGACCGAGGACAAAACCATAGTCCCAGTAGATCGCGCTAAGCACTTAGTGGTTAATGATGATACAGGGGCGTCTTATGGATCTGCACAGCCCTTACACCCTTTGTTGCCTGTACAGCCCTTACACCCTTTGTTGCCAGACAACCTGAAAGATCACTTGAAAATTTTGTCCTGGAACATAGTGGGTATTAAGGCGCGCCTTGCGTCTACTGACTGGTCGAACTTTATGGACAATTATGATATCATCCTGTTGCAGGAAACATGGGCAACGGAGCCTGTTCATAAGCTGGGTTATATTAATTTCTTCAAACCCGCTATCAAAGGAGGCAAAGGGCGGGCCTCAGGTGGATTGTTGATTTCGGTGAAGCAATCCCTGGGTTTCTATCCAATGGAATTCCCGGTGGAGAGTCAGGATCTCCTCTCCATCATAATAAACAAAGGGAACAAGCAAATCATGAATATTGTCAATATTTATGCTAGAGGTCTGCCTGGCGGTCGAAGCCCACCCTTGCTGAACTTTGTTGATCATATGATTATGAAAATGGACAGAGGCATTATTACCATTCTTGCTGGTGACCTAAATTGCAGCATAGAACCTGTGCTTGATATGGGAGACACTTGGATTATGGCAGACGATTCGGTATGGGGTATCCCGGACTTACAAGTGGAGAAGAGGGCAAAAGCAACAGAGGCTGCAGTATCTTGGATGGCTTTTTGTTTACAAAATGGGTTCCGTGCATGTAATGGCCGCTCTGCCTCGGATATGAAAGGAAATTGTACTTTCGACAATGGGCAGAGGCAGAGCCGCATTGACTATATCTTACTGAACATGGAACATTGGTCTTTGCTAATAGACATGGCAGTTTTACAGCGCCCGGAAAGTGACCACAACCCACTGTCACTATCGTTGAAGATACCGGGTCTAAATAGACAGGAGGAGCCATCTGCTACCTATACAGGGGATGCCCAACTTACCAATGACAGGAGGAGATTGAAGTGGTCACGGGTTTTGGAAGATGAGTGCTTACTAGACAATATTAATGTTGTGGTGTAAAATGCGCTTAATGAAATGTCGCAAATAGATTTGACGGGGGTGGACATTGGATTAGCCAATAACGTGATGGGAGTCCATATTAATTGTTTTGACCGTCTAAAAACTCTCCTATCCAAACCATGTGGGAGTGCTACTACTAAAACTAATCCTTTGCCCCAAAAATGGTACAACAAGAAATGTAGGGAGGCACATGCAGCTCTCATTTCCGCCATTAAATCTCGGGATATGGTTGGAGTAAGAGCTGCAAGGCTCCATTACAAAAAAACCCTTAGAAAAGCTAAACGGGAGTGGGAGGACGAGTTCTGGTCAGACCTCTTGGAGGCATCTTCCACTAACAACCAGAAAAGGTTTTGGGATTTGGTCAAATGGGGTAAAAACGTAGATTCTTCTACCCCGGGAAATAATGTGCCCCTCGAGGACTGGGTATCATTCTATTCGGCCCAATTTAGAGCTGATGATGATGAAGCTACAAATCCCTTAGGCAATGCACCCTTGCTGACCCAGCAAGGTGAAAAACTCACCTTTACAGTTGCTGAGGTTGAGCTGGCGCTGGCAACTACTCTACGAGGGAAAGCCCCCGGTATGGACCTGATCCCGGCTGATTTATTTAAATCTAATCCCGTTTTGTGGCTCCCATATATTACCAGGATAGCTAACACTTTGGCCCTTGGAGCTACAGTCCCAAAATCATGGAAAGGGGCCGAAATTGTCCCAATTTACAAAAAGGATGATAAATCCACTCCAGGCAATTACCGCCCTATCAGTTTAATCGATTCGATTCAAAAGATAGTGGCGCGCATGGTCCTAGGACGTGTCCAGGGATGGATTGAAACAGAGAATATTTTGTCACCCATGCAGGCGGGCTTCAGATCGGGAATGAGCACCATAGATCAGGTTTTTAGATTCTGCCTGATCTAATGGAAGGAGGTGTGGTTGGGTGGCGGTACCATCTATGCTGCATTCATTGATCTGAAGTCCGCCTTCGATCTGGTGCCTAGGGACAGGCTATGGGGTGTGCTGAAAAATCTGGGGTGCCCATTAGAATTATTAGAGCTCATTGTAAGACTCCATGAGGACAACTTTGCGAGGGTGAGGTGGGGGGGCCAGGGACAAGTGACGGAGACGTTTCCCGTAACTCGAGGTGTCCGCCAGGGGTGTGTCCTGGCCCCAACCCTCTTCCTCCTTTTCATCGATCAAGTTGTCAAATTTTTCATGGATACCCCCACTGATGCACCAATGCTGGCTGGGATTAGGTTCCCCTTACTCATCTTCGCAGATGACACTTTAATCCTCTCAAAAACACGCAGCGGTCTCCAGCGGGCTCTCGACCGCTTTGAGGAATACTGTGCCATCAATAATTTGGTAGTCAATGTGGGGAAAACAAAATTTATGGTTTTCACAAAAAACCATCCAGTCCGGAGTTCAGTAAAGTTGAATGGAGTAAACCTCGAACAGGTCGATACCATGACCTATCTAGGGGTTACCCTCGATAGCCGCTTAAGATGGAAGGACCAGATCAATATGCAACATCTTAAACTTGCTAGGCTGACTGGTTGTCTCATCAAAGAGCAGAAGGAATCAATTACAAAACGGGTCCTTCCTGCCCTTAAGATCTATGATGTTAAAATCTCTACAGCCATTTTATATGGCGCGGATCTGTGGGGCCACATGGACTTGCTTAATCTGTTCAAAACTCAATGTAGATTCCTTCGAAATCTAGTAGGCCTCCCGCAGTCAACACCCTCGATTCCCCTCTGTTTGGACCTTGGTTCCCCACCTATTAATGAGATGGCAAGATTTAGGTTAGTGGCACTGTGGAGACGGATATGGACTTCTCCAGATCTATCCCTCTTTGCAAAAGAACTGTCGGAAGTCAGGTCTATTAGGGGTTCAGGGAAAATACCCTGAGTTTCTGCTGTTAAATCTATTCTTAAAGATATGGGCCTGGAACACCTCTGGACATCTCCGCAATCTAATGCTTTCCCATCCAAAGACGAGTTCAAATCATTGTATTGGGCCACAACCCGCCTAAAAAGAGTCCTGCTCTCTAATAAAAACGGCCTTACAGGCAGGTTTTTAACATTCAAAATTGACCTATCGAGAGAGCCATATTGGGATGTTATATCTCGACCGTTAGATAAAAAGTTGTACCACCAGTTTAGAGTGGGCGCTTTGCCCTTGAACACCTTTCTAAACAAACGGTCTACAGGCATATCGCCCTACTGTACATGTTGCCTAGGTCATATTGAATCTGAAGGACATTTTCTTTTTGCCTGCCCAAGATACGGTGCACCCCGAAAGAAATGGCTAAAACCTTTGTTTCAAAAACTACCATTTAAAACAGCGATGGAAGCCATATGGGTGCTTAGGACTAACACCTCAGAACTATTTGTGGTAGCTCTGGCAAAGTATTTGGGATGGGCTTGGCTCCTAAGGCTAAAAACCAGCATGCCTTAGCACCAAGTTCAAAGGTGATCTGCAATTGGTCATAATCTGTTTGATTATGTATCTGTTAACTATTCCATGAACTAGTTTCATCATCTGTATCCCTTGTTTCTTTTCCAGCCATACAAAAGGGTCCGTTTACAATCAATTTGAACTGTAATGTCGTCCTTTTTATGCAATGTTATTTATTTCCATACAAAATATTCAGGTTCCTTTATTCACTAATTGAAATTTAATCCTGTTTTATCCATTTGTCACAAAATGTCCTTATTCTTATTTGCATACTTATTTGTATATCCTTTGTTAGTGTTTAAATTTTTTTTTCTTTTTTTTTGAATCAGTTACATTCTTTTGTATTTTAATGTGTCTTTTATGATTTGCTAAAAATCGAAATAAAGACTTTAAAACCTGAACCTGACATACGCTTATACACTGTACAAGTAGGCGCAAGACACATCTGCACATGTATGTCGCTGTGCAGGAAGCTGGCATTGCTATAAATGTAACCGGACAAACATTACATTGGCTGTTAAGTCCCTCTAACCTTGCTGGCTGGGTAACTATTACGACGGTTGCTCTTGGTTACTTCCCATAGTTGTTTATTTTTCGTTACAATGGACATGGCCTCACCTGGGAAAGCGGGGGCAAATCCTAACAAGGGCACATTGGACAATTACTTCAAGAAATCCATCTCTGAGATTGAAAGAGAAGAAGCTCTGGAAGAGAAAAGGATGGAGCGTCGTCGCTCCATCGAGGGTCATAAGGCTAGATCCACCCTGGGTACATCCCTGCCCAATTGACTACCTAGTACAGAGCTGATCACTGAGGACCCCTTTACATCTCAGGGTGTCCCAGAACTCCTAAGAGATATCTCTCCTGCGCCACTTTCTCTTGTGGATCCCTTCAGTCCACCTCCTCCTGCCCCCCCACCATCTTGTAACACTGATGTAGCCCCGAATCCCCCGCTAGCTCACATCCAAATTGGAAAAATTAACCCCAAAAATCTGCAGAGGAAGGTTGTGGCCCAGATAAATCATGGTCCTCCGCCCAAAAAGAGAATGAGGAAGGGGGGCCCCATACAAAAAGGTAAAACTAGTCATACTGAATTTGGCAAGGGCAAGGGGGGGGACAGCCCTTGTTTCTAAATCAACTGAAGGCATAAGACTTGATATTCCCACAGTGACTATACAAGACACACCATCTCCCATAGTAGTTACTACCCCTCCAAATCCAAATTCTGAGGAGATTATCCCGCTCGCCCCCACTTTGGAGTTTCTTGGGCAAATGCTCAGGACGCTCACTTCCCCAATCATGGACAGATTACGGGCCATTGAAGAGCGGTTAGGGAATCTGGAGCAGACTATTCTCAATAAACTGGACAACCAGATGGTTGTTCCCATATATAGTACAGTGACAGCTTCAGCCAGCTCATCAAATAGTTTAAAACCTTCTGTACCCAAGAAGCCCCACCCAACTTCTACCAACCTAGCCAAGGCGGCTCACATAACCTCTATCATTACCACAACGGCCTCTCTCCCCATGTCCAATCTCCCTACCAAAATAGTGGCAAACAATCTCTTGGGAACTTCAACCTCTAAAAATGATTCTAGACCTGACATGCACTCGAATGGTGCCATTACCAAGGGCGGAAATAGTATGTTACCTAGACCAATTCAGACGGTTGAAGAGAGAGAACCCCCTAGTATAGTACAAAAACGTAGGATCCCTCAGGTCGAACTGCCTCCGGAATCACTACCTTACGTAGTGGTGCTTACGGGTGTTCCCACCCTTGACCCTGATAAGCGAGAAGGCCCACAACAACTCAAAAATAAGACCATGTATTGGCTGTCCAAGAACAGACCACTCCCTGGGAATGTAAATGGGGACATAGTGCATGTGCGCCGACTCTCCTGGTTGGGGGGGCGGGTGAAAGACATAGAAGGCGATCTGATTGTGATCAACTTCAGGGACCCGGAAGCTGTCAGGCATATTCTGAGCTGGATGCCAGGGAACCTAGGCAAATCCATCATGCCGTGTGATCTCACCTATTTCTACCCTAGAGCTCTAGTGGCCCCCCTGTCATGTCCATGGCCCTCTATGTCCCTGACAGGTATCAATGGTCCTAAACAAACCAACCACTATCCTCCTTTGCACCTGACCCCTTGATTCCAAAGAATGCTCATAGGTGGGAATCGGTCCCTCAGAGGGGCTATGGTTCCAATTATAGGAGTTTGGACCATTCCTCCCAAATGGGGGGGATGGACCACTTGCTTCCTTTCACACCCTTGGAAGTTAGCAACAGATTCAAAGCATTCTCTGGTTTATATTCTTGTGACTGACTCGAGGGGTGCTCCCCTGGTCATTTTACTGCAGAGGGGGCCCCAAGTGAACATAACGGTAATTCTGTTGCTCAAGCTTTTAACCCTCCCCGACAATTGCTTGGCGATGTCTATGGCACAACTCAAACCCATCCAGCTGGAAGCAATCACAGTTTATCTCCCCCCCCACGGATCTCCATCTCCCATGTATGCAGTGGTGGAGATACTTCTGAGGGCCAGGGCCCCACATTCCATACTAAGTCTAGAGCCCTGAGGGTACTTTCATGGAATGTTGCAGGTATTTTTAACAAAATACAAACTGAAGAATGGGATTCCCTGATATCTAATAATGAGATTTGCCTTTTTCAAGAGACATGGGCGAGGGAACCGGTTCACAAGACTGGTTATGCTGTATTTGAAATTCCTGCTACTTGGAATGGAAGGGGGAGGCCCTCAGGCGGTCTGGCGGTGTGGATAGCATCTCACACTGGGTGCATAGCGGAAAGTATAGCCGCGCTCTCCCAAGATATCCAGTGTGTTTTACTAACCTGGACGGGCGCCCCGAAGTTGGCAATAATAAATGTTTACTCCCGCCCAGTAGGACCAACGGCGGAGTCTACTACACTAGAAGACCTTGCGTCTTTTTTGAGCCAGCTGCCGTCAGATTATAAGGTGATTTTGGGTGGCGATCTTAACTGTCATTTTGAACCCTTAGAGGGCTTGAGGGAAGGGGCCCTCATGGCAGAAGATGATTACTGGGGTATACCACCGTGCCAATCCCCCCATCCCAGATCCTGGTCTCCACTTGCGGTTCAAATCATGTCGCTAACTCTCAACTATGCGTTAAGAGCTTGTAATGGTCGCACACCCTCAGACACCCCCTCAAAATGCACATTTAATAGACCAAACCATGAGTCAAGACTGGACTACATTTTTGTCGATACCAGTCTGTGGCCAAAGGTTGAGGATTTTAATATAATCCCCCGCACTGATAGTGATCATAATGCCCTTTCACTTTCCATGGACTATCTTCCTGAGCCCACCGGACTCTCCTCCCCGGGGGAAGGAGATGAACGGGGAAACCTTGTATTAACCTCTAACAGGCGAAGGGTGAGATGGCAGAAATTCTCCAAGTCGGAAGAAAATATTAGGAAAATGTACAACCTCGTCCTCCCAAGATTTGAGGCTTTGGATGAAGTAATCAGTCGCTCCAGTGCTCAGGACCTATTTAAAATCTTACCTTCCTTACATGAAGACATAGTGGGAGCTTTGGGAGAGGTCCTCTATCCAGAGGTACCTAAACCCAAGCATAAAACCAGAACCTCCACTTGGTACAACTCTTACTGCAGAAAGGCCAAAACTGATCTTATTGCTGCAGTCAAAGAGGGTGCCCCCCGTACCAGGGTGTCCGCTTTGCGACAACTGTACAAGGACATTATGGCCCGTGCGAGGTCAGACTGGGACTGGGATAGATGGCATGATCTTTCAGCAGCACTAATAGCTAAGGATACTAGAAGATTTTGGTCCATAGTCTCCACTGGCTCAGGGGAACCCAAAGCTGCAGTTGAACCCAATATAGCTGCACATATATGGGAAGACCATTTTGGGAAACTTTATGCAGATGAATTAGAAAACACTGATGCCACTATTGCAACACTCCTCTCCCTCCCTGGAGATACTCTGGAGTTCACGTTAGGGGAAGTGGTCAGTGCAATAGATGGCCTAGCAATGGGCAAGGCCCCCGGCCTTGATAAACTACCTGGTGACCTCTTCAGGTCCCATTCAGAGATTTGGGCTCCCTACCTTCTCATCCTCTTCAACTCAATAGCATGTGGAATGGCGATCCCCTGCACTTGGCTGGGGGCAGAGATAGTCCCTATCTTTAAGAAGGGCTGTCCTCTGCTCCCATCCAACTACAGGCCGATCAGCCTGATAGATGTCCCCCAGAAGATTTATTCGCGACTTTTATTGGACCAACTCATGGATTGGATGGAGGAAAATGAAATTTTAAGTCCTCTCCAGGCTGGCTTCAGGAAAAATACGTCCACCATGGACCAAATCTTCCGCCTCGTTCTCCTTTACTGGAAAACGGTGACCATTGAGGGCGGGAGATTATACATGGTGTTCGTAGACCTGAGGTCAGCGTTTGACCTTGTACCACGGAAAAAACTCTGGGAGGTCCTGAGGGAGATGGGAGTACCCACCAATTTACTCCAGGCAATCATAAGACTCCATCAGGGTAATTTCGCCCAGGTGCGTTGTGGGCGGGGTGGTGCTTTGACACAAAGGTTCCCTGTTTCCCGGGGGGTCAGGCAGGGGTGCGTCCTTGCCCCAACCCTTTTTTGTCTTTATGTGAATAGTTTTAGAAAAGGGGGTGGTGATGAACAGAGTGTCTGAGTTAAACAGACCACTCTTACCCAGTCCAAAGATCAGGGCTTGATCCATCACCGTTATTTATCTCACTGCCCCATCCCAGCTCAGAACCTGGCTATATGCAAATCAGTCTGTCCCTGGCCCAGTGCATCATGGGAACAGGGCAGACTAAACTACCAAGCCAATTCTTCACCAGAAAGGAGACAAGCTACCGGGGACCGGTTTCTGGCATTTCAGCCTTCTTCGGCCCGGCTTGCTTGAATCCTGATGGAGCAGTGAGAAAGGGACTCATGTCTGAGTATACCCTGCCACACCTATAGTGGCCAAAAACGATTTAGAAAAGGGGGTGGTGATGAACAGAGTGTCTGAGTTAAACAGACCACTCTTACCCAGTCCAAAGATCAGGGCTTGATCCATCACCGTTATTTATCTCACTGCCCCATCCCAGCTCAGAACCTGGCTATATGCAAATCAGTCTGTCCCTGGCCCAGTGCATCATGGGAACAGGGCAGACTAAACTACCAAGCCAATTCTTCACCAGAAAGGAGACAAGCACCAAGCGTGGAAGGGTATTCTCAGATGTGAGACCCTTGCTCATTGCACCATCAGGATTCAAGCAAACCGGGCCGAAGACGGCTGTAATGCCAGAAACCGGTCCCCGGGAGCTTGTTTCCTTCCCAGTGTAAGAATTGGCTTTTGTAGTTTGGTTTGCCCTGTTCCCATCATGCACTGGGACAGGAACAGACTAATTTGCATACAGCCAGGTTCTGAAACTGGGATGGTGCAGTGAGCTAAAAAACGGTGTTGGATCTAGCCCTGATCTCTTGACTGGGTGAGAGCTTTCTGCTTAATTCAGAGACTCTGTCCCTCACCACCCCTTGTTGTAAATATTTATGTGAATAGTGTCATCTCGCATTTAGCCAATGTTGGAGACAACGACGCCCCGGTCCTGGCAGGCAGGAGGGTACCGGCAATTATGTTTGCTGATGACACCCTCCTGCTTTCCAAATCGCCCATGGGAATTCAGAGAATTCTGGATGGCTTTGATCTCTTCTGCAGGCAGTACGGCCTCGAGATCAACACCGGGAAGATGAAGTATATGATCTTTAACCCCTCCTCCACAACCAGACCCAACCCATCCCTAAACTCCACCGTCTTAGAGAGGGTAAAAACATTTCAATACCTGGGCGTAAACCTCCAAGAGAATCTTTCATGGTGTCCACAGATTGCAAGCTCGTGAATAAGGCTCTCTCAACTGTCTGGGGCTATCCTGAAGATTACTAATACCTCAACATATAAACCCATAGCCCCCGCAGTTGAGATGTACAAAACCCAAGCAAAATCTGCTGCACTATATGGCAGCGAACTTTGGGGACACCAAGCTGCAAATGAGATGGTACGTGTTGAGAACAATTTCATGAGGCGTCTCTTGGCCCTCCCAGCTGCAACTCCCTTGCTTCCCCTACGTCTTGACTTGGGCTTATCGTCTATCAGGGAGGATGCTGAACTCAATCCTATAAGATTCTGGCATAGACTCTGGTCAACTAAGGAGCTTAGCCACTACAGGCGAGATCTCGTGCATGTTATGAACCTAAACGTCAATGACAAGATCCCCTGGCTAACTTTTGTCAAAAAAGAATTGTTCCGGCTAGGCTTAAATGAACTGTGGCTGGCCCCCGAAATTGGTTGTAACAAGGTCCCCCGGAAAAGACTAGTGAAAGCCTACAAGCAACAAAATCTTGTATCCCAAATGACCGCACCTAGCATTGGCACCTTAACCCACTGTTTTACCCAATCCAAAAATACCTACAAATTTGAATCTTTTTGGGATTTTATTTACCCGGTCACAGCAAGGAAGCTCTTTATACAGTGGCGGTTCGGAACCCTACCCCTTAAATCCTTTACGAGTAAATGGACCAATGGAGGGGACAAATTATGCCCTGGCTGCAATTCCTGTGATGAGGAGGAAATCCATGTCCTGTTTTTCTGTCCCACCTATAGGTCCCCAAGGAAGTATTGGTTGGTGCCTTTATGCAGAAACATGGCAATAAGAAACTGTTCAACATCGTATAGAATATTGAAATTTGATTCCTCCCCTCACATTGTTTTTGCAGTCTCAAAATATTTGTTCGCCATGTGGCGTATTAGGTCCAAGTTGATTAAGGTTTTACCAACATAGGATGATAGTTCCAGCCACTGTCTCAAAATAATTTTTAGCTCCCTACGGTAAAGTTTTTACATTAATGTTTATCTTACCTCAATTGATATGAACTGTGATGTATCTTTCTTATCCATTTTATTTCATCTAATTTTAACTCCCAAAATTTGTATCCATTTGTACTTACATGTACTCAAATGTTGATTTTAAAATGTTGTATGTTTTTTTTATGCATCTTTTATGGTCTTAATGGCCGAAATAAAGATTTTTTGGATTGGATTGGTAATAGAACAACGTGTAATTTTACAGCGCTTAGAGAAGGACACTGTTATATGAAGCACTATGTAAAATTTCCAAGTAATCATTATATATGAGAGGAGAATGCAGAACGTCAAATGTATATATGAAAGAAGTGTGCCAACTCTGTGTGTGTAGCGGTCGACCTCGAAGCTGGGGAACAGGTTCGAGTCTTGGCAGCAGTGATGCTGAACATCCTGTGATTCTGGGCAAATCAACTAATCTCCCGGTGCCTAACAAAAATGAATGTGTTCGTCTGTAATGCAACTGCCGTGCACTTAACGTCGTACAACGTAATACTATAAATTAACATGATATCAGGTTTTAGAGCGCGAGAAGGCCTCCGCACAAATGAGACGGAAGGGCCCTTCACCATTGCCCACTAGAATATTATTACATGGTAGTCGATTTAAGGATTTTATACATTCTCCACCCACCCCGCAGTATAAAACAGGAGCAGATGACACAGAGGGTGTGGACATTATCCAATACTTAGAAAGCGGCTTCTTTGTACAGCAGAGCAGTGGCTTCTAGGCGCACGAGGACATGAGGTGAAGCTATCGTTGACCAGAGGCGCCTCTCAGACAGTTGACGCTCTTGACATCAGTATTGTAGATGGGAAGGTACCAACTGGCCAGGGGTGAGCGCTGTGGTTGGAGCCACCTTCTCCCCCCCTCCTCCTTCCAGGCCCAGTCCATCCTAGCATAGGGACACTTCTACTGACATGTAGAAACGAGCTTGCCCACCTACTTACAAGTACTCTATCATTTTTAGTCCCATAAATCCTCATCCCAGTCATTTCAACTCCCACACGGAAAAGGAACAGGAAGTTAGCTGAAAACCCCCACCCACCAAGGGACCTTAAGGTTATCTTTCCAGGGTAACTTTCTGAAACTACCCTGCCGGTTGAAGGCCAGAGGCCCAGGGAGTAGTGAGTGAGTCTTAATGACTGTGACATCATATCCATCCAATGCTTTTAAAGTTTTTTAATTGCTCCATGTGCACTATTTATTTTATTCATTTTAATTATCTGCCAGCAGCGCCCTAGGCTGGGAATACAATAGTAACCTGGGCGACATGGTGGACCCTTTACGAGCCCCTTCTAAGGGCCTCTTTTTGAGGTTTTTGTCTCACTGGTCTTCATTTGCAGATTTAGGGCCCTATTCTATTAACAATATGCACTATCTTTGAAATGTTTATGATATTTATATTGGTATGATTTGTGAACATGTCTGAAGAAGTTCTTAGGAACTGAGAATGTTTTGAACTGGTGCTCATGTAAAGCGCTCTGATACGAGTTTGCACTATATAAAACTCCCGAAAAATAAATAAACCGTTCACAGTTACATTTGTTTTAAAAGAAACCACAACAAGCATTGGAAATGCAATAGGGCTCGCATTAGAAAAGTTGGAGCTATTGGTCTTGTAAATGACAAATATTTTATTTATTTGTTGGTTTTTAAAATAGCTAAATTGATAGCTTTGTCGTTTACAACGCCAATAGTTATAACTTTCGCGAATGTGACACCTATAGCATTTGGAATGCAACATATTTTGTATTTACGTGACTTAGATGGCAGCTCTGGTCGTTAGGCCACATCTCTAGAGAGCAGGAGAGTGCAGCAGGGGAGAGAAGCACAGCAATGCAATAGGTCTCGCATTAGGAAAGTTTGAGTTATTGGTATTGTAAAGGACACATTTTTTATTTATGTGCTTGTTTTGAAAATAGCGAAATTAATAGCTTTGTTATTTACAATGCCAATAGTTTTATCTTTCGCAAATGTGACACCTATTGTAACACAATATGTATTGTAGCACTGAGTGGTGTGAGGGTGAAGGGTGTGAGGGTGAGGGGGTGTGAGGGTGAGGGTGTGTGAGGGTGAGTGGGTGTGTGAGGGTGTGAGGGTGAGGGTGTGTGAGGGTGAGGGTGTGTGAGGGTAAGTGAGGGTGTGTGAGGGTGTGTG
Organism: Lissotriton vulgaris; assembly: GCF_964263255.1. Lineage (NCBI taxonomy): Eukaryota > Metazoa > Chordata > Amphibia > Caudata > Salamandridae > Lissotriton > Lissotriton vulgaris. The sequence goes on from NC_141691.1 coordinate 1,572,471,984, forward strand.
AGTGTGAGTGAGGGTGTGTGAGGGGGCGAGGGTGACTGAGGGTGTGTGAGGGTGACGGGATGAGGGTAAGGGTGTGTGAGGGTGAGGGTGTGTGAGGGTGTGTGAGGGTGTGTGAGGGTGAGGGTGTGAGGCTGAGTGAGGGTGAGAGGGTTGTGAGGGGGTGTGAGGGCGAGTGAGGGTGTTTGAGGATGAGAGGGTGAGGATGAGTGAGGGTGTGTGAGGGTGGGTGAGGGTGTGTGAGGGTGAGGGGGATGAGGAAGAGGAGGTGTGAGGGTGAGGAGGTGTGAGGGTGTGAGGGTGATAGGGTGAGGGTGTGAGGGTGTGAGGGTGAGTGAGGGTGAGATGGTGTGAGGGTGAGGGTGTGTGTGAGTGTGAGGGGCTGTAGAAGCAAAAAAGGCAGAATAAAGACTGCTGTTAAAGAGATGCATGTTTTTAACCGCTTGACTCTCATGGCGCAACTGTACATTATTTATCAAACATGTGCTGTACACATAAACTGAATAGTCTCAAGGCATTTGAGTACTAACACGAAGGTTGGGAGAGTGTAATAAATACTGCAGTTCATGGTGACTGCAACAGGATTGGCCAGAGAGACTCGAGGCGTTTACTAACACTGTTTCATTCATAATTGGGGGACTCGTGTGGGTGAATCAAATTTCAAATTCTCTGTTCCGGGGCAAAGTCAAGGTAAGCTCAATCATGGCAGCTTGTACTGCTTAATGAGATTTGTGCTTTGGGAAGAGGAATTTGCTGAATACTCTTCTGAAAGAAATGAAGGTAAGACTTGCTTTAATCTGGGTCGGTAGCTTGTTCCATGGTTCGGGCAGCTATGTGATAGACTGATTTGAGTGTGACTTGAAAGGTTGCGACTGGCTGTTCAGAGAGGCCTGAATGGTTTTTAGAGACCTATCATGTTTCTAAGTTATGATTGGTGGACGTGGCTGCCCTGCAATTTTAGGTTAGGCGAAGTATTATCAACTTGATATTGATGCTCTCACTTTGAAGTTGAAGAAAGAAGAGTAAACACCAAGCTTCCTCAGAAGCCTGAGATGACATTTATTTTTTATTTTATTTTATTTACTGAGTTTCATATAGCCTGGCTGGACCCGGAGGTATCAGAGCGCTTTACATCAGGAACAACAGCAAGTAACTGCAATAATCATTTAGACATTTTACACAAAAATTTCGAAGTGAATGCCAAATCAGCGGCGGCAGAGAAGGAGAAGGGGGGATAAGAATAAGACTAGAAGGATAGGTGGGGGAGGGAACCTGAGGGGGGAGGAGGTAAAGGTAAAACCGGAAAAACGAGATAGACGTTCAACTGAAGAGAAAAGAAAAACATAGCAAAAAACATAAGGTCAGGGTACAGTAATTTAGACATAGTTGCAAGACGTTAACAAGGATAGTGAAAAAATTCAAAGGGGGGAGAGAAGGTAGAAGGGGACAAAAGTGGTGTTATGAAAGCAGGTGCGGGGATAGGAGGGAGCGGGGGGGGATGGGGTAAGGCAGACCAGAAGGAAGGGGAAATACGTTTGAGGAGCGTTGGGGTGAGAGTGGAGGGAAGGGAGGGGGGGGACATAAGTACAGCAAGATGGTGGGTCCAGGTCCGGGAGATCTACAATGGTCAGCTACACAATGGCTGGCGGGTCAAAAGTCAGAGGGACAAAAGTCCACGATGCGAACCAGGGAGTAAGAATTAAGTGCATAAGAGAAAGAAGTCAATGGAGGGTACGCAGTTCCAGAGTCAAAGGCAAGAGGCAGGGAGAAGAGACGTGCAGAGGCTCCGAACCTCAGGGGCATCGGTGATGATAATCCGGGCTTCACTCCAGCATCCCCCATACCTGAAAAGGACTCTCAGGTCACAGAAGACGGGATCACGGCGGAGTACCTCTGATTAGACGGCCAGCATAGGGGGGCAGCGAGGCAGCAGCCAGAACTGGGCGAGCGAGTTGTCTCCAGGTCAGCAGACTGCATGCGGGAAAGCAGGTACATCGGAGAAAACAGCGCCGTGGCACTCACCTTCGCCCCAGAAAACACTGAAGGTGATAAAGCGTTGGGGCAAGCAGGTAATTGCGACCCAGTGGGTAGAGGGACGGTACGGAAGAGTGGAATCGTGTCCCTGTTCAGTCCGCCGCCATCTGGAGCAGTAAGAGCTGCGCCGAGAAAAATAGGGGTATATATTTCCCTATTGACTCCTATTAAAAAGGTTAATTTTAGGCAGGAGAGAGCATAAATAAAGCCATTGTTTGCTTTGAAACTCGGGAATAACCTGTCTGACTCGGGTCTGTTGAACGGTGCTGCTTTTGCAAGATAAGGGTGCATGGGTAGGAAGTGACTTGCCCAGAATCACAGTTTAGTGTAGAGGGAAGCCGAGATTACAACTCTCGTCACGTAGCTCGGAGTATGTGTCGAATCGACTCTAGGCGCATCTGGAATCTATAGCCCGATCCCACCGCCCCGGATTTGGGATCACGCGGCACTGCCATTAAATGTGAGCAGTAAACCAGATCGGCTTCCTGGAGTTGTTTACCTAGACGAGTGTGTGCGACAAGCACAGTAAATGCACAAGCAGGTATTGTAATAACGGGTTGCTTGTTAATGTTATCAGCACGGGGACGGGGCTGTGCAGTGAACAGAAGGGATACTGGGGTGTATTTACTTTGAGGTTGGTTGGAGGCTGTGGAGACTGTCTGTCGGAGATATAGGGAGGTTTGTAAATTGGGACTTTGAGCGAGTAGCCTTCATTTTGGAGAGATTCTGTTCATGTTCCAGCGCCTGGAGGTGCTTCACGGATCGGACTGGTTGGTGGAGGCGAGCCTGTTGGCAGTGGAAGCGGGAGATTTTGGTTCAAATATATTTGTTCACACTTGACTTCGCAGCACCGTGTGACCCTGAGCAATCACTAGCACCGTGTGACCCTGAGCAATCACTAGTGCCGTGTGACCCTGAGCAGTCACTATCACCGTGTGACCCTGAGCAGTCACTAGCACCGTGTGACCCTGAGCAAGCACTGTGTGACCCTGAGCAGTCACTAGCACCGTGTGACACTGAGCAGTCACTAGCACCGTGTGACCCTGAGCAGTCACTAGCGCCGTGTGACCCTGAGCAATCATTAGCGCCGTGTGACCCTGAGCAATCACTTTATCATTGTCTCACAAACAAATCTGTCAATCTAGACATTTGAGAACAATGCACGACCAGGCATAAAGCACTACATTATCCCTTTACAGTCGCAATGTACGTCTATTCATTTTCGTATACCAGTGCTGGTGTTAACATTAATCTGAAGTGTATCTGTAATGGCTGCCAGGCTCTGGATATATATATATATATATATTCACTGAAAAAACCATAGGTTATAGACCATATATAGTTAGGAATTAGCATTTACAAAACCTTTTTTTACTCACACAAAACCATTGAAATTCCATATATAGTTAGTTGCACTAACTATATATCGCGCACCCGCAATCCACTGCTGATGATGTCACATATTACATCATTCATGACATGGTCAGTGACATCACTGATGACATCACTGATGACATCTCAAATGACATCACTGATGACATCACTGATGACATCTCATTTGACATCACTGATGACATCACTGATGACATCATCCAGTGACTGTGTTTCTGTAAAGTTTAAATATGTTTTACATATTGAAGAATGAGTGGATGTATAAGTGTCTGGATGAAGGATTTAGTAGGTGCGTGACTGACTGTATGAGTGAGTGATTAAATGTGTCTTACTAAATTCATGGGTTAGTGACTAAACTGTCTGAATGTGTGCATCAGTATGTCTGTTGTTGTGTAAGCTGCTGCATGTGTTGATCAGTAGCTATAAGAGTGGCTATATGGGTTATTGATTGGTTACCCAAGTATTTGAATGGGAGGCTGAGTGTGTGTGTGGGTGGCTGGGAGGTGTGTGACTCTGTGCATAGATGTGTAAGCAGTTGATTCACTAGGTGTATGAGTTTAAGAGTGCATGTGGAAACAGCTATATGAGCGGTTGACTGTGCATGGGTGTGTTGGTGAGTGAATGGATATGTCAGTGCTACATGTCCAAGTAAGTACGTATGTAAAACACAGTACATGTGAGAGTTGACATATATAAATAACTGTGGATAAGAGCCAGTGAATGTGTGAGTGGCTGTATGGATCATTGTGAGCTTGTATCAGGGATTGTATAAGAGAGTAAATATGTGTTAGAATATGTTTGAATAAGTAAGGTGTGTATAACTGTATAGTTGAGGAAATGGAGGTGTGATTGATTCTTTGCATGACTGACTAGGTGTGTGAGTAACTCCATGGATGAGTGACAGTCTGTGAGTGTCTGTTTACACTGAGTGTATCTAAGGTTATATTAGAGTCTGAAGAGGTTCATCGTATTATCACATGAGTGATGTCATCAGTGATGTGATCAGTGATGTCAAATGAGATGTCATCAGTGATGTCATCAGTGATGTCATTTGAGATGTCATCAGTGATGTCATCAGTGATGTCACTGACCATGTCTTGAATGATGTAATATGTGACATCATCAGCAGTGGATTGCGGGTGCGCGATATATAGTTAGTGCAACTAACTATATATGGAATTTCAATGGTTTTGAGTGAGTAAAATAAGGTTTTGTAAATGCTAATTCCTAACTATATATGGTCTATAACCTATGGTTTTTTCAGTGAATTTTCAAGGTTTTGTAAATGCTAATACTGAACTATATATGGTCTATAACCTGTGGTTTTTTTGTGAATTTCAATGGTTTTTTAATAGCAAATATCAAAAGCTTTTTTGTGGAAAATAACTAAAATTAGGTATACATAAGCGGCCTTCATTTATATTCACCACAGCCACTGTTGAAAGTAAAGTGAAAGTCGCGAAACAGTGACAACGCCATCTAGTCCCTTTTAGGCCCCATCATGCACGTAAGTAACAGCCATTTTGTGTGTCATGGCCTCTCTGCCCACTGCCAATAGCCTATGATTGTTCGGAATTTGTTCTCTTTAGTGATTCTCTATTCACAAATAAGCACAGAATCGCAATACTCTGTTTAGTTTTTGCAGATAGTGAAGGATAGGTCGTGCAGACTTTTGTCCCCTTTGTAACCCGTCATGCCTATCTCAATGTGAATGTGTTGTGCACCCCACGCAAAGAAAAAAAAATTTGTTTTTTTTATTTGCCCCGCGGGGCCCTTTTAAAGAATTCTTTAGTCTAATTAGGTTGGCCTCTATTGTATGTATTTTTTTTTTATTATTTTTTTTCTTTCGCTCCCGGTCGGCGAACCGGGTAGCTTAGCGTTACCTCAATTTGGTGCCGCGACTCAGTCCTCGAACCGGTAAACGTTCTTTTTGCGCAACTGCCACGTTAGAAAACAACATCGTGACGCGTCGCGTAAGCGCGACGTATCGCGTTGTCGCGTAATGCGTCTTATGACGCGCCGCGTTAGCGCACCCGGAAGTGTTCCGGAGCGCGAACCAAGGCGCGAAGCGCAGCGCCCCGGAAACGATCCGGAGCGCAGCGCGGAGCGCGTAACGTAAGCATAACAGGTCATGTGACTTGTTTATAAAACTTTTCATTGGTTCATTTTACTTTTAGTTTCCTAATGATGGGAGGCTTGGTCATATGACCTTAAAATAACACTTTTCATTGGTTTAGAACAATTTTTTTTCCAAATGATGAAAGTCCCACCTTTTTTCCTCACTCTGACTTTCATTTTTATGAGAGAAAGACCTACATTGACTACCTTACAATTGGCTTCAATGATTGCTGCATCTGGTGGACCCCCACCACCACCTCCTAGGAAGAGAGGACCACCTTCTCAGGTCATCCTCCAACAAGAGGAGAAAGAAGAGGAAGAGGAGCAAGGGACTGGGATGTTTTTACCTGAACAGCCAAGGAGGTCCCATGTCAAACCAAATTATATATGGCAATTTTTTTCTTTTCCCCAGGGACAAAAAAAGGTTAATGCCCGGTATGTTACCTGCCTGATTTGTAAAAATGAACTGTCCAGAGGAACAGAAAAAAAATACAGTTATGGTAATTATACAATGCATCGCCATATGGAAAGGTGGCACCCTATCAACTACAGTGCTGCTCAAGTACGTGATCTGGTGGATAACCCCCGACCTGTGGCCAGTACATCCACCAATGAAGAGGCAGTGACGGGACCAGAGGCGAGCAACATGGTCCCAAATATTCAAATGAAATTTGGGAGCATAAAACATGTCTGTATTCATTGTGGACAACTCATTTGCTACAGAGAGAGTAGCATAAATTTAATCAATTTAGCTATTGATAATCATCAATGTCCCAAACGCCCCCGAAAATAAATTATCTTTTTTTTGTTGCTCCTGTTGAGCCCTTCATAACGAATCATTTTCATTCCCCCCCCCAAAAAAACAACAAACATAATAAAAAAAGTTATTTTCAGAACTACCTCCCCTTTATAAGAATTTGCTAGAATGTTTAGCACTCTGACAACCTCTATTTCTTTTGGTTCGCTTCCCGGTTCGCGCGCCGGTACGTGAACCGGAAGCGAACTCAAAAAAAAAAATTTTTTTTTAAAAAAGAGAAAATAAATTGAGAGTAATGTTAAAAAAAACAGTTAGAGGGAGTAACACAGAGATACTGTTTAAAGAGGGACTGAGAAAAGGAGTGGAAGGAGTAGAGTAAGTAAGTAGTAGAGAAATGAATGAAGTAAGTAGCAAAGGCACAAAACTGAGGGTTAAACAAATGAAGCAGTGGAACTAATAGAAGTTAAATGTGATAGAAACGTAACAAAAAGAGTACAAAACATTTACCTTATAATTGTCGTTAACTTAGTTACTTGTTATTTTTATGCTTTCAATCTGTGAAAGAAAGAACAAACATTTGAAAAATATTAAAACATGAATTTTAAAATTAGAAAAGACAAGGAAAAAGATTGACAATCATCCAATTTTACAAAAAATAAAGTTAGAGACCTCCACTTCTCCATGCCCCCTACACAGTCCTAAATATGTACATTTTAAACTGACGGTATCTTGTTGAAGATGAAGTGAGGCCTATCTTGCAACATGGTGCATCTTTTGCACTGCTGCTGCGTTACAAAAGTGACGGAACAGCGGCGCAAAAGAGGTGCACGGCCATCATAAATCTACCCCTAACATTTTTAATGATTGTTTCTAGATGCTGATAAGGTGTGGCCTATCCACAGATTTGTTTCAGGTGAGTCCAACTCAGAGTTACAGATGAAATTTAAGTTATTGAAGAGTACAAAGGAGATAATACATGAGCAGGCCTACCAACGAAGTGAGTCATGTCCACTGCACTCTTGAACAAACGTCAGACCTCCTCTATCTCCTTGAACAGGCCTAAATCTCATCTTCACAATGTGATTCGTAATGTTATGAAACACAGGTAATGTAATTGAAAAACGTGCAATTTTTTTTGCTCATTCCACAATCACATCACTTGTGTTTTTCCTTTGCTTAGGTATCTCATTGTGCAGATATAGTCTAGCATATCCAAGAGTACGGAGAAGGTGAGGACTGTATGCAACAGAGCAATGTACATTACTCACCTCCCTTGACACTTACAGAAGCCTCATTTTTTCCATGCCTCCTACACCGTTCTCAATGTATATCATAAATACAAAAAGTACAGAATTAATTATACATGTTAAATGGTTTATTTTTTCTGTTCTCAGAATGTATCAAATTTCACTAAAAACAGTGAGTTGAAGGTAGTCATCATATAACAGCGGGGGAAACCAAAATGATTGTGTTTAAAAAACCCATAAAATATAATCAATCTGAAATCAGAACTCCTCAAAAGTAACTTACTTTCTCTGACGTCAAAGGATGTCCTATGAACAGCTTATACTCTGTTGTGCTGTTACTATTTTCTGCCCGACACTAGATAAGCTCCATCGTTTAAAAAAAAATGAGACATACAAAGCAATTTAAAACAGCACACTAAATTACAGCAACACCTACAATCATTATAATCCAGTTACCTACCCTAAATTCTCACTTCTGAAAACAAGTCAAAAGGCAACATTGCTTCATACTAAAATGGTAATCATTGACGAAAGATTAGCCTTTTTTATATTTGAAATAAGCTGTGTAATATCCTGATGTTGTCAAAGGACCATCATAACATATAATAGCTGCAGTTACAAATGTTCTTCCTGAAATCGATGACTATGTAGCCAAAACATTTTTAATTAGACTTGACAACTTATTTTCATCCAGTTTATGTAGTTGAAATTGTAAAATGACATTTCACTCATACGTTTCTATAAATAATGTGGACAGTATTGCAGACTTACATTTCCTATACTCATTGTTTTGATCTACTGCTTGAATTAGCTTATTAACACAAACAGTTTTCGCTCTGTATTACAATTATCCACAAGGCCATATAGAGTAGGAGCCATTATAACCTCTTGAAATTCCTCAGAACAAATCCCGAGATTCTTTCCCTAAAATGTTGGTTTTAAAATCACCAGGTAAGAATTTTTAAGGTCAAAAGGCAATTTTTTTTTGAAAATTAAAACAGAATCATTGCAGAATGACCAGCCGTTTCTAGACTTTAAATAAGCTGTGTAATGTCCTGATGTTGTTGAAGGACCGTCATGATATATAATTGCTGCAGTTACAAAAGTCCTTCCAGATATTGACAACTGGGAAGCCACAAAATTTTTAATTAAAGTTGTCAATTTTGTTCCATCAGGCCTACATCGTTGGAACATTAAAATGACATACTGGCCATATGTTCATATAAATAATGTGGACAGCATTGCTGACTTACATTGGCTACACTCCATGTTGTGATTGGCTGATTTTACTAGCTTATTAAAGGACACTGATTTACTGTCTGGCAAAGTTAAATATATAAATCTTTCTGAGTCTACACTACTAGTACTTGATAGCCTACAGTTCTCGCAGTCATGCTACCATTGATAAGAAAGGCCAAACAGGTGATCTACATCTACACCTTCATCTTGTAATACATCAAGCATATACATTAAAAACTCTTGACAATCTTGCTGAATATTTTGAGAGAATTGCGTTTGACTTGAATATTTGTCTAACAGATTACGAATTTCAGACACACTTTCTATTTTTGTTCTATCAGTGCTACATTTCTCTAACACAGAATTCAGCAAGCAGCAAAAACTTTGATCCGAATTGATCACAATCTGTTCTTTTAAAGTTTCTAGAGAAAAGACAACATTAACCACTACATTAGCATAGCAGTTGACACCAGAACTGTTTTCAAATTGAAAACCAACAACATCTTCAACAGAATCCTTTTTCTTTCTGCTTATAATTTCAGGTTTATCGACTTTTTGTCTTTTTGCTACAACCTCCCGACAATTGGTCACATTTCTTCTTTTCCGGCCTATCACACGTTTCTCAAACAAAGGATATTGGGGCAAATGTGGCGCATACTCTTTTCTTAACCTATTGTATTCCTTAACACAAGCTAGATCCGCACAAATGTTTGTGACATCACACTCAATCAAGTACAATCCCGATAAAGTTCTGACTCGTGACAATGCCACATTTGCCATACCCTCCTTGAACACGGAACTGCCAATATTCACCAATGCACTGTCTACACTTAAACCTTGCGATTTATGGATTGTCACCACATATGCCAAGCAAACAGGAAATTGCTTACGGCGAACATATAAGTCTTTTACAAGCAAAAACCTAGCAGAGCAACGACCAATTAGCTGTACTTCCTCAATGCCATCAAATTTAATTTTTAAAAATTCAATTCCATCTCTATTTCTGTATTTCTCAAAATCAACAACATTACCCATTGATCCATTTACCAGACCTTTTTCAACATGTAAATTCCTTCTTAAAATTATATGACAATTTAAGCACACGTTCAGAGTCTTTTCAAAACCTGCAGTTTTAGATATAGTCTTCTCTAATGAACCCAATTTAGATTTCAAATTCTCTGACAAAATAATTGTTGCTCCTATATGCTCTACTCTGTCAATAGCTTCCAGTTTCACAATCTCTTGGTTTTCTAAATGCAACATTTTGTTGTTGAAGATGGCACATTCTGCAAGAGTTGGCATCAAACATATTCCAGATTTCTTCTCAGTAATTTTCCGAAAAATATTCTCAGGTACAACGTCTTCTTCTGGATACAAATTTGACAGTAATCGTGCATGTAAAGCTTCTTTCCCATGCTCGGTCACTTTTCCAATTCTAACATCTTGTAGAATATTCTTATAATCTTCATCCTTCGCTTGACGCATATTTTCACGCAGTTCAGCATAATTGAAGCTTAACCATATATTGACGTTGCCAATACTCCCTAGACACTTCCTGCTATCTTCATGCGTGAGCATTTTGAACACAGGTTGTCCTTTCACTGGTGTCAGCTGCAGAAGATCACCGAAAACAATGATGTGTTTGACACCAAATAACACATCATACTCTGTTTTAAGAACTTCTTGCATTCTCAAATGCACAAAGGCAAGCATGGCATTGGAAACCATGCTTACTTCGTCAATGATAAGAAGTTTCATCTTCTTCAGGACTCTAGATACTTCACAACAAGCATCTCCCGATAACTTGTGGTATTGTAATTTGTTATCATGCTCTACTGGCAGCATCAGTAGCTGATGCAAAGTAATACTTTTAATGTTATGTGCTGCCAGTCCAGTTGGAGCGGTGACAACACAAGACAGCGATGACTCAGTCCTTTTCTGCAAATAACATGAAATTGCTTTAATAAGTAAACTTTTTCCAGTTCCTGCTTCTCCACTCACGTACAGTTGGACAGTCTTCAACGACGTACATGAGCACTCTTTCTTCTCATGACTTAATCCATGATCAATTTGGTTGGTAACTTCGTCATATATTTTCCTCTGCTCAACGTTGAGTTGTCTTTCCAAGTCTTCTAAGTTAACTGCATCCTCCTGAGCATGTGCCATGGCTCTTTCCACTTCAATAATAGCAGTGGCAGCTTCATTTTCGATACCTGGTCCTCCTAGTGGATCCTGACTCAATGAAACAGAACTCTGACTGTCCTGAGAACTGTCTCTAGCAATCTCGGCTGCAATCGTTGCTTCCTGCTCGATTTCCGCATTCAACATTTCTAGATATTTGGGAAAAACAGGACATTCTATGGTTTCTTTGGCTGCATTGAAAGAGTCTTCCTAACAGAGGAAATCTCCAAGCAGTTCCTCTTCTGCACGCCAAGGCTTGAAAAGTTGCAAATGAGCTAAATAGAAAAACTCTTTTCTTTCAGGAGATTCACCACTCAATTTTCGATGCTTTACCAATTGGCATTTTCTTTGCTTGACCAGACATCCCTTACTTCCAATTACAGCATACACTCCTTTTTCAATATCTTCTTTGATGTTCCTTTTGAATATGTAATTTTGCAGAACCTCATGCAGACAAACATTCTCGAGGTGACTGCTTCTATTTGGATAATATGTATCCAACATGTTGGTCTTCAAAATATCTGTACTGTTTGGCTCCTTTTCCGCCAAATACTCAATTTCCCGTACAGGTTTCAGAACTCGATTACGCCTTGCAGCAAGACCAAGACTCGCCCAAATGATACTCCTGGATTTGGCATAAAGACTTGCTGAAGACAACCGGTCAGAACATTCGTGAGCTCCAATTTCTCGATGCGACAACATCTTCAGACTGAAACTGTACAACTTCTTACTGAGGCTCTTTTCATGGGAAATGTCCTCCCACATATCCTTCAATTCTGTCTTTTCTTTTTTGGTGATGTAAGATGTCACATACCGAGCCACAGCCATACAGTTATCAGCCACAAACTGTATATCCATGTTAGCATTCCACATGGACAAAATCACTGGGTTGTAGTCGTTGATATACTTGGACTCTTCGTTCCTTTTCAAATTGTATGTATTTTTGGGTGATTTCCTCGTCACATTATGTCGCAGAGAAGACATCAAATTGTTCACTCTTCCTTTAGATATCACCGATCGTGGAAATCCAAAACGACATTTTGTATAGTACTTGTTCTTGTTTCTGAATTTACGACGACAGTACTTTCCACAACAATGGCTTTGAAACCGTAAAACTTGTTCTCTTAGACTTTTGTCTTCCTTTGTCTTTGGAACAGCACATGTAGAATACTGTTCTATGAAACTCATCACTAAGTCATCTGGATCTGTTCCAAATTTTGGAGCATCTTTGATCCACAGCAGCATATGTATATGAGGAGCACCTCTTGCTTGGTACTCCTTTCTCCAGAAGAAATCCAACACCTCTCCAAGAGGTGGATTTTTCTTGTTCATGATGAAAGACATCATAGCTTCAAATCTATGATTGAAGTACCTGCATACATTCACTGGATCCAAAGAGCACAGTTCTCCGGGTGTCTTGAATTCGATATTTTCAATGTTTCCATTTGCCTCTCGTAGAATTTTACGTAAGTCTTCCCAGCCATACTCAGCACAGCTGAGAGTGAGGAACCATGTGGGATTTCCTAAGTTCCTCAGCATACATTTCAAATCACCATGACGACGGTACCAGTACTCATTAGTATCATGCTGACACGCCATGAGATTAATCAGGTGAGAATCCAAAATACTATCTTGCACATTGGCTTTATCCATAAAGTTACTTGCCGAGATGTTTTGCATCTGTACACCACTTTTCAAGATGTGGTTCACTGCATATGACAGTCCAGACAGATTGCTTTCAAACAGTAGATGAAACAAATAGGGAATGCATTGACGAAACCTAGGATCTTTTGCATACAATCGTAAAGTCCGGTATTCAGAAGCAGGAATTTGAACAGGTCGCTCATCATATCTTCCTCCTTGACCTGTTGGAAATAGCTGTGGGAAACACCGAGCTTTCAAACTTTCCTCCCAAACACTAATGGAACTCCCTTTGGCTTGTTTCATTTGAAATAACTCAATAGCATTCCCCATGACTTCCTTAGAATGCAAAGGATGAACACTATAATGTTCATATATTTCTTCATTTTTAGAGGGTTCTACTTTTTCAATTTGACCAGCACACAAATCGCTATCCTCTTCTTCACTTACTTCCTCTTCTGCAACACATACATTCTTGTAGTACTTATTGTTTTTCTTCAAATACAATGTTGCCTTTTTGACATTCCTAACATCCACTAAATCTTGCCATATTTTCTTACTCTTTGTCGGAACCCCATTAACTAAGATAACCAGAGGTTCCTCTTTCACTTTCTCTACTCCAATTGTATTAATATATTTTTTTTTTAAATCTAGAGGCAAATAAACAACTCTTCCCTTTAATCCTCTCTGTAAATCTGATGGAGGCAATTTCCCTGTCTTTGGCTCCATTCTTACAATAGCCTGAAAGGGATGCACACTTTGAATCAAAATAGATTCATAAGTATTTAAATCCTTCAATTCGGAAGGAATGTCAACCAATTCCAGATTATTATGAACCGCTCTAGCAGGCATCGGGTTTTGATTTAATTTGTTACAACAATAAGTACACACACGTTGATCCAAACACAAATCAAAACAATTTTCTACCATCAAGTATGTTGCAAAATCCTTCCATTCACTATTATTTTTCCTTTCACTTTTCACATATAAATCCACTAACTTAGTCTGATTCTTATAATAAGTGCGTTGACAACACACACAAGTGAAATTAGGCCTCTCACTTGATTTCACCTGAAACGTGGCAATTTCCTTTTGAAAATTATCTGTACTGGAAACCTGTAAACTAGCTTCCACATTACCTTCTTCTTCTGGGTCAATTTCAACATTCTCCTCTTTACTTGTAAAGTAACAAAACTCAATTTCTTCAGAAATATTCTTCACATCTACTTCAGAACCATGCAAAAGAGCAGTGCATAATTGTTTAAGCATAATTGCTGGACTCTTACCATAATACAACATTCTAACTAATTTCCTCACTTTACTATGATGCACTGCTAGCATTCTGAAATGATGAAAAACACTCTGGCGTACTCTCCTGGAAAGACAAGCCAGGGAATGACCATGCAAACCTGTCACTTCTCTCACTCTGCAAGGATCTAATTCTTGCAACAATTTTATTTTCTGTTTTAAACTTTTCTTATTAAATGTCCGTACAAAATCACAAAGAAAATTGATGGAATCCTGTCGCACACTGCAAATAGAACTACACTTCCAGGTATACACTGGTCCCTTAGGACGTCTCCCTAAAACTTCATTACCTAACACCTCTTCTGTCTCTGTTGACACAAGTTTTTCTTTTTCAACAGGACAACCATCTTTCACCTCATAAGCTCGACCACTGGTGTCAACTGCATGCACCAATTCATTGTCCTGAAAGTAACTCTCCTCATTGAAAAATGCCTCACAACTTGAACTATGCATCCATTGTCCTGAGAAAACTTCACAAAAATTACTTCTATTAACTACTCTCTTCCATCTACTATTTGATTTGAAATCATAAATTACCTTGTTTAGTTTCCTAATTCTATTGATTACCAAAATAAATAACTTTCGCTTAATTTCAAAAGCCTGATCAATAATTTTCTCTACATTTTTCTTTCTCTTATAAAAAGCCACTTTCTGTTGACCTTTCTTTAAATTTTTTAACAAATTGCCAATTATCCTGTTGCGGAACATTCGTCTACGAATGTTACCAAACAGATTTTTCCTTCTACTGCCATGCACAGAGTTATCTCCTGCTCTACCAGTAACATTTTTGATTGTCCTTTCCTTTCCGTTTAAATTGGCTCTCTTTTTCTGGACTAAAACTTGTTCTGTAGTCATACTTTTGTTTCTACAAATGTTTCTAAGGAATGATTTCGTTCTCTTACCCGGAGCTTTTTTCGTGACTTGACGAGATTTTATTGTAGAGGACTGCTGCAAGCATTTAGTAATCTGCTGTCTTTGTCGTTTTGTAGCCTTTCGGATTCTATCCTTAGACGGCATTGTCTAATTTCGAAATGATCTGCAGTTGAATCTGTGGTAAAATATAATAAAACATGTTATTAACCACTATTACCAAACAGTAAATCAATAACAGTGAGGATTTGATTCAGCAATGCCATAAAGATGATTCAGTAAAATCTTCTTAATTTTACTGTGTTAGTTTTACAGGGCTTTCATGCAAATGACTGCCCACCCTGCAACAAAACCCCCACATGAAACCTGACGCACGTTAAATTGTATACTTACCTGCAATAATCCATATGCCAGTGTTTAGGTCCCTCCACCCTGCCCCTCCCCCTCCCTGCCTCCCTGCCCCACGGTAACTCCCTCCACGGCCCGCGGCTGCTATCTTGCAACATGGTACATCTTGTAAATCACTGCTGCATTATAAAAGTGACGCAACAGCAGCACAAAAGAGGCGCACAGCCATCATAAATCTGCACCTAACACTTTAAGTGATTGATTCAGGATGACGATAAGGTGTGGACTATCTAGAGGTTTGTTTGAGGCGAGGCCTACTCAGGGTTGCAGATGAAATTTAGGCTTGTTGAAGAGTACAGAGGTGATAATACATGTACAGGCCTACCAATGAAGTGAATCATGTCCACTGCACTCTTGAACAAAGGCCAGACCGCCTCTATCTCCCTGAACACGCCTAAACCTCATCTGCACAATGTGATTTGTAATGTTAGGAAACACAAGTGATATAATTGAAAAACGTGCACATATTTTTGCAAATTTAACAATCACATCACCTGTATTTCTTCAGCTTAGTTATCTCATTGTGCAGATGTAGTCTTCGTCCTATGTAGAAGCACACCCTATCAATACTTAAATTAGCCAAGCACACATGGGGGCGTATTTACAAGGACCTTGCACCACGGGGAAATGTCTTAAATTAAAATGGGAAAAATAACATCAAAGGGACTCAAAGGCCTTGTAAATATGCCCCAATCAACCTATGAAACACTAGCAGTACATATCAAGAAACCTAATTGATTTCAAAAAACGTTTTTAAACCTTTTATGTAAAACAATTATATACCTACATTCATGGGGAACTGACTTAAAATGCCCTAATACACATGAAAGCGTTTTTTTAAGGCCCTTGCACCTTTTTTTCCATCACTGTTAACATGGCTATGTAACTCAAACAATCAAAATCAAAATTTGTCAAGCACACATGGGGGCGTATTTACAAGGACCTTGCACCACGGGGAAAGTGACTACAAATGGCCAAACCTACATGGGGACGTATTTACAAGGCCCTTGCACCAGGGGGAAGTGACTTGAAATGGCCAAGCACACATGGGGACGTATTTACAAGGACCTTGCACCAGGGGGAAGTGACTTGAAATGGCCAAGCACACATGAGAGCGTATTTACAAGGCCCTGGCCTTGCACCAGAGGGAAGTGACTTGAAATGGCCAAGCACACATAACGGCGTATTTACAAAGAACTTGCACCAGAGAGAAGTGACTTAAAATTGCAAAGCACACATGAGGACATATTTAGAAGACCCTTTCCCCAGGGGGAAGTGACTTAAAATGACCAAGCACACATAGGGGTGTATTTACAAGGCCCTTGCACCACTTATGCATCACTTTTAACATGTACACTGTGGAGCACCATGGGGCAAAAACAACACAGATGCATCATGCATCTGTTACGCAAAAACGACGCATTACAGGAGTCACATCGCAAGTAAATAAATTCTCATAAATTTTAAAAGCATTCCTTTTCCTTAAAAACAATTTTCTGGTCATGATTTGAAAACACAGCACAGCTCCTATGTACAACCACACCTTGTCAGTACTAATATTTCACATTATCACCAATTACAATTTGTAAAAGAAGCAAAATCTTCTTGGAAAACATAACGCAAACACTTGACACAAAACATCATTTTAAATGCACAGCTGGCTTCCTTATTTTCTACAAAAAGCATACTAGTCTCTTTCTAAAGTAAAGGAACCATATCTCACCTTAGCAAATGCTTTTTGAATTTCAAAAAAGTCTCAGACGCACACCAATTTTTCAAAAGCAGAGCAAAAGGTATGCACTCCAGAGGCTGGAACCAACAAAGGCACAGAAATGCTGATATTCATGACACATAATTCTCATGTCACCCAATCAAAACTCTTCCCTCACTTTTTTCAAATCAACACCCTTCCCCCCTCTGCCCTTTAAGCCCTTTTTCCATAGCAACTACCTCCTGCCAGACCTCTCATGTTTACAAGTTCACACAACAATGTTTCAAATGAACTCTGAACTCTCACTACACCTGCTAATCCACTGCAGTGTTTCTTAAAATCATTTTTTATTAACCATTCAAATTACATTTTTCAAAGAACACATCCATGCACCCTAACTTTCTGTTTTCAGCAATGGAAATCTACCAATAACTGGTAATGAATCATTAGCACTCAAACTCCACAGTTTTTTTTCTTTACAAACTCCACTGTTTCAACTGCCATTTCATTCCTACACTTCTTCTGACTGCAGCAGAACCTCCCCTCGCCATGTTTTCTGTCTGGATTCTAGGACATAGCTACATCCACTGGGGTCACAGGTATGCTGATAACAGAAATTTACACAAACTCAATTTACAAAATGTGGAAATCAAATGGATTGGGCAAAGAGGATTGAGATGTCACCAATTGATACCATTGGTGAAAACCTTTTTGCATTTGCCAAACCCTGACCTCATAATAGTGCACTGTGGAGAAAATGATTTGGGCACTTTGACTGGGGTAGGTCTCGAAATGCTCTTAAAGGACACCTTTGAGCAATTGATGGCACTTTTTCCTCAAACTGCCTTGGTATATTCCAATATATGCCAAAGACAAAAATGGAGGTGGTCCAATCAATTTTGTCCACAAATTGAGAAATAGAGGAAGCATGTAAATAAGTCTGTTTCAGCTTACATGAGAGACCATGGAATGGGCTGCATCTACAGCAATAACTTGCGTTACTACATGCAAGATATCTACAGAGGAGATGGCGTGCACTTCTCAGATGAGGGGAACAGAGTTTTCATACAAAATTTAAAACTGTGTATTGGTACCTACTTATAAGTACCTAGAACTTACACAGAACCCAAAAGCTCTTTTCAGAGCTACCTTAACTATGATTACTCTTTAAAAATTTCGAATGCACCCTTTTTCACTAATTTTCACTTATATTCGCTTCCCGGTTCGCTACCCGGTTCGCGTACCAGCAGCTAACCGCGCGAAAAATTCCCCAAAAAATTCTTTTTTCTCGCACATATGGGACTCCTCAGCCACCCTCAGTAAACCTAGGGGGTCAGGATACGTCTACCGTGCCCCCTTCTGCCCATTCTGAACATTATTTACCCTCCATCTTGTATCTCAATTCTACCGAAACACAAAATGGAGGACTCCCGTAACGCTGCAGGTTCGCGTACCGGGGCACGCACTGAGAAGCGCTCACTTAAAAAAGGTGGGAAAGTAATTTACAGAAAAACCACTGGAGACACTTTCACCAAATATATATTAGCTCATACTACATACCAATCCCTACCATTTTCACAAATTTGGTTGGAATTCCATTTAGCCATTTAGCATGTAGACCTCTCTAAATTCCCTGAGGTAAATTACTTCACAAAACACATCTGAAGTATTGGAAATTGACCACCAATTAAAATGTTACTTTCATTTTCTACTTTTTTAACCTGACATTTGATTGATTATGTACCTGAATATATATAAAGAAAGAGAGAAAAACACAGCCATTTTGACTACTACTTCCTGAAGTACATTGCAAGAACATTTTCACTGACAACTTAAACTTGTTTTTAAAAGGTAAGATGGTATTTTATAAATTTGTCTGGAGAACTATGTTATGCAATTTAAATTAATTTGGAAAACATTTTCAGATAGTTATATACGATCCCTCTGTAAGAGTTAGACATTGAGAAAGGCTTGTTTATTATAATTTTGGATTGATTTTCGTTTCTGTGTTATAATTATGAATTTACTTAGTCTTTTTCGCAGACACTTTTTAATAGTACTACTTCACGCCTGAAACCATACAGTGCCCATAGATAACTTCTCTGTTATAAACTCACAAGTACCTGTCTGAACTTAAACCCAACATTGCCCTATCTCTACTGATATATTTATTTTTTATGCAAATTTCTTCACAAAAATGGAAGGAGAACAGAACGTTTCCTTTGAAATTGCCCCAGAGATGAACAATGAGGAAATCATTGAACGCATTGACTTGGAATTCATGGACGAATCACGAGACCAAGAACTTCTACAATGTGTAGAATCTGTGGATTTGTTACTTCATTATGAGGACGATAAAATGTGGGAAGTTATGTTCACTCAACAAGAGGACATTTCAGACAGTCAAATGTTAGACAGTCTATTAAATTTTAAAGTTCCGTTACGCGTCAGGTACGCGAACCGGAGCGCTACCCGGAGCGCTGTCACAGATATATATATATTTTTGAACGTTAATTTATCAAAATCCACTGGAGCACATATATTGAGACCTAGCAAAGGCACATCGGGCTAACAGTCCCTACAATTTTGCCAAGTTTCGTGCAAATCCATTCAGCCGTTCAAGCTAAAAGTGAGGCCAACCACCCTATGGAAATTAACATGGAAAAATGCGTTTTGGGACATCCCTTTTTTCTCGGCCCCCCCTTGACGAAACCCCCCCAAATTTTCAGGGGCTGCTCAGAAACAAAAATGTTCAATTTTCCTGAAAATTTCAGCCAATTCCGTCCACAAATGCCAAAGGTATTAGACATAGAATTTTCAAAAATCCCATAGAGAGAAAATCCTAACTATATATACCTACTATATATATATATGAAAAAAGGTTGCTCCTGCAATTGAAGACACCCACGCGTCGTTTCTCTATTTGCTTTTATTGGCAAAACAGGCAGAAACTCCAATGTTCATCTCTCCATCAGCAGGGTTTCGCCATCTCTACCATACGCGTTTCGGGTGTTGCCGCCCTTGTTCACTGGTCTGGCTTCTAGGGGGAGTGACAGCCTTGCGATTTATGTTCATGCCTGAGGTGTTCTCCTCTGGTAATCCCGCCCACATGGCGCTTTGCATTCTTGTTCAAGTAGTTCATATACATCTATAGTAGTGCCTGCCGTCCGTTTCCTCCCTGAATTTATACCTTTGGGTTGCCGATTTCAAGTATGCCCACCGTGCTGCTTTGCTTGCGCCTCGTCTCACCAGCTACTCCGCTCCTGTTCCGTGCTCCATTTTCACTGAGCACCAGGACCCGCTCACGAGCGGGGGGGTTGTCCTCGTGGCCCAGAGCCGGCCACTTAATATGAAAAAAGGTTGCTCCTGCAATTGAAGACACCCACGCGTCGTTTCTCTATTTGCTTTTATTGGCAAAACAGGCAGCAACTCCAATGTTCATCTCTCCATCAGCAGGGTTTCGCCATCTCTACCATACGCGTTTCGGGTGTTGCCGCCCTTGTTCACTGGTCTGGCTTCTAGGGGGAGTGACAGCCTTGCGATTTATGTTCATGCCTGAGGTGTTCTCCTCTGGTAATCCCGCCCACATGGCGCTTTGCATTCTTGTTCAAGTAGTTCATATACATCTATAGTAGTGCCTGCCGTCCGTTTCCTCCCTGAATTTATACTTTCGGGTTGCCGATTTCAAGTATGCCCACCGTGCTGCTTTGCTTGCGCCTCGTCTCACCAGCTACTCCGCTCCTGTTCCGTGCTCCATTTTCACTGAGCACCAGGACCCGCTCACGAGTGGGGGGGTTGTCCTCGTGGCCCAGAGCCGGCCACTTAATATGAAAAAAGGTTGCTCCTGCAATTGAAGACACCCACGCGTCGTTTCTCTATTTGCTTTTATTGGCAAATCAGGCAGAAACTCCAATGTTCATCTCTCCATCAGCAGGGTTTCGCCATCTCTACCATACGCGTTTCGGGTGTTGCCGCCCTTGTTCACTGGTCTGGCTTCTAGGGGGAGTGACAGCCTTGCGATTTATGTTCATGCCTGAGGTGTTCTCCTCTGGTAATCCCGCCCACATGGCGCTTTGCATTCTTGTTCAAGTAGTTCATATACATCTATAGTAGTGCCTGCCGTCCGTTTCCTCCCTGAATTTATACCTTCGGGTTGCCGATTTCAAGTATGCCCACCGTGCTGCTTTGCTTGCACCTCGTCTCACCAGCTACTCCGCTCCTGTTCCGTGCTCCATTTTCACTGAGCACCAGGACCCGCTCACGAGTGGGGGGGTTGTCCTCGTGGCCCAGAGCCGGCCACTTAATATGAAAAAAGGTTGCTCGGACGGCAGGCACTACTATAGATGTATATGAACTACTTGAACAAGAATGCAAAGTGCCATGTGGGCGGGATTACCAGAGGAGAACACCTCAGGCATGAACATAAATCGCAAGGCTGTCACTCCCCCTAGAAGCCAGACCAGTGAACAAGGGCGGCAACACCCGAAACGCGTATGGTAGAGATGGCGAAACCCTGCTGATGGAGAGATGAACATTGGAGTTGCTGCCTGTTTTGCCAATAAAAGCAAATAGAGAAACGACGCGTGGGTGTCTTCAATTGCAGGAGCAACCTTTTTTCATATTAAGTGGCCGGCTCTGGGCCACGAGGACAACCCCCCCGCTCGTGAGCGGGTCCTGGTGCTCAGTGAAAATGGAGCACGGAACAGGAGCGGAGTAGCTGGTGAGACGAGGCGCAAGCAAAGCTGCACGGTGGGCATACTTGAAATCGGCAACCCGAAGGTATAAATTCAGGGAGGAAACGGACGGCAGGCACTACTATAGATGTATATGAACTACTTGAACAAGAATGCAAAGCGCCATGTGGGCGGGATTACCAGAGGAGAACACCTCAGGCATGAACATAAATCGCAAGGCTGTCACTCCCCCTAGAAGCCAGACCAGTGAACAAGGGCGGCAACACCCGAAACGCGTATGGTAGAGATGGCGAAACCCTGCTGATGGAGAGATGAACTTTGGAGTTGCTGCCTGTTTTGCCAATAAAAGCAAATAGAGAAACGACGCGTGGGTGTCTTCAATTGCAGGAGCAACCTTTTTTCATATATATATATATATATATTTAATAATGCCTGGCTTAGCAGGGCCTTTTCCCGGATGAGTCGTCTGCACTTAGTCATTGCACAGAGGTGGGTGTGTCTTAATGCTGGTAGGAGGGGGCGGACTCTGTTACTGGTTACGAAGGACGCCTTGATTCTTGGAATGCACTGTATTTCCCGGGAAGAGTATCCCTAGACCCTGCCTGCACTGCACGAGAAGAGAGTTCCAGGCTCTTAAAACAATATTCTCAGGTACAACGTCTTCTTCTGGATACAAATTTGACAGTAATCGTGCATGTAAAGCTTCTTTCCCATGCTCGGTCACTTTTCCAATTCTAACATCTTGTAGAATATTCTTATAATCTTCATCCTTCGCTTGACGCATATTTTCACGCAGTTCAGCATAATTGAAGCTTAACCATATATTGACGTTGCCAATACTCCCTAGACACTTCCTGCTATCTTCATGCGTGAGCATTTTGAACACAGGTTGTCCTTTCACTGGTGTCAGCTGCAGAAGATCACCGAAAACAATGATGTGTTTGACACCAAATAACACATCATACTCTGTTTTAAGAACTTCTTGCATTCTCAAATGCACAAAGGCAAGCATGGCATTGGAAACCATGCTTACTTCGTCAATGATAAGAAGTTTCATCTTCTTCAGGACTCTAGATACTTCACAACAAGCATCTCCCAATAACTTGTGGTATTGTAATTTGTTATCATACTCTACTGGCAGCATCAGTAGCTGATGCAAAGTAATACTTTTAATGTTATGTGCTGCCAGTCCAGTTGGAGCGGTGACAACACAAGACAGCGATGACTCAGTCCTTTTCTGCAAATAACATGAAATTGCTTTAATGAGTAAACTTTTTCCAGTTCCTGCTTCTCCACTCACGTACAGTTGGACAGTCTTCAACGACGTACATGAGCACTCTTTCTTCTCATGACTTAATCCATGATCAATTTGGTTGGTAACTTCGTCATATATTTTCCTCTGCTCAACGTTGAGTTGTCTTTCCAAGTCTTCTAAGTTAACTGCATCCTCCTGAGCATGTGCCATGGCTCTTTCCACTTCAATAATAGCAGTGGCAGCTTCATTTTCGATACCTGGTCCTCCTAGTGGATCCTGACTCAATGAAACAGAACTCTGACTGTCCTGAGAACTGTCTCTAGCAATCTCGGCTGCAATCGTTGCTTCCTGCTCGATTTCCGCATTCAACATTTCTAGATATTTGGGAAAAACAGGACATTCTATGGTTTCTTTGGCTGCATTGAAAGAGTCTTCGTAACAGAGGAAATCTCCAAGCAGTTCCTCTTCTGCACGCCAAGGCTTGAAAAGTTGCAAATGAGCTAAATAGAAAAACTCTTTTCTTTCAGGAGATTCACCACTCAATTTTCGATGCTTTACCAATTGGCATTTTCTTTGCTTGACCAGACATCCCTTACTTCCAATTACAGCATACACTCCTTTTTCAATATCTTCTTTGATGTTCCTTTTGAATATGTAATTTTGCAGAACCTCATACAGACAAACATTCTCGAGGTGACTGCTTCTATTTGGATAATATGTATCCAACATGTTGGTCTTCAAAATATCTGTACTGTTTGGCTCCTTTTCCGCCAAATACTCAATTTCCCGTACAGGTTTCAGAACTCGATTACGCCTTGCAGCAAGACCAAGACTCGCCCAAATGATACTCCTAGATTTGGCATAAAGACTTGCTGAAGACAACCGGTCAGAACATTCGTGAGCTCCAATTTCTCGATGCGACAACATCTTCAGACTGAAACTGTACAACTTCTAACTGAGGCTCTTTTCATGGGAAATG
Source organism: Lissotriton vulgaris (assembly GCF_964263255.1). Classification (NCBI taxonomy): domain Eukaryota; kingdom Metazoa; phylum Chordata; class Amphibia; order Caudata; family Salamandridae; genus Lissotriton; species Lissotriton vulgaris. The sequence continues at coordinate 1,572,495,815 of NC_141691.1, forward strand.
TCCTCCCACATATCCTTCAATTCTGTCTTTTCTTTTTTGGTGATGTAAGATGTCACATACCGAGCCACAGCCATACAGTTATCAGCCACAAACTGTATATCCATGTTAGCATTCCACATGGACAAAATCTCTGGGTTGTAGTCGTTGATATACTTGGACTCTTCGTTCCTTTTCAAATTGTATGTATTTTTGGGTGATTTCCTCGTCACATTATGTCGCAGAGAAGACATCAAATTGTTCACTCTTCCTTTAGATATCACCGATCGTGGAAATCCAAAACGACATTTTGTATAGTACTTGTTCTTGTTTCTGAATTTACGACGACAGTACTTTCCACAACAATGGCTTTGAAACCGTAAAACTTGTTCTCTTAGACTTTTGTCTTCCTTTGTCTTTGGAACAGCACATGTAGAATACTGTTCTATGAAACTCATCACTAAGTCATCTGGATCTGTTCCAAATTTTGGAGCATCTTTGATCCACAGCAGCATATGTATATAAGGAGCACCTCTTGCTTGGTACTCCTTTCTCCAGAAGAAATCCAACACCTCTCCAAGAGGTGGATTTTTCTTGTTCATGATGAAAGACATCATAGCTTCAAATCTATGATTGAAGTACCTGCATACATTCACTGGATCCAAAGAGCACAGTTCTCCGGGTGTCTTGAATTCGATATTTTCAATGTTTCCATTTGCCTCTCGTAGAATTTTACGTAAGTCTTCCCAGCCATACTCAGCACAGCTGAGAGTGAGGAACCATGTGGGAGTTCCTAAGTTCCTCAGCATACATTTCAAATCACCATGACGACGGTACCAGTACTCATTAGTATCATGCTGACACGCCATGAGATTAATCAGGTGAGAATCCAAAATACTATCTTGCACATTGGCTTTATCCATAAAATTACTTGCCGAGATGTTTTGCATCTGTACACCACTTTTCAAGATGTGGTTCACTGCATATGACAGTCCAGACAGATTGCTTTCAAACAGTAGATGAAACAAATAGGGAATGCATTGACGAAACCTAGGATCTTCTGCATACAATCGTAAAGTCCGGTATTCAGAAGCAGGAATTTGAACAGGTCGCTCATCATATCTTCCTCCTTGACCTGTTGGAAATAGCTGTGGGAAACACCGAGCTTTCAAACTTTCCTCCCAAACACTAATGGAACTCCCTTTGGCTTGTTTCATTTGAAATAACTCAATAGCATTCCCCATGACTTCCTTAGAATGCAAAGGATGAACACTATAATGTTCATATATTTCTTCATTTTTAGAGGGTTCTACTTTTTCAATTTGACCAGCACACAAATCGCTATCCTCTTCTTCACTTACTTCCTCTTCTGCAACACATACATTCTTGTAGTACTTATTGTTTTTCTTCAAATACAATGTTGCCTTTTTGACATTCCTAACATCCACTAAATCTTGCCATATTTTCTTACTCTTTGTCGGAACCCCATTAACTAAGATAACCAGAGGTTCCTCTTTCACTTTCTCTACTCCAATTGTATTAATATATATTTTTTTTTAATCTAGAGGCAAATAAACAACCCTTCCCTTTAATCCTCTCTGTAAATCTGATGGAGGCAATTTCCCTGTCTTTGGCTCCATTCTTACAATAGCCTGAAAGGGATGCACACTTTGAATCAAAATAGATTCAGAAGTATTTAAATCCTTCAATTCGGAAGGAATGTCAACCAATTCCAGATTATTATGAACCGCTCTAGCAGGCATCGGGTTTTGATTTAATTTGTTACAACAATAAGTACACACACGTTGATCCAAACACAAATCAAAACAATTTTCTACCATCAAGTATGTTGCAAAATCCTTCCATTCACTATTATTTTTCCTTTCACTTTTCACATATAAATCCACTAACTTAGTCTGATTCTTATAATAAGTGCGTTGACAACACACACAAGTGAAATTAGGCCTCTCACTTGATTTCACCTGAAACGTGGCAATTTCCTTTTGAAAATTATCTGTACTGGAAACCTGTAAACTAGCTTCCACATTACCTTCTTCTTCTGGGTCAATTTCAACATTCTCCTCTTTACTTGTAAAGTAACAAAACTCAATTTCTTCAGAAATATTCTTCACATCTACTTCAGAACCATGCAAAAGAGCAGTGCATAATTGTTTAAGCATAATTGCTGGACTCTTACCATAATACAACATTCTAACTAATTTCCTCACTTTACTATGATGCACTGCTAGCATCCTGAAATGATGAAAAACACTCTGGCGTACTCTCCTGGAAAGACAAGCCAGGGAATGACCATGCAAACCTGTCACTTCTCTCACTCTGCAAGGATCTAATTCTTGCAACAATTTTATTTTCTGTTTTAAACTTTTCTTATTAAATGTCCGTACAAAATCACAAAGAAAATTGATGGAATCCTGTCGCACACTGCAAATAGAACTACACTTCCAGGTATACACTGGTCCCTTAGGACGTCTCCCTAAAACTTCATTACCTAACACCTCTTCTGTCTCTGTTGACACAAGTTTTTCTTTTTCAACAGGACAACCATCTTTCACCTCATAAGCTCGACCACTGGTGTCAACTGCATGCACCAATTCATTGTCCTGAAAGTAACTCTCCTCATTGAAAAATGCCTCACAACTTGAACTATGCATCCATTGTCCTGAGAAAACTTCACAAAAATTACTTCTATTAACTACTCTCTTCCATCTACTATTTGATTTGAAATCATAAATTACCTTGTTTAGTTTCCTAATTCTATTGATTACCAAAATAAATAACTTTCGCTTAATTTCAAAAGCCTGATCAATAATTTTCTCTACATTTTTCTTTCTCTTATAAAAAGCCACTTTCTGTTGACCTTTCTTTAAATTTTTTAACAAATTGCCAATTATCCTGTTGCGGAACATTCGTCTACGAATGTTACCAAACAGATTTTTCCTTCTACTGCCATGCACAGAGTTATCTCCTGCTCTACCAGTAACATTTTTGATTGTCCTTTCCTTTCCGTTTAAATTGGCTCTCTTTTTCTGGACTAAAACTTGTTCTGTAGTCATACTTTTGTTTCTACAAATGTTTCTAAGGAATGATTTCGTTCTCTTACCCGGAGCTTTTTTCGTGACTTGACGAGATTTTATTGTAGAGGACTGCTGCAAGCATTTAGTAATCTGCTGTCTTTGTCGTTTTGTAGCCTTTCGGATTCTATCCTTAGACGGCATTGTCTAATTTCGAAATGATCTGCAGTTGAATCTGTGGTAAAATATAATAAAACATGTTATTAACCACTATTACCAAACAGTAAATCAATAACAGTGAGGATTTGATTCAGCAATGCCATAAAGATGATTCAGTAAAATCTTCTTAATTTTACTGTGTTAGTTTTACAGGGCTTTCATGCAAATGACTGCCCACCCTGCAACAAAACCCCCACATGAAACCTGACGCACGTTAAATTGTATACTTACCTGCAATAATCCATATGCCAGTGTTTAGGTCCCTCCACCCTGCCCCTCCCCCTCCCTGCCTCCCTGCTCCACCGTAACTCCCTCCACGGCCCGCGGCTGCTATCTTGCAACATGGTACATCTTGTAAATCACTGCTGCATTATAAAAGTGACGCAACAGCAGCACAAAAGAGGCGCACAGCCATCATAAATCTGCACCTAACACTTTAAGTGATTGATTCAGGATGACGATAAGGTGTGGACTATCTAGAGGTTTGTTTGAGGCGAGGCCTACTCAGGGTTGCAGATGAAATTTAGGCTTGTTGAAGAGTACAGAGGTGATAATACATGTACAGGCCTACCAATGAAGTGAATCATGTCCACTGCACTCTTGAACAAAGGCCAGACCGCCTCTATCTCCCTGAACACGCCTAAACCTCATCTGCACAATGTGATTTGTAATGTTAGGAAACACAAGTGATATAATTGAAAAACGTGCACATATTTTTGCAAATTTAACAATCACATCACCTGTATTTCTTCAGCTTAGTTATCTCATTGTGCAGATGTAGTCTTCGTCCTATGTAGAAGCACACCCTATCAATACTTAAATTAGCCAAGCACACATGGGGGCGTATTTACAAGGACCTTGCACCACGGGGAAATGTCTTAAATTAAAATGGGAAAAATAACATCAAAGGGACTCAAAGGCCTTGTAAATATGCCCCAATCAACCTATGAAACACTAGCAGTACATATCAAGAAACCTAATTGATTTCAAAAAACGTTTTTAAACCTTTTATGTAAAACAATTATATACCTACATTCATGGGGAACTGACTTAAAATGCCCTAATACACATGAAAGCGTTTTTTTAAGGCCCTTGCACCTTTTTTTCCATCACTGTTAACATGGCTATGTAACTCAAACAATCAAAATCAAAATTTGTCAAGCACACATGGGGGCGTATTTACAAGGACCTTGCACCACGGGGAAAGTGACTACAAATGGCCAAACCTACATGGGGACGTATTTACAAGGCCCTTGCACCAGGGGGAAGTGACTTGAAATGGCCAAGCACACATGGGGACGTATTTACAAGGACCTTGCACCAGGGGGAAGTGACTTGAAATGGCCAAGCACACATGAGAGCGTATTTACAAGGCCCTGGCCTTGCACCAGAGGGAAGTGACTTGAAATGGCCAAGCACACATAACGGCGTATTTACAAAGAACTTGCACCAGAGAGAAGTGACTTAAAATTGCAAAGCACACATGAGGACATATTTAGAGGACCCTTTCCCCAGGGGGAAGTGACTTAAAATGACCAAGCACACATAGGGGTGTATTTACAAGGCCCTTGCACCACTTATGCATCACTTTTAACATGTACACTGTGGAGCACCATGGGGCAAAAACAACACAGATGCATCATGCATCTGTTACGCAAAAACGACGCATTACAGGAGTCACATCGCAAGTAAATAAATTCTCATAAATTTTAAAAGCATTCCTTTTCCTTAAAAACAATTTTCTGGTCATGATTTGAAAACACAGCACAGCTCCTATGTACAACCACACCTTGTCAGTACTAATATTTCACATTATCACCAATTACAATTTGTAAAAGAAGCAAAATCTTCTTGGAAAACATAACGCAAACACTTGACACAAAACATCATTTTAAATGCACAGCTGGCTTCCTTATTTTCTACAAAAAGCATACTAGTCTCTTTCTAAAGTAAAGGAACCATATCTCACCTTAGCAAATGCTTTTTGAATTTCAAAAAAGTCTCAGAAACACACCAATTTTTCAAAAGCAGAGCAAAAGGTATGCACTCCAGAGGCTGGAACCAACAAAGGCACAGAAATGCTGATATTCATGACACATATCTCTCATGTCACCCAATCAAAACTCTTCCCTCACTTTTTTCAAATCAACACCCTTCCCCCCTCTGCCCTTTAAGCCCTTTTTCCATAGCAACTACCTCCTGCCAGACCTCTCATGTTTACAAGTTCACACAACAATGTTTCAAATGAACTCTGAACTCTCACTACACCTGCTAATCCACTGCAGTGTTTCTTAAAATCATTTTTTATTAACCATTCAAATTACATTTTTCAAAGAACACATCCATGCACCCTAACTTTCTGTTTTCAGCAATGGAAATCTACCAATAACTGGTAATGAATCATTAGCACTCAAACTCCACAGTTTTTTTTCTTTACAAACTCCACTGTTTCAACTGCCATTTCATTCCCACACTTCTTCTGACTGCAGCAGAACCTCCCCTCGCCATGTTTTCTGTCTGGATTCTAGGACATAGCTACATCCACTGGGGTCACAGGTATGCTGATAACAGAAATTTACACAAACTCAATTTACAAAATGTGGAAATCAAATGGATTGGGCAAAGAGGATTGAGATGTCACCAATTGATACCATTGGTGAAAACCTTTTTGCATTTGCCAAACCCTGACCTCATAATAGTGCACTGTGGAGAAAATGATTTGGGCACTTTGACTGGGGTAGGTCTCGAAATGCTCTTAAAGGACACCTTTGAGCAATTGATGGCACTTTTTCCTCAAACTGCCTTGGTATATTCCAATATATGCCAAAGACAAAAATGGAGGTGGTCCAATCAATTTTGTCCACAAATTGAGAAATAGAGGAAGCATGTAAATAAGTCTGTTTCAGCTTACATGAGAGACCATGGAATGGGCTGCATCTACAGCAATAACTTGCGTTACTACATGCAAGATATCTACAGAGGAGATGGCGTGCACTTCTCAGATGAGGGGAACAGAGTTTTCATACAAAATTTAAAACTGTGTATTGGTACCTACTTATAAGTACCTAGAACTTACACAGAACCCAAAAGCTCTTTTCAGAGCTACCTTAACTATGATTACTCTTTAAAAATTTCGAATGCACCTTTTTTCACTAATTTTCACTTATATTCGCTTCCCGGTTCGCTACCCGGTTCGCGTACCAGCAGCTAACCGCGCGAAAAATTCCCCAAAAAATTCTTTTTTCTCGCACATATGGGACTCCTCAGCCACCCTCAGTAAACCTAGGGGGTCAGGATACATCTACCGTGCCCCCTTCTGCCCATTCTGAACATTATTTACCCTCCATCTTGTATCTCAATTCTACCGAAACACAAAATGGAGGACTCCCGTAACGCTGCAGGTTCGCGTACCGGGGCACGCACTGAGAAGCGCTCACTTAAAAAAGGTGGGAAAGTAATTTACAGAAAAACCACTGGAGACACTTTCACCAAATATATATTAGCTCATACTACATACCAATCCCTACCATTTTCACAAATTTGGTTGGAATTCCATTTAGCCATTTAGCATGTAGACCTCTCTAAATTCCCTGAGGTAAATTACTTCACAAAACACATCTGAAGTATTGGAAATTGACCACCAATTAAAATGTTACTTTCATTTTCTACTTTTTTAACCTGACATTTGATTGATTATGTACCTGAATATATATAAAGAAAGAGAGAAAAACACAGCCATTTTGACTACTACTTCCTGAAGTACATTGCAAGAACATTTTCACTGACAACTTAAACTTGTTTTTAAAAGGTAAGATGGTATTTTATAAATTTGTCTGGAGAACTATGTTATGCAATTTAAATTAATTTGGAAAACATTTTCAGATAGTTATATACGATCCCTCTGTAAGAGTTAGACATTGAGAAAGGCTTGTTTATTATAATTTTGGATTGATTTTCGTTTCTGTGTTATAATTATGAATTTACTTAGTCTTTTTCGCAGACACTTTTTAATAGTACTACTTCACGCCTGAAACCATACAGTGCCCATAGATAACTTCTCTGTTATAAACTCACAAGTACCTGTCTGAACTTAAACCCAACATTGCCCTATCTCTACTGATATATTTATTTTTTATGCAAATTTCTTCACAAAAATGGAAGGAGAACAGAACGTTTCCTTTGAAATTGCCCCAGAGATGAACAATGAGGAAATCATTGAACGCATTGACTTGGAATTCATGGACGAATCACGAGACCAAGAACTTCTACAATGTGTAGAATCTGTGGATTTGTTACTTCATTATGAGGACGATAAAATGTGGGAAGTTATGTTCACTCAACAAGAGGACATTTCAGACAGTCAAATGTTAGACAGTCTATTAAATTTTAAAGTTCCGTTACGCGTCAGGTACGCGAACCGGAGCGCTACCCGGAGCGCTGTCACAGATATATATATATTTTTGAACGTTAATTTATCAAAATCCACTGGAGCACATATATTGAGACCTAGCAAAGGCACATCGGGCTAACAGTCCCTACAATTTTGCCAAGTTTCGTGCAAATCCATTCAGCCGTTCAAGCTAAAAGTGAGGCCAACCACCCTATGGAAATTAACACGGAAAAATGTGTTTTGGGACATCCCTTTTTTCTCGGCCCCCCCCTTGACGAAACCCCCCCAAATTTTCAGGGGCTGCTCAGAAACAAAAATGTTCAATTTTCCTGAAAATTTCAGCCAATTCCGTCCACAAATGCCAAAGTTATTAGACATAGAATTTTCAAAAATCCCATAGAGAGAAAATCCTAACTATATATACCTACTGGCGACCGCCAGTAGGTAATATATGTATATATATATATATATATATATATATATATATATATATATATATATATATAGAGCCTCGTGGCTCTGGGCCACGAGGACAACCCCCCCACTCGTGAGCGGGTCCTGGTGCTCAGTGAAAATGGAGCACGGAACAGGAGCGGAGTAGCTGGTGAGACGAGGCGCAAGCAAAGCAGCACGGTGGGCATACTTGAAATCGGCAACCCGAAGGTATAAATTCAGGGAGGAAACGGACGGCAGGCACTACTATAGATGTATATGAACTACTTGAACAAGAATGCAAAGCGCCATGTGGGCGGGATTACCAGAGGAGAACACCTCAGGCATGAACATAAATCGCAAGGCTGTCACTCCCCCTAGAAGCCAGACCAGTGAACAAGGGCGGCAACACCCGAAACGCGTATGGTAGAGATGGCGAAACCCTGCTGATGGAGAGATGAACATTGGAGTTGCTGCCTGTTTTGCCAATAAAAGCAAATAGAGAAACGACGCGTGGGTGTCTTCAATTGCAGGAGCAACCTTTTTTCATATTAAGTGGCCGGCTCTGGGCCACGAGGACAACCCCCCCGCTCATGAGCGGGTCCTGGTGCTCAGTGAAAATGGAGCACGGAACAGGAGCGGAGTAGCTGGTGAGACGAGGCGCAAGCAAAGCAGCACGGTGGGCATACTTGAAATCGGCAACCCGAAGGTATAAATTCAGGGAGGAAACGGACGGCAGGCACTACTATAGATGTATATGAACTACTTGAACAAGAATGCAAAGCGCCATGTGGGCGGGATTACCAGAGGAGAACACCTCAGGCATGAACATAAATCGCAAGGCTGTCACTCCCCCTAGAAGCCAGACCAGTGAACAAGGGCGGCAACACCCGAAACGCGTATGGTAGAGATGGCGAAACCCTGCTGATGGAGAGATGAACATTGGAGTTGCTGCCTGTTTTGCCAATAAAAGCAAATAGAGAAACGACGCGTGGGTGTCTTCAATTGCAGGAGCAACCTTTTTTCATATATATATATATATATATTTAATAATGCCTGGCTTAGCAGGGCCTTTTCCCGGATGAGTCGTCTGCACTTAGTCATTGCACAGAGGTGGGTGTGTCTTAATGCTGGTAGGAGGGGGCGGACTCTGTTACTGGTTACGAAGGACGCCTTGATTCTTGGAATGCACTGTATTTCCCGGGAAGAGTATCCCTAGACCCTGCCTGCACTGCACGAGAAGAGAGTTCCAGGCTCTTAAAACAAGACGGAGGGCATTGCTGTGGGGAGGGGGGAAGAGAAATGCGACACGGCCGCAGCAGGGGGCGGAGCGAGGAGAGCAGCGGTGAAGGTGTGAAGCAGCAGGGGCCTTTGAAGTGAAGCTAAGCTTCACTTCAAAGGTGTGGGAGGAGTGCGGCTGAGGCAGAGCGCACATTGGGGGAAGCTTGTGGGGCGGAGTGGGAAGAGCTGCTGGGGAACAGATGGCGATTTGATGATGTGCACGCGCATTTTAGGTCAATGCGCTTGCGCATTGACCTAATAGCGCACGGGCACAGCATCAAATCGCCAGTCTAGTTAAACCTTGTTTAAGTGCCTATAGTCTCGCTCCGCTCAATGCGCATGCGCATTGAGAGGCGAGACCTAAAAATGTGGGCGAGATAAGCTTGCACAGCTTTGAATTTGTACAATAAAAGCCTTCACGGCTGTCCCGTGTGTACAGTGGTCCTGCTGCGTAAACAACAACGCTAATTTGCACACCCAGATGCAGTCTTTGCAGCACCGGACATAAATCACACGCGTGTCCTCTCAACAGATAATGCAGCCAGGAGGAAGCGCTTAGACTCGGAGACCTCACCGCAGGCCCAGAGAGCGACAAGTGCCCAGAGCCCGCGCCTTCTCAGAGAGAGTAGACTCACCTGACCTGAGGGCTGAGATGGCCTGCAGTCAGCGTCAGAAGTAGGCACGAGGCGGACAGGGCAGGCAGCAGAAGGCTAGCCAGGCAGGGGCGGGGGCGGGGTAGGGGCTAATAATAAATTCAAATGATTTGAAATTATGCCGGTGACGGACTTCGGACAGTATGTAGCATCGTGGCTAGGAGCTCAATGCGCATGTCATGAACAATTCAATCAGGGCATTGGTCCCCACCCCTGCCCCACCCTGGAGAACGCGCAGACGTGTCGCGCGTACCCACCCTGACACGCCACTTTTTTATTTAAAAAGCCTCAGAGGCCCCGGCCGGCCCGTGCACCATTTAATTAAGTCAGAGGCCCAGCTGGGGCCCGCACTAAGCAGAAGTTGTTACGCACCATACGTTAATGGAGAGTTGGCACCACTGAGGCTCGGTAGGGGGCCAGGCGTGCAATGCATGCCTTGCGCACCATTTAATTTATTAAGAGGTGGGGGCCCGGCGTGCCGTGCACTATTCAATTAATGGTGAAGAAGTGAGGGGGCCCAACGGGGCCCCTGGTGTACGGGCCCCCCCCTGCAACGCGTGGGCTGCGGGGGTCTGTGTTACGCCCCTGGAAGATATGATGTAATGCAGGAGATCATTCCACTCTGTGGAAAATGTACTAGAAGGCATGGCCTCCTGTTTTGTTTTGTGAATGCGGGTTGCCTGTGCTAGTGAGAGACTAGCTGAGTTAAGATACATGGGAGAGAAGTGAAGGTGAACCCAGCTGTTGAAGAAGGCAGGGTCAGTGCTGTGAAGTGCCTTGTATGTGTGTGTGAGGAGTTTGAATTGGGTGCATATGTGCATGGGGAGGCAGTGAAGTTTCCTGAGGTATGGAGTGATGTGTGCGTGGTAAAGTAGGTTGAGGATGAATCTTGCTGTGACATTTTCAATGATTTGGAACCTGTTCAGGAGCTTCTTGGTAATTCATTGTCTGTTGATGAACAGGTCCTGTGTGACAGTTTTCCTACTGTTCTCTGGTAGCCACTTAAAGATCTTTCATAGCATCTTCAGGATGTAGAGACATGAGGAGGTCACTGCATTAATTTGGGCTGTCTTGGTGAGTTTTTCATCCAAGATGATCCCTACATTTCTGGCATTGGGGGCAGAGGTCTGCTGGTTACCAGGTGGAATCCCAAGCTGAGGTTTTCCTTCCAAAGATCACCACTTCTCTTTTGTCTGTGTTGAGTTCAGGTTTCCTCCTGAAGATCACCACTTCTGTTTTGTTTGTATAGAGTTTCAGGCAGTTGGATTTCTTCCAGGGTGCTACTGGGGTCAAGCAGATGGCAAAATTGTTCTATGTTATGGGGGACTTGTCCGACGGGTGTGGCTAGCAGTGTTAAGAAGTGTGGCCCACTGGTTAGAGCAGGCAGACCCTGAAGCAGAGGTCAGACCCGGGACCAGGGTTCAATTCCCGACGCGGCAGGGTCTTGAGCTCAAATTTCCATGGACTCGATAATTCTCGCTTCCGTGCCTGACCTAATCATGGGTTCACCCTCTGCAACTCTGGGCATTAAGCTTGCTTAATCTCCACAACGGCCCCCCTGCGGCGGGATGCCTGGCTTTCTCCTTGGGGATGCCCTGTAGGGGCTATCTCACAGGGAAAAGCCAGGACGGGTTCCCAAGGCAAGCGCGGAGATACCCCTTCGGGGGTCGATTCAGGCACTATGTAAGAAACATAATAATAATAATAATAATAATAATAATAATAATAAGATGGCGGACACGTCCTAGAGAAGCTCCTCATTGCTGACCCTTTACCCAACAATAATCGTGGATACCACTATCCATCCGCACCAATAAAGCCTGCTACTTTGTCACCAGGATCGCCCTCCATCTGCTGCTGTCTCCACTGAGCCATTTAGTGGCGGTGAGTGGAGTATCATTGAGGGTCTGGCTTAGGCCTATCACCATGAGGTAGTTGCTATGGAGCGGCCGCTGGGATGGAGCGGACTGGAGACATATGAGCCCTGGCTGGCGCCGTGTTTGGCTGTGGAGACATCTGCTTACTAGAGCTGAGGAGCGATGAGTGGAAGGTACAATGGTGGGGTGCTCCACCGCAACTCTAGTGCGGGATAGGCCCCCACCTACTGATATACACAAAATTATCATTGGTCCCCCTCCCCTTTTAAATATAATAACCTTGGGGGACTTTGAGACCTTTAGGGAGCTGTAGTGCTAGAAGAAGTGGCCTAGAAATGAGCAGAACTATGAGATATGTGAGGCAGTCATGGGTACTTGCGACGGTCCTGGACCCCTGATGGGGGCTTGTGCAGGGGCAAGTAGCTGCTGTGCAGCATGACAGAAAATTTGACTATAACATGTGGTCTGGCTCTGTTGAGGATTTACACCAGGAACTTGAATGACGGGTGGGCCCTGGCGATCTGATTGGACCTAGGCCTACTTCTGTGCTGCCATGGGCCTTTGCATTCCCCCTGGGAGGACGGCTGCCTGGAGACATAAGAATAGATCTGCAGCAGCTGGGCACGGTGTGTGGTAGTGGCGAGGCCTGAGACCTCTGTGGGCTGATACCTACTTTTAGTGAGTGCTCCATTAGCTTTCCTGGCCAGCCTGCTAAGCCTGGTGCTGCGCCTTGTGGTCGTGCTTCCCCAACATTTTTATCCCTCGCCTGCATCCTCTTGGGTATTCCGAGAGGCATAACAGCCTGCGTCCTTACTTCTTTGCCAAGATGTGCGGACCCCTCACAGTGACTGGACAGTGCAGTGACTTGCATCCCGGCATAGACACCAGATGCTCTAGTGCAAAACGCCACTAGCCACATACTCTCTGCTGTGTTGGGCCTGACACACCTGAGTGCATGAACTTTTCTTTCTCTTCCTGGCACCCTGGGGCCATTGTCCAGCCTATGAGACCTTGCTAGCCTGTGGAGTGGTGGCAACAGCTACTCAGCCACCCATCTACTTGACATCCAGGCAACAGCACAGTGGAACATAGTGGCAGTGGACCTTAAACATCGCTGGGCTGCTCCTGCTGTAACACGCCAATATATTTTTAGTTGTTAACAAGCAGGCTCAAGTAGGAGACGCTGTAGAGACTATGTTGATGTATCAACAGACACACACATTTGTTCCTGACTCCTTGCCCTTTAGATGCAGTTGACCACATGGCAATGTTGCTCGTGCTGGGATGCCATTACCCTCCAACTGGCGCACCCAAGCGGGCCTCATATTCAGCAGCTCCTCCTGAGCTCTTCAGGGCGTATGCCTCCCTGGGACCTCCATGGGCTGTTCATGCTGTGGCACACTAAGGCGCATGCAAGCTGGCCCTATCTGATGATGCTGCCACTGATACTCCAAAGCCCCCTATTGGACATAGTGAAGAAGCCTCTCTCAAAGATAATTTTGGTCTCTGATGTACAGCACATCATATCACTGGCACCCCTCCTGGTCTCTGTGTAATGAGTGGGGAAAGGGGGAACGCCAGGTGTACATCACGGACCTGGGCACTTTGATGCTGAACGTGTGTCAGTGGCCATGGGTTGCCTACTCTCAGGTACCCAGCCTGCGAAGCCACGACAGATGTCAGCTATGAAGACCTAGTGACAACTGGGCCACCTGACTCAACTGTGTCCCTTTGCACTAAACTGGACACTGTGTTACAGGCCGTGGAATAGATTAGAGCAATTCTTGAGCAGAAATGCACTTTACTTGAAAGCAGAATTGCTAAAGCGATGCCGGACTTCACTTTATTACATGCAGACCACCGCAAGTTGGTGGAGAAGGTACATAGTTTTGAGCACACGCTGGCTGGACTCCAACCAGCAGCAGGCGAATCACCATCTAAGGTGCAGGCCTTAATAGACCATGTACACACACTGGAATGCAGGGTGGAGGATGCAGAGCGCAGCTCTAGGAGGAATAACATTTGTGTCGTTGGACTTTCAGAAGGGATGAAGGGACTAGACACTGTGACATATTCTGAGACCTGGATCTGTACCCTGCTCCCTGTCATGAAACTCTCCCCCTTCTTCTCTGTTGAACAAGCTCACCATGTGCTAGCTCACTGCCCACCAACCCCCACCCAGAGCCAACCCTATGCCTTTTCTGTTCTGCCTTCTTAATTCCAGGGATCGGATCGTCACTCCATCCTATTCAAAACATGTAAGTTGCAAGAGATAAAAGTGGATAACACCGCTGTCATGATCTTTCCTGACTATATTATTGTGGTTCAGCATCAGAGGAGCTCCATTCTAGCCACCAAGCAGTGTTCCTGAGGACTGAACATACAATACTTGCTCCTGTTCCCTGTCTGGCTCTGCATGATGGCAGACATGACTGCACAGTTCTTTGATTCCGCTGGGGAGACACTGGACTTGCGGCTTTGTACTCTGAAGCGATGCGATCTCGGAGAATGGCAGGAAGCTTCAGCCACAGATGCTGCAGGCGGCAATGCTGCCCTTCACCACCTGGCTCTGCTCCAAACCTGGAGCAAGTAATCTTAGAGAGGCATCAGGCCTTACAGATGTCATCCTCGGTGAGAGACAACACTCAGAGCCATGACCCAGACAAAAGCTCAATGAAGTTCTACAGTAATGATGGCCCCCTCTTAACACGTGGCCTTCTAAAGCAGACCTGCTGGTCCCATCTGACGTGACTCCTCAGACTGCTGAGATTATTTGATTCACAGAAAACTGTCACTCCTGTAGTCCTGTCTGCTTCTTTGTTAGCTGTTTTATTCTTTCATTGTATTGCTTATACATGTGCTAACCTCTCTTATATTGCAGCAGATGGTGGCCCAGTCCTCATGGGTGTCCTGTCTATTTGGCATGCAAGTAGTCTATACTGTATAATATAATGCACTTGCATGTAAACTTATCCCTATAGTTGGTATCTCTGCATCCTGCACATGCAGGGTGATGCATCTTTGGCTTTTTGCACCATCCACATGCTTCATTTAACTAGCCTGTAAGGCCGGTACTTGCCACCAGTAGTTTGGAGGTTTTGGCGTAACCTGTTGTTCCTCCACTCTGATGATGTTACATGTTCTGCTTTTCCTTCCTTCCCCAGTTACGACTGATTGCCTGGGAATAATCAGTTCCCTGATTGCCCATATCTCTTTGTACCACTGTATACTGCAAGGACCCCTTCCCCAGGTGGGCTTGCCCATTTGGGGCATTAACACATTTTCTGCATGACCCACACTAACATCATCACCTGGAATGTGAGGTGCATTCATATGTCTTTGCGCCATTACACAGTATATTCCTACCTCAAATGCAGATCCACTCACATAGCGCTATTGCAGGAGACACACTTGACACTAGCTGAATTGCGCAGACTTCAGCTGTGGTGGCGAGTATTTGCTTCTGAGGAGCACTGGTATGGGACAAGCGAGGGATCCCTTTTGTAGCAGATGAGGTTATGGTAGACACTGATGGTCGGTATGAGTTAATACAAGGTCGCTAAGATGGCTATCAACTCTTGTTGGGGGCAAAATATGCCCCTAACACTGACCAGACCTCATTCCTGCACACACTATCTGACAAAATGTCCTGTTGAAGTGGCATCTCGTGGTTCCTAGGGGGTGACTTCACCTCTGTCATTGATAAAGCTCAGGACCACTTTTCCCCCTTACGACGCACGTTAGCCACATCCAATGCTCAAGCGCTATGCTACTGGCTCCTCCACTGGTAGACATATAGCGTATCTGCAACCCTAACATACATGTGTACTCCCTTTACTCCTAGCCACATAACTTACATGTTAGACTTGACAGAATTGTAGTGTCGACCAGCCTCCTTCCAACTATCCTGAAAATGGGCTACTTAGGACACACAGACTCGGCTCACAATCTTCGATTCCTACAACTCACATGAGAAGATAGCATACCTGCCATACCCACATGTCACCTTTAACCTGCAGCACTAGAAGACCCCCCTTTTCGCACATTTCTCGGCATTGCCACAGCAGACTACTCTGAGTTTACATGGCCAGTTATAGATTGACTGGGATGCCTTTAATGTGACCATGAGAGGGCACTGCTTCGGGTTGAACTAGAACATTTGCAAACAACTAGATGGCAACATTATGCACATTGACTTAATGCTCTTGCCACTTAAGACACATTCTGTAACTGACCCAGCTTAAACCCAATGGCTGGCAGAGGCGCAACACTCTCTTGGAATGGCTGCGATGTCTGAACTATACTGCACACTCATTTCAAACCCATGCAACATCAGATCATGCAGGCGGACTTCTGGCATGGCTGATACACCAGTATCAGACTAGGCAACCTATTTTCTTGCTGAATTTTTCTGCGGGGCACCTTCTGCACATCAAACACGAACTACATGCAGAACTGATGTGTCACGACACCTCTCTCTACACATGAATCACAGAAACTGGTCCACATCACTTTAAGGCAATCTTCTCCACACTCTGCCTGTCCACCATCACGCCTGAACAGCTTGCGGAATTAGACAAACACATTGCACTCTCTGAAATGCGAGAGGCCATTAGGGCTCAAGCGACAGACAAGCCCCTGGGGCCAGATCTCCTACCGACTGACTACTACAAAACCTATGTCCCTGTACTGGCCCCTCAACTACTTGCCCTATACATAGCTGCCCTCCTAGTTTCCTGCCTCCCTGAGTCATTGCGTGAGACCAGGCTCGTCTCCTTACCTAAATCTGACAGAGATCCCACTTCCCTAGGTTCTTACTGACCCCTGGCTTTACTCAACACTGACTATTCAATTTTGGCCAAAGTCCTAGCAGACTGCCTGACACCCTTAGCTCCATCTCTGGTGCACACTGATCAATTTCAATTCATTATATAGTTAATTAAAACCGTGAGGTACAAACTTCATAGTAATACTTAATAAAATTTCAAAGATTAAAATTTGTATACACATTTATAAAATCTGGCAATACGAAAAATGTAAATTCCAAAAGCAGCATTTCAGGTTGATGGCAATATATCCCAATCAGTGATTAATCAAAAAGGGGGATAATATAGTGTGAGAGACATTAACAAAATGTCACAATGCTTATTACTGATAGTTAACTTTCATTAACGTTTGTTTGTGCTTGTCTTCTCTTAGTACTGGGCATTATGCAAAGCAGTTAAAATAATGTTAACAAGCTTCCCAGCCCTTGCTAGAACTTGGGCTGAATTATTCCTGAAGCACAAAACAGATGCTTTCCTGCAATGTCTCACTGATCAGAATAGTTTTGTTTCAGCCCACATCACCTCGATAAATCTGCAACACTTTTTCCTGGTCCCAAAGTATTCCATGCATCACTGGCCACACTCTGGGTGTCTGGCACTGGACCTCGAGAAGGCTTTTTATTCATTGGAATAGGGTTTTCTGTTTGACACCTTGCCTCACAACGGAGTTGGGAGTCGCTTACTTCGCCTGATCAAACTACTTTACACCTCACAGTTGACCAGAGTCAAGATGGGCTCCTCTATATCAGTCCAAATCAGATTGGGAGAGGTACCTGCCAAGGATGCCCACTGTCCCCACTACTTTTCTCTTTAGCCCTAGAACCTCTTGCCATGACTAATCAGACCTCAAGTGCAGATTGGGGTATTCCACTGGGAGATTAAACCCATGCAATCTCTCTATATGCTGACAGCCTTCTCCTGAACATTCTGGAAGTGCTATTGGAGCATGATACACTAGCCAAAACACTCAATTAATTTGCTGCCTTTTCTTGTCTGTGTGTTAACTGGGCAAAGTCATGTTTGTTTCTGTTTCCCGCTTTGTACCCCTATCCTACCTTTGTCTTTAGTGGTGTTCCAGTATTGTGGCAACCCAACACATTTCATTATTTAGGTATCAGAGTGTACCATCAGCCCACTGATTTGTTAGAAGGTAGCCTTGTGAAAGCGATAACGGCCATCAGATCTCAGATGCCATTCTGACACACACTTACCCTGACTGTAATGGGTTGCATAGCTCTACTCAAAAAGGTGGTCCTACCTTGACTACTCTATTTTTCACTGACCTGCCCTTGTATGTCACACCTTCCTTCTTCTACTCTCTTAAGGGAACCATGAGTGTTTATCTAGAACAAGTCCCACTGTACGGTCCCACTATAGAACCTGTATTTACCTACAGATCAAGGCAGGCTTGCAGTACCTACAATTGAGCAGTACTATCATGCCTTGCTGCTCTAATGGGTCGTTAAGTCAGTGACTGGGTTGCAGCTCCCAGACACTACCACATTGTCAACGGCCTGGACCCTCTTGGCACAATACCAACTTTTTGACCCCTGTACTTGCGGAAAACCACTGGAGTCACTGCTTCTCGAGGTCATGTATTAGTGTTACTATTGATGCCTGTACCTCACACGATCCACTATCCCATATGCACCAGCGCAAACCCAGCTAGGTAAACCAGGGGGTTGTAACACCACCTCACCCGCGGGATTGTCCACTTGGCTAAGGACTGGTCTGTATACCCTGTGGGACTTCTACTGAGATGGTGCCTTAGTACCCTGTGCCACATTAGTGGAAGAGGAGGGACTACCTCCATGCCATTTTCGTCGGCACTCTTCATACCTTGCGGCACTGGGTGTCAAATGGGGACACATGTCGAGGAAACATCAAACACACCTTACTGTCCAATATCTTCACATTATGGGGACAGGCAGGCATCCCATGAGGTGATTAAAAGCTTCACTGCACAAAAACATGGCAACACCACTCATATCTCTGAAGCGACACTGGGAGAAAGATCTTGCCCATCCATGTACAGATAAATAGTGGACTGCCATATTGGAGAGCTCAGTCTGTGTCCCTTGGAATACTCAATTCTGCCTCATCCAATACAACATTACCCAAAGTGCTTACATTACTCCTGCTAAGGTACACCAATACTTTCACCGTGCTGATGTCCCTTGACCCGCATGTCACATACTATTTAAGGACGCCCTTTATGTTATGATCTTGTCAACTTCTCACTACTTACTGGCGAAATGTTATGACCCAATTGACCGCCTGCACAGGACGCACGGTACCACAAACGTGAGAGACGTGCATCTTAGGTCTCCTTTGCAGAAGCAAGAGGCAGAATGTCAATTCCCACTTTCTTGATCTGGGATTGCTGGTGGCTAAGCGCTTAATAACAGGATGCTGGAAGACACCTGAGCCTTCTCCTTTGGTGGCCTGGAGACAATCTCTTCTGGTGTGGGCCCAAGCTGAGAGTACTGCGTTGCACAAAGAGGACACTTTAGGGTAATGTAAGATCACCATAGCTGTCAACTGGGGCACTATGTTACCTGACTTCCAAAGCAAGCTGCATCGAGATACAGACCATCCAGAGCAGATGTAGAGTCCTAGTCACCATGCTTTCCCTTCATCCAAATTAGGGTTTGATGGGCTTGCTGCTTAGAAATGTGTGCATTATTGATTCATTTGTGAGATTAGGGGGGATAGGGGAGGGCTGGAGAGACCTAAGTTGGGCTGATTTCTCCTTTTGTTTTTTCCCCCTTTTTCAATTCTCCTTGATGTTTCCTTTTGTTGATAATTTTGTTTTGTAAATGATTGTGCCTAGGTCAACATTGCATGTTGTAAACCCTGCATTATGAAACCCACGACCGCTCAGTAATGACCCCTATGCATCAAGAAATTCTTCAGACCTTTACATGCAGCCCTATGCCTGTTCATTGCTGCATGTGACATTTGTATCTGCAATGAACTCTGTGCTCCCATGTTGCCACCATATGATGCTGATATACATGGCAAAGTAACGGGTCTTGATATGTTGACCCTTTAACCATCTTTATGCTTTAAAAAAATAATAAAACAGATATAAAAAAAAATGTGGGATGTGTCTGACAGGGAGAGTATTAGTTGGGTATCATCAGCGTAGGAAAGTATGTTGATGCCTTGTGTTCTGATGATTTCTTGCAATGTTCAACACTCCGTCCATCATCCCTGTTGGTTTTGCTGTGTTCGCCCTAAGTTGGCAGGGTATGCCCAGACATGGGTCCCTTGCTCACTTTGCCACTGGATTCAAGCTAGCCTGGTTGATGACGGCTGATTAGCCAGAAACCTGTTACATGATGCTTGTTTCCGGTCTAGGGAAGACATGGCTTGGCAGTTCGGGCTGGACTGTTCCCATGAGGCACAGGGTCAGACTGATTTGCATATGGCAATGTCTGAACTGGAGTGGCAGAGTGAGCTAAAGAATGATGATGGATGAATCCCCGTCAGTTGACTGGGGATGAGTGCTTGCAATGTTCAACACTCAATCCATCATCCCCTTTGGTTTTGATCTGATGACGTCTGCCAGTGGTGTCATGTAGATGTTAAATAGGGTTGGGCTAAGAGAGGTGTCTTGGGGGGGCTCTGCAGATGAGATTCTTGTCTTCCAAAGTGTCAGGTGGTAGGATGATATTTTTGGATTCCTGTTTCATGTAATCTTTTGATCAGGGTGGAAAAGGAAACATTATTGAGGCAGCAGAGGGGTTAAGCAATATGATGGCTGGTTTTTCCCCCAAATCAAGGACCAACCTTATGCCATCTTCAGCTACAATAAGGGCGGTCTCTGTGCGATAGTCGGGCCGGAAACCCAATTGAAAGGTGTCTGAGGGCATCTTTAGCAGTGCGTTGACCATTACTTGTTTCCAGGCATTCAGGAATATTGCAGTTGTGATGGAGGTGTGCAGAATGTGGCTGAGAACTCCGTTGATGAGGAGGCATCCAGATTGTATATATGGTGTGGGCAGGGGTCCGTTGATGCCCTTGAGTGGATGGTCCTCCTGATGTTCACTGTTTCTTCCATGGTGATTGTTCGCCTGTTAGTCAGGGAGTTTTCATGGTTGTTTTTGGGTAGGCTGGAGAGAAGTGTGCAGGTGTTTAGTTGACAGTTGAAGTTGTAGTTGGTTTTGATTGTGTTGCTGAAGAATTGAGATAGGTTATTGCAAAGTTCTTGTACGAGGGTGATTGTGTTAGTGGTGGAATCTGATGTGGTGAAGTCGTTAATGATTGTGAAGAGTTCTGTGCAGCTGTTGAAGCTGTTGTCTAGGTGCTCAGCTAGGGTCTTCCTTTTGGTATCTCTGACATGGGCGGCTCCTCCACTAAGGCTAAGCCCCCCACTGATCTCTGTGCAGGAAAAATAAAATGAGAATAATGTTGTTATTATCATTTTATTTTTCATATATTTGGGGCTTGGTTAGAGCAGACCAGGGCTGGTGGCCCTGGGGACGGAGTGGTTTGCACACTCCAAGTGCGCACGGCGGTTTTGCCAGCCCTCTTAGGGCGGCCAAACAGTCATGTGCACTTTACAAGTTCCCACCAGGATGTAATGCACAGCCTTGTGGGAAACATGCACCGGCTCCCTGTCACCGCATGATTACCAAACCACAGTGCTCAGACCAATCATTGCATTGCAGCTTTGTGATTGGCTTAGGGGAACCAATCACAATGCTGCATTGCAGTATTGTGATGGGCTTAGGGGAGCCTGTGCTCTTCCTGGACTCGCCGGAGAAATGTAAGGAGAGATGTGGCCGGTGGAAGAGATTAGTGGTATTTTATTTTATTTTGTCCTCCTTCATCCCCTTGCTCCTCCACCCCTATTCATAACTAGTCACTACTGATCTCTGATCATCTGCTCATAGTGTCTCAGGGCTGCTTTTTAGCTATCCTTGTCATTTTCACAGTGGTTTGCACTCTTTCTTCTTTCCAATTGTTTGCAATATTGTTTTGTTGCATGGAGTTTCTCAGTGTACCAGCAAGCTTGCTACCAGATTCCTGTCAGTGAATTGTGTTTACTGGGTGGCAGGGAATCAGCACATTCTATGGTCCCCTTGTTGAGTTGTTTGACTTTGCTTTTTAATTTGTTATATGGGGGCATGGACTGCTTTTAGCGCAGGATGTCGGGACAGTTTGATTCTGAGATGCCTCTCCAACTGAGATTGGAAAGGTTTGTGGTGGCAGGTTTTGTTTGCCAAGGGATGCAGATTTGGGATTGGATGATAGCATGATCAGTACAGGTGAGAGGCATGGGTGCAGACATTTTGATATCATTGAATGTTAGAGAAGATTGGGTTGAGGGTGTGTCCGGCAGAGTGTGTGGTGTCAGTCTTAGGTTTTCGAGGCTTTCAAGGAGTCCGATGCACTGATTTTGGACTTGTCTTCCAGGTGGAAGTTAAACTCTCCTAGTAGGATGTTGCTCTTGCAGTCAATGATGAGGTGAGAGATGAAGTCTGTGATGCTGGAGGGGAAAGTAGCTGTGGTCCCTGTGGTCCGAAGACAAGGGCTTTGGTCAGAGTGCGCGTTGCTGAAATTAGAAGTTTGAAATGTAGGTGCTCCATGTAGGGTGTTGACTTCTCTTTGGCTGTTGTGCAGTTTGTTTATGCTGGTGGTGAGGCTTTGTAAGTTTCTGTCCTGCCAGAATGGCCGTGGAGAAGTCTGGTGATGATTCAGAGGTCAGCCATGTTGCTGTAAGAAAAAGGAGGTCCGGGTTGTTGTCATCAAGGATGTCCCAAATTTCTGTGGCAAGCTTGATGAGTGAAAAGGTTTTTAGAAGCATGCATGATACTTTGTCTTGGAGTGCAGGTTTATAGGTAGGAGCGGCGGTGTGCTGTGTGTAGTTTGGGATGAGGGTGTTGTCGTGGTGGGTGCATGCTGCACGTGAAGTAACAGTGGGTGAAGGCGAAAGCTATTTTTCTGTTGTACTGTGCAGCAGCTTCATGGGGCCGGGCATCCCAGGTTACGAGATCAGAGGAATGCTGCAGCATAGCATGGGGGGTGGAAAGACCAGAATGTGTGGCACTGGGCGTGGTCTAAAAGTGGACAGAGGCAGATGGGTTTGCCTTTGGCCCTTAGTCTTTTTGAATTATTCAGAAATGTTTACGTTTTCAACTGCAGACCACCAAGATGGTTACATAAGTTGAAAATAATAACAATACATAGTATATTCCTGCATTACTTCCCTAAACAGCTTCCTTGGCCAAGAGGCAATTTGTTGCAATAGGCGACCTCACTTGTATTGCAAATATGGGCCTAATCACACTTTGAACGCAAAAACAACAATTGATGGACAGAATGCAGTACAATGTCATACATTCATCCCAGTACAGAGATCTGGGCCTAAATCCATTGTTTGTTGCTCCCGATGTCATTCCAGTTTAAACCCAGCCATATGCTAATTAGTCTTGACCCTTCGCCCAATGGGACAGTCCAGCCCGAATTGCCAGGCCAGGTTCTCCCTGGACTGGAAAGAAGCATCCTAGGACCGGTTTCTGGGTTGCCCCCCTTCATCAGCCAGGATAGCATGACTCCAGTGACATGGAGAGCACGGGACCCACGTCTAGGCTACCCATCCCACTTGGGGTGACAAACACAAAAACAACAATTGATGGGCAGAATGCAGAACAATGTCATACATTCACCCCAGTACAGAGATCTGGGCCGAAATCCATCGTTTTTTTGCTCCCCATGCCATTCCAGTTTGAACCCAGCCATATGGAACTCAGTCTTGACCCTGTGCCCAATGGGAACAGTCCAGCCCGAACTGCCAGGCCTCACCATATCTTTCAGCCAGATACATTAGAATTGGTGGCTTATTTATTTGATATTAGACTCTTACATTTTGTTTGACTGTTTCAATATTTGCTAGTTTTTACAGATATTTAAGTGATCCATATGTGATTAGTTTCCATTGAAGTTACCCTGGAGATTGAAAGTATGTCAATTCTGTCTGCATAAATTGCTTTAGCCCTTTCCATTGTGGAAGGCCAAATAAAATGCCTGCTAGTAGAAAGTGACCTGTTGAGTCTCTAATCAGTTGCTTCAGTACAAATTCATAAAGAAGGCACAATAGTAATCACTCCCTCCAACATCAGACAGTGCACTATTTCATCTGCAATTGTAGGCCAAATTGACCAAAGATCTCTTATTTGAAAAAAAGAAAGTAGATTTAGACAAGCAATGCTTAAAAAGAGGAGGAGGGTATATGGGAATCTCTGTTAGTTTTCTTATATAAACACAGAAAAAGTCTAGGATGGATACACAGCTGTTTAGTTCAAGTTAGTGAAGGTTAGGTTCTCCGTGGGTGGCGTTGATACCCCTAAAAACACCTTTGAAATCAGTGAGATATGTGATTCCAGTGGGTCACTGGGACCATCCCCTTGGGAACACTATTATCTCCTCTTATGGACAGAGGATTCCACACAATTTATTCAGTTTATAACTTCATTTGTTTGTCAATGTTCACTTTTTTCAATGAATATTAGTTAAACCATATTCAATGACTTGTAGTTTCACATTTTTTCATCAATGAGGCATCGTTATAATACATGATATCAAATGCATTTCGGGCTGCATTTCGAGCCCTTCATTAGGGAATAACACTGTAGAAAAAAACGTATGTGTGTAACTTAATTCTCCAGTTGACATTAGAGCATACGTTCTTAAGACATATAAAAGTAACAGCAACTTAAATGGTAGAATCATTTGTTTGTCGCATCGATAATAACATATGAAAGAATGAATGAGGTGGTAACTTACATGCCTGTCTTTCACTTTTCTGAGTTCTAATGTTGAGTTAAACTAAAAGGAAAAGTGCACGGAATAAGTTTGAATAGTTCAACGAAGTAGTGGGATACAGCGTGGCAAGACGGGTTTGTATTGAGCAAACTGACCTGGTGTTCGAAAAGCGAGGGTTTAAAGCAACCAAGAGCGCGGCTTCTATGTCGTTCTTTGTTTCTTACTGCAACATTGTTGCCGTTGGGTTTGTGTTTTCAAACGTGATCGCGATCACGTGATAAATGGAAACTGTAACATGACTACGGTCCGACCGGTTTTTAAGGATACTCTACTAAAGTAAATATTAAAAAATCGGCCGTTGTTATGATGACGACCAAAATTACACAATGATTAAAAATTTGTACGTTAATTGGCAAATTACAAAAATGAGGGATCTGTTCTGACGGTCGCGAACCGGGGTATGACAAAACAAAAGAATGGGGGACTGTGAATAAAGTGAGCTATGTTGCGACTCAGCTAAAGTAAGTGCTGTAAGAGTGTGTCTTAGTGCAGTGTAAGCATACACAGGGGTGCCAAGGTAAGGCACTGGAGCAAATTTACAATTTATACATTTATAAGTAGCATGAGAATTCAATCCTTTCATTGAGTCCAAAAGGTTTTTGAGTACACAATCTATAAATCCATGAATTCTCTTTTTGAAGTAGATATTTGGTATTGTCTCTGTCTTCTGTCTTTTTGATGTTTTCTAGAATCAGAAATTTCAATTGAGCAATACTGTGTTTTGATTCCATAAAGTGCATTGCAACTGTGGATTTCACATTCTTTAGGCGTATGTTCGATTTGTGTTCTGTAATTCTTACTTTGATGCGGCGTTCCGTCTTGCCGATGTATAGTTTGCCACACGGGCATTCGAGAGCATATATGACATTGGACGAATCACAGGTTGCGTTAACTCTTAACTTGATTTCCTGACCTTTCATGGGGTGGTTGATTTTATTGCCTCTAATGATGTTATTGCAATGTCCACAGTTGTGGCATGGTTTGGTTCCATTGTAGATTTCTATTGTGGACGTCCGTGGTTGGATCATTTCCCCTATGTTTTTTGTTCTGGTGAATGCAAATAACGGTGGGTCTTTAAAACAGTTATTGAAATCCGGTTCCAAGGTCAGCATTTGCCAATGTTTCAGTATGGTCTTTTTAGATTTGTAACTTGATGTTGAAAACTTAGATATGGCAACTATCCTAGTTTGCTCTCTTGATTGGCTCAGTTGCAATAAAGACCTTCTGTCTCTTTGTTCAAGTTTTTGTTTGGATTCTTCCATGATATGTTCTGGGTATCCTCTTTGTTTGAATTTTTTTTCCATCTCCGTTATTCTTTTTTGAAACATACTGGGTTCAGACGTGATTCTTTTTATTCTGGCCATCTGAGAAAAAGGGAAAAATCTCTTTAGGTTGTGTTCGTGGAAACTGCTGTAGTGAAGCATATTATTTCGGTCTGTACTTTTGGTGTAGAGATCAGTTTCGAGTCCTTTGTGTGTGCGGTTCACTCTAACATCTAGGAATGTAATGGTGGTATTGGACATTTCCCAGGTTAACTGAATTCTTTCGTCCACTTGATTAAACTCTGTCATAGCTTCATGTAGTTCTTCTTTGGAAATTGACCAGATTATGAAGATGTCATCGATATATCGAATGAATAGTTTCAAATTCTTACGCCATTGTGTTCTAGAAAGTATATGCTTTTCTTCATAAGACTTCATAAAGAGATTCGCATAAACCGGCGCTGCCGAATTGCCCATGGCAGTGCCAACCAATTGTAGGTACCAGTTGTCGTTGTATCTGAAATAGCTTTGGTATAGGGAGAAGAGCATTAACTCCATAAGAAATGTTTGAAAGTTCACATCCAGGTCCGTACTCATGAGGGCATTTTCTATTGCTTCTATACCCATGGAATGGGGTATGCTTGTGTATAATGACCTTACGTCTGCTGTGCACAGTGTTATTGGTTCCTCAGGTTCAATTTTGATGGTTTCCAATTTCAATATGAATTCAGTAGTATCCTTTATGTATGTCACCATGTTTTTGACTAAGGGTTGTAGATATTTATCTAATAGTTGTCCTATGGGCTCGTGCATACTGTTCCTGGTGGATACTATTGGTCTAAGAGGTGGGTCCAATAAATTCTTTTGGATTTTTGGCACCATGTTTAGAGTGGGGCTTTTTGGATTGTCTTTCAGTAGAAATTGATGTGTTCTGTCATTGATCACACCCATTTCATATGCTTTTTCTACGATTATTTTCAGATTTTGTGAAAATTCCATGGTTGGATTTTGTTCAAGTCTCATATATGTGTTAGTGTCATTCACATGTTCTAGAACTTTTTGTTCGTATTTCTCTTGATCCATTATAACAATTGCACCACCTTTATCTGCTTTTGTGCAGATGATTTTTTCATTGTTGGATAGTCTTTTGAGGGTGTCCAAATCCTTCTGAGTGATATTTTTATTTGTGTGTTGTTGATGTTTGATTTTGGTTAAATCTTGTTTCACCATCTTCTCAAAAATATCAATAGTTTTGTGACTAATGGGTGCTTGAAAAGAGCTGGTAGGGCGTAATCATTGTAATTGGTCTGTTTCTTGTGTTGTTGGTTTGGGTAAAATGTTATCAAAAAAATGTCGTAGGCGTAATTTCCGCATTAGTTTGAAAAAACTAACTTCCAGTTCTAAGTCGTCTGTTGTGTGAGTCGGTACAAACGATGTGCCTTTTTGTAGTAGTTGTTTTTCATGCTGGTTTAATGGATAGTTACTTATGTTAATCACTAGTTGGTCTTCGGTGTTTTCTTCTTCTCCTTGTTGGAGCCTGTTGCGCTCCTCGTAACCAGTGCTTCTTTCTCCTTCTCTTTCTCTTTTCCTTGTTCTTTTGTTCTGTCCTCTCCTGGGTCGCCTCTTTGTGCTTGACCCTGTTCTAAAAAATGACTCTGTTGGGTTTGTATAAGGACTGTCGGTTGTGTGCTTTGTTCTGAATCAAACTTGTAGATGGTTGTAGATTGCTGGTTGTGGGTTGTTCAGTTGTTTTAGTTGTTGATGTTGTTTGTCTCCTTCTCTGTGTGGAGTCACTATCCGAAGAGGATGTTTCTGTTTGTGAAGTATATGGTTTGTTGGCTCTTTTCCTTGAGTAAATTTCTGCCCAAGTGTAAACCTCTCCCAAACGGTAGTCAAGTGTGTCCCGTTTGTATTTGCAAATTTTTCTTTCGTTTAGGTCTTTAGTATGCTTCTCCATTTGAATATGTATATCCTCCAGTATTTTGGTTAGTTCATCTTTAGTCATTGTACTAGATAATTAATAATAAAGCCTATGAAATGGGTGTGATCAATGACAGAACAAAGAAATTTCTACTGAAAGACAATCCAAAAAGCCCCACTCTAAACATGGTGCCAAAAATCCACATGAATTTATTGGACCCACCTCTAAGACCAATAGTATCCACCAGGAACAGTATGCACGAGCCGATAGGACAACTATTAGATAAATATCTACAACCCTTAGTCAAAAACATGGCGACATACATAAAGGATACTACTGAATTCATACTTGAAATTGGAAACCATCAAAATTGAACCTGAGGAACCAATAACACTGTGCACAGCAGACGTAAGGTCATTATACACAAGCATACCCCATTCCATGGGTATAGAAGCAATAGAAAATGCCCTCATGAGTACAGACCTGGATGTGAACTTTCAAACATTTCTTATGGAGTTAATGCTCTTCTCCCTATACCAAAGCTATTTCAGATACAACGACAACTGGTACCTACAATTGGTTGGCACTGCCATGTGCAATTCGGCAGCGCCGGTTTATGCGAATCTCTTTATGAAGTCTTATGAAGAAAAGCATATACTTTCTAGAACACAATGGCGTAAGAATTTGAAACTATTCATTCGATATATCGATGACATCTTCATCATCTGGTCAAGTTCCAAAGAAGAACTACATGAAGCTTTGACAGAGTTTAATCAAGTGGACGAAAGAATGCAGTTAACCTAGGAAATGTCCAATACCACCATTACATTCCTAGATGTTAGAGTGAACCGCACACACAAAGGACTCGAAACTGATCTCTACACCAAAAGTACAGACCGAAATATTATGCTTCACTACAGCAGTTTCCACGAACACAACCTAAAGAGATTTTTACCTTTTTCTCAGATGGCCAGAGTAAAAAGAATCACGTCTGAACCCAGTATGTTGCAAAAAACAATAAAGGAGATGGAAAATAAACTCAAACAAAGAGGATACCCAGAACATATCATGGAAGAATCCAAACAAAAACTTGAACAAAGAGACAGAAGGTCTTTATTGCAACCGAGCCAATCAAGAGAGCATACTAGGATAGTTGCCATATCTAAGTTTTCAACATCAAGTTACAAATTTAAAAAGACCATACTGAAACATTGGCAAATGCTCACCTTGGAACAGGATTTCAATAACTGTTTTAAAGACCCACCGTTATTTGCATTTACCAGAACAAAAAACATAGGGGAAATGATCCAACCTCGGACGTCCACAATAGAAATCTACAATGGAACCAAACCATGCCACAATTGTGGACATTGCAATAACATCATTAGAGGCAATAAAATCAACCACCCCATGAAAGGTCAGGAAATCAAGTTAAGAGTTAACGCAACCTGTGATTCGTCCAATGTCATATATGCTCTCAAATGCCCGTGTGGCAAACTATACATCGGCAAGACGGAACGCCGCATCAAAGTAAGAATTACAGAACACAAATCGAGCATACGCCTAAAGAATGTGAAATCCACAGTTGCAAAGCACTTTATGGAATCAAAACACAGTATTGCTCAATTGAAATTTCTGATTCTAGAAAACATCAAAAAGACAGAAGGCAGAGACAATACCAAATATCTACTTCAAAAAGAGAATTCATGGATTTATAGACTGTGTACTCAAAAACCTTTTGGACTCAATGAAAGGATTGAATTCTCATGCTACTTATAATGTATAAATTGTAAATTTGCTCCAGTGCCTTACCTTGGCACCCCTGTGTATGCTTACACTGCACTAAGACACACTCTTACAGCACTTACTTTAGCTGAGTCGCAACATAGCTCACTTTATTCACCGTCCCCCATTCTTTTGTTTTGTCATACCCCAGTGCGCGACCGTCAGAACAGATCCCTCATTTTTGTAATTTGCCAATTAACGTACACATTTTTAATCATTGTGTAATTTTGGTCGTCATCATAACAACGGCCGATTTTCTAATATTTACTTTAGTAGAGTATCCTTAAAAACCGGTCGGACCGTAGTCATGTTACAGTTTCCATTTATCACGTGACCGCGATCACGTTTGAAAACACAAACCCAACGGCAGCAATGTTGCAGTAAGAAACAAAGAACGACATAGAAGCCGCGCTCTTGGTTGCTTTAAACCCTCGCTCTTCGAACACCAGGTCAGTTTGCTCAATACAAACCCGTCTTGCCACGCTGTATCCCACTACTTCGTTGAACTATTCAAACTTATTCTGTGCACTTTTCCTTTTAGTTTAACTCAACATTAGAACTCAGAAAAGTGAAAGACAGGCATGTAAGTTACCACCTCATTCATTCTTTCATATGTTATTATCGATGCGACAAACAAATGATTCTACCATTTAAGTTGCTGTTACTTTTATATGTCTTAAGAAGGTATGCTCTAATGTCAACTGGAGAATTAAGTTACACACATATGTTTCTTTCTACAGTGTTATTCCCTGATGAAGGGCTCGAAATGCAGCCCGAAATGCATTGGATATCATGTATTATAACGATGCCTCATTGATGAAAAAATGTGAAACTACAAGTCATTGAATATGGTTTAACTAATATTCATTGAAAAAAGTGAACATCGACAAATAAATGAAGTTATAAACTGAATAAATTGTGTGGAATCCTCTGTCCATAAGAGGAGATAATAGTGTTCCCAAGGGGATGGTCCCAGTGACCCACTGGAATCACATATCTCACTTATATAAACACAAACATGTATGAGGATATCCTGGTGATAGTCATGTAAACTATGGAAAAATTGAGAAACAGAAAAATAAACAGAATTTTGAGAATCTGTGCACTAATAGCAAAAACTATGGAAACACTTTGGAATCATAACTGGTTCTTGGATGCTTGTTTCCAGTCCAGGGAGGACCTGGCTTGGCAGTTCGGGCTGGACTGTTCCCATGGGGCACAGGGTCAAGACTGATTTGCATACGGCTGGGTTCAAACTGGAAAGGAATGATGAGCAAACAAACGATGGATTTAGGCCCAGATCTCTGTAGTAGGGTAAATGTATGACATTGTTCTGCATTCTGTCCATCAATTGTTGTTTTTGCTTTTGTCACCCCGAGTGGAACGGGCATGCTCAGACGTGAGTCTCGTGCTCTCCATGCCACTGGAATCAAGCTGTCCAGGCTGATGACGGCTGAAAGCCTGAAAACGGTCCTTGGATGCTTGTTTCCAGTCCAGGGAGTACCTGGCTTAGCAGTTCGGGCTGGACTGTTCCCATGGGGCACAGGGTCAAGACTGATTTACATACGGCTGGGTTCAAACTGTAATGGCATGGTGAGCAAAAAAATGATGGATTTAGGCCCAGATCTCTGCAGTGGGGTGAATGTATGACTTTGTTCTGCATTCTGTCCATCAACTGTTGTTTTTGCATTTGTCACCCCGAGTGGGACGGGTATGCTCAGACGGGAGTCCTGTGCTCTCCATGCCACTGGAATCAAGCTATCCAGGCTGATGAGGGCTGAAAGACCTAAACCGGTCCATGGATGTTTGTTTCCAGTCCAGGGAGGACCTGGCTTGGCAGTTCGGGCTGGACTGTTCCCATGGGCACAGGGTCAAGACTGATTTGCATATGGCTGGGTTCAAACTGGAAAGGCATGATGAGCAAACAAACGATGGATTTAGGCCCAGATGTCTGTAGTGGGGTGAATGTATGACATTGGTCTGCATTCTGTCCATCAACTGTTGTTTTTGCATTTGTCACCCCGAGTGGGACGGGTATGCTCAGACGGGAGTCCCGTGCTCCCCATGCCACTGGAATCAAGCTATCCAGGCTGGTGAGGGCTGAAAGCGCGAAACCGGTCCATAGATGTTTGTTTCCAGTCCAGGGAGGACCTGGCTTGGCAGTTTGGGCTGGAGTGTTCCCATGGGGCACAGGGTGAAGTCTGATTTGCATATGTCTGGGTTCAAACTGGAATGGCATGGTGAACAAATAAACAATGGATTTAGGCCCAGATCTCTGTAGTGGGGTGAATGTATGACATTGTTCTGCATTCTGTCCATCAACTGTTGTTTTTGCATTTGTCACCCTGAGTGGGACGCGTATGCTCAGAAGTGAGTCCCGTGCTTTCCATGCCACTGGAATCAAGCTATCCAGGCTGATGAGGGCTGAAAGCCTGAAACCGGTCCTTGGATGCTTGTTTTCAGTCCAGAAAGGACCTGGCTTGGCAGTTTGGGCTTGACTGTTCTCATGGGGCACAGGGTCAAGACTGATTTGCCTATGGCTGGGTTCAAACTGGAACGGCATGGTGAGCAAAAAAAATGGATTTAGGCCCATATCTCTGTGGTGGGGTGAATGTATGGCACTGTTCTGCATTCTGTCCATCAACTGTTGTTTTTGCATTTGTCACGCCGAGTGGGACCGGCATGCTCAGACGTGAGTCTCATGCTCTTCATGCCACTGGAATCAAGCTGTCCAGGATGATGAGGGCTGAAAGCCCGAAACCGGTCCTTGGATGCTTGTTTCCATTCCAGGAAGTACCTGGCTTGGCAGTTTGGGCTCGACTGTTCCCATGGGGCACAGGGTCCAGACTGATATACATATGGCTTGGTTCAAACTAGAATGGCATGGTGAGCAAAAAAACGATGGATTTAGGCCCACATCTCTGTAGTGGGGTGAATGTATGACATTGTTCTGCATTCTGTCCATCAACTGTTGTTTTTTCATTTGTCACCCCGAGTGGAACAGGTATGCTCAGACGTGAGCCCTGTACTCTCCATGCCTCGGGAATCAAGCTATCCAGGCTGATGAGGGCTGAAAGCCCAAAACCGGACCTTGGATGCTTGTTTCCGGTCCAGGGAGGACATGGCTTGGCAGTTCGGGTTGGACTGTTCCCATGGGGCACAGGGTCAAGACTGATTTGCATATGGCTGGGTTCAAAGTGGAATGGCATGGTGAGCAAAAAAACCTGGATTTAGGCCCTGATATCTGTAGTGGGGTGAATGTATGACATTGTTCTGCATTCTGTCCATCAACTGTTGTTTTTGCATTTGTCACCCCGAGTGGGACGGGTATGCTCAGACGTGAGTCCCGTGCTCTCCATGCCACTTGAATCAAGCCATCCTGGCTGATGAGAGCTGAAAGCCCGAAACCGGTCCTTGGATGCTTTTTTCCAGTCCAGGAAGGACCTGGCTTGGCAGTTCGTCTGGACTGTACACATGGGGCACAGGGTCAAGACTGATTTGAATATGGCTGGGTTCAAACTGGAAAGGCATGGTGGCCAAAAAAATGATGGATTTAGGCCCAGATCTCTGTAGTGGGGTGAATGTATGGCATTTTTCTGCATTGTGTCCATCAACTGTTGTTTTCGCATATGTCCTTACACTGGCAAGAATTGTGAAGGCACCCGGCGTAGACCTCATCACTTATGCTGAAGAAACTCAGCTGATCCTTGCACTTATTCCTGAATCTCATCAGGCATGCAGATTAAAGAATCGCTCTGTCCCCAATGCCTAGGAGAATGGCAGGACCCTCCATAACAGTAAAAAGTCTTGGATTTTGTTTGAACAGCAATCTCACTAAGAAATGCAAGCCAAAAAACTGTCCACAACTTGTTTCGAACTACTGCACATACTACAAAAAATCATGCAGTGGCTACCACCCTCATCTAAAAGGGTAGTCATGCAGGGTCTGATCAATTCCCGTCTATCTTGATTACGGGAGCTCCCTGTTCCTAGGAAACCCAGAATATACACTAAGACACCTACAGACCATTCAAAATGGTGCATAGGAATCACTCTTTAATATCCCCAAAGGACATTAATCAGCCCTAGCTATGGTTGTGCTACATTGGCTCCGAAAACAAAATCAATCAATCGATTTTAAGGTCCTATGCATGTCTCACCGAGCAACGCAGTGAAAACGTCCCATCCTTATATGAAGACTGGCCTGCCCATACATGCCAAGGAGATCTCTTTGCTCTCAGAGCTCTTCTCTGTTGACCATCCCCAAACTCAAGAGAGGCAAGTGTGGCAGTTGTTCCTTTGCCTATTTTACTGTTTTACTGCTAAGTTGTGAAATGCCTTCCCTTACAAACTAAGACTAACACAGCAGAAAATATCCTTCAGAAAATTTCTAAAGACCCATCTTTTCTAAATTCAGCATGACTTGCCTAGGTCTTGCAGCTGTCTCAGCGCCTGGAGGCCTTTCAGGGCAGCTGTGCACTATATATGAAACCTTAAATAGAGTAAAGTAGAATAGAATAAGGTAGTTCCTGGACAACCCAGAGTGCAGAGTACCATATATTTAAAAGGCAGGATAAGTACTTTTAAGTTTTACATGACCTGGTAGCAAAGAATGTGTACATTCATTTTTCACTACAGCAAGGCTTATATCTCCTATAGGATAATATTGAGATTACCTTACTACATTTTATAGGTGTAATTTCCAAATAGGAAGACATCACTAAATTAATGTTGATGTCTCTGCAATCCCAATTTAAAATCCTAATCTATGGTGAAGTCAGATTTTACATTTCAATTCTGCAAATGACACTTTCAGAACGTTTGCATTTTCTTGCTTTAGCCCTTTGGTGCCTGTAGCCTGTTTCCATTCACATGACTGGGTATAGTTATCAGTTGGGCTTGGTGTAATTTACCTGGACAACCACAAACAATGGGAGCTTAGATGTGTCTCAATGGGCCTTCTCTGGCAAGATGAGCAGAAGGAGCCTGATGCAGCCTCACTTACAACTGAATATGCTGTGTTCTGTCTACATGCAAAGGGTTTAAAACCTCTCTGTAGTGAGTCTGGAGCCAGGGCATGAAGAGAGGACATCTGTGCATGTTAAAGGCACCACTGGATATAAGTACTGCGCCTCAGACAACACCACTCCAGTGCACTTCCGGACCTGTGAATACTCTTCCAGGAAGAAGGACTTCTCTGCTGCTGAAAGACTGCCACTCTGCTGAGCTGCTCTATGCAGGACTCCTGCTTTGCTGTGCTGATATACAGGCTGCTGTCCTCTTGCCTGTGTGAGAAGGGCTGGAACTGCATCACTTGATCCCCAAACCCAGAGTGACTCCAGGGGGTAGTTAGCTGGCCTCCTTACCTGAAGCCTCAAGAACATAACAGGGTTACAATGCTAGCACCAAGCATCTGCCACCTGTGAGTCTATCCTGCTAGGTGGTGCCACCCCAGTCCTGGACCCTTGGAATTGGGCCTAAGGTGCTTGTCAGCATAATTGATACATCTTCTCTGTTTAGTGACACATCCCAAGCAGAACTGATGCTTCATCATCAGCTGAGATGCGCAACCCCGAGTAGAACTAGCGCACCTCCCCTGCTGCGTGGATTAGGCGTACTGCAAAAGATTTGAATTGGGACCAACAAATCACCTTTGGAACTGCCATTGCATGCCGCTTTTCCTGGCGCATCTGCAGAGCCTCAACAACAATGCCAAATTTCCACATTGCAGCCTCCCCGCTCATCAGAATCTAGTTATTGCTTCTGCTGCATCATGCATCCTCGACACTGGACTTTACATTGCAAGACCCCTCAACAGGATCCTCGACGTCAACACAACAGGACCTTGCACCACAACCGCTTTGTTTCTTGGAAATTATACATTGCTTCGGCTGTGCGATGCAGATTTGGTGCAGATCCATGCAATCCTCCCCAACCAGGATATAAGGTACTTTGTTCAGTGGGCCTAACTAGGTCCCTGCTCCAGGCCTGTGCTCCATGACGGTTGGCTTGAGCTTGTGACTTTATCCCAGTCCATTGCAATCAGATCAGTGCCCGGACACCTCTGTTTGAGGTAGCTGTTGCACTTTATAAAATGTATTATTATTATTAATATTATTATTATTATTATTATTATTATTATTATTATTATTATTATTATTATTATTATTGTCATTATCATTATTATTAGTGTCTCCCTAATATCCCTTTTTTGCTTTTTGGCACTATTTTTCACTATCCACTTTAAAAATCAGTTTCTTCAGTTCTGCTAATTGGATGTTTTTATTTTTTGGGCCTGCTTTATTTGTTATAGTCAGATCTATTTTTTTACCTTGTGTAGGATCTTTTTGTACGGTGTTTTCACTGTTTTACTCTTTGAAGTGTTGCACAAATACTTTACAATCAAAAAAGGTTTTAGGAGAAACCCTTTTATGAAAAGGGAGGGGTTAAGTACTATGAAAAATTTAAAGGTTCCCTTTTCATCTGTTTTTAGTAAGGAGACTAAGTTCTCTAAGGGATACGGTTCAGGGATAGTTGGTGAGACATAAGTTGTATCTGAGGTTGTATAAGGATTGACAAATTTACAATTTCAGCAAAATAAATCTATTTCAAGAATTTAAACCATGCATCGAGTGGAGCCAAAGATAATGTGTAGACAAAAAAAGTTTTTAAAGTGTATATCCAAGATTTATTATCTATTTATACAAATGTTGATTAAAAACATTACATTCATTCATAAAAAACATTTCATAATTAAAAACAATATATATTTAAACAAAGAAAATATGTTGACGCGCCGTTTCGGTGATATAGATCGTCACCTTCTTCAGGACAATATTTCATTTAAAACCACTCTAAATTTAAAAACAAAAATATAAAATTACTTGTTAAAAAACGATTATTACTTCATAATTGTATTTAGCAAAACCAACATTTTGTGATTTGACCATATTATAATCTTCACATTACATAATTTGACCACATTATCCTTTCCACATTCTCCTCATCGTTTTTCATTACCTCCTAAACAATTTCTGTATTAGTTCATTCTTATCTACAGAGAGAGAAACATTTCATATCTTGATAAGTTTTCTCATACAGGCCTAAAAGGCATTTATCAATCTAACAACCTCATTATGATCACCCACTTCTCTGGCGTCCCCAGGAAAGTTATTGTTTTGTTGGGGCTGGATTCCTATTGCTATCAACCCCCTATGAGTTTAGTGCAAATGAGCTATTGGTTGATCCCACTCAATTCTTTACTTCAATCAAGCTCTTTGGGCGGTTTACTCTGCCCTCGTGTCTTGAGTTCTTTTGGGTAGTTTTACCACTCCAAACACACACTCAAAGTTTCTCCAGGTCTCATGATACATACCTGAAAGAGCTGCTGGAAAGTCGCTTTTGTCAATGGGCGATTTCAAGCTATCCCAATTTTTGCATGGTTGCTATAAAGTCGAAAAAAAACTGTCAATTTAGGAAATATATATTGTTGGTATGTTACTTTACTAGATTCACTTAGATTTACCTCGTTCTTATGACTGTTACTTTTAGTCGAAAGAGTATATATTATCTTCTTCCTGTTACAGACCCTCTGGGTGATTTATTAATGTTCACTGTTAGAGAAAGGGATTGTTTAATAACACTCTATTCAAGTTCTACACACATTAAACAATTATGTGTTTTGCATCTTAATTATCTCTAAAGCTACATGTTCTTTTTACATCTTGCTTTAAAAAAAAAAATAAACAGGAATAATTATTTGTTTCCACAGAATTTAATTCCTGGTAATTGATCTATGAATTATTTAAGGGAACTCCTGAACATTTTTTTGTTTACTTTTCATAACATCCCGAGTCCTGTCTCGTGGATGTATTATTCAGGTATTCCCCTTCTAAAAGTAATATATGGAAGGCTACGTTTCCTGTTCCCATACGTGTCTGTCCTCCAAATTCTTCCTCAATATCTATCTATGTAAGTTGTTACTCTTTGTAGTTAACACCAAAAAATATATATTTCATTTGATTACCTGGATTTCTTGTATTTAAATCCTAAGAAGGACGGTCGTTACTTTATTTACTCAAAACGGATGAACTTACCTTCCTTTGAGTAAAGGTAGATCCGTATTAATTACTGTTTTGTTAAGCTCCCACTACGAATCTGGGTGTATATTTATTCTATTTTAATCTTACCTGACAAATCTGTGTGCGGGGTGCAAAATTATGGTTGCTTTCTAGATGATGAAGCGGTGCTTTAGTTTATAGCAGTACTTGGTCCGATTTCTATAAAAACAAAAGCGGTGCGTATGATATTATTATTTATCGTTTATGGCGGAATTTTGGTTCTCTGTCGCTAAGGGTTGGCTGATGGTAGCGTTTCTACTTACTTCAAAAATTGTTGTTCTCTGCTTCAACAAACAAGCGGTGCTTTAGTTTATAGTTAGTAAGCATGGGCAGAAAATCCGTTCCGCTCGCAGATTTTGCGGATTTTCGGTAAATTCGCAATCCGCAAACGCTCACGAATTTACCAAAAATCCGCAAATTCGCACGCAGCGGATTTTTTTTTCTTGGTGATACAATTTTGCGACGCGCGGCGTTCACTTACCGTCATTCAGCGTTTGCCGAGTTGTTTTTCTCGATGTTTTGCGAGTGCTGCGCCATTTTGGATCTTGCTGCGGGATCCCGCGGGAGTTTGGCGACCGAGATTACGTCATCGCGCTCGCCACCTTGCACAGCGAGAGTTTGTCCACGCGAGTACGCCGTGATCACGTATCGCGGGAGTTCGCAATTGCAAACTCGTACATGCGGCGAGCAGCAACAATCTCGCACTCGCGAAAATACAAAATTTGCAATTCTGCACAAGAAATCCACCAGCAAGCAGCATAAACCTTGTGAAAATGATGATTTTTATCTGAATAACTCCTCAGGTTGACATTTGCCTGCACTTTTTTTGCAAGAAGTCCATTTTGGGGTGGAGGGGGGGTGGGAGGAAGAAAGTGCCCCACAGTCTCCAACTTCCGGTTCCTGTCCAGCAGGCTCCTCCCAGTGCTTTGTCCATCTCCTGGTCACTTTTCATTTGGATCTGGAGCTGGAAGGATTACTTTTTGTGGATGCTGCTGGATATTTGGATTTGAGGCCTTTTGACTTTCTTTGGATTGCTTTTGGATTAGAAATTTCACAAGTAAATTTGTTTGGGGCATTACAGTTGCTGCAACTACAATTTTGTAATTTTCGATTTTTGGGCTGTTGTTGGGGCCTTTTGCCCCGGGGTAATCAGTGGTGGGTGGACTGAGTCTTTCTGTGGGGTCTCTTTAATAATAACATCATGCAGAGCTTGGATGGCTTGGGATTGTGCTGATTTTTCTGTGATTTTCGTTTTTTTGGGCTGTTGTTGTGGCCTTTTCACCAGGGCTAGTGAGTGGTGCATGTGCCTAGTCTTTCTGTGGGGTGTCTTGAATTTAAACATCATGGAGGGCCTGGATGGCATGGGATTGTGCTGATTTTTCTGTGTTTTTCGATTTTTTGGGGTGTTCATGGGGACAGGCCATGTGGGTGGCGGCCATTTTGAGTGCTGCTACAGGCCCTGGCCATGTGCTGGGAGGGAGGGGGCCATTTTGAATGCAGGCAGTGTTCTTAGGTCTGCAACCATTTTGCCTAGGTTTCAAGTCTATGCCCAGGGGTAGTGAGTGGTGCATAGGCCTAGTCTAACTGTGGGGTGTCTTGAATTTAAACATCATGGAGGGCTTGGGATTGTGCTGATTTTTCTGTGATTTTCGTTTTTTTGGGCTGTTGTTGTGGCCTTTTCACCAGGGCTAGTGAGTGGTGCATGTGCCTAGTCTTTCTGTGGGGTGTCTTGAATTTAAACATCATGGAGGGCCTGGATGGCATAGGATTGTGCTGATTTTTCTGTGTTTTTCGATTTTTTGGGGTGTTCATGGGGACAGGCCATGTGGCTAGGGGCCATTTTGAGTGCTGCTACAGGCCCTGGCCATGTAGTGGGAAGGAGGGGGCCATTTTGAATGCAGGCAGTGTTCTTAGGTCTGCAACCATTTTGCGTAGCTTTCAACCTTTATGCCCAGGGGTAGTGAGTGGTGCATAGGCCTAGTCTTTCTGTGGGGTTTCTTGAATTTAAACATCATGGAGGGCTTGGAATTGTGCTGATTTTTCTGTGATTTTCATTTTTTTGGGCTGTTGTTGTGGCCTTTTCACCAGGGCTAGTGAGTGGTGCATGTGCCTAGTCTTTCTGTGGGGTGTCTTGAATTTAAACATCATGGAGGGCATGGGATTGTGCTGATTTTTCTGTGTTGTTCGATTTTTTTGGGGTGTATAACTGAACTGATGTTCCTCTGTCTTCCATTGCTTTTAGGTGCACAAGACTCAAGAGAACCACCAGTGCCAGGAAGAAGTCCTGCAGCGGTGTGTGTGTGCAGCATAACGTCACGCGACGTCACGTCTGGCCACAGACAACTCTGCAACTCGTGCAACTGCGGCCTGCTGTTCTGACCTGCTCTGAAGAAGATGGCCCCAAAAAAAGTTCCCCGTAGCTCCTCTAGCAAGAAAGTTGCCAGTAAGGAGCAGAAGAAGCAAGTTACAAAGGAGACTGGTGTGCCGCCACATTTTTTGGGAGTAAAAAAAAAGTATGCCTGCAGCAGCAGCGGGATCTGCTGGGGACCAAGCTGGGAGCAGCA
Organism: Lissotriton vulgaris; assembly: GCF_964263255.1. Lineage (NCBI taxonomy): Eukaryota > Metazoa > Chordata > Amphibia > Caudata > Salamandridae > Lissotriton > Lissotriton vulgaris. Next base: position 1,572,535,986 of record NC_141691.1, read on the forward strand.
CCCCGCTCCATTGGGCTCAGTGCCACCATCACCACCACGCCAACTTAAGTCCAAGCACTTGAGTGCTGCAGAGGCAGTCAGTGTACTTCTTCAATTACCATCGACCAGTGATGTTCGCTCATCGCAAGAAAGTAGCAGCAATGTCCCTCAATCAAGACAGGTTGTTGTAACTCATCTGACGAGTGTTGAACAACCACAGCCGCAACAACAACCACATGTGCAAGTACAAGCCCAAGTACATGTGGAAGGAGAGGCAGCGCAAGGAGATGCGCAAGCAGAAGTGCATGGAGGGTCACAAGTGCCCACAATAGTTGTTCCTCCCGAAGTAGGGGCACATCAGGAAATTGACAATCAAGCCGAGGTATCATTTGAGGAAGCCACTCCTCCTGATGATCATTCATTGTCTTCCACATCCCTAGCAAGGAAAAGATCAAGGGTGGTGTCTACATCTTCTTCAAGCCCACCTCCTTCTGATGATATGGATGAAAATTGGGAACCACCATGGCCATCTGAGAGTGAGGCACACCATGATCTGACAAAGGTACTTAAGCGTCAAAGGAAGGTCGTCGAAAAACTCATAGTTATGGAGGGTGATGAGGCTCAACAAGAAGTGGCGGATACTGCTGATGATGAAGGCTCTCACGACGACAACCTAGTCATCATAAAGGTCACTGCAGCCCCAGGGGGCATGCAGCAAACAGACATTTTGACCCTAGCCCGAGCAGCTGCTGAGCGTGATGATGATGTCGACGAGGAGGCAATGGAAACACAACAATCATTGGAGTTAAGTAGTACACCAACACGTACCGCTTCCATATTTCTTCCTCGCCAGAAAGGACCTTTATCCACCTCGACCTCAATTAGTGGTGGTGAAAGTGCACAACGTACTAAAGTTCGGCAATCCACATCCTCCACTTCATCTGGCATTAGCAACATGACCCCCACCACCAGTATCGCCGCCTCCTCCGGCCCCCACAGACAATTCAAATCCCAAGCTTGGGACTTCTTTAGTGTTTGCCCAAAAAGGGAAAACTTTGCCATTTGTAGCATTTGTAAGGCTGCAGTTAGTCGTGCTAAGGTTGGTACCAACTATGGTACCGGAGGCCAGAGAGGTCATCTTAAGAGACAGCACACTGTCCAATGGTTTGCGCACCTACAGGCGATCAAGGAAGCTCGAATTGCACGTAATGAAAACGTTGATGTTTCATCTGATGATGACGAGGAGGAAGAAGACGTGTCAAACACTTCACTTACACCCAGTACCCCTGTCAGCAGCACAGCCCATGTGAGCCACACTAAGAGTGTGGGAGAGAGTGAGACACCAATGTGAAAAAGTTCATCAGCGAGCGTAACTGGGTCGAAGAAATCATCATCATCCCGTAAATGCTTGGTCCAGGGCAACATTAAAAAGATGTTGTTTACAGAATGCCTTATGAAAGCAACCACCCACTGAAGCGTCTGTATAACACTAAGCTGGCTAAAATGCTAGCTCTGGACCTTCTCCCTTTTTCTTTTGTAGAAGGGGTTGGTTTTCTAGAATTAGTGGCAGCGCTCGGCCCTAAATGGAAGGTTCCTAGCCGGTCCTGTTTTGCCAGAGTTGCGGTTCCAGCACTACATGAAGATGTGCTGGAGGTAATTGGGGCAGCTTTGCAGAAGAGTGCTGTTCACACTATACATCTGACAACAGACATGTCGACCAGTGGCGCAGGCACTGATTACATGTGCATCACTGCACACTGGGTCTCTTTTTCAGGGGTTAAAGCAAAGGTAAACGCAGGTGTTGACCCGGACCAAGTTTTTAAAGCTGCACGGAAACATGCAACACTAGCCATGTTTGGCTTGGAGAAACGTCACACAGCACAAAACATTTTGGATGAGTTTAACACAAAGGTCCTTCACTGGCTGTCCCCAAAAAAAACGCCAGATTGGTTATGTTTCCACGGATAATGGCGCCAATGTAGTTAAGGCCATGAAGCTGGGTCACTATTTCAGAGTGCCGTGTTTGGCGCACTGTATAAACCTGGTTGTTAAAAAATGTCTTGAGTGATAAAGACAGTCCAGCGTGCGAGGTAGTAAACACCTGCCGAAAAATGTGCAACTATTTCAGCCATTCTTTTAAGGCCCGGAAGCATCTGAGGAGCCTGCTACATGAACGTCGAATGCCAGTGAAAGCACTCATCCAGGAGGTGGCAACACGTTGGAACTCAACCTTCTACATGCTTGAGCGTCTGTATGAGCAGTATACGGTACTCGATCACTATTTCTTAAAACAGGGTACAGCTCAGAAGGACCTGAGGATGGATGCGGCGCAATGGGAAATAGTTAAAAGCCTGACAGACATGCTTCGTCCTTTTGAGGTCTTCACGCGTGCAGTCAGCAAGGAGGACTGTAATTTGGGAAAAGCTATCCCATTGTTGTACATGCTGGAGCACCAACTGAAGGCGGTGTCTTCTGTGTTTCAAAAAGATGAAAAAAACCAAGACCCTTTTGTTTTGGCGGAGAAATTATTAGAGCGCCTACAAGGTGATGAACATCTTAAAATGATCCACTCAGAACAGCATTACATTTGTGCTACTATTCTGGATCCACGCTACAAAAAGGCGCTGGCAGGCCGAGCATTCTTTCCTTTTGCTGATGAAGATGTTACAAAGTACAAACGTTGGCTAGCCTTTTCAGCCACGAGGTTTGAAAGAGAACGGCAGCTCATTTAAGGAAAAGGCAGTACATCAGCATCAGCATCAGCAGGCCATCCCCAGTCAAAACAATCCACTTCTGCACCTGTGGCTGTGGCACAAGTGACCTCTCAGCTGTTAAAGACACCGGCAACTGGACCATCTGCACCAGAAACAACAGTAACATTGGATGCTGAAGAGGATTGGCTAACTCTGCTTGGGTTTGATTCTCAAAAGGTCACAGCAACAGCTAAGCAAAGTGGAGGAACCTTGGAGGACCTTGAGCTGATGGTGCAGGACTATCTGAATGACTCAACAGAGGTCTATGTTAATGCTGACCCATTGGCGTATTGGCATGGGAAAAAAGAATTGTGGCCACAGCTCTCCAACCTGGCTTTAAACTACTTGTCTTGCCAACTCGCAAGTGTGTCTTCTGAACGTGTTTTCAGTGCTGCTGATGGCATTGTAACTCCCAAACGGAGCCGCCTCTCGCCCAAAAATGTGGAGAGGTTAACAATGATCAAGATGAATCAGCACCTCATACCACCAGATTACAAGGTACGAGAAACCACGATGGATGAAGACGAGGTGGACAGCAACGTAGATGAGGGAATTTTTTCTCTGTTAGGTAACACTGAGCTCACCCTGCCTGAATTCGCAGAGTATGATGACGAAGCCTTATTCTTATTCCTGGACCCTGACAAAGAGCCCTGAAAATGAGACAATGAATCAATAACTTTCTTTTTCGTCGTTATTCACTATTATTCCTGTGTGTCTGACTTTCTTTGTTGTGCACAGTTAATATATTTCAAACTTTAATCACCTAATCACAAAAACAAGCCCATCAGCAGAACTGTCTTCACTTGTTTGCTTATTGATTTGAAGGTGCCGCAGTCTGCATTCCTCAGGTTCACAAGTTCAGAAGAACATGCTCCTCTATCCTCCTCCTCCAGACTCCTATTTCCCTCAAAGCAGAGGGCTGGATTACGCCCAATAAAGAAAGACTCAGCACTTGTGGGGGTGTTCTGCTTCTTTGCGGGTGAGTTGACGGCTTTGGGGCTATTGCTGGGAAGCTCTAATACCGGATAAAAGTGGTTTGGACCAAATCGGAGGTGGATATTTTTTTGTGTTTTTGCTGACTTGCTTGCCTTTCAGGTGCTCTTTGGGGGGGTTCCGGGTGTTTGTGGGTGAGTTTTGGGGTCTGGGAGCACTGCTGGGACAGTCTAATCTTGATTGCATTTGCTTTTCAGGAAATCCGTGGTGGAAAACGGGAGTTATGACCTAGCTGCACAGCGCGTTTGGACCGAAGGCCGAGAAATATTGTAAGTATGAGATTTTCCTTTTTGGCTGTTTGGGGGTGTTGTGCTTTTTGGCGGTTGGTTGGCGGGTCTTGGGGCATTCCTGGGAAGGTCTAATACCGGATAGAAGTGGTTGGGACAAAATCCATGCAGAATTTTTTTTGTGCTATTTCTGACATTTTGCTCAATGTAGTGTTTTCGGGGGCCTGTTTTGGGGGCTTCCTGGTGTTTGTGGGTGGGTTTCGGGGTCTGAGAGCACTGCTGGCTATGGATACTTTAGTTTGCAAGAGGTTTGAAGCAAATCCATGGTGGCAGAGGGGAGTTAGGGCCTAGCTGCCGAGCGCGCTCGGAGTGATTTAGAAAATTGGCAAGAAAAAAAGTCCCCATTTTTGTACTTTTGCTTTTTGGCTGTTTGGGGGTCTTCTACTAGTTTTCTCCTGGGTTGACGGCTCCGGGGCCATTGCTGGAAGCTCTAATACTGGATAAAAGTGGCTTGGACCAAATCTGAGGCGGAAATCTTTTTGTGTTTTTGCTGACTTGCTTGCCTTTAAGGTGCTCTTTGGGGGGGTTCCGGGTGTTTGTGGGTGAGTTTTGGGGTCTGGGAGCACTGCTGGGACAGTCTAATCTTCATTGCATCTGCTTTTCAGGAAATCCATGGTGGAAAACGGGAGTTATGACCTAGCTGCACAGCGCGTTTGGACCGAAGGCCGAGAAATATTGTAAGTATGAGATTTTCCTTTTTGGCTGTTTGGGGGTGTTGTGCTTTTTGGCGGGTGGGTTGGCGGGTCTTGGGGCATTCCTGGGAAGGTCTAATACCGGATAGAAGTGGTTGGGACAAAATCCATAAGGAAAAGCCTTTTGGCACTTTTTGTAACTTAGGGTTTGTTAGGGTTAGCCCTAGCAGCAGGATTGCATGTGTTTCGGGGTGTTCTAGATTTCTGCAACTGAGTTCTGGGGTCTTAGAGCACTCGTGAGAATGTGTAATTCTGGTTGCATGCCATTTGAAGAAAATCCATGGTGGGAAAGGGGGGATTTGGCATAGTAAAAGAAAGCCTTTGCCACTATTCTTAACTTAGGGCTCGTTAGGGTTAGCAGTATTTCTATTGCATGTGTTTGGGTGGGGGGGGTTTCGAGTCTTTGGGGCGATGCTGGCTAGGGATACTTTTGCTTGCTTGCAAGTGGTTTGAATTAGGCATGGGCGAATTTTGCGAATCTGGGGTTCGTGAATTTTGCGAATTTGCGAACTCGCAATCCGCAAAATCCGCGAATTCTCGCGAATTAGCGGATTTTTTTTGTGTTCGCAAGGGTTTCTGCCAGTTCGCGAGGGTTTGGTACTAGTTCGTAATTGCGAACTTACTTGTTGGCTCGCAACGGTCGCGACTATGTTGTTTCTACATCTGGTTCATCATCACAGCCTCCCAGCACCCTCTGTTTCACCACTGCCACCCTCTGTTTCACCCATGCCACCCTCTGTTACATCAATGCCACCCTCTGGTTCATCATCACTGTAGATTATGGGGGGGAAAAGCAAGCACACCAGCCCAGCTTCAACTGACATGAATTAATTTGGGGTTAGTTTATTATTGTGTCACTGTTTTAAAATTCCAGGTCTTGCACCTGCTTCCTTATCAGTAATTTGCTTTCTGTTGCAGTGCAATTTTTTTTCTCCATGACCTTTGTGGCCTACTTGTAGCTATTCTATGAGCCAGCTGTGAGGGTCAGAGCAGGGTCATACAATTGTTGCAACTAGCAACTGAACTCTGGAGGGGCCCCAGTCAGGAAGCACTATAGGGAATGGTTACTAATGATGAGTTTGAACTCTTGCACCTGCCGAGTGCTTTCAGTTTTGCAAAACTCGTTTTTCTGCTATTTCGTGGGATTCGCGGGGCGCGAACACGCACGAGATCGGATTCGGAAGCCGCGAATTCGTGCGAATATGCGATTTCTTTTTTTGCGGCGTGTTAGTTCGCAAGGTTTTGTGCGTTTTCGCGAGCCGCTTGTAGCGCAGGCGCGAAGTTACCCTCGCGGTCGTTCAAGGGCGCGGCCATCTTGTTTGCATGACGTATTTCCGTTTTCGGGCGCGAAGTGTAATCTCGCAAAGTGTGCGGCTCGCCAGTACAATTTCGCGAGTGTTCGCGAGGAACATCTCGCGTGAACTTACCCGCGCGGTCGTGAACGGGCGCGGCCATCTTGTTTCTCATTCACTGCTATGGTTCTGGGCATGCTTCTTGTATCCTCTCTAAATCTCTGCCATCCTTTGCTTGTTTGAAGTTTTTTTTAATCTATTTTACTTATTATCTATCCCTCTATTTTTCTAGCCCTATATTTTTGTGTTTACTGCTACTTTTTGTTAATTTTAAACTACTTTTTTAAACTCTTTTCTTTTCTTCTCTTCCTTATTCTATTTTCTTTATTCCTTTCCGCCCAGACCATGGTGAAGGGAGCCGAGAAGCATCCCGAGAAGGGGAAGGGTCCCGCACCCCGTGCCCGGCTCCCGTGCGGGCGTTTGAGGGGGGAGCTAGTGATGCCACTGGAGATCTTCAGCGCGGAGGAGGTGGCCGCACTAGTGTTCTATGTACAGCGCCACCTCCGCAGGACCATCATGGCAGGCGGCAAGATCGGAGGTGGGTAGGGGATGCAGGAGCGCCGGAAGCGGTGGGATAAGGTGTGCTGGGCCATGTACCACCACTCTCGGGTCCGGCGCACCTACAACCAGGCCACCCACCGCTGGATGGATGTCATGACCCGTGGACGAAATCTGCTCGACGTGCTTGGCCTCGAGATCCCCGGGCTTGGTGAGTACTAGTAGCAGCTATTTCTTTACTACTCTGTTTTCTCCTGCTGTGTTATTATATTGCAATTTCTTTTTTTTTACCAAGAGGAATAATGCTGCTCATTACATTGTAGGTAAATTATATTTCAAAATCTTCTGTGCATTTCAGGTGCACTGCTCTCCTTCTCAGTAGTGTTGATACTATGCTTATTTGTTTTCGATTTTGTGTTCATTTCATTGGCTTGTGAAATTATGTATGAGTGTAGTTTAAAGAACTGCGTAATGCTACACACTAAGGTTCAGATTTTTAATTACCGGCGCATCCCTGCAAAGTAGCAGGGATGCGCCCGTAATTATGCGCCACACTACTATCACCCATGATGCGACGTATTTACAATGCGGCGCACCATGGGCCCAAAACGTCACCAAAGCGTTACGCATCAGTGCTGTAAGGGCGGCGCATTGCTGGAGTTGCGTCGCAACGATGGCGCAGCTCCATTAATGCTCTGGGGTGTCCTGTCTCCCCAATGCTGCGTCAAGCCGTACGTCTGCTTCAAGCAGGCACAGGGTTTGAGTCACGCATCATTGTCGTTAAAGTGAGTGATTGGAATCTTGTAGATTTCCCTCAGCCACTTTTTGGATGCGTTCCTGCGCAGGAACGCCCTCCCTTGCGCCGGAACGCCCCCTGATGGCGCAGGGCTTTACAACGTGATGCATCTCCCATATGCGTCACGTTGTTAATATACGCCGCACCATTGCGCCTCTTTTGTGCTGCCGCTGCGTCACAAAAGTCACGCAACAATGGAGCAAATGAGCCGCAAGGGGCTTCTAAATCAGCCCCTACAGACTCAAGTCCAGTCCTTCCTTTGTACACATGGCGATAAGAAGAAATAGTGGTGGTGGATTGATAGTTTGAGTATTTTAATGACTGGTTAATGTAGTAGGAAACTTTAGTGTTGTTGCTGATCTGCAATCACGATGGACTTTGGCTGTCACTTCGCGTGCTGCGGACTGCTGCCTGCCAATCCTAGGCAAACCTTTTTAGTACTTTGTGTAGTGAGTTACATAAGAAGTTTCCGATTCGACGGTCCGCAAATCAAGCAATACTAATAACGTAGTAGACCACATGAGATTGGTCAATAATACATCCCCTGGAATAGTTGTCTATTTGCTATTTCACCAAAATATTTTGTTAGTTCTTTTGAAATGTTTGATTTGGTTGACAAATATCATCCATGTTTTCTGTTTTTCTTTTTTTCATGTTGTACATCTGCTTCCCCCAGGGGCAAGAGGAGGACACAGGAGGAGGAGTAGGAGGGTGCTGTTGAGGATGCAGGCCAGGATCGGGCAGGCGAGGGCTCCTTTGCTGGCCCCAGTAAGTTTTAATTTTAATATAGAGTACTTATTTTTTCCCAGTGTTCCTCATTCGATTTTTTCTAAATCGTCTTTGATATTCTTGTAGACTGGATCTAAATTCTTATCCTGCCTCGACTATGACTCCGTGTGGTATTATTAGATTATTCTTATTAGTCTGTCTGTGTAGCTAACTACGATTGCACATTTGGCAATTCCATTGGACTCCCGTTCTAGTCAGCAATAGCTCTATGCACAGAGTGCAGTCCTCTGGGATTGTCCATAATGTCTTTTCAAGTCTTCTAAATGTCTATGCTTTGACAATTGCCAACAATAAAAAGGTGAATGACCACTAAGAAAGAATAAGATACTATTTTACTTTTGGTTTGGATAGGAGAACAATCCATTCTACTACTGTTGCAGGGACAAATCTGCACAAACAGAACTATGGACACTAAATAATGCATTGCTTAGCTTATCAATTATAATAGGTGCTGTTAGACTTTCCACATACCTCAGTGATAACAGACTTTGTAGTTGAACCCCAAATCTCCTTACTGACTAGATAGTGTGGCAGAGTCATTTAGCTCCCAAAGTCACCGATGATTATTCTCCAATGATGTCAGAGGCACGGACTCATGCTTGCAAAAATTGCAAAACCTTTAGCTCATCCACTCTAGTCTGGAGGACCAAAAACCACAGTGTCTATTTAAGTTTAAAAGCTTTATTAAAAGTAAACACATTTATTAAAAACAAGTTTGTCATAAAAGTAAACGTTTAACTGAAAATGAAAAAGTGCTTAGTGCTGAGGATTAATTGGACACATTTCTTGTGGTCGAGCCGAGCTCTCACCTGGTTTGAACTTGATCCTGCTCGTGTTCTTAGAAGGCAAGCTTCTGTCTGTTAGGAGAAAAAGTGGTGCGTGTTAAAAATGAAAAGCAAGCATTTATCAGTTGTGCCAAAAAGGTGCATCAAGACAACAGCCTTCCCTGGAAAAACGGACATTTTTACTTTAGAGTAGACAGTCACAAATTATTAAATTGTATACTGTTTTTTTCACATTTCTTTCTTCCTCCTAGACCAAATATTATATAGTAGTGAATGGTGTATTCTAACATTATTAAATGTACTTTGTAGGTGAAACATCTGGAGGCGGGGCCAGCGCGGAGGTGGTGGCGGCATTGGACGAGGAGGACAACTCTGGGGAGGAGGCGGTGCAAGTGCCAGACAAGGACATGCCTGTGAGGGATAACACTGTGGTGGTGGGCAGAGGTAAGCTATATATTCCTCACTCATTGAGATTGAAGACTGCAGAGTGTGCTTTCTGCACGGGTGTATTATAAATAAACCAGGTAGTAGAATCTTGTAAATGTACTTAGACTTAGCTGTGAAGTTTTTGGCGAGAAGAATCCCAATCAGATCTGACATGAACTTGATGGATGGGATGAACGAAAAGCGAAAGAAGGGTGTAAGTAAGTGTGGAAGGACGAGAAATGTAATGATGACTGGCAAAGAAGAATGATATGTGTTTGCTTGATCCCCGAGGTGGCTGGGAAGGAAAGAATATGGTATGGTGCATGGCTGGGTGAATGATGAAGCAAGGATGGGTGGATGGAGAACAGCCTGGGTGGGTGAAACAGAAACTGTATGTGTGCATATACTTTGAATGGATGGATGCGTAGATCATGGTACTATCTGACTCTTAGATAGCATATGTGTATCTAGAGAGAGTAGACAGTCACTGGATGAACTAAGTGTTACTTGGAAGAGCACGTAACACCGCACCCGCACGTCCGTTCCAGTGTGGGAAAGGCAAGGAAAAGAAGTTGTGATTTTGTTCAAATACTACCATGAATAGTAGCAGTAGTTTGTATTGCAACTGAAAGCACAGCATATATCCGGTTATTACGGTGGACACTCCCTACCTCTCTTAATACCTTTAGTTTAGTAGTAGTACGTCATTCATGTGTGGGTGTATCACTGTTCACTCAATAATAAGCAAAGCACCTAAAGTCATCCCATATATCATCAAATACATCCCATGTGAAGTGATAGATAATCAGATTATTTAGCTTTTTCATTTTCCTTTTCTAATACTCATTTGCACTGTAGGGTGAAAGCTAAATTAATTAGGCAGTAGCCCTTTTAACAGAGTATTCTCAGTGACACCCGTAATAGAAAAGTAAGAGCTTCACCACCTGCATGTACTGGACCGGTACAGTAACGCAAGTCTGTCTCACTCACCATGGTGTGCGTCTGTTTTTCTCGGGTGCAAGTTCACTGCGCTGGCATTATGCCGGCTTGCATAAGATAACGTACCAATTTTCCTAAACAAGAGAGAAGAAGAAGAATAAGACTGGTGCACTGTCATAGTCAACTGTAATGGAAGTCCATAGTGCTCGTAGAATTTGTTCCTTAAACTCCCACTAATGTTAGAGCAAGGATGAAGAAGTCGGAGGTTACATAGATACTGTCCTCAATAGTTATGTACTGTGCTTTCAATTTGCTACTTGTACTGTGACACAACTTTCTGCTCAAACATTTTGTCTTAATCTTAAGGAGCATTGGTTACAGACTATGTCTTTCTTTCTTCATATAGTTGCTCCTTCCAAATCCAAGAGACCATCAAGGAGGAGGGAGCTGGCTCGAATGGCCCAGCAACGGAGGCTGGATACCACTGTCGCTGAATATCGGCGGCTGGTGGCCCTGGAGGAGGAGGAGACGCAGTCTGGTACTACAACAATGTCCACTTGGACAGCTGCATCCTCCTCCGTGCGGGCTGCCAGCCATCGCAGTGCTCCAGCGGTACGGAGCCGGGCTACCAAAGCCAAACGCCACCGCCGAGCAGCAAAGACAGCAGCTGCCCCCTACAGGATTTGCAAGGCACGCCGGCGCCGCTTATCCCTCAGACTGTCCTACCTAGAGCAGGAGGTCCTAAGCTATAAGAACTTGGTGGAGGGCCTCCGCTTCGAACATGCCACCCTCCGCAAGGAGCATGATGCCCTGGCTGCTAAAGTCAACAGCAGCCTGCCGTAGTGTCCCTTGCCCCTTTTTTAGAGACTTTTGGGGGGTGGGAATTGGGAGTTGGGTTTTTTGGGGACTTTTGAAGGACAATCGTTGGGGTTAGGGAGGGTCTTGCGGGGGATTATTTTGTTAGGGCTATAAAAATATACTTTTTGAAAATTTATCTGACCATACCTGTTTTTTACTGCTTTTGAGTCCTTAACAGTTAGTTTGTTTTCCTGAATAGTCCTAGGACTTTAGTAGTACTACCATCAATCTCTCGTCTCTCCTAATACTCCATTATACTACCTCCAACCAAACGCTTATCTTACCTGTAATTTCTGTTTGAAAGTAGGGCTAGGGCAAGGGCTGGCTCCATGGGAAATGGCGATTAAGGTTGCAATCCAGGGCGGCTGAAATTTCCTCCTCATTTTGGTGGTACTAGTGGTGTGACACAGCGGCAGTTGCATGGCTATGAAAAAAAAAGAAAATGAAACATGGTTTGTCCTTACGGTAGCATTACAACGGTACAATAGAGAATATAGCAGGTGACAGTACACTAGACTACAACAGTGCCACAATGTAGCCTAACAAATGGTAAAGTATTGATAGTATAACTTGTACTTGTGTAGGATTTCTTTGACATTGGCTACTACTACAAGAAATTGTACTGAAGCTGAGTAAGTCTAGAATATATCCTCGGATTCCTTCACCAGCCTGTTGCTATGACCTTATCCTCCCCAGCAAGTGTGTGGAATTATTGATGTCATTTAGTCACACATCAAGCAAAACCACACAACCCGGGGGAAGAGGGTTAGGGTTTGTAAAATGGATGGGAATGGGGGTTTCTTTTTGGGTAGGTTTTGTTGAGAGAAAAAAAAAACCACAGCTTGGACAAACAATAATTGAACATAAAGACATTTTTGGGTACAAAGCTAACCATAAATCTTTTACGTGACATAAAGGAAGTGCATGCACTACTGAATGCATTGTTACAGAAAAGTAAGCAGTACTTTCGACAACCATGAATAACAGAATGCGACAGTACAGGGCTACATTAAATTAGGTTTAAAAAATACCCGAAGTAAAACCTATAGAATGGCTGTAGGGATCAATTTAGAAGCAGAGAGAGATCCAAGAAATGCAGTCACACACACTCATTGAAGAAAAGAATGGATACTGTATCTGTATTGTTGTAGTTGTCCTGTTGAATTTGGTAAGTAAGTTGCATGCAGTAAACAATTATTATTATTATTATTATTATAGGAGTTTATAAAGCGCCTGGTGACGCCTCCCGGCGTGTCCCCGCGCTTAGGAGAGAGTATTGTTTTGGGTGGAAGAAGAGGTGACAGGCAGTGAAATTAGATAGTAAAAAGATGAGTTTTTAAAAGTTTCCTAAAGGATGTTTCGCTTTTTTCCTGTCTGATATTCATGGGGAGGGTGTTCCACTCCTTGGCTGCAAGAGTGCGGAAGGACCTGCCTCCAAGTCTGGCTTTATTTGGGCGCGTTGTTTTAAGCAAACCTGTTCCCTTAGAACGTAGAATTCTGGAGGGTTCATAGAGAGAAACTAGGTCAGACAGGTAGGAGGGTGCTCTATGATGAATGATCCTATGGCACCAGAGGAGTGCCTTGAATATTGTCCTCTTTCTGATGGGCAGCCAATGCAGAGCATCCAAGGAAGGTTTAGATGGAGCTCTGCGCGGGAGTCTTAGCACAAGGCGTGCCTCTGAATTTTGCAGGACCTGCAGTTTTCTAATGTTTTTTTCAGAAGTGCCCAGCAGAAGCACATTCCCGTAATCAATGCGGGAAGTGATAAGAGCTTGTGTCATGGTGCGCCTGGAGCTCAGTGGGAGTAGATCCATGGTGCGGCTGAGCGTCTTCATAACTCCAAAACACTTTCCAACTGTTTTTTTAACATGACTGTCATACGAGAGTTTGTTGTCAATCCAGACACCCAAATTCTTGGCCTCCTGACTGGGGGTAGGTATTGGTCCCAAACATGTTGGGCCACCAGTCTTTGGTCCATTTGGTGTTGTTTCCCCCTATAACGAGCACCTCTGTTTTTGTTCCGTTTAATTTGAGGCAGTGCTCATTCATCCATGTGGCCAGCTTGCACATACAGGATTTGAAATTATCGGCCTCAGAGGAGGGGAATTGAGACAGGGAGATCAGGAGTTGGGTATCGTCGGCGTAGGAGACAAGCTCTACGCCGAACGATTGGACCACCTCTGCCAAAGGTGTCATATACAGGTTGAACAGGGTGGGGCTCAGGGCCGAGCCCTGAGGTACCCCCTGTTCTAAGGTCAGACTGTCCGAGAGATAGGTTCCTCTTTGGACCTGAAAGCTTCTGTTGGTTAAAAAAGCTTTCAGCCACCCTAGAGCCTCTTTTGTGACTCCCGCTCTGTTTAGACACTGTAGCAGTATGGAGTGAGCTACAGTGTCAAACGCGGCACTGAGGTCCAGCATGATCAAGGCCATGGTTTTGCCTTTGTCGGCTCCCTCCCGCAGAGTTTCAGTAGCTCTTAAGAGTGCTGTCTCTGTGGAAAAGCCTGATCTAAAGCCCGATTGTGAGGGATGGAAGGTTTCTTGTGTTTCAAGATGCCTCATAAGTTGGGCATTAGCTACTTTCTCAGCTAATTTAGCGAGGTAAGGGAGTAGAGAAATTGGACGTAGATTCTCCAATATATCCTGGCTCAGGTTAGGTTTTTTCTTAATGGGGAATACTATAGCTTTTTTCCAGTCCGCGGGGAGAGTAGCTGTAGAGAATGATATTTGCAACATGTGTCTAAAATGCGGCTCCAAGACCGGGAGGCTGGCCGTTAAAATTTTAGGGGGGGCGGGATCACGTGGTGAACCAGATTTGATACTCTTACAGATTTTTGTCAGAGTTTCAGCTGGAGGTACAGAAAAGGCACATAGATGGGTTGGAGTGCTTATATGAACTTCATTCTCTATGAAGTCATTGCCAGATTTTGTGTTGCGGGAAAAATTTGCATAGATGTTGGTAATTTTATCAGAGAAATACTTGGCAATTTTATTGCAAATATCCACTGAATCATTCTGGGGAGTGGGGTTGGACTCAACTATAGAGATCTCCTTATAGATCTGAAAAAGCTCTTTAGAAGAGTTCTCAGCTTCCTGGATTCGTTTATTATAATAGGAAGCTTTTGATGTGCGTACCATTCTGTAGTAATCTTTTTGTGCTGTTTTGTATCTGGTTTTTATTTCAGGGCAGAAATTGACGCGCCAATCTCTTTCGAGCTATTTACACGCCGTTTTCGCGATCTTATTAGCAGCACTCCTCCATTCCAGCTGACGCTTCGTCCATCAATGTTGGTGACCAGAAGACACCCTGTCCACTGCCTGCCTGGCGGATGCTGAATTGCTAATGTGAAGCCTGACTCCATCCTTTTTTCCCCATTGCACAGACTGAAACCCGGCCTGTAATTATTGAACGAAAAACAGCACTGATAAATAAATATAAGGTATGTACGCTGTGTAGTGCAAAAAGTCACACTTTGATTTTCCTAATAGACAGTACAACATTTTTGAAAGTGCGTACTCTGTCTGAGTCCTCTTTTGAAGGATTAATAAGTATGGGCAAATTAATTTAGCGGATCTTTCCCCTCAAGCTAGGTGTACTGTAAACTGTGTTTTAGAACAAAATTAGACCTTCCCAGCAGTGCTCCCACCCAGACCCTTACTAAAGCCAGTTTCAAAAATGTAGAAGACCCCAAATCAGATCTCAAAAAACGAGGCCTAGCAGAAAACTGGTGACAAAACGTACTTCGGAAGTAAAAGTAGGCCCAAATACCCCCTTACCCACCGTGGCTTGTATTCAAACCACTTGCAAGCAAGCAAAAGTATCCATAGCCAGCATCGCTCCAAGACTCGAAAACCCCCCCACCCAAACACATGCAATATAAATACTGCTAACCCTATTGAGCCCTAAGTTAAGAATAGTGGCAGAGGCTTTCTTTAACTATGCCAAATCCCCCCTTTCCCACCATAGATTTTCTTCAAATGACTTGCAACCAAAATTACACATTCTCACGAGTGCTCTAAGACCCCAGAACTCAGTTGCAAAAATCTAGAACACCCCAAAACACTTGCAATCCTGCTGCTAGGGCTAACCCTAACGAACCCTAAATTACAAAAAGTGCCAAAAGGCTTTTCCTTATGGATTTTGTCCCAACCACTTCTATCTGGTATTAGACCTTCCCAGGAATGCCCCAAGACCCGCCAACCCACCCGCCAAAAAGCACAACACCCCCAAACAGCCCAAAAGCAAAATCTGATACTTACAATATTTTTCGGCCTTCGGTCCAAACGCGCTGTGCAGCTAGGCCATGACTCCAGTTTTCCACCACGGATTTCCTGAAAAGCAAATGCAATCAAGATTAGAGTGTCCCAGCAGTGCTCCCAGACCCCGAAACTCACCCACAAACAGCCGGAACCCCCCAAAGAGCACCTCAAAGGCAAGCAGGAGGGCAAAAACACTAAAAAATTCCGCCTCCGATTATGTCCAAACCACTTTTATCCGGTATTAGAGCTTCCCAGCAATGGCCCCAGAGCTATCAACCCAGGAGAAAACGAGTAGAAGATCCCCAAACAGCCAAAGAGCAAAAGTACAAAAATGGGGACTTAGTCATTTTTTTGCCAATTTCCCAAATCACTCCGCGCGCGCTCTGCAGCTGGGCCCTAACTCCCCTCTGCCACCATGGATTTGCTTCAAACCTCTTGCAAACTAAAGTATCCATAGCCAGCAGTGCTCCCAGACCCCGAATCCCACCCATAAACACCGGGAAGCCCCCCAAACAGGCCCCCAAAAATTCTACATTGAGCAAAATATCAGAAATAGCAACAAAAAAAATCAGCGTGGATTTTGTCCCAACCACTTCTATCCGGTATTAGACCTTCCCAGAAATGCCCCAAGACCCGCCAACCCACCCGCCAAAAAGTACAACACCCCCAAACAGCCCAAAAGCAAAATCTCATACTTACAATATTTCTCGGCCTTCGGTCCAAACGCGCTGTGAAGCTAGGCCATAACTCCAGTTTACCACCACGGATTTTCTGAAAAGCAAATGCAATCAAGATTAGAGTGTCCCAGCAGTGCTCCCAGACCCCGAAACTCACCCACAAACAGCCGGAACCCCCCCAAAGTGCACCTCAAAGGCAAGCAAGTCAGCAAAAACACACAAAAAATTCCCCTCCGATTTGGTCCAAACCACTTTTATCCGGGATTAGAGCTTCCCAGCAATGGCCCCAGAGCCGTCAACTCACCCGCAAAGAAGTAGAACACCCCCACAAGTGCTGAGTCTTTCTTCATTGGGCGTAAACCAGCCCTCTGCTTTGATGGAAATAGGAGTCTGGAGGAGGAAGATAGAGGAGCATGTTCTTCTGAACTTGTGAACCTGAGGAATGCAGACTGCGGCACCTATAAAACAAAAAGCAAACAAGTGGAGACAGTTCTGCTGATGGGCTTGTTTTTGTGATTAGGTGATTAAAGTTTGAATTATATTAACTGTGCACAACAAAGAAAGACAGACACACAGGAATAAAAGTGAATAAGGACGAAAAAGAAAGTTATTGATTCATTGTCTCATTTTCAGGGCTCGGTGTCACGGTCCACGAATAAGAATAAGGCTTCGTCATCATACTCTGCGAATTCAGGCAGGGTGAGCTCAGTGTCACCTGACAGAGAAGAAATTCCCTCATCTATGTTGCTGTCCACCTCGTCTTCACATCCGGCGTGCTTTCTCGTACTCTGTAATCTGGTGGTATGAGGTGCTGATTCATCTCGATCATTGTTAACCTCTCCACATTTTTGGGCGAGAGGCGGCTCCGTTTGGAAGTTACAATGCCACCAGCAGCACTGAAAACACGTTCAGATGACACACTTGCGAGTGGGCAAGACAAGTAGTTTAAAGCCAGGTTGGAGAGCTGTGGCCACAATTCTTTTTTCCCATGCCAATACGCCAATGGGTCAGCATTAACATAGACCTCTGTTGAGTCATTCAGATAGTCCTTCACCATCGACTCAAGGTCCTCCTCCAAGGTTCCTCCACTTTGCTTAGCTGTTGCTGTGACCTTTTGAGAACCAAACCCAAGCCGAGCTAGCCAATCCTCTTCAGCCTCCAATGTTACTGTTGTGTCTGGTGCAGATGATCCGGTTGCCGGTGTCTTTAACAGGTGAGAGGTCGCTTGTGCCGCAGCCACAGGTGCAGAAGTGGATTGTTTTGACTAGGGATGGCCTGCTGATGCTGATGTACTGCCTTTTCCTTCAATTTTCTGCCGTTCTCTTTCAAACCTCTTGGCTGAGAAGGCTAGCCACTGTTTGTACTTTGTAACATCTTCATCAGCAAAAGGAAAGAATGCTCGGCCTGCCAGCGCCTTTTTGTAGCGGTTATCCAGAATAGTAGCACAAATGTAATGCTGGTTTGAGTGGATCATTTTAAGACGTTCATCACCTTGTAGGCGCTCTAATAATTTCTCCGCCAAAACAAAAGGGTCTTGGTTTTTTTTCATCTTTTTGAAACACAGAACACACCTCCTTCAGTTGGTGCTCCAGCATGTACAACAATGGGATAGCTTTTCCCAAATTACAGTCCTCCTTGCTGACTGCACGCGTGAAGACCTCAAAAGGACGAAGCATGCGTGTCAGGCTTTTAACTATGTCCCATTGCGCCGCACCCATCCTCAGGTCCTCCTTCTGAGCTGTACCCTGTGTTAAGAAATAGTGATCGAGTACCGTATACTGCTCATACAGACGCTCAAGCATGTAGAAGGTTGAGTTCCAACGTGTTGCCACCTCCTGGATGAGTGCTTTCACTGGCATTCGACGTTCATATAGCAGGCTCCTCAGATGCTTCCGGGCCTTAAAAGAATGGCTGAAATGCTTGCACATTTTTCGGCAGGTGTCCACTACCTTGTACGCTGCTCTGTCTTTATCATTCAAGAATTTTTTGACAACCAGGTTTACACAGTGGCCCAAACACGGCACTCTGAAATAGTCACCCAGCTCCATGGCCTTAACTACATTGGCGCCATTATCCGTGGAAACATAACCAATCTGGCGTTTTTTGGGGGACAGACAGTCAAGGACCTTTGTGTTAAACTCACCCAAAATGTTTTCTGCTGTGTGACGTTTCTCCAAAGCAAACATGGCTAGTGTTGCATGTTTCCGAGCAGCTTTAAAAACTTGGTCCGGGTCAACACCTGCATTTAGCTTTGCTTTAACCCCTGAAAAAGAGACCCAGTGTGCAGTGATGCACATGTAATCAGCACCTGTGCCACTGGTCCACATGTCTGTTGTCAGGTGTATAGTGTGAACAGCACTCTTCTGCAAAGCTGCCTCAATCACCTCCGGAACATCTTCATGTAGTCCTGGAACCGCAACTCGGGCAAAATAGAACCGGCTAGGAACCTTCCATTTAGGGCAGAGCGCTGCCACTAATTCTAGAAAACCCACCCCTTCTACAAAAGAAAAAGGGAGAAGGTCCAGAGCTAGCATTTTAGCCAGCTTAATGTTATACAGACGCGTCAGTGGGTGGTTGCGTTCATATTGCGCTTCTGTAAACAACATCTTTTTAATGTTGCCCTGTACCAAGCATTTACGGGATAATGATGATGATGATATCTTCGACCCAGTTACGCTCGCTGATGAACTTTTTTGCATTGGTGTCTCACTCTCTCCCACACTCTTAGTGTGGCTCACATGGGGTGTGCTGCTGACAGGGGTACTGGGTGTAAGAGAAGTGTTTGACACGTCTTCTTCCTCCTCGTCATCATTAGATGAAAAATCAACGTTTTCATTACGTGCAATTAGGGATTCCTTGATCGCCTGTCGGTGCACAAACCATTGGACAGGGTGCTGTCTCTTAAGATGACCTCTCTGGCCTCTGGTACCATAGTTGGTACCAAACTTACCACGACTAACTGCAACCTTACAAAGGCTACAAATGGCGAAGTTTTCCCTTTTTGGGCAAACACTAAAGAAGTCCCAAGCTGGGGACTTGAATTGTGTGTGGGGGCCGGAGGAGGCGGCGATACTGGTGGCGGTGGTCTTGCTGCTAATGCCAGATGAAGTGGAGGATGTGGATTGCCGAACTTTAGTACGTTGTGCACATTCACCACCACTAATTGAGGTTGAGGTGGATGGAGGTCCCTTCTTGCGAGGAAGAAATATGGAAGCAGTAGGTGTTGGTGTACTAGTTAACTCCAATGATGATTGTTGTGTTTCCATTGCCTCCTCGTCGACATCATCATCACGCTCAGCAGCTTCTCGGGCTAGGGTCAAAATGTCTCTTTGCTGCATGCCCGCTGGGGCTGCAGTGACCGTCATCGTGAGAGGCTTCATCAGCAGCAATATCCGCCACTTCTTGTTGAGCTTCATCACACTCCATAACTATGAGTTTTTCGACGACCTTCCTTTTACGCTTAAGTACCTTTGTCAGATCATGGTGTGCCTCACTCTCAGACAGCCGTGATGGTTCCCAATCTTCATCCAGATCATCAGAAGGAGGTGGGCTTGAAGAAGATGCAGACACCCCCCTTGATCTTTTCCTTGCTAGGGATGTAGAAGACAATGAATGATCATCAGGAGGAGTGGCTTCCTCAAATGATACCTCGGTTTGATTGTCGATTTCCTGATGTGCCCCTACTTCGGGAGGAACAACTATTGTGGGCACTTGTGACCCTCCATGCACCTCTGCTTGTGCATCTCCTTGCGCTGCCTCTCCTTCCACATGTACTTGGGCTTGTACTTGCGCATGTGGTTGTTGTTGCGGCTGTGGTTGTTCAACACTTGCCAGATGAGTTACAACAACCTGTGTTGATTCAGGGACATTGCTGCTACTTTCTTGCGATGAGCCAACATCACTGGTCGATGGTGATTGAAGAAGTACACTGATTGCCTCTGCAGCACTCAAGGGCTTGGACTTAAGTTGGCGTGGTGGTGGTGGTGGCGGCACTGAGCCCAATGGAGCGGGGGTGCTGTTCCCAGCTTGGTCTCCAGCAGATCCCGCTGCTGCTGCAGGCGTATTTTTTTTTTTACTCCCAAAAAACATGGCGGCCGGCACACCAGCCTCCGTGGTAACTTGCTTCTTCTGCTCCTTACTGGCAACTTTCTTGCTAGAGGAGCTAGGGGGAACTCTTTTTGGGGCCATCTTCTTCAGAGCAGGTCAGAACAGCAGGTCGCAGTTGCACGAGTTGCAGAGTTGTCTGTGGCCAGACATGACGTCGCATGACGTTATGCTGCACACACACACACCGCTGCAGGACTTCTTCCTGGCACTGGTGGTTCTCTTGAGTCTTGTGCACCTAAAAGCAATGGAAGACAGAGGAACATCAGTTCAGTTATACACCTCCAAAAAATCGAAAAAACACAGAAAAATCAGCACAATCCCATGCCCTCCATGACGTTTAAATTCAAGACACCCCACAGAAAGACTAGGCACATGCACCACTCACTATCCCTGGTGAAAAGGCCACAACAACAGGGAAAAAAAAGAAAATCACAAAAAATCAGCACAATCACAAACCATCCAGGCATTCCATGATGTTTAAATTCAAGACACCCCACAGAAAGACTAGGCCCATGCAACACTCACTACCCCTGGGCATAAAGGTTGAAAAGTAGGCAAAATGGTTGCAGGCCTAACAACACTGACTGCATTCAAAATGGCCACTTGCCTCCCAGCACATGGCCTGCCTGTACCAGCACTCAAAATGGCCCCCACCCACATGACCTGTCCCCATGAACACGCCAAAAAATCGAAAAACACGGAAAAATCAGCACAATCCCAAGCCATCCAGGCCCTCCATGATGTTTAAATTCAAGACACCCCACAGAAAGACTAGGCCCATGCAAAACTCACTACCCCTGGTGAAAAGGCCACAACAACAGGCCAAAAAAACGAAAACCACAGAAAAATCAGCACAATCCCAAACCATACAGGCCCTCCATGATGTTTAAATTCAAGACACCCCACAGAAAAACTAGGCCCATGCAACACTCACTACCCCTGGTGAAAAGGCCACAACAACAGGCCAAAAAAACTAAAATCACAGAAATATCAGCACAATCCCAAACCATCCAGGCCCTCTATGATGTTTAAATTCAAGACACCCCACAGAAATACTAGGCCCATGCAACACTCACTACCCCTGGGCATAAAGTTTGAAAACTAGGCAAAATCAGGTTGCAGGCCTAACAATACGGACTGCATTCAAAATGGCCACTTGCCTCCCAGCACATGGCCTGCCTGTACCAGCACTCAAAATGGCCCCCACCCACATGGCCTGTCCCCATGAACACCCTAAAAAATCGAAAAACACAGAAAAATCAGCACAATCCCAAGCCATCTAGGCCCTCCATGATGTTTCAATTCAAGACACCCCACAGAAAGACTAGGCCCATGCAACACTCACTACCCCTGGTGAAAAGGCCACAACAACAGGCCAAAAAAACAAAAATCACAGAAAAATCAGCACAATCCCAAACCATACAGGTCCTCAATGATGTTTAAATTCAAGACACCCCACAGAAAGACTAGGCCCATGCAACACTCACTTTCCCTGGTGAAAAGGCCACAACAACAGGCCAAAAAAAACAAAAACCACAGAAAAATCAGCACAATCACAAACCATCCAGGCCATCCATGATGTTTAAATTCAAGACACCCCACAGAAAGACTAGGCACATGCAACACTCACTACCCCTGGGCATAAAGGTTGAACAGTAGGCAAAATGGTTGCAGGCCTAACAACACTGACTGCATTCAAAATGGCCACTTGCCTCCCAGCACATGGCCTGCCTGTACCAACACTCAAAATGGCCCCCACCCACACGACCTGTCCCCATGAACACCCCAAAAAATCGAAAAACACGGAAAAATCAGCACAATCCCAAGCCATCCAGGCCCTCCATGATGTTTAAATTCAAGACACCCCACAGAAAGACTAGGCCCATGCAACACTCACTACCCCTGGTGAAAAGGCCACAACAGCAGGCCAAAAAAACGAAAACCACAGAAAAATCAGCGCAATCCCAAACCATACAGGCCCTCCATGATGTTTAAATTCAAGACACCCCACAGAAAAACTAGGCCCATGCAACACTCACTACCCCTGGTGAAAAGGCCACAACAACAGGCCAAAAAAACTAAAATCACAGAAATATCAGCACAATCCCAAACCATCCAGGCCCTCTATGATGTTTAAATTCAAGACACCCCACAGAAAGACTAGGCCCATGCAACACTCACTACCCCTGGGCATAAAGTTTGAAAACTAGGCAAAATGGTTGCAGGCTTAACAAAACTGACTGCATTCAAAATGGCCACTTGCCTCCCAGCACATGGCCTGCCTGTACCAGCACTCAAAATGGCCCCCACCCACATGGCCTGTCCCCATGAACACCCCAAAAAATCGAAAAACACAGAAAAATCAGCACAATCCCAAGCCATCTAGGCCCTCCATGATGTTTCAATTCAAGACACCCCACAGAAAGACTAGGCCCATGCAACATTCACTCCCCCTGGTGAAAAGGCCACAACAACAGGCCAAAAAAACAAAAATCACAGAAAAATCAGCACAATCCCAAACCATACAGGTCCTCAATTAAGTTTAAATTCAAGACACCCCACAGAAAGACTAGGCCCATGCAACACTCACTACCCCTGGTGAAAAGGCGACAACAACAGGCCAAAAAAAACAAAAACCACAGAAAAATCAGCAAAATCACAAACCATCCAGGCCATCCATGATGTTTAATTCAAGACACCCCACAGAAAGACTAGGCACATGCAGCACTCACTACCCCTGGGCATAAAGGTTGAACAGTAGGCAAAATGGCTGCAGGCCTAACAACACTGACTGCATTCAAAATGGCCAATTGCCTCCCAGCACATGGCCTGCCTGTACCAACACTCAAAATGGCCCCCACCCACATGGCCTGTCCCCATGAACACCCCAAAAAATCGAAAAACACAGAAAAATCAGCACAATCCCAAGCCATCCAGGCCCTCCATGATGTTTAAATTCAAGACACCCCACAGAAAGACTAGTCCCATGCAACACTCACTACCCCTGGTGAAAAGGCCACAACAACAGGCCAAAAAAACGAAAATCACAGAAAAATCAGCACAATCCCAAACCATACAGGCCCTCAATGATGTTTCAATTCAGGACACCCCACAGAAAGACTAGGCCCATGCAACACTCACTACCCCTGGTGAAAAGGCCACAACAACAGGCCAAAAAAACGAAAATCACAGAAAAATCAGCACAATCCCAAACCATACAAGTCCTCCATGATGTTTAAATTCAAGACACCCCACAGAAAGACTAGGCTCATGCAACACTCACTACCCCTGGTGAAAAGGCCACAACAACAGGCCAAAAAAACGAAAAGCACAGAAAAATCAGCACAATCCCAAACCATACAGGCCCTCCATGATGTTTAAATTCAAGACACCCCACAGAAAAACTAGGCCCATGCAACACTCACTACCCCTGGTGAAAGGCCACAACAACAGGCCAAAAAAACTAAAATCACAGAAATATCAGCACAATCCCAAACCATCCAGGCCCTCTATGATGTTTAAATTCAAGACACCCCACAGAAAGACTAGGCCCATGCAACACTCACTACCTCTGGGCATAAAGTTTGAAAACTAGGCAAAATGGTTGCAGGCCTAACAATACTGACTGCATTCAAAATGGCCACTTGCCTCCCAGCACATGGCCTGCCTGTACCAGCACTCAAAATGGCCCCCACCCACATGGCCTGTCCCCATGAACACCCCAAAAAATCGAAAAACACAGAAAAATCAGCACAATCCCAAGCCATCTAGGCCCTCCATGATGTTTCAATTCAAGACACCCCACAGAAAGACTAGGCCCATGCAACACTCACTCCCCCTGGTGAAAAGGCCACAACAACAGGCCAAAAAAAACAAAAACCACAGAAAAATCAGCACAATCACAAACCATCCAGGCCATCCATGATGTTTAAATTCAAGACACCCCACAGAAAGACTAGGCACATGCAACACTCACTACCCCTAGGCATAAAGGTTGAACAGTAGGCAAAATGGTTGCAGGCCTAACAACACTGACTGCATTCAAAATGGCCACTTGCCTCCCAGCACATGGCCTGCCTGTACCAACACTCAAAATGGCCCCCACTCACATGACCTGTCCCCATGAACACCCCAAAAAATCGAAAAACACGGAAAAATCAGCACAATCCCAAGCCATCCAGGCCCTCCATGATGTTTAAATTCAAGACACCCCACAGAAAAACTAGGCCCATGCAACACTCACTACCCCTGGTGAAAAGGCCACAACAACAGGCCAAAAAAACTAAAATCACAGACATATCAGCACAATCCCAAACCATCCAGGCCCTCTATGATGTTTAAATTCAAGACACCCCACAGAAAGACTAGGCCCATGCAACATTCACTACTCCTGGGCATAACGTTTGAAAACTAGGCAAAATGGTTGCAGGCCTAACAATACTGACTGCATTCAAAATGGCCACCTGCCTCCCAGCACAGGGCCTGCCTGTACCAGCACTCAAAATGGCCCCCACCCACATGGCCTGTCCCCATGAACACCCCAAAAAATCGAAAAACACAGAAAAATCAGCACAATCCCAAGCCATCTAGGCCCTCCATGATGTTTCAATTCAAGACACCCCACAGAAAGACTAGGCCCATGCAACACTCACTCCCCCTGGTGAAAAGGCCACAACAACAGGCCAAAAAAACAAAAATCACAGAAAAATCAGCACAATCCCAAACCATACAGGTCCTCAATGATG
The DNA here is from genome assembly GCF_964263255.1 of Lissotriton vulgaris. Lineage (NCBI taxonomy): Eukaryota > Metazoa > Chordata > Amphibia > Caudata > Salamandridae > Lissotriton > Lissotriton vulgaris. The sequence goes on from NC_141691.1 coordinate 1,572,560,919, forward strand.
TTTAAATTCAAGACACCCCACAGAAAGACTAGGCCCATGCAACACTCACTACCCCTGGTGAAAAGGCCACAACAACAGGCCAAAAAAAAACAAAAACCACAGAAAAATCAGCACAATCCCAAACCATACAGGTCCTCAATGATGTTTAAATTCAAGACACCCCACAGAAAGACTAGGCCCATGCAACACTCACTACCCCTGGTGAAAAGGCCACAACAACAGGCCAAAAAAAACAAAAACCACAGAAAAATCAGCACAATCACAAACCATCCAGGCCATCCATGATGTTTAAATTCAAGACACCCCACAGAAAGACTAGGCACATATAACACTCACTACCCCTGGGCATAAAGGTTGAACAGTAGGCAAAATGGTTACAGGCCTAACAACACTGACTGCATTCAAAATGGCCACTTGCCTCCCAGCACATGGCCTGCCTGGACCAACACTCAAAATGGCCCCCACCCACATGGCCTGTCCCCATGAACACCCCAAAAAATCGAAAAACACAGAAAAACAGCCCAATCCCAAGCCATCCAGGCCCTCCATGATGTTTAAATTCAAGACACCCCACAGAAAGACTAGTCCCATGCAACACTCACTACCCCTGGTGAAAAGGCCACAACAACAGGCCAAAAAAACGAAAATCACAGAAAAATCAGCACAATCCCAAACCATACAGGCCCTCAATGATGTTTAAATTCAGGACACCCCACAGAAAGACTAGGCCCATGCAACACTCACTCCCCCTGGTGAAAAGGCCACAACAACAGGCCAAAAAAACAAAAATCACAGAAAAATCAGCACAATCCCAAACCATACAGGTCCTCAATGATGTTTAAATTCAAGACACCCCACAGAAAGACTAGGCCCATGCAACACTCACTACCCCTGGTGAAAAGGCCACAACAACAGGCCAAAAAAAACAAAAACCACAGAAAAATCAGCACAATCACAAACCATCCAGGCCATCCATGATGTTTAAATTCAAGACACCCCACGGAAAGACTAGGCACATGCAACACTCACTACCCCTGGGTATAAAGGTTGAACAGTAGGCAAAATGGTTGCAGGCCTAACAACACTGACTGCATTCAAAATGGCCACTTGCCTCCCAGCACATGGCCTGCCTGTACCAACACTCAAAATGGCCCCCACCCACATGGCCTGTCCCCATGAACACCCCAAAAAATCGAAAAACACAGAAAAATCAGCACAATCCCAAGCCATCCAGGCCCTCCATGATGTTTAAATTCAAGACACCCCACAGAAAGACTAGTCCCATGCAACACTCACTACCCCTGGTGAAAAGGCCACAACAACAGGCCAAAAAAAGGAAAATCACAGAAAAATCAGCACAATCCCAAACCATACAGGCCCTCAATGATGTTTAAATTCAGGACACCCCACAGAAAGACTAGGCCCATGCAACACTCACTACCCCTGGTGAAAAGGCCACAACAACAGGCCAAAAAAACGAAAATCACAGAAAAATCAGCACAATCCCAAACCATACAAGTCCTCCATGATGTTTAAATTCAAGACACCCCACAGAAAGACTAGGCCCATGCAACACTCACTACCCCTGGTGAAAAGGCCACAACAACAGGCCAAAAAAACGAAAACCACAGAAAAATCAGCACAATCACAAACCATCCAAGCCATCCATGATGTTTAAATTCAAGACACCCCACAGAAAGACTAGGCACATGCAACACTCACTACCCCTGGGTATAAAGGTTGAACAGTAGGCAAAATGGTTGCAGGCCTAACAACAATGACTGCATTCAAAATGGGCACTTGCCTCCCAGCACATGGCCTGCCTGTACCAGCACTCAAAATGGCCCCCACCCACATGGCCTGTCCCCATGAACACCCCAAAAAATCGAAAAACACAGAAAAATCAGCACAATCCCAAGCCATCCAGGCCCTCCATGATGTTTAAATTCAAGACACCCGACAGAAAGACTAGGCCCATGCATCACTCACTACCCCTGGTGAAAAGGCCACAACAACAGGCCAAAAAAACGAAAACCACAGAAAAATCAGCACAATCCAAAACCATACAGGCCCTCCATGATGTTTAAATTCAAGACACTCCACAGAAAGACTAGGCCCATGCAACACTCACTATCCCTGGTGAAAAGGCCACAACAACAGGCCAAAAAAACGAAAATCACAGAAAAATCATCACAATCCAAAACCATCCAGGCCCTCCATGATGTTTAAATTCAAGACACTCCACAGAAAGACTAGGCCCATGCAACACTCACTACCCCTGGGCATAAAGGTTGAAAACTAGGCAAAATGGTTGCAGGCCTAACAACACTGATTTCTTCAAAATGGCCACTTTCCTCCCAGCACATGGCCTGCCTGTACCAGCACTCAAAATGGGCCCCACCCACATGGCCTGTCCCCATGAACACCCCAAAAAATCGAAAAACACAGAAAAATCAGCACAATCCCAAGCCATCCAGGCCCTCCATGATGTTTAAATTCAAGACATCCCACAGAAAGAATAGGCCCATGCAACACTCACTACCCTTGGTGAAAAGGCCACCACAACAGGCCAAAAAAACGAAAATCACAGAAAAATCAGCACAATCCCAAACCATCCAGGCCCTCCATGATGTTTAAATTCAAGACACTCCACAGAAAGACTAGGCCCATGCAACACTCACTACCCCTGGGCATAAAGGTTGAAAACTAGGCAAAATGGTTGCAGGCCTAACAACACTGACTGCATTCAAAATGGCCACTTGCCTCCCAGCACATGGCCTGCCTGTACCAGCACTCAAAATGGCCCCCACCCACATGGCCTGTCCCCATGAACACCCCAAAAAATCGAAAAACACAGAAAAATCAGCACAATCCCAAGCCATACAGGCCCTCCATGATGTTTAAATTCAAGACACCCCACAGAAAGACAAGGCACATGCAACACTCACTACCCCTGGGCATAAAGGTTGAAAAGTAGGCAAAATGGTTGCAGGCCTAACAACACTGACTGCATTCAAAATGGCCACTTGCCTCCCAGCACATGGCCTGCCTGTACCAGCACTCAAAATGGCCCCCACCCACATGGCCTGTCCCCATGAACACTCCAAAAAATCGAAAAACACAGAAAAATCAGCACAATCCCAAGCCATCCTGGCCCTCCATGATGTTTAAATTCAAGACACCCCCCAGAAAGAATAGGCCCATGCAACACTCACTACCCTTGGTGAAAAGGCCACAACAACAGGCCAAAAAAACGAAAATCACAGAAAAATCAGCACAATCCCAAACCATACAGGCCCTCCATGATGTTTAAATTCAAGACACCTCACAGAAAGACTACGCCCATGCAACACTCACTACCCCTGGTGAAAAGGCCACAGCAACAGGCCAAAAAAATGAAAATCACAGAAAAATCAGCACAATCCCAAACCATACAGGCCCTCCATGATGTTTAAATTCAAGACATCCCACAGAAAGACTAGGCCCATGCAACACTCACTACCCCTGGTGAAAAGGCCACAACAACAGGCCAAAAAAACGAAAATCACAGAAAAATCAGCACAATCCCAAACCATACAGGTACTCCATGTCGTTTAAATTCAAGACACCCCTCAGAAAGACTAGTCCCATGCAACACTCACTACCCCTGGTGAAAAGGCCACAACAACAGGCCAAAAAAACGAAAACCACAGAAAAATCAGCGCAATCACAAACCATCCAGGCCATCAATGATGTTTAAATTCAAGACACCCCACAGAAAGACTAGGCACATGCAACACTCACTACCCCTGGGCATGAAGGTTGAACAGTAGGCAAAATGGTTGCAGGCCTAACAACACTGACTGCATTCAAAATGGCCACTTGCCTCCCAGCACATGGCCTGCCTGTACCAGCACTCAAAATGGCCCCCACCCACATGGCCTGTCCCCATGAACACCCCAAAAAATCGAAAAACACAGAAAAATCAGCACAATCCCAAGCCATCCAGACCCTCCATGATGTTTAAATTCAAGACACCCTACAGAAAGACTAGGCCCATGCAACACTCACTACCCCAGGTGAAAAGGCCACAACAACAGGCCAAAAAAACGAAAACCACAGAAAAATCAGCACAATCCCAAACCATACAGGCCCTCCATGATGTTTAAATTCAAGACACCCCACAGAAAGACTAGGCCCATGCAACACTCACTTCCCCTGGTGAAAAGACCACAACAACAGGCCAAAAAAACGAAAATCACAGAAAAATCAGCACAATCCCAAACCATCCAGGCCCTCCATGATGTTTAAATTCAAGACACTCCACAGAAAGACTAGGCCCATGCAACACTCACTACCCCTGGGCATAAAGGTTGAAAACTAGGCAAAATGGTTGCAGGCCTAAAAACACTGACTGCATTCAAAATGGCCACTTGCCTCCCAGCACATGGCCTGCCTGTACCAGCACTCAAAATGGCCCCCACCCATATGGCCTGTCCCCATGAACACGCCAAAAAATCGAAAAACACAGAAAAATCAGCACAATCCCAAACCATCCAGGCCCTCCATGATGTTTAAATTCAAGACACCCCACAGAAAGACTAGGCCCATGCAACACTCACTACCCCTGGTGAAAAGGCCACAACAACAAGCCAAAAAAACGAAAAACACAGAAAAATCAGCACAATCCCAAACCATCCAGGCCCTCCATGATGTTTAAATTCAAGACACCCCACAGAAAGACTAGGCCCATGCAACACTCACTACCCCTGGTGAAAAGGCCACAACAACAGGCCAAAAAAATAAAAATCACAGAAAAATCCACACAATCCCAAGCCATCCAGCCCCTCCATGATGTTTAAATTCAAAACACCCCACAGAAAGACTCAGTGCACCCACCACTGAGTACCCCTGGGCAATAGACCCCAAAACAGCCCAAAAATCGAAAATTCCAAAATTGTAGTTGCAGCAACTGTAATGCCCCAAACAAACTTACTTGTGAAATTTCTAATCCAAAAGTGATCCAAAGAAAGTCAAAAAGGCCTCAAATCCAAATATCCAGCAGCATCCACAAAAAGTAATCCTTCCAGCTCCAGATCCAAATGAAAAGTGACCAGGAGATGGACAAAGCACTGGGAGGAGCCTGCTGGACAGGAACAGGAAGTTGAAGACTATGGGGCACTTCCTTCCTCCCACCCTCCCTCCCCAAAATGGACTCCTCGCAAAAAAAGTGCAGTCAAATGTCAACCTAAGGAATTATTCAGATAAAAATCATCATTTCCAGAAGGTTTATGCTGCTTGCTGGTGTATTTCTTGTGCAGAATTGCAAATTTTGTATTTTCGCGAGTGCGAGATTGTTGCTGCTCGCCGCATCTACAAGCTCGCAATTGCGAAGTCCCGCGATACGTGATCACGGCGTACTCGCGTTGACAAACTCTCGCTGTGCAAGTTGGCAAGCCGCGATTACGTAATCGCGCTCGCCAAATTCCCGCAGGATCCCGCAGCAAGATCCAAAATGGGGCAGCACTCGCAAAATATCAAGAAAAACAACTCGGCTAACGCTGAATGACGGTAAGTAAACGCCGCGCGCCGCAAAATTGTATCACCAAGAAAATAAAATCCGCTGCGTGCGAATTTGCGGATTTTCGGTAAATTCGCGAGCGTTCGCGGATTGCGAATTTACTGAAAATCCACAAAATCCGCGAGCGTAACGGATTTTGCGCCCATGCTTAGTTTGAATACAATCCACGGTGGGTAAGGGGGTATTTGGGCCTACTTTTACTTTCAAAGTACGTTTTGTCACCAGTTTTCTGCTAGGCCCCGTTTTTTGAGATCTGATTGGGGGTCTTCTACATTTTTGCAACTGGCTTTAATAAGGGTCTGGGTGGGAGCACTGCTGGGAAGGTCTAATTTTGTTCTAAAACACAGTTTACAGTACACCTAGCTTGAGGGGAAAGATCCGCTAAATTAATTTGCCCATACTTATTTATCCTTCAAAAGGTGACTCAGACAGAGTACGCACTTTCAAAAATATTGTACTGTCTATTAGGAAAATCAAAGTGTGACTTTTTGCACTACACAGCGTACATACCTTATATTTATTTATCAGTGGTGTTGTAATATTATATCACTTCCTGTTTTTCGTTCAATAATTACAGGCCGGGTTTCAGTCTGTGCATTGGTGGGAGTTTAATGGGGAGAAAAGGATGGAGTCAGGCTTCACATTAGCGAGCCGCAATTCAGCATCCGCCAGGCAGGCAGTGGACAGGGTGTCTTCTGGTCACCAACATTGATGGACGAAGCATCAGCTGGAATGGAGGAGTACCGCTAATAAGAGGAATTGTTTGCTGCAAGCAATTTACTTACCAAATTCAACAGGACAACTACAACAATACAGATACAGTATCCATTCTTTTCTTCAATGAGTGTGTGTGACTGCATTTCTTGGATCTCTCTCTGCTTCTAAATTGATCCCTACAGCCATTCTATAGATTTTACTTCGGCTATTTTTTAAAACTAATTTAATGTAGCCCTGTACTGTTGCATTCTGTCATTCACAGTTGTCGAAAGTACTACTTACTTTTCAGTAACAATGCATTCAGTAGTGCATGCACTTCCTTTATGTCACGTAAAAGATTTATGGTTAGCTTTGTACCCAAAAATTTCTTTATGTTCAATTATTGTTTGTCCATGCTGTGCTTTTTTTTTCTCTCAACATAACCTACCCAAAAAGAAACCCCCATTCCCATCCATTTTACAAACCCTAACCCTCTTCCCCCGGGCTGTGTGGTTTTGCTTGATGTGTGACTAAATGACATCAATAATTCCACACACTTGCTGGGGAGGATAAGGTCATAGCAACAAGCTGGTGAAGGAATCCGAGGATATATTCTAGACTTACTCAGCTTCAGTACTATTTATTGTAGTAGAAGCCAATGTCAAAGAAATCCAACACAAGTACAAGTTATGCTTTCAATACTTTACCATTTGTTAGGCTACATTGTGGCACTGTTCTAGTGTACTGTCACCTGCTATAATCTCTATCGTACCGTTGTAATGCTACAGTAAGGACAAACCATGTTTCATTTTCTTTTTTTCCATAGGCATGCAACTGCCACTGTGTCACACCACTAGTACCACCGCAATGAGGAGGAAATTTCATCCGCCCTGGATTGCCAACCTTAATCGCCATTTCCCGTGGAGCCAGCCCTGAGTCTAGCCCTACTTTCAAACACAAATTACAGGTAAGATAAGAGTTTGGTTGGAGGTAGTATAATGGAGTATTAGGAGATACGAGAGATTGACGGTAGTACTACTAAAGTCCTAGGACTATTCAGGAAAACAAACTTACTGTTAAACCCCCACCCACCAGACTCAAAAGCAGTAAAAAACAGGTATGGTCAGATAAAGTTTAAAAAAGTATATTTTTGTAGCCCTAACAAAATAATCTCCGGCAAGACCCTCCCTAACCCCAACGATTGTCCTTCAAAAGTCCCCAAAACAACCCAACTCCCAATTCCCACCCCCCAAAAGTCTCTAAAAAAGGGGCAAGGGACACTACGGCAGGGTGCTGTTGACTTTAGCGGCCAGGGCATCATGCTCCTTGCGGAGGGTGGCCTGTTCGAAGCGGAGGCCCTCCACCAAGTTCTTATAGCTTAGGACCTCCTGCTCCAGGTAGGACACTCTGAGGCACATGCGGCGCTGGCGTGCCTTGCAAATCCTGTGGGGGGGCAGCTGCTGTCTTTGCTGCTCGGCGGTGGTGGTTGGCTTTGGTAGCCTGGCTCCGTACCGCTAGAGCACTGCGCTGGTTGGCAGCCCGTGGGGGCACGGAGGAGGATGCAGCTGTCCCAGTGGATGTTGTTGTTGTACCGGTAGACTGCGTCTCCTCCTCCTCCAGGGCCACCAGCCGCCGATATTCGGCGACAGTGGCATCCAGCCTCCGTTGCCGGGCCATTCGAGCCAGCTCCCTCCTCCTTGATGGTCTGTTGGATTTGGAAAGAGCAACTATATGAAGAAAGAAAGACATAGTCTGTAACCAATGCTCCTTAAGATTAACACAAAATGATTGAGCAGAAAGTTGTGTCACAGTACAAGTAGCAAATTGAAAGCACAGTACATAACTATTGAGGACAGTATCTATGTAACCTCCAACTTCTTCATCCTTGCTCTAACATTGGTGGGAGTTTAAGGAACAAATTCTACGAGCACTATGGACTTCCATTACAGTCGACTATGACAGTACAGCAGTCTTATTCTTCTTCTTCTCTCTTGTTTAGGAAAATTGGTACGTTATCTTATGCAAGCCGGCATAATGCCAGCGCAGTGAACTTGCACCCGAGAAAAACAGACGCACACCATGATGAGTGAGACAGACTTGCGTTACTGTACCGGTCGAGGACATGCAGGTGGTGAAGCTCTTACTTTTCTATTACGGGTGTCACTGAGAATACTCTGTTAAAAGGGCTACTGCTTAATTAATTTAGCTTTCACCCTACAGTGCAAATGAGTACTAGAAAAGGAAAATGAAGAAGCTAAATAATCTGATTATCTATCACTTCACATGGGATGTATTTGATGACATATGGGATGACTTTAGGTGCTTTGCTTATTATTGAGTGAACAGTGATACAGCCACACATGAATGACGTACTACTACTAAACTAAAGTTATTAAGAGAGGTAGGGAGTGTCCACCGTAATAAACGGATATATTTGCTGTGCTTGCAGTTGCAATACACACTACTGCTACTATTCATGGTAGTATTTGGACAAAATTACAACTTCTTTTTCTTGCATTTCCTACACTGGAACGGACGTGCTGGTGCGATGTTACATGCTCTTCAAAGTAACACTTAGTTCATCCAGTGACCGTCTACTCGCTCTAGATACACATATGTTATCTAAGAGTCAGATAGTACCATGATCCAGGCATCCATCTATTCAAAGTATATGCACACGTACAGTTTCTGTTTCACCCACCCAGGCTTTTCTCCTTCCACCCATCCTTGCTTCATCATTCACCCAGCCATGCACCATACCATATTCTTTCCTTCCCAGCCACCTCGGGGACCAAGCAAACACATATCATTCTTCTTTGCCAGTCATCATTACATTTCTCGTCCTTCCACACTTACTTCCACCCTTCTTTCGCTTTTCGTTCATCCCATCCATCAAGTTCATCTCAGATCTGATTTGGATTCTTCTCGCCAAAAGTCTTCAATCTCAATAAGTAAGGAATATATAGCTTACCTCTGCCTGCCACCACCGTGTTATCCCTCACAGGATTGTCCGGCACTTGCACCGCCTCCTCCCCAGAGTTGTTCCCCTCGTCCAATACCAGCACCTCCGCGCTGGCCCCGCCTCCAGATGTTCCACCTACAAAGTACATTTAAGAATGTTAGAATACACCACTCACTACTATATAATATTTGGTCTAGGAGGAAGAAAGAAATGTGAAAAAAACAGAATACAATGTAATAATTTGTTACTGTCTACTCTAAAGTAAAAATGTCCCTTTTTCCAGGGAAGGCTGTTGTCTTGCTGCACCTTTTTAGCACAACTGATGAATGCTTGCTTTTTATTTTTAACACGCACCACTTTTTCTCTTAACAGACAGAAGCTTGACTTCTAAGAACACGAGCAGGATCAAGTTCAAACCAGGTGAGAGCTCGGCTCGACCACAAGAAATGTGTCCAATTAATCGTCAGCACTAAGCACTTTTCCATTTTCAGTTAAACGTTTACTTTTATGACAAATTTGATTTTAATAAATCTGTTTACTTTTAATAAAGCTTTTAAACTTAAATAGACTCTGTGGTTTTTGGTCCTCCAGACTAGAGTGGATGAGCTAAAGGTTTTGGAATTTTTGCAAGCATGAGTCCGTGCCTCTGACATCATTGGGGATCAATCATCGGTGACTTTCGGAGCTAAATGACTCTGCCACACTATCTAGTCAGTAAGGAGATTGGGGGTTCAACTACAAAGTCTGTTATCACTGAGGAATGTGGAAAGTCTAACAGCACCTATTATAAATGATAAGCTAAGCAATGCACTATTTAGTGTCCATAGTTCTGTTTGTGCAGATTTGTCCCTGCAACAGTAGTAGAATGGATTGTCCTACTATCCAAACCAAAAGTAAAGTAGTATCTTATTCTTTCTTGGTGGTCATTCACCTTTTTATTGTTGGCAATTGTCAAAGCATAAACATTTAGAAGACTTGAAAAGACATTATGGACAATCCCAGAGGACTGCACTCAGTTAGGGGTGGGCGGAAAATCCGTTCCGCTCGCGGATTTTGCGGATTTTCGGGAAATCCGCAATCCGCGAGATTTGCGAATCTCCCGCAAAATCCGCAAATCCGCGAGCAGCGGATTTTGCTCGCACTGCTCGCACTGTTCGCGTGAGTTCGCGTGAGTTCGCGCCCCGCGAATAAGTGCAAAATTGCAGAAATACGATCTTAGCAAAACTGAAAGTAACTACTTACCAGGTTCAAAAGTTCAGGCTCATCATTAGTAGCCATTTCCTGTAGTGCTTCCTGAGGGGCCCCTCCAGAGTTCAGTTGCCAGTTGAAACTATTATGTGACCCTGCTCTGAACCTCAGAATAGTTACACATATGCCACAAAGGTCCTGAATTACAGCTAAGGGAGACAAGCAGGAGCCAGGCTGGAAGTTAAAATCCATTAATCAGCCCCTAATTCATTATTGTCAGTTGGGGCAGGGCAGGTGTTGTAACTAATTTTGCAACAATGAAAGCACTTAGCAAGTGCAAAAGATCACTAATCAGGGCGCACTAAGGAAGCAGGTGCCAGCTAAAAAAATATTCTGTGACACATTAATCAGCCCCAAATTAATTCAGGTCACTTGAGGCAGGGAAGGTGTGCTTTGCTTTGCCGAAAATAATGTACACTGGACAACCAGAGGGTGTGGTGATGAAACAGAGGGTGGCATGGGTGGGCCAGAGGGTGGCATGAGTAGTCAGAGAGTGGCAGTGGTGACAGAGAGTGGCAGTGATGAAGAAGAGTGTCCCAAACAGGCTGGACACGTAGAAACAACAAGTTCGCGAAATTTGCGACCCGACAGGTAAGTTCGCAATTTGCGAAAGTGTACAAAACCCTCGCGAACTGGCAGAAACACGGGCGAACACAAAAAAAAAAAAATCCGCAAATTCGCGGGAATTCGCAGATTTTGCGGATTGCGAATCCGCAAATCCGCAAAATTCGCGAACGCGAGATCCGCAAAATTCGCTCATGCCTAAAGTGCATAGAGCTATTGCTGACTAGAATGGGAGTGCAATGGAATTGCTAAATGTGCAATCTTAGTTAGCTACACAGACAGACTAATAAGAATAATCTAGTAATACCACAGGGAGTCATAGTCGAGGCAGGATAAGAATTTAGATCCAGTCTACAAGAAGATCAAAGACGATTTAGAAAAAATCGAATGAGGAACGCTAGGAAAAATAAGTACTCTATATTAAAATTAAAACTTACTGGGGCCAGCAAAGGAGCCCTCGCCTGCCCTATCCTGGCCTGCATCCTGAACAGCACCCTCCTCCTCGTCCTCCTCCTGTGTCCTCTTGCCCCTGGGGGGAGCTGATGTACAACATGAAAGAAAGAAAGACCAGAAAACATGGATGATATTTGTCAACCAAACCAAACATTTCAAAAGAACAATAACAAAATATTTTGGCAAAATAGCAAATAGACAACTATTCCACTGGATATATTGACTGATCTCATGTGGTCTACTATGTTATTAGTATTGCTTGATTTGCGGACCGTCGAATTGGAAACTTCTAATGTAACTCACTAAACAAAGTACTAAAAAGGTTTGCCTAGGATTGGCAGGCAGCAGTCCGCAGCACGCGAAGTGACAGACAAAGTCCATCGTGATTGCAGATCAGCGACAACACTTAAGTTTCCTACTACATTAACCAGTCATTAAAATACTCAAACTATCAATCCACCACCACTATTTCTTCTTATCGCCATGTGTACAAAGGAAGGACTGGACTTGAGTCTGTAGGGGCTGATTTAGAAGCCCCTTGCGGCTCTTTTGCTCTCTTGTTGCGTGACTTTTGTGACGCAGCGGCAGAACAAAAGAGGCGCAATGGTGCGGCGTATATTAACAACGTGACGCATATGGAAAATGCATCACGTTGTAAAGCCCTGCGCCATCAGGGGGCGTTTGCACCCGACTAAAATCAATTTTAAACGTTTTATTCACAGTTGGTGCATACTCCTTTGCACCCTATCTCCCGTGTTGTTTGACTACTGGGAATGCCACCCAAGAAACCTTCACCAATCGGCTCATTGGTTGATAACTCATGTGAGTGGAGTCTTTTTAACAATTTCAGTAACTAATCATATCTCTTGAGGTTCCACTCGTTAAAAGACCATGTTATTCTTCCTCTGTGTATGTGCGAATTTATATCGCCGAGTTTGACCGAGACTATTGGTTGGTCTCACTCTATTTCCAACGCTTGGAGGCCCAGCAGGCCCTGAGCCCATGGTAATTTCTTGTTAGCATAACGGAATTTTGTCAAATAGGATGACGCTCAATAAAATCTTAAAATAGTGATCTGACCAATTGTTTTAATTTCACAGATATTATCGCCCCCTTCAACCTTGCCCCCTCCTTCTCCTGCACTTGTCCTGATGAAGACCCCGTTAAGGACCTAACGTAGCCTACGGCCAGGGGTCGAAACGTCGACGGCTCTTGTTCTTGGATGCGGACCTCGGGCACATGTCCTCTAATCATTTCCAATGTTTCATGTGTGACCGTTGAAGGTCTTTAGGGTAATAATCTTGCAATGGATGCCTCAATTATTTAGGCTTTTGTGTTAGATCTGTTCTGATCCATATGTTAATATTGTTCATGATTGCTTTCATTTTGACTATGTCTACTTTTCTTTGACTTTACACTGCCCTGAGCACACCCCCTTCCTCCACCTCCTCCCTCTCCCCCCTTCTGGGGCTCTTCAAAAAGTATTGAAAATGTACTGACAAATGGTTGATACCAGGTATTGTAAAATAAATGACAATACCTCTCTCAATTGTTCTGATTGATGTTTATATAGTTGAGAAAGTATAAACAAGTGTTGTTGTTCGTGTATGGTGCACATAACAAGTTTTCCCTTGCGGGGACCCCCCCTCTTACACATACCATATAGCGCCCAGGTCCCCGCGACTGCATGGGTTCAACCCCTCTTTGTGTAACATCAGGGGGCGTTCCGGCGCAAGGGAGGGCGTTCCTGCGCAGGAACGCATCCTAAAAGTGGCTGAGAGAAATCTACAAGATTTCAATCACTCTCTTTACCGACAATGATGCGTGACTCAAACCCTGCGCCTGCTTGAAGCAGACGTATGGCTTGACGCAGTATTGGGGAGATAGGGCACCCCAGAGCATTGATGGAGCTGCGCCATCGTTGCGACGCAACTCCAGCAATGCGCCGCCTTTACGGCACAGATGCGTAACGCTTTGGTGACGTTTTGGGCCCATGGTGCGCCGCATTGTAAATACGGCGCACCATGGGTGATGGTGGCGCGGCGCACAATTACCGGCGCATCCCTGCTACTTTGCTGGGATTCGCCGGTAATTAAAAATCTGAACCTTAGTGTCTAGCATTACGCAGTTCTTTAAACTACACTCATACATAATTTCACAGGCCAATGAAATGAACACAAAATCGAAAACAAATAAGCATAGTAGCAACAATACTGAGAAGGAGAGCAGTGCACCTGAAATGCACAGAAGATTTTGAAATATAATTTACCTACAATGTAATGAGCAGCATTATTGCTCTTGGTAAAAAACAAAAATTTGCAATATAATATAACACACAGAGCAGGAGAAAACAGAGTAGTAAAGAAATAGCTACTACTACCCACCAAGCCCAGGGATCTCAAGGCCAAGCAGGTCGAGCGGATCAGGTTCACGGTCCAGGACATCCATCCAGCGGTGGGTGGCCTGGTTGTAGGTGCGCCGGACCCGAGAGTGTTGGTACATGGCCCGGCACACCTTCTCCCACTGCTTCCGGTGCTCCCTGGATCCCGTACCCGCGCCCGGAAACGGAAATACCTCATGCAAACAAGATGGCCGCGCCCTTGAAAGACCGCGAGGGTAACTTCGCGCCTTGCGCTACGAGCGGCTCGCTAAAACGCACAAAACCTTGCGAACTAACACGCCGCAAAAAAAAAAATCCCATATTCGCACAAATTCGTGGCTTCCGAATCCGATCTCGTGCAGGTTCGCGCCCTGCGAATCACGCAAAATTGCAGAAAAACGAGTTTTGCAAAACTGAAAGCACTCAGCAGGTGCAAGAGTTCAAACTCATCATTAGTAACCATTCCCTGTAGTGCTTCCTGACTGGGGCCCCTCCAGAGTTCAGTTGCTAGTTGCAACAATTGTATGACCCTGCTCTGACCCTCACAGCAGGCTCATAGAATAGCTACAAGTAGGCCAAAAAGGTCCTGGAAAAATAAATTGCACTGCAACAGAAAGCAAATTACTGAGAAGGAAGCAGGTGCCAGACCTGGAATTTTAAAACAGTGACACATTAATAAACTAACCCCAAATTAATTCATGTCAGTTGAAGCAGGGCAGGTGTGCTTGCTTTTCCCCCCCATAATCTACAGTGATGATGAACCAGAGGGTGGCATTGATGTAACAGAGGGTGGCATGGGTGAAACAGAGGGTGGCAGTGGTGAAACAGAGGGTGCTGGGAACCTGTGATGATGAACCAGACGTAGAAATAACATAGTCGCGACCATTGCGAGCCGGCAAGTAAGTTCGCAATTGCGAACTGGTACCAAACCCTCGCGAACTGGCAGAAACCCTTGCGAACACAAACAAATTAAAAAAAACGCAAATTCGCAAGAATTCGCGGATTTTGCGGATTGCGAGTTCGTAAATACGCAACTTCGCGAATGCCAGATTCGCAAAATTCGCCCATGCTTAGTTTATAGAAGTATTTGCTCCGATTTCTATAAAAACAAAAGCGGTGCGTATGATATTATTATTTATCGTTTATAGCGGAATTTTGGGTCTCTGTCCCTAAGGGTTGGCTGAGGGTAGCGTTTCTACTTACTTCCAAATTTTATTGTTCTCTGCTTCAACAAATGTCGCCTTCACGGACCGTCCTTCCGGGCTGTAATAACATTACTATTCCCGGGTTGGGTTTTTATCCCTTCCTTCATTGGAATATTGGTTGTGCGATACTATACACCTATTTGCTCCGCGTCACTCCGCACTTCAAACAGCGTTAGCGGGGCGGCCATCTTATACTTTCTTCAACGGACTTTTAACCATTTTGCACAGTCGAAATCGAAGTCAAAATGCCTCGTTTTCGACTTCGTCATTGCACTGATTATTGTAGAATTTGTATGCTTATAACACCTTTTCCCTTTGGGGACACAAGTATATTTACAGTGTTTGTTTGTACCTAAGCAGCAAGGCACGTGTATCGAAACTCGCGTTTTTAGAAAGATGCGGTGGCCATCTTGTTAAGGCAGGACATCAGTCTATTAAACAGCGTTTAAGGGGCGGACATCTTGTAATGTTTTTTTTGCCTTACGGTTAATCAGCCCCTCATATTTACTTTGTTTGATGTAGCCTCCTCACACTGTTCACATTCTATTCTCAACTCATATTTATTTGCAATACAAACTACTGCTACTATTCATGGTAGTATTTGGACAAAATTACAACTTCTTTTTCTTGCATTTCCTACACTGGAACGGACGTGCTGGTGCGATGTTACATGCTCTTCAAAGTAACACTTAGTTCATCCAGTGACCGTCTACTCTCTCTAGATACACATATGCTATCTAAGAGTCAGATAGTACCATGATCCAGGCATCCATCCATTCAAAGTATATGCACACATACAGTTTCTGTTTCACCCAGGCTGTTCTTCTTACACCCATCCTTGCTTCATCATTCACCCAGCCATGCACCATACCATATTCTTTCCTTCCCAGCCACCTCGGGGACCAAGCAAACACATATCATTCTTCTTTGCCAGTCATCATTAAATTTCTCATCCTTCCACACTTACTTCCACCCTTCTTTCGCTTTTCGTTCATCCCATCCATCAAGTTCATCTCAGATCTGATTGGGATTCTTCTCGCCAAAAACTTCACAGCTAAGTCAAAGTACATTTAGAGGAGGCTACTACCTGGTTGATTTATAATACACCCGTGCAGAAAGCACACTCTGCAGTCTTCAATCTCAATAAGTAAGGAATATATAGCTTACCTCTGCCCGCCACCACCGTGCTATCCCTCACAGGATTGTCCGGCACTTGCACCGCCTCCTCCCCAGAGTTGTTCCCCTCGTCCAATACCAGCACCTCCACGCTGGCCCCGCCTCCAGATGTTCCACCTACAAAGTACATTTAAGAATGTTAGAATACACAACTCACTACTATATAATATTTGGTCTAGGAGGAAGAAAGAAATGTGAAAAAAACAGAATACAATGTAATAATTTGTGACTGTCTACTCTAAAGTAAAAATGTCCATTTTTCCAGGGAAGGCTGTTGTCTTGCTGCACCTTTTTGGCACAACTGATGAATGCTTGCTTTTTATTTTTAACACGCACCACTTTTTCTCCTAACAGACAGAAGCTTGACTTCTAAGAACACGAGCAGGATCAAGTTCAAACCAGGTTAGAGCTCGGCTCGACCACAAGAAATGTGTCCAATTAATCGTCAGCACTAAGCACTTTTCCATTTTCAGTTAAACGTTTACTTTTATGACAAACTTGATTTTAATAAATCTGTTTACTTTTAATAAAGCTTTTAAACTTAAATAGACTCTGTGGTTTTTGGTCCTCCAGACTAGAGTGGATGAGCTAAAGGTTTTGGAATTTTTGCAAGCATGAGTCTGTGCCTCTGACATCATTGGGGATCAATCATCGGTGACTTTGGGAGCTAAATGACTCTGCCACACTATCTAGTCAGTAAGGAGATTGGGGGTTCAACTACAAAGTCTGTTATCACTGAGGTATGTGGAAAGTCTAACAGCACCTATTATAATTGATAAGCTAAGCAATGCACTATTTAGTGTCCATAGTTCTGTTTGTGCAGATTTGTCCCTGCAACAGTAGTAGAATGGATGGTCCTACTATCCAAACCAAAAGTAAAGTAGTATCTTATTCTTTCTTGGTGGTCATTCACCTTTTTATTGTTGGCAATTGTCAAAGCATAAACATTTAAAAGACTTGAAAAGACATTATGGACAATCCCAGAGGACTGCACTCAGTGCATAGAGCTATTGCTGACTAGAATGTGAGTGCAATGGAATTGCCAAAAGTGCAATCTTAGTTAGCTACACAGACAGACTAATAAGAATAATCTAGTAATACCACAGGGAGTCATAGTCGAGGCAGAATAAGAATTTAGATCCAGTCTACAAGAAGATCAAAGACGATTTAGAAAAAATCGAATGAGGAACGCTAGGAAAAATAAGTACTCTATAATAAAATTAAAACTTACTGGGGCCAGCAAAGGAGCCCTCGCCTGCCCTATCCTGGCCTGCATCCTGAACAGCACCCTCCTCCTCGTCCTCCTCCTGTGTCCTCTTGCCCCTGGGGGGAGCTGATGTACAACATGAAAGAAAGAAAGACCAGAAAACATGGATGATATTTGTCAACCAAATCAAACATTTCAAAAGAACAATAACAAAATATTTTGGCAAAGTAGCAAATAGACAACTATTCCACTGGATATATTGACAGATCTCATGTGGTCTACTACGTTATTAGTATTGCTTGATTTGCGGACCGTCGAATTGGAAACTTCTTATGTAACTCACTAAACAAAGTACTAAAAAGGTTTGCCTAAGATTGGCAGGCAGCAGTCCGCAGCACGCGAAGTGACAGACAAAGTCCATCGTGATTGCAGATCAGCAACAACATTTAAGTTTCCTACTACATTAACTAGTCATTAAAATACTCAAACTATCAATCCACCACCACTATTTCTTCTTATCGCCATGTGTACAAAGGAAGGACTGGACTTGAGTCTGTAGGGGCTGATTTAGAAGCCCCTTGCGGCTCTTTTGCTCCATTGTTGCGTGACTTTTGTGACCCAGCGGCAGAACAAAAGAGGCGCAATGGTGCGGCGTAGATTAACAACGTGACGCATATGGGAGATGCATCACGTTGTAAAGTCCTGCGCCATCAGGGGGCCTTCCAGCACAAGGGAGGGCGTTCCTGCCCAGGAACGCATCCTAAATGTGGGTGAGAGAAATCTACAAGATTTCAATCACTCTCTTTAACGACAATGATGCGTGACTCAAACCCTGCGCCTGCTTGAAGCAGACGTACGGCTGGACACAGCATTGGGGAGATAGGGCACCCCAGAGCATTGATGGAGCTGCGCCATCGTTGCGACGCAACTCCAGCAATGCGCCGCCTTTACGGCACAGATGCGTAATGCTTTGGTGAAGTTTTGGGCCCATGGTGAGCCGCATTGTAAATACGGCGCACCATGGGTGATGGTGGCGTAGCGCACAATTACCGGCGCATCCCTGCTACTTTGCAGGGATTCGCTGGTAATTAAAAATCTGAACCTTAGTGTCTAGCATTACGCAGTTCTTTAAACTACGCTCATACATAATTTCACAGGCCAATGAAATGAACACAAAATCGAAAACAAATAAGCATAGTAGCAACACTACTGAGAACGAGAGCAGTGCACCTGAAATGCACAGAAGATTTTGAAATATAATTTACCTACAATGTAATGAGCAGCATTATTGCTCTTGGTAAAAAACAAAAATTTGCAATATAATATAACACACAGAGCAGGAGAAAACAGAGTAGTAAAGAAATAGCTACTACTACTCACCAAGCCCAGGGATCTCAAGGCCAAGCAGGTTGAGCAGATTGGGTTCACGGTCCAGGACATCTGTCCAGCGGTGGGTGGCCTGGTTGTAGGTGCGCCGGACCCGAGAGTGTTGGTACATGGCCCGGCACACCTTCTCCCACTGCTTCCGGTGCTCCCTGGATCCCGTACCCGCTACTGATCCTGCCGCCTGCCATGATGGTCCTGGGGAGGCGGCGCTGAACATAAAAAATTAGTGCGCCCACCTCCTCCGGGCTGAAGATCTCCCGGGGTACGACCTCCCCCCTAAAACGCCCGCACGGGAACCGGGCACGGGGTGCGGGACCCTTCCCCTTCTCGGGATGCTTCCCGGCTCCCTTCACCATGGTCTGGGCAGAAAGGAAGCTAAATAATAAAGAAGATAGAATAGGGAAGAGAAGAAAAGTAAAGAGTTGAAAATAGTAGTTTAAAATTAACCAAAAGTAGCAGAAAACACAAAAATATAGAGCAAGAAAAATAGAGAGATAGATAATAAGTAAAATAGATTAAAAAAAACTTCAAACAAGCAAAGGATGGCAGAGATACAGAGAGGATACCAAAAGCATGCCCAGAACCATAGCAATGAATGAGAAACAAGATGGCCGCGCCCGTTCACGACCGCGCGGGTAAGTTCGCGCAAGATTTACCTCGCGAACACCCGCAAAATTGTACTAGCGAGCCGCACACTTTGCGAGATTACACTTCGCGCCGGGAAACGGAAATACGTCATGCAAACAAGATGGCCGCGCCCTTGAAAGACCGCAAGGGTAACTTCGCGCCTTGCGCTACAAGCGGCACGCTAAAACGCACAAAACCTTGCGAACTAACACGCCGCAAAAAAAAAAATCCCATATTCGCACAAATTCGTGGCTTCCGAATCCGATCTCGGGCAAATTTGCGCCCTGCGATTCACGCAAAATTGCAGAAAAACGAGTTTTGCAAAACTGAAAGCACTCAGCAGGTGCAAGAGTTCAAACTCATCATTAGTAACCATTCCCTGTAGTGCTTCCTGACTGGGGCCCCTCCAGAGTTCAGTTGCTAGTTGCAACAATTGTATGACCCTGCTCTGACCCTCACAGCAGGCTCATAGAATAGCTACAAGTAGGCCAAAAAGGTCCTGGAAAAATAAATTGCACTGCAACAGAAAGCAAATTACTGATAAGGAAGCAGGTGCCAGACCTGGAATTTTAAAACAGTGACACATTAATAAACTAACCCCAAATTAATTCATGTCAGTTGAAGCAGGGCAGGTGTGCTTGCTTTTCCCCCCCATAATCTACAGTGATGATGAACCAGAGGGTGGCATTGATGTAACAGAGGGTGGCATGGGTGAAACAGAGGGTGGCAGTGGTGAAACAGAGGGTGCTGGGAACCTGTGATGATGAACCAGACGTAGAAACAACATAGTCGCGACCGTTGCGAACCGGCAAGTAAGTTCGCAATTGCGAACTGGTACCAAACCCTCGCGAACTGGCAGAAACCCTTGCGAACACAAAAAAATTAAAAAAGCAAATTTGCGAGAATTCGCGGATTTTGCGGATTGCGAGTTCGTAAATACGCAAATTCGCGAATGCCAGATTCGCAAAATTCGCCCATGCTTAGTTTATAGCAGTATTTGCTCCGATTTCTATAAAATCAAAAGCGGTGCGTATGATATTATTATTTATCATTTATAGCGGAATTTTGGGTCTCTGTCCCTAAGGGTTGGCTGAGGGTAGCATTTCAACTTACTTCCAAATTTTATTGTTCTCTGCTTCAACAAACGTCGCCTTCACGGACCGTCCTTCCGGGCTGTAATAGCATTACTTTTTCCGGGTTGGGTTTTTATCCCTTCCTTAATTGAAATATTGGTTGTGCGATACTATACACCTGTTTGCTCCGCGTCACTCCGCACTTCAAACAGCGTTAGCGGGCGGCCATCTTATACTTTCTTTAACTGACTTTTAACCATTTTGCACAATCGAAATCAAAGTCAAAATGCCTCGTTTTTGACTTCGTCATTGCACTGATTATTGTAGAATTTGTATGCTTATAACACCTTTTCCCTTTGAGGACACAAGTATATTTACAGTGTTTGTTTGTACCTAAGCAGCAGGGCACGTGTATCGAAACTCGCGTTTTTAGAAAGATGCGGTGGCCATCTTGTTAAGGCAGGACATCAGTCTATTAAACTGCGTTTAAGGGGCGGACATCTTGTAATCTTTTTTTTGCCTTACGGTTAATCAGCCCCTCATATTTACTTTGTTTGATGTAGCCTCCTCACACTGTTCACATTCTATTCTCAACTCATATTTTTTTGTGGACATGAGTGTCAAATCCTGCCTATTTTATTATCTCAATTTAAGGCTAGGGAGCATCTCGAGTTCCCAAACTATTATTTATTTAATCTTGAAATAGATTTATTTTGCTGAAATTGTAAATTTGTCAATCCTTATACAACCTCAGATACAACTTATGTCTCACCAACTATCCCTGAACCGTATCCCTTAGAGACCTTAGTCTCCTTACTAAAAACAGATGAAAAGGGAACCTTTATATTTTTCATAGCACAAATACTTTACACACAGCTTCTCAGCTAAGCCGCACTAATCTGTGCCAAGCTACCAGAGGATTAGCACAGGTTAATTTGTGGTTAGCCTGCCTCTTACTTTGAGGATTGTAGTGGCTGCTTGACCAAGGCTCATACTTAAGTTACCAAGTAACTTTATTTCTAACAGTGGGCTTCTGCTTCTGCCCTCTCCATGTACTGGCCAGAGCACAACAGCAACATGCCAAAAGTCATCAACAAACTCAACCACTAGGTCACCGCATGCTTTGACACTTTGGCTCCCCTCAAACGCAACCCAATGCAAGAGCCCGACCACAGGACAGCTGGTACACAGAGGAAGTCAGGCTCAAAAAAAGCACTGCACACAACTGGAGCACACATGGAGAATAAGTTATGACACCACAGATAAATATTCAAAGTCACTAAGACGCTACCACCAGCAGATACGGTACACCAAGTACAGAGCTCTAGCAGATCATATTGACGCTGCACTAACAGCAGTAAGGAAACCTTCACCATCATCAAAGCTTTCACCATCCTTCCCGCTATCTCCAGCAACATCACCCTTTGGCAAGACCTTTGCAAAAGCTCTCTATATAAAATTCGAACCTCAACTGGACCCTGTCGCCATTGCAACTCACTTTTCCATTTTGCCAAAAGTACAAACCCTGAACTTGTGCCCCCCTCTTCACCATCAAAACCGCTGCTAACATGAGTGCCATCCACTCAGGGTCCCATCTCACCATTTCCTTTACTAAGCCTTCACGAAAGGACTCCTACCGATCAGCGAATCACTAACACCCATCCTCAATACCTTCATTGACTCAGTCACAGTCCGGATACATGGAGATATGCCATCGCCATGTCCCTGTTCAAGAAACCATCAACTGACTGAGCAATGCTTTCCAATTACTGAACCAACTTCGCCTACCTTACACAGCAAAGGTCATAGGGAAAATAATCAACTGATGCCCCACCACCCACTTCAGCAACCACCAGCTCCTTAATGCCACACAGTCCTGATTCATGCTAAACCACAGTACACAAATACCTCTAGTCACTGCTTTAGATGACATCCGCATGACAATTGCCAGAGGAAACACTGCAGCTCTAATTTTCATAGATCTCTCTGCAGCATTTGACCTGGTCTCATACACCCTTCTCATCAGGTAACTGCATAAGATTGGCATCCAAGGATCCACTCTCCTCTGAATCTGACAGATAGAACACAAGCAGTCAGTTTGGCACGTTACTCCTTGAAACCCGCAAACTCATCTGCAGGATGCCTCAAGATTTATTGCTCAGACCCACCCTCTTCAATACATACATGATCCCACTGGCCAATGTCATCTACACATACAACATCAACATCCTTTCAATATCTAATTCGTAAGTCACACCTATTGGATAAGACCCCTAAAACAAGTAACAAGTTCCCACCTGCTTGACTGAAGTTGCTAACTGGATAAAAGCCAATTCTCACAAGCACAACATCGTCACGATAGAAGTAGTGATCCTCGGTGTTTATACACCAACATGAGATGCCAATTGGTTGCCGGCTGAACTCACCCCACTTCCAGCACCCGTGCTGGTAACCTCAGAATCATCATCAACAGCAGACTGGGCATGAATGCACAAGGCAATACCGTCATTGCTTCCAGCTTTCACACCTTGAAGGTGCTGAGGACGATTTTCAAATGGCTCCCTATCAACATTAGAAAATCAGTTGCTTATACCCTAGTCATTAGCAAGTTGGATTATGGGAACACCTTTTATGCTAGGATCACCAAGTAACACACCACTACTAACATCCAGAACTCAGCAGCCAAACTCATTTTCAACCTCCTGCATAGAACTCGCATCACACCACACTTCAGGGAGCTCTACTGGCTCCCAATACACAAACGAGCGTATTTCAAATTCCTCACACACATATTCAAGGCACTACAAAAATTAGGCCACACCTACCTGAGCAGTTGCATCTCCTTCCAACCACCCAAACACCTCTGCTCTGCAGGACTCCTACTCACACACTCCCCACACATACACAGGCCATATTAGGAGGACAAGTGTTCTATTACATCACTCATACAGTATGGAAGGACCCCCCACTCCACATCAGAGACTCCTCATCTCTTTTTGAATTTCACAAGAAGCTGAAGACATTACATTTCAATTAAACAACCTACCAGAGGCAGGGCTAGGCATATACACACCTGCTCAGTCTTAGGATACGCTTGGTGATAGAGTGCTTTAGAAATACACATTGAATGACATACCAACTTAACAGGTTGAGTGCATGACCTGAGTGTAGGTGAAAGTTCTGTAATGCAAAGATTAGCTCTCCATGAAAGTTGGGCATAGGGCCAGGCTGGAGTTGAGATCCTTAGGTCAACCCTCACTGCACACGGTTGTGGGATATGTTCAGGGGATTGGCTGATCACAATGAATTTGGTGCAAGTGCTGCATGCAACACCCAGTATACATGACTGAAGACCTGCTCAGTGGGAGTTAGTGATTACATGTGAAATATAAAAGCATGTTTTTCACTGAAAAAAAACCAAACTGAGTTATGGATCTAGCTCAAACATAACAAACAGCAAATATCAGCCATTTTCTTTTGTTCATTAATTGTCTTCAAGAGTTTTTGGATGCATTCTGATTGTGCTATTTCGTCTGGTTGCTTTTTTGGTTCTATTTTTGTTGATTAGTAATGAATTGATGTTCCACAACAAGGCAGGATGGTTATGGAACTGCTACATGTCCTCCTGTGTCATGAACACATGATGCAGTATTTTGGAGAGTCCTTGTTTTTGAACCAGAATGAGAACTGATCTCTGTCCTTCCGGCCATGTGGTTTCAAAGAGTGCAGCCTGTGTTGCACTGCCTATGGTCCTCTTTCGAGTGTTCTCTTGATTTGTTCCCTGTCATGCATTTGCCCCAGTATTTGGACAAAAATCTGCTTGTGCATCCTTTGCGGTTGCATCAGTTGTGTTGTCCTGTGACTCTGCTGCCTTTGCTGCAAGATGCCTACTATGAGCTGCCTTTTAACATACTGGATGCTCTCTCAACTTCTTGTTCCTCTTCAGATGCTCCACTCCTGCCACTGTTTCCATCAACTTCTGTTGAATGGGCTGGAGATTACATTCTTTGTCCTTTGAATCTTTTTATTCTGCATCTGTTGATGTGTTGTCTGCAGATGTTTGCTCATAGGAATTACTAATTCTTCTTAGACCAATTAACAACACTCTTCTCTATCTCTGGCACAGTGTAATAAGAGTCCCATTTCAGTTAAACAGAGTCCATGCTGAAATCAGCGAGGGGTTCACTTCACGCCAAAGTCATCATGGAAGTCTGCTGTGAGATGCAACTGAGATGCAGTTCTGCTGTCCCCAACCTTCATGCTGAGAAGGAAGATATCTGTGCAGAAAAAGTGTTCAGGCCTGCATACATAGGCGGCTTTGCTTTCATTAATTCACTGAGACTGACTTCCTGACATACAGTATCAAAGTATGGGGTTAGTTGATTCCAATAGACCTGGCAGAATGGTACTCACAACATGCTTTTTTTAGCTGGGCTTCCTGACATACAGTAACAAGGTATTGAGTTATGTCATTCCAATATGCCTGGCAGATGGTTATTTCCAACACCTTCACTTTAGCATATAGAAATTAGTAATAGATTGGAGTAACATTAGCGATATTCTGAATAATAAACATGGTTAAATTGTTTGTGATTTTCACTATTATAATAATGCTTATAACAATGATGTGTCTCTTCTTTCTGAAAATCACAGTTCATGTTTTATTTACAAAGATTAGAGCTTTCAATGAATGTTTGAAAAAGCATTTTTGTTTCTCATCTTTGTAACATCATGGGCATGCAGAAGTGACAAACAAAGGGGTTGCATCTGTTTCCATAATTTCTTTGGTAATTTTAGTGGTCATGTTCAACATCTATAATTTTGTAAGGTTAGGAGTTTGAATGTGGTACTATGAGCAAACCAAAGAAACCAACATACACTTAATATACGCAAATAATGTGGGTCTGATGCACAAAGTTAAACATAGACCTGAAGTCTAAGGGCCTCATTTATAATATTTTGATGGATGGCAGTGCAGCAAGCCTTCCTGCTATGCTGCAGTGTGTCAAAAGTAAATGGCAGTATTATGCCGTATCTAAAAGATGTGGTGCATTCCTGAACTTTTCCCCTGCACCTGAGCACAATGAGATGTAATTTGCCAACGCAGGCACCCTTGCAGGTGTTTACATTGTAGGGGTGATTGTTTTTGTGTAAAAAGTGACACCTTCCTGCACAAAGCAATCAGGAAAGGTGTTTTCCAATTCTATGTGTGCTGCAGAATGCAACACACAAAGAAAAAGGGAAAACAAGTAGAAATAATGGTATTTCTCTTTGTTTCGCTTCACTTGAGCCTTCCCTGGGGATGTGTAGAAATCTGATGCATGTTTAGGTTTATGAAACCTTGTAGACTTGGGATTGTATCAGGGTCCTTGATGTTGCATGGGAACACTCACAGCAATGCCCCTTTCATGCAGAGTAAAGCATGAAAGGGGGCCATATCACTCAGGGTGTCTATACGTGGCCTTGTAAACATGACAAAGCACAATGGGCTGCCGGTGCATCCAAAAAAGTGAAACACGGGGGGCACAATGGGCTTGTATATAAGCCCCTAAGTTTATACCAGTAGTCAAAGTTTATACTTCAAGTCTATGTTTAGACCTAAAGTCTAAGTTTAGACCAAAAATCTAACTTTAGACCTGAAGTCTAAACTTAGGGTCATATTTACAATAAAATGCCAGAGTGTGGTGTTACGCCAAATTTGGCAATGCCGCGCTCAAAGGTTTTCAAAATTCAGGGATGCACCATATTAACAAGAATACACTGCACCCCTGTGTTTCCCCTAGCACTGGCACAAAATAAGATGCCTAACGCCAGCGCAGGCACCCTTCCACCATGTCGGAAGGGTACCTGCGCTGCAGAGATGATATTTTATGTGTAGGAAGGGACACCTTCCTGCACATAAACAATCAATATTGGTAATTTGCACCTTCGACCATCTACCTTCTTCCAGCATGATATCCCCTTTGAAACAAGCCTGGGATAAGATTTGACTATCTTCTCATTTCTCTCTCTCACTCAATATCAATCCTAATCTCTTGTGAGTCTTCATCTGGATTCCCTGAGTGGAATTTCTCAAAATCTGAGTCCAGCAGGTTGAGGTATGGCAGGTGTCTCAAAGGTTTCACTGGCCTATATGTCAGCCCCATAACATAATATGAAGCACAGTAGAAACAGCTTCTCAAATGTAGAAGAACACGC
The DNA here is from genome assembly GCF_964263255.1 of Lissotriton vulgaris. Taxonomy (NCBI): domain Eukaryota; kingdom Metazoa; phylum Chordata; class Amphibia; order Caudata; family Salamandridae; genus Lissotriton; species Lissotriton vulgaris. The sequence goes on from NC_141691.1 coordinate 1,572,587,654, forward strand.
TCAGAAGCTAACAGTATCCAGATCAGGTTTTAGTAAGAATATCACTGCAATATAGTGCAAGTGTTAAATATCTAAGCCCCACTGTGCACAAACAATAGCTTTATATACATGTGAAGGACAAACACTTAGCCCTCCACAACCGATGTATAAGTCTGTCTCTATTTAAAGGCTATGAAGTGCAGAAACAGCAAACTTGTTAGGGAATATATGAAATATGAAAATTTGGCAGGATTTATTCCAACTATCACATACTTCTTGATCTCTCAAAGTCCATTCTTTCAGGTCTGTGTATTTCTAAATAGGATTCTATTGTTTCTAATTTAGGTACATTCTCTGGAGTGTATAGGTGACAATAGTATTTGGCGAATTGATCCAAGATCTGTTCTGTTTTTTTATAGATTTTAGAATCTAATCCTTTTATTGTTTTTATGGTGGTTTTAGCCTTTTTATCGGCTACTTTATAAGCCAGAATTTTCCCAATCCTGTCTCCCCCTTCATATTGTGTCAGCTTATATTTAGGAATTTTGGAGCTATATTTTTCTCTAAGAGTTTTCTTTAGGGTTGCTCTTAATGAAATTAGTATTAGTTTTAGCTCTTCAATGTTAGTGTTACCTTGTGTAATAGCATCTGCGAGTTGTTGTTTGGTTGCTAAGATATTGGAAGTGGCTATTCTTTCAACTCTTCTCTTTTCTGCGTTATCCCGAAATATATATTGTTGTGCGTAACCTCTAATACTACATTTACATGAGTCCCATACATAATTAACAGCAGTGGAATTAATGTTTATTGATCTATATTCCAGTATGTGATTCTTCAAACCAAGGGTGAATTTAGAGTCCGTGAGTAAATATCTAGGAAATGTAAATTGACGGGTAGTTTGTTTAGTATCCAAAGTTTTAAATTCGAACAATATCAGGTTATGGTCTGAGGTAACTTTAGGACAAATTTCTATTTCGCAGTTTGTTAAAATATTGTCTGTTGTCCATACCAGATCAATCCTAGAGAGAGTTTGATGTGGGGCAGAAAAATAGGTAAAGCCGGGAATGGTAGGATGTTTAGTGCGCCAGGCATCTTTCAGATATGTATCCTAACTAGTTCCTCTATAGCAGATCTCACTTTCCTCATCCTATTTCTAGTACCTTTGCTTGTAGAATCTATAGTATAGTTCATGACACAGTTACAATCCCCCATTAACAACAATTCCCCATCCCAATCGAGTAGTTCAATAGTCAAATGTTCATACAGTTTGGGTATATCAACATTGGGGCCGTAGATGGTACAGAATACATTGCTTTTGATTGAATTGTAATTGAGCTATTGCCCACCTGCCTTTCGCATCACCAATAGTTTTGATAACATTTAATTTTAACCATTTCTGTTTCAAAATAGCAACTCCTCGGTTGGTTGTCTCTATAGTTGCGCAGACAACGAGATCGTAGCCCATTTGTGATAATAAATTGCGGTCACTGTATCTAATATGAGTTTCTGAAAGGAATACCATATGTGGTTTGTACATATTAATTTCTTCTTGTACCAGTTTTCTTTTACATTTATTATTAAGACCGGCAACATTCCAAACCAAACATCTAAGAGAAGACATAAATTATATTGGTCTCACTCAGTCTTCTCCATAAAATAAACTCGATAATCTTGTTATAGTTTTTTATACATTTTTCCCTCTTGCAATATATTTTCCCCCTTTTTTCCCCCCTATCCACCCAGAAAGTTCAATCCCACCCAGTCACCCCCACATCTTGAAGACCCCCGAGGGGGAGCACCCCTTTATCTCTTGCTACCGCTGGTAGGGTAGCACAGTGTAGTCGCAAGCCGGGAGTCCGCTCCATATAGCTATCGCTCAAGGTATACAGTTAGTGCAAATCAGAGTATATATCAATGAGCAATGGACACTAATTGGAGAGCAGCCAAACTAGCTAGAGAAAAAAAAAGAAAAAAAAGGAAGCGATAGAAGCAAAAAAGAAGTAAAAAGAAAGAGAGAGAGCAATAATAAACTAAGAAGAAGGTAATTTAGTTACTAGTGTCCAATTTTATATCTTATTAGTTCCTATTCATTCTTATTGATTATTTAATGAGTTTTAAAGATTTCTTAGAGTTTCTTAGGGTTTCTCTCTCGTGAGTTTCTCCAAATGCTTAGTCGCCTCCTCCGGATCAGAAAAAAATAATGATTGGCCATTCCTAATGGTTCCTGTAAGTACACTGTACAGCCGATTGCTTTGAAAGAGTCAATAAGTTTGCGAAGTTCCCAGCGCCGATCCATTGTAGCCTTGCTCAAATCAGAGTGTACAAAGAAAGTAATATTATCCATAGTGACTGGGTTATTAACTTTGGCTTTGAGGGCTACTGCTTGTTTCAGTAAGAAATTCCCAAAGTATATCAATAGGGGTCTGGGAAATTTATTATTTTGATTCCTTGGAGCAGAAGGTTGTCTATGAACCCGTTGAAGTTGGGAGTCCCAGTCCCAATTGGAGAGATTGCAGAAGGCTTTTTGAAAGAGTCTCACTACGAAAGACCGGGGGTCATCCCCTTCAGCACCTTCAGGAACCCTGAATAGTCTTAGGTTGTGTCTTCGTGCCCGATTCTCCATGTCTTCAACTTTAGCCTCTAGTTGAGTGATACGGGCTGATTGAGTTCTCGTGGTTGATTCTGTGCGATAAGTGCTCACTTCGACTCCCGCAACTCGTGTTTTCAAATCTTCTATCTCTTGTGTAACTCACCCCAGTTTTTTACATACTTCGCTCATAAAGGCCTGTAGCTTAGTATTGACCTCTCTTAGATGTAGATGCTGTTGATGCCTTTCCTGCCTTTGTGCCATAAGAGTTTGCATAATTAATCCCATAGAGATATTATCTGAATGATTGTGAATTTCATCCCCTGGTTTGGATGTTGAAGTTTGTGGCTGCGGTTGATTTATGATTTGACTGGACTCCAGTAATGAAGTTACGGTATTGACAGAGCCGGGGAGGTCTGGTTAGAATTTAAAGACACAATTTCATTGGAATCATCATTTGAAGTTTCTGATATATAAGTGACTGGTTCACTCGATATCGACCTAAAGTTAGAATCTATTGTAGCAGTTGGTGAGCTGATTATTTCTCTAATATCTAAGTCCTTAGTCGAGCTGCCAGAAATATGAGTTGTTGGAGCAGTTGAGGGATCCGGCTGTGCAGTAGTGATGGCGTCATTATCAACCGATTTGTTTTCAGTTGGTGGGGGTAATGGGATTGTTGCATCCGTTTTAGATTTTGTTTTATCCGCGGTATCCGTGTTATCCACATTATCTGTCCCCAGAGTTGTATTATCCCTTATATGTAAGCCGTCGTCAAAGCTTGCTCCTGATAGCCTTAGGGCCATGCCCTTCACTCCTCCCTTTGCTTCGATCCACTTCCTCAATGGGCTATCCTCAATTAGAGCCTTACGTCCCTTTTTATTCGTAGAAGGATCTTTACTCAGTGATTTGCGAGTCGTATGTTTTTGTTTTTGTTTGATCTTGGCTTTAAATTTTGTTCTCTTTGTATTGTTAGCTTGTCCGGCATTGTCTCTGGTAGGAGTTACCTCTATATCTGGCTCACTCTTTCCCAAGATCTCTTCATAGTCTTGATTGGAGTCTTCTACTGCCCTCTCAGTTTCAATATTTAGTGAATGGTCATTTTTATCGGTTAAGTTGTCTACCGGTAGCTCCTTTGTAGTTATCTCAGTCTCTATTATGGGCGTAGAATTCTTAGTTAGATGGCACATTTCAACCTGGTACCTCATAGTTAAGTCCGGTGCTGAAGGTATACGTGTCAAATCAGTGTTTTCAGTATCATGTGTGGCACCATCAGTAGTATCTATATCCACATGTATGGCATCAGTCGCTTCATCTCTTGCCTTATCAATTATAGTGTCAGGTTCTGGGTGGTTGTTTTTATCAGCGTTTGCATTTATGTTTTTGTGCTTATCTTTATCTCTGTCCTCCCCAGCGAGACTTGCTTGACTAATATCTACATTATTGGAAGGTGTACCTGAGATGCAAATAACGTCTGTTTTTTTTGTACCTAGCACAGTATCTGACACAGTATCTCCGTTAGTGCTGCCAGTTAGTTTCATTTTATGGGGTTGTTGCTGCTCTAACACAGCCCCAGTCGTGCATTTCCCGCTTACTAGAACTGGAGAGCAGGCTCCCGCTAAAAGTCCTGTGACAGTCTTAGTTTGTTTTGCAGACCCCGCCATTATCGTACCTGGTTCGTCCTGCCTCAATGCTGTCTTCTTTCCAGCTCTGCCAGTCCTGGTGGAGCGAGTTGCCTGGCGTGAAGTCATCAGCACGGTAACAGCGGAGGTGCTCGGGTCTGCTGTTTCCACAGGATACGCCGACTGATCCTCGGTAGGTGCACACAGCTGTGCAAGGGTCAGCCCAAGGCCAGGGCCCGCCCTGTAGCACGTCCGCTCGAGCGCTCGGAGGAGACCGGTGTTTCGAATCCTCCAAACCCGCACCACCCCTCTGCTCAGTCGATAGGCAAGACGCAGCATCCGAGTTGAAAAGCAGTTAGAGTGCAGGTAAAAGGCTGGAAGGTTTGTTTTATTTCTCCCCCTTTTGTTATCGGAAGATGCGCTTTTGGTTCAGCAACTCTCCAGCTGATTCCGGCACTTGGCTCGCGTTCACGAAGAAAATTGTGATTTGGCTGTTTTTCTGTTACAAGGTTGCACTGTCATTTAGCGGCTCTCCAAGCTTTCTCCATGATAATTTCCAGAAGAGATACGGAGCGGCTCCATGCAAGCTCCTTCACTCGGCGGTGTCAGCCTGCCATCTTGACTCCGCCCCTTCCAGAAGCGATCATTATAAAAAAAATAGACTACTTGACACTAAAATTACAACGGAAGAAATAAAAAAGGCTATACATTCACTCCCCTTAGGCAAGGCCGCAGGTGAAGACAGTCTGCCTTTGGAGATTTACAAGATATGTGAGCAAGAACTACTCCCTTTATTCTATCAGGTGATAGACTCTATAGGTGAAACAGGCAGCGCCCCTATCTCATGGGGCACTGCAAAAATTATTTTTTTCTTGAAAAAGAACAAACCACCGGAAGAACAGGGATCATATCAACCAATTTCACTAATTAACACTGACGCAAAAATCTTCGCCAAAATACTTTCCAATCGGTTAGCCCCTATAATGCCCGAACTGGTAAATTGCCAGCAACATGGATTCGTGGTGGGGAGAGACACCACTGCTCATGTGAATACCGCAGTTACTGCTTTCGACGTTGCGGCGGCTACTCTTACCCCACTCGGAATGGTCATGCTAGACGCGGAGAAAGCATTTGACCGAGTGGGGTGGGAGTACCTCTGGGCAACATTAAGATCATTCGGTATATAGGGACAATATTTGAGATGGATTCAATCCCTATACGAAACACCAACAGCTATAGCAAGCTATTTGGGAAACAACTCAGATAGTTTGTTAATAAGAAGGGGTACTAGACAAGGGTGTCCTCTTTCACCCCTGCTATTTGCCTTAGCCTTAGAACCATTCTTAAATGCTCTTACAACTCAAGACCTCATTATCCCAATAGAAAATGAAGGCAAGAGCTTAAAAATCACCGCTTTCGCTGATGACATTGCCATTTTTACCACCGATCTGGTACAAGCTATACCTAACATAATCAAGGAAGCTAGGGACTTTGGCGATATCTCGGGCTATCGGTTAAACGTCAATAAAACTCAAGTAATAGCGAATTATCAACCATTACAACAGATAATAGGCTTACGCCCCAACGCCACCTTTCTAGGGGTGAAACTTACCTCCAACATCGATAAAATCATTTCATTAAACTATAAGCCCCTACTTAAAGATATTACATCCACTCTTAAAAACTGGCATAAAATACCACTCAGCTTGATCGGACGCATCAATACAATTAAAATGAAAATAGTACTGAAAATACTCTACTTGTTTAGATCTTTCCCGTTACAACTGAACAAATCCTATATTAAGAGGATAGAAAGCATCTGTAGCAACTATATATGGGGATATAAAAAAGCCCACAGGTCAAAGATGGCACTGAAATTATCCATTGAAAAAGGAGGATTACATTTCCCAGAGTTAAAAATTTACTTTTTTGCTTCTTTTATTTCACGTATACGTAGCCTCTTGTCTAAAGAAACCCCCCTATTTTATCATCAATTCATGCTAGGGCCACAAAGCAGCCAGTTTTTATTTCGGGTACATTACCCAAATTACTACAAGAGAGTCAAATTTAAGACTGCCAGAGCCATCAAAAGAACCTGGGATCAAATTATAGATACTGATAAAATATCCTTTTTCAACGCTGAACTACCAATATGGGGGAATCCGGGGTTGCCAAACATCTTCTCCGATGGTGCTTGTGCTCAATGGCCAGATTATGGTATTGACTCCTTAGGAGATGTTTATGGCCCAGAAGGTCTTCTAAGCTTTAATACATTAAAAATATTATATAAAATTAAAGATACTATGTATTTTAAATATATGCAGATACACGATTTTTTGATTAATAAAAACAAAATTGAGAGTGTTGAGCAATCAGACATCTTACAATGTATTTACTTGAATCTTAATAAATCTCTTATTAGTAAAAGCTACACTCTTCTGAATAAAGGCCACGTTGGTGATTGTGGGAAAATGGCGGACAAATGGACTGACAGGCTGGGAATTAATATTAACTCCAACCAGATTACGAGTTCACTCAAGCAAATAAACCGAGTGGTCCACTCCTCAAATTTAAGGCTACATTTCTATAGGACAATCACCCAACTATATTATACACCAAAAAGAATTTCTGGCTGGACCTTTGGGAATACTCCCAATGAACGTACTAAATGTTCAAAATACAATAAAGAAGCCACTGCCATTGAACATATGCTTTACCAGTGCCTAAAACTTTCAATATTTTGGGCAGGGATAACTGACGTTCTTAATAAAAAACAAATAACTTTCCCGGTCCTATCCGCCCATCTAGTTTTGCTCAATATACAAGATACCATTAGTAACTTTAAAGATCTAATAACAATAATTTTTGTTTGTGCGAGACTGGCCATTGCGCGAACCTGGATATCAAAAGAACCCCCAACTGTTATGGATTGGTGGTATTTAATTCATGAAATCTACACCATGGAGCTCTCATTGGCTAAAATAAGAGGCCCAAAAGCACTAGAACGAAGGGAAAAAATATGGGGATCATTTATTACTTAAATGTATGATCTTATTGCGACATCGGCACGCTTGTTCTCCTTTTTTTTGTTGTTTGTACTCTCGGTAGTCTACTATTTCCATTTACTCTTCTCCTCTTTTCTTTTCTTTTATATACACAATGACTATTATATGTATAGTTATTTATATATGTATGTATAATTAATGTGATTTCAATATTGTAAATATTTTTTCTCTTGCAATAAATAAAAATGGTTAAAATAAAAAAAGAAAACTTCTTGATCTCTCATTCAGCAACGAGTATTTTTTCTTGTCCATTAGGTTTTCCTGATTTATGGCTTTAGGTTGGAGAGGGTGACTGTATTTACAAACTGACTGGGGTTTAAAAAGGGACAGCTGACATTTGAGCTGGTGACCTTTGCACTATCTGGTACAACATCTAAATTTGCTGTAACAGCAATTGATACTCAAAATAGACATACAAACTATAGTGTTAGTAGAAAATGATTCACATAAGCTGGAGTCCATTTTCTACTTTACGAAGGCAGCCTGCTTTTCATGCACCACAGGTGCTCTCATTGCACCAAATCTAACTACTTCTACTGCTGGAGAAGGCTGAACAGACGTTCTCTATACAAAATGTACAGAAAGACAAAACCTTATATTTTGGAGACAGGGTACATCTTTAAAACCTAGTGGTTGTCTCATTCAGTGTTTTCTGCAGTGTATAGACTGTAATGTACTTATTATATGGCACACAGATCATCCACCATCTTTTGACAGAGGCTTAAGGTGGCAAGCCGGCCACAACTACAACCAATGTGTGACTATTTAGCGAAGCCAGTAAAAACACATTGGCTTAAATCTAAGGTAGGAGGAAAACAGTGTTGGATTATGGTAGTTCGGGTGGGAACTATTAGAAAAATATTCAAAAATGAGACAGATCAATTTGAAAAGCTCTATTGGAAGTAAATTAATGGGGCATGGAAGGTAAATATACATGCACAGCCATTTAAAATCACATATTAACCCTCAATCTGACTACCCCACTTCAGTCCATTTCCCAGAGCTTCACTTTTGTGTGGTATAAAGTGAGGCAAGCTGGAAAAGAAAGGCCTAGCTGAGCTGGGCACTGAGTAGTAGCAACTATTGTATTTCCTTTTTGAGTACAAATCTGCATCAGTGATATGGTTTACTCTTTTTCTTTAATGCAGGAATGAGGTAGTCAAAGTGCTGTTCCTGGAACCTTGCAATGTCCTACACAACAGATGAAGGAGCGGCTACTGCTTCTACAGCAGTACGCATATAAATCAAGGCTAACTAGTCTAGGAAAGTTGTAAATCTCCCTGTTTTAGTCTGAAAATATATGCATTGTATGTTGTCAAACGGATCAGGTGGAAAGCCAACTTCATATTCAATCAATCAGTCATTTGTTAAGCGCACTACATACCCGCAAGGGTATCAAGGTGCTGGTGGGGAGGTGGGGGCCGCTACTGATCGAACAGCCAGGTCTTTAGTATCCTCCCGAAGGTCAGCAGGTCTTGGATCTGTCGTAGGCTCAGTGGGAGGGTGTTCCATGTCTTGGCGGCGAGGTGGGAGAAGGATCTCCCGCCGGTGGTTATTCTTCGGATGCGCGGGACGGTGGCGAGTGAGAGGTTGGCGGAGCAAAGCTGGTGGTTGGGGGTGTAGAAGGAGAGCCGTCTGTTGAGGTAGGCTGGGCCGGTCTTGTGGAGTGCCTTGTGTGCATGGATGAGGAGCTTGAAGGATATCCTCTTGTTGACGGAGAGCCAGTGCAAATTTCTCAGGTGGTGGTGATGTGGCCGTGTCGTGGTACATCAAGGATCAGTCGTGCCGAGGCGTTTTGGATGTGTTGTAGTCAATTGATGAGCTTGATCGGGGCTCCCGCGTAGAGGACGTTTCCGTAGTCGAGTCTGCTGCTGACGAGGGCCTGGATGACCGTCTTTCTTGTATCCATCTGTAGATCTTGCAGAGCATGCGGAGAGTGTTGAAGCAGGAGGAGGAGACAGCGTTGACTTGCTTGGTCATTGAGAGCGTTGAGTCAGGAATGATTCCCAGGTTGCGTGCTTGGTCGGTGGGAGTCGGGCTGCCCCCAGTGCAGTTGGCCACCAGGAGTTTTCCCAGGCTGACGGGTTGGAGCTGAGGATGAGTACCTCCGTCTTCTCCGAGTTTAGCTTCAGACAGCTGGCATTTGCGTGTTTTACGATTCACATTATGTGAATGATGTACTTGGTCAGTTTTATCCACTCCTCAGATATATGTGTAACCAAGTAAATAGTAGGGCATGTGTATTTCTGTAAACTGAACTCAAACCATGACCAGTAAAGTGCTCTCATGGTAAACTTTAATGAGCACATGTTATTTCTGTCTATCTGAGAATATTGAAGCCAGCAGTTCATTACAATGCAAGCAACACAGTTAATTGGTCTTCTTAGAGCTTCTTCCAAACAAGCTCCTGAAGGACACTTTGATGGTGACTTTAAATTGTCCAGCAAGCCACAGTATGAGTGTTGTACAGCTCACTGAACAGCTGAACTCCTGTATAGAAATCGGCCCCTTAATTGCTATAATGATTGCACGAGCCCCATATAATATTTCCACTAATTCCTTGCATGGATGGGGAACCTTCAAAATTTATACTGGTGTTCTTCCCAGTATACAATCTCAAGCTGTATACATAACTAACGGAGCTCTCACGCAACAGGTAAAGCTTGATGACTTAATAAGTTATTTTGCTTTGTCTTTACTGCCTGAACAGCAGCTGCCCTAAGTGCGGGATCAAAGTCTCATTGATTGGTATATATTTGCCGAAGTGTAAATCTCTGGAAACCTAGCAGACGAATAGTCCATGACAGTCACAAATTTGAACAATCATTGGTAGTCTGGCAGGTCTATTATAATGCTGTAGATTTATCATTGCAGTTAGGGGTGGGTGATAAACTTCACTTGAACTACAATTCACTGCTGCTACTAATAAGCCATGAAAGTGAGTCATTCTTTGAAAAGAAAGGGTCAGTTTCGAGTGGAAAAATATGATGGGCCATTTCCTCTTGCAGGCACCGAGTCTTCACAGACAAGTGACGCACCATTTTTATCGGGAGACTTGGGGGAATGTTGGATGGAAGGAAGTTTATGACTCTGCACAGATTCCAGAACTTTGCATCACAGAAATATGAGGACACTTTGTTTTTAGTCAACATTTTGGTTTGGGTGAAAAACCTGGTTATAGCTATGAAAATCACCCCACCCTGAATTTTCCCAGGTGTTTAGGTTTCAAAAATGGGTGCATTTGCAAGGTTTTCCTTGGTGCTGGCTGAGCTAGAGCCTAAAATCGACAGCTACCCGCGTTTGCAAAAAACGGTGTCATTTTTTATAGGCATGCATGTAGGAGCATAGAATAGTAGAAAATTTGTTATTACCAATTGGATTTTGCTGCATTTGCACCTTCCAAATATAAGACAGTATGTAAGAGAGAAGACATTTTGAAAAATACCATCTAAATTATACGCTAGTATGGTTACCCACAAATTCAGAGATGTAAAAGTAACCACTGCTCCTAAACTCCATATCTTGTGCTTGTTTAAAAAATACATAAGTTTCCTTGAGTCCCATTTTTCACTCTACATATTTCCCCAGATGAATTGGTCTATATTTGGTACACAATGAAAAGCCATTGTGTGGTGCAGCTTAGTTGTTGGCTCTGGGTACCCTGGGTTCTTGGAGAACCTACAATCCCTATATATATATCCCTCCAACCAAAAGGGGCCAGCTGACGTAATGGTATATTGCTTTTGTAAATCAGTTAATATGACATAAACGTACTAATAAAAATGTTGTCACCAATTGCCATTTTTTCCTACTCATTTTAAGTATTTCTTTATTTCAACAGTTAGTTTCTTTAAGAAACCTTTGAGGTATCTACACATATGACATCTTGCTAAATTACGAATGTTGTGTACTTTTCTGAAAGCTATAGCTTTTCTAGAACTTCTTTACACACTGGTTTCCACCACAAACTGGAAGTAGGTTGAGTGCAAAAAAATAGGAAAAATGGACTACCTCTTTGAAAAATGCCAAAACTGTGGTAATAGAAATCGTTTTTTTTAAATTCATCTCTGCATGTTCCTAAAAGCAGGGAAGCTGGTGTCTTTAGGACAGAAAATTGTTAGTTGCTGTTTTTTTTAGGAAAAGAAACAGACACTTTTAACCAGAGCACTTTCTGTCCTATTTTTCCTCAAAAATTCAAAAGTTTGCAATAGTTTGCACAGTCTTTGTGTCCCCTCCAGGGGAATCCACAAAGGTTGGGTACATATAGAATCCCAAGTATGTTGAAAAAAAAGGACACAACTATGCTTGGATACCTTAGGAGGAAAAAAGTTATGGAGCGCAAACTACCCCAAATAGTCAAAAAAGACATCAGCACTGGGATGGGGGGAGAGGGGGCGGGGTAACCAGCAGTTAAAGGGTTAAATGAAAATTGGATGTGTTTATAAAAAATTACACAAACCTTTTTTTATGAGCGAACAGTAGTCTCATGGACCAATAAATGTGAAGCTGACTGCTAACTGTCCCGTACACGTGGGCCTGACAACGCGTTGTCAGGCCCACGTGTACGGGACATTTAGCAGTCAGCTTCTGCAGTGCCCGCACAGACCTCGGACCTGGGATACACTGAGGGACACTGCACTGGGATCTCTGACCACCATAGATTCACGCTAGTAGGACCCCGCAATGCGGTAAGTGAGCATCCCTTCTCGTGGGTTATGGCTATCACTGGGTCAACACCATGCCATTGTATTCCCAACACAACACAGTTTGGATTGAAACAGACAACTGACGGTCTTGTTACAGACTGTATTCTCACCTGCCAAAGTGTAATAGATATCCAGTATACGGTCAACTAATAGGGTTCTGATAATTATTAATTATTTAGTGACATTACATTGTACAATAAGATATTATTCATCATGGCTTTCTGATGAAGGCTGAAGTGCCAAAATCTGCATAGGGTCAAACTCTTTGAAACATGCCGTATCTGCAAATGCTGCTATTTGACTAACTGAGCTGAATGGAATTTTTTCATTATCTTGCTGTGGACAAGCCATCAAGACCTAAAAAATATATGTAGTCAGTTTTGGATATTAAAACAATTATAATCTATCTTGAGCTAGTATGTTATGATACGTCATTAAAAAATAATCTGGCACATATCACCGATAAGCAATAGAATGTAAATACGTGTACATATTACATAGTTCTGGGACCCATAAAATTCTATAAATGTCTTGCATCTATTTTAGAAGCATGAATGTGAGAGCGTGAATTAATATAGAGGCTTATATTATCATTCTCAAGATGAAGATGTATGTATCGCTCTTTTAAGATTTTCATAATCCTATGCATGTCACTTTAATTATGTATTTATTCAATGTATGTTGATTACTCCTTTTGCATCATTTGTATTTTTGTTCCTTCTGATATTATTAAATGATTTTAATATAGACCATGATCTGTGTTTTCCTCTTCCCATTTGCTTGCCCATATGTTTAATAGTTGCCTAAGAATTATTGTTCACATTTGTTGTTTAATCCCTGATTTAGGAACTCATCCAGTTACTGGGGTACCCTATTTTTTGCACAATTGGCCTCATGGACCAATGCCTGCTCATAAAAAACATATTTGTGAACATTCACGAAGGGGAATTCCCATTTGCAAATGGCTTGCCAGCTCTTTTGAGGAGGTAATACAATATTTATGTTTTGCAACCTGCTTTCAGTCATAAAACAATAATACATAGCTTAAAGAGATGGTATCTGGATGGGATGCCCTCAACACGCTCCTTCCAAATAACAAATCTTTATTTATTCCTAAACCCAATTAGCGATTTGGTAATCTTAGGTATACAGTAATCTGTTACCAATCTGTTACCAACTCGCTATTTGTCTTTGGAGAATATTAAAAAAGCCATTTTGTGGTCAGAAAGGCACTGATTTTGTGAATTGGAGCCTTACCAACCGTAAATAGCTTCATACATCAGGGCCAGAGTCTATAATGGTGGATACCAAACAGTCTTGACTTCTATCAGAATGCTATTGTTGAAAAAACAGATGGAATCACAGCAAAGGTGAAGAAGATTAAGAGAAAAGATCCCTGCTCAGACAAATGATCCCTGCGCAGAAAAATAAAGGAGACAAGTAAACATCTTCCGGAGCAATTTAGCAATGGGATGTATTTTGAAGATGTGGCATCCAAGTGAAAGGTAAAATTCCAGATGCCTCAAATTATGCCGGAAAACAATATGCCTAAAGTTGCAACCCAAGCTGCCTGGGTGAACAAAAAGAAAGCTCAGGAGTCGAAGTCAGAATCAGTGAAAAATATAAAATATTCTAATTACCCAAAGATGATTCTATAAATTCGGAGGACCATGGTCACTATCCCTATGGGTTTTATTCTCTCCACAAAGCAAATACAACTAGAAAATGATGTCATTTAAATAGAGGAGCGCTCCTTTTCCTGTTCAATCAAATTCCTGAATTATCAGACATTGGAAACATTGCTTCACATCTGAGGTGGTTTAAAAAAATAATGATGGAAGACAATTAAATAAAGTTGATTTTATCTCTCTTTTGACAGCCAATACAGTTTGCAAAGCAGGAGGTATTTTGAACTCCTTGGGGTTATCAGTGCCACTAGGTCCAGTAATAAAATCACTTGTGTTCAGTTACAAGGGACATTGAATCATCATGGAGGATTGGTAGGTAATCAAGTTTGTTTCAAACAATAACACATACCTTTTTGCAATCATTGTCAAAATGTGAGTTTTTGTGTACCCAGTCAAGGTAATACTTCTAGAGAGAATTTGAGGATTGTGGTTACCAATGAGAGACATAAAAACACGGGGTCTATCCCCATAAATGTAAGCAATCCTTTCTCGCCACTTAGCAAATATGTTGAAAACATTCCCTGGAAAAGCCATGACTATTGAATGAATGAATGAATGTTGGATTTATAGAGTGCGTGGTTACCCTGGGGTGTCCCAGCACGGTACCACTGAGGAACCCGTCCTGGCTTTCCCTGTGAGATGGTCCCTTTACTGGGCACCCCCAAGGTGCAGCCAGGCATCACCGGCGGTGATGGGGCCAGAGTGGAGATTAAGCAAGCTATTGCCCAGAGTTGCAGCGTGGGACCCCATGGTTAGAGTGGCACCGAGGCGAGATTTATCAGGCCCGCTGTCATTGGTCCTGCACCCGGCCACATCAGGAATTGAACCCTGGTCCCGGGCCGACCTCTGCCTCTGGGTCTGCTGCCTCTAACCGTTGAGCCACACTTCTCCACTTCTCTCTTACGCAGAGGATACTAGATTCTCGAGGAGCATAACATTCTGCAGCTGAGATATACGTGGCTATACTCAGCGCATAAGGTCAGGTAACTTACAACCTCTTTTAAAAGATTTTCACATTATCCTTCTTTAGGAGATTTGTCTCTGAGAGTTCCAAATTATAAACCATTTTGTTTCAATGGGCTTAGTAGCTCAAACAATGGGTGAGGGCAGATTGTGCGGGGGTCTCTTAACACTAGTCTCCACTAGAATTGCATTTTTTTTTAAAAGGATAAAAACTTTAAGCTCATGGGGCCACATTTCAGTAGTTGAAATCAAGATGGAACAAAAGCAACAGAACATTTTAGTTTTAGTAAATGTTTATTTATATAGGGAGTTTAAGACCAATTTGTTCGGATTTCTGGAAAGCTTGAAAGCAAAGTTATTATTGATCTCTACAGAACTTAACAAGAGTGTTGTGTTTATAGCAGGTGACTTTAATACTAAAATAGATCATATTTGAATAGATGAAGTATTGTATGATATACTGGATATGTATAATATTCCAGAGGCCAACTAGGTCAACAGGGAGTGATTGGAATGTTATTGGTGACTGGTTCAGCAGGAGCACCCTAATAAGCCTGAATTGTGTCTCAAACCTAGATAATTTATCAAGTGCCACTTTTGGTTTGGCTCTTAGCCCCATCCAATTGATTTTGTTTTTGTCCCCGGCGATAAGTTTAGGCTGTTAAGATATTACATCATGAAGAGAGTGACCATTGTGTCCTACATGGGATTCTAACATTAAGGAAAGCAGTTTTAGCTGAAAAGGTTTTACCTTGAGTTATGGGTTTTCCATGTAGATGAAGCACCCAGTTGGACCCAAAACATTTGCAAGAACTCATTGAGTTTCAAATTGCGTTCCTACCTGGCACTAATTTTAATGTTTTCCCATATAAACTAGATTGGTTTGTATCCTTAGCAGATCATCTGCTTGGATACCTCCATACGTTTTTAATACTAGAGGGTAACACTAAGAATAATTATGTAACCAGACATACAGGAGGATGGTTTCATGAAGAGTGGAAAAAGTTTAACAAATGGTAAAGGAGATTACAGTCTCTTAATGGGACATGCCAATTTGAAGAGACAGGCACTGTAATTGTACTAAAAGCAAATATTGATCGTTGGGCACAGAACCTGTGGTATCTATATCAATAGATAGACGAAACAGGAATTTTCTTGGAATCCTGGAGGAGCTCCATGATAAAACATCTATTACAGAAAGGAGATGGTAGAATTACAGCAAATCGTAGGCTAATCAGTCTTTTGGATGTGTCAGCAAAATAGTTTCTAAAGTTCTTCTCAAAGGACGTAACATCGAGGGAATAATTACAGGTGGGCTCCCTGGTGATGTTTAATGACATATAAAGTGGCCTGTCATTTGCACCCCTTTTAAAGGCATGTGGGCAAAACATCCCTCCTCTGCACTTTACGTGTCTGATATATTATGTATAAATAAAAGCCTAAATATTAGACCCATTGGAAAATGTATATATAAAACAAGTTTTAAATCTCCCAAAGGGGTCAAAGATACAGAGTATTAGATGTGAAGTAAAGTTGATCTCCCCTGTATATGTGACAAAAACATGTATTTCCAGTATATGTGACAAACATGTATTTTTAAGTTTGCAAATAATTTCACTCGGTTGGATAACCTTGAAAGGATTATAGCCAATGGAATGAGTAATATGTGTTCAGTCTCTGTCTAAAAACGAAAAGATCATATTTTAAGAGGCCTTTGATAGTTGGGTACCCTTCCCCCATAAGAAGTTACTTTGGGAGGCTGCCTAGATTCTATCTTATCAGTAACATAAAGAGTATTTATCTCAGAAACCCTCAATCCAAATGACAGTGTCTTTTCTGTGTAGTTCGGATATGTATAAATAAATAGGCCTTAATCCTTTCAAGGCTAGACTCAGTTTGGCTAAATAAATGTAGAGATGATAGGGAATACTGTGCATGCACTTAACAAAGCAAATGTAATATTATTCATTTACTAATTGATTGCCCTCTTCTTTTATCTAAGCATTAGAATTTTTTAAGACTATTGCAGCATACTTACAAGCCTCTATCGCCACAGGAACGTCACTTTTCCGGACAATCCTGTGGCAATAGGGGCTTCGCCATATTGACAAGGCGGTGTTACGTGATGTAACATGGCTTAATGCCAGCTTGTGAATAAGGCACCATTTGACGCTACACTTATCGTGAAAGGGATGAGCAATGGGTATTGCGGTGGGCGATTCCCTGCATCACCCATTGATTTTGATGCTGCCTATATTTACAAGGTTGGCGTAAATATGGGGCAGGGAAAACCTGGTCTCAACATGGTGAAACAAGGAGAAATGCTTTATTTTTTCTTGTATTTACTGTTTCTATGTGGGCTGCATTGTGTAGCACACATAGAAACAGCAAAACACAGTTGATTGTTTATGTGCAGGAAGGGGTCCTTTCCTGCACATAACCAATCATTGAAAATGACAAGTTGCAACTTCTATGTGTGATGCATTATGCAGCACACATAGAAGTTATAAAACGCCATTGCTGATTGTTTATGTGAAGGAAGGGAAACCTTCCTGCACATAAACGATCTTTCCCTGAAACGCAGGCACTTTTGCACAATGGTGCAAGAGGGCCTGAGTTGACGCTAGGCAGCTACTTTTAGCACCAGTGCTAAACAAAAGGCAGGAGTGCACCATATTATTGTAAAAATGGAGCATCCCTGCATTTGGAAACTGTTGGAGCACTGTGTTAGCCTTCTTGGTGTGACGCCATGCTCCAACAATTACCTAGTAAATATGCGCCATTCTTTTTTTAAATATGGTGCATTGTCTTGTCTTCTTGAAATTGATTTTTTTAATGAATATCTGATTTTTACATTGTAATTGTGGGTCTAGGACACTTTCTGTCTCTAAAAAGAATGTACTCTCATGAATTCATATTTGAAATATTGTTTATGTATTTGATTTGTGGGTTTAGAATGCTTTTTATGTTTTATGAGAAATATGGACAATCATGGATTAAATCCCACAAAAAGGTTTATGGATGTTTCATTATGGGCGGATAAAGAATGCGGTATTGATTTGATTTGGTTTTATGAAGGGGTGGGTGGTAAACAGTTTACGGGAGCTTGCCCACTCCCCACTCTTCCTGGAGCGAGGAGTTCGGCAAAAAATCTACCAACCGCTGCTTTGCAGAGTTTTACTTGCACATGGCTCATCAGCCAATGTTAAGTTGGTGAGCAAACAAAAATGGATGCCAGACAGCCTCTTGACGAGATTTCTTAATGCGGGTAGTCGCTGTAAGTCACTACTGCTCGCATTGAGAAGTTTTTGCATGCATTGTGAAAGCTGTTCCCCAAAGTGAAAACCTACTGCAGTGGCAGAAAGAAGCAGCGACCTCTGGTGTGCTGTGTGGTGCCATTCGTGCTGAATTTAAATCACAGAAAAAGTTCTCACAAGCTAAAAATCAGCATGAGCAGCGCAACGGACCAGAATTCTGCCACTAGCGGAACTCATGGTTGAACACTGAGTTTTTAGGTAACTTTGCGCAATATCGTGTAGGGGACGCTCACGGGCAGCCATGCGCTATATAAATCCTGCTTTCATTCAAACACCAGTAGTTATGCCAATGCCTAGTTTTCAGGACCTAATAAATGTATATTTAACCTAAAAACCTAACCTCACACACAAAACATGTCTGGTGTGTATTGTCGCAATTCAGGTTTCAATTGCACACACAGAACTCCACGGCCAGAAGCCGTGTCATTTCTCTCAAAGAGAACAGGCAAAGTACAGGTAGCATGGTATGTAAAAGTTGTTCTCATATGCAAACAGATCAGGTACAGCATTGGCAGTTGCAGTTCAACCTTTATTAAACACATGACAGATAGAGCATGGCACAAAGCAATACAAGCTTTCCGCAAAGACTAGTTCCACCACATAAAGGCATTGGCTGACCTTTCATCTCTTCACTGTTCGAGCTATATCCTCATTCCAGTTAAAGGCAAAGCACCTACCCAACAGCCAAATATCACATGGATCACTAAGGGTCAAATCTTGCTGTTGCTTAGGCTATACTTTGGTATCTACATCAAGGGTTCAATAATGACATGACTGAGGTTACTAACACAATTCCAAAGCGGAAGGCTACACTTTTTGAATCACTAACCCCCCTTTTGGAAATAGGTAACTCATCAATAGTTTGCAGTCACTATTGTGCCTGTATACCATGATTAATTCCTTTTTGAATTAGTGCCTCCTCCTATTTGGGATTCTGTAACAACCCCCATTGTCCATTTACAAATTGAAGAGCATTTTCTGGTTTGTGAAAGGTTTTTTCTACATAAAGAATGTTCTTTTGTGGATGCAAACCCTTTGCTTTAGCAAATCTCAGAGTTAGCGATCACAAAAAGGCTTTGTTCATGATGCCCTAAGTCCTGATTTATTTATGTCAGAAATGTATTCTTTGGCTCTCCCAGTTTGCATTCAATTTTCCGACTTGTTGACTTGCTGACATTTGACTCCTTTCCCATCTCCTTTGATTTATCCTCATAAAGAGGTTGGGACTCAAAAAGCTTGAGGTAACTTTTTATTGCAGTGCTGAGAAAATGAACGTCAATTCATTTTGTCTTTTACCAAAATGCATTGACATTTACTTTCTCAGCACTCAATCCTGGCCCATAGATTAACTTTTGTCAGAATTTCCCAAGAGATAAGTAATAAGACTATGCCACTACTACCTCATCATTGCTGCAGTTGGATTCAATTTCATTTCATATCATAATTAATTTGAATATTACCTATTTTTCTTATTTGATTCCTTTCTATTTGTATTCCTCCATGTACACACTGAGAGATCAGGATTACGCATAACGAAAGCTGCTTGGATGAACACCCCATAATATATACTAACAGTAAGAAGTAATAGAAAATTAACATACACAATACATAAACACACGAAACACTGATTTGCGCATTTATGCACTAACTTGAGATTATGCATAAAAGAACGAAAACCGTATTTATATTGTGCTTTGAAAGAAACGAGAAATAATGCATGACTAGGCTCCATGTGCATTTCCTAGCTTGCATGTTGCATCTTGCTTTGAAATAATAGATAATGCCGCTTTTGCTTAAGCTTGTGCTAGAAAAACATTCAACAGGGATTAATGCAAAGGTGGGTGGTAAACAGTGAAAAGTGCATTATCACATAATTGATGAATGTTTATGTTCTATTTGCCATATTGAGCTGAATGGTCTTCCATTTTTCCCTAAGTTGGCCAGATAGAGAAAAGAGTGAAACTGACCTGTCTGAACAGACAGAAGTGATGAGCACAGCAGATGAGGCAAAGACGTTCAAGACCAATACGCTGAAATAGAATATTGAGTGCCTGCCAAAGGGATGTGACTGACCTTGGGACCTAAAACCTCTTCCACTGACATAGCCGAAAGACTTATGAGAATGTCATTCAAACTGCCACATGTATTAAATGCATGAAGTAGTCAGAACCGAGGAAATGGGAAGAGAATTAAAACAATAGTCTATTGTAGTCCTGAATGGGAACCTGATGGTGTGACATACCACCTCCTAAATCCACCAATCAACTGTCGAGATTTGTGAAATGTTTCAACTGATGTGGGATGGGCATGTAGGTTTTAAGGTATAACTGTGGTGTCTTTAGGGATGTGGTTTTGACTTGCAGGGAGAAAGAGAAGACAGGTGAATGCATCGTTGTTCATCGGTAGATGCCTAGCTGTTCCTGTCCTGCTCTTGGGTCCTGAAATCTTTGTTCCCTGATTCTATTTCAGGGACCCCCACCATGACCTTGGCCAGGGGGTGGTATTTAATGGATCCTTTGGGTTTGTATTATTTTGACTAGTTCTTGAAAAATTACTTGCAAATGTGCTTTGTCTCTGAAACTTTTGTCTCTTTATCTATCCACTCCGTCACACGAATATTGTTTCGCATTTTACTGAAACAGATGTCCCTTAATCTATCCCCTCCCTCATGAGCATTTTGTGTATTGTATGATGAGTTTAATACTGTTTGCAATCGCTAATATTATTTTCTCTTGTGAATTTCCTTGTTTGCATTTGTAACCGTATGCAATGAGCATTTTCAAACAAATTTTGGGGATAAAACTTTATTAACCTTACCAAGAGTTTGTGATTATTTAGCTGACTTGATAGTTAGTTAGATAGTGTTATCATTTCCATCAACTATTCAACAAATTGGTTCAACGACCAAGTAGAAGGAAATTTGATGTATAAGTTAGATATGTATTTTATGATGTCACACATGGATTTCTGAAGGAAATATTTGAATGTCTTTAAAACTTGACCCCCAGCACATCAGGGATTTGGGCGAATGTGTATGGGCCATTGTACTGTGATGTTATTGAGTATTGATCCCTGATCAGGTATTGGCACGTACTGGATCAACATCATTTGTAATATTGTGAAAATCACTTTTGTTGCATTCCAAAAAATAGAGAACTATCACTTGGAAAATTCACATCATAGGAGCCTATTCACAAACTCCTTTTTGTAGTATGTTTAGTATACTAAAATAATACTACTAAAGTACTACAATATACTCTCCACAAGCCTACGAGTGTAAATCCAAATCTCCACCTAATCTCTCTTTTTCTACAGGGAGATTCTCACAAATGTAAGTTGACTACATTCCAGTAAACATGAAGGGGCCAGTTAGAGGGTCTAGAAAATGGGTCATATTTACTAACAAATGATAAGGGTTTAGAGATGAGAAAGGAGGGGTTTAGGTAGGGTTAGGAAGGGGTTTAAGGAAGGATTTTCACCCACCCACAAAAGAGTAAGCCCATTGTTAGTCACAAATTGCATTTCTAAAGTTACTACAGCGCAAATGGGTTCCAAGACAGCAGAAAATCAGTCCAGCTCAGGGCTTGACTAAGTATGGCATCAAAACATGACCAACCGCTAGTATTAGAACACCCTACTATGTAAAATAATTGAAGTAGGGATTTAAAATAAAGCCCTTTAGGAAATAATGTTAAATCTTACAAGTTCACTGCTGTGATATTAATCTGACCAGTGTCAAAGCCTTGTGTAAGCACCCAATCTAGGATATAACCTCTTTCATTGGTTGTTTGAACGTTGGATATCACTTTAGCTTTGACATAATCAAGAGGGTTTTGTGACCACCAATTAAAGTCACCAAGAGTTACTAACTTAGCATTTGAAATAGTTAGAAGAATATATGCCTCTAGCAAAGTATTTCCAAAGCCAGATGGAGACATAGCAGGTCAGATTTTGTGTCAGTTTCAGATTCTGCATCAGCACGGGACAAACTAACATTCAAGTGTTCAAAAACTATATGAGGAGTTGAATGGTGTGTTTGTATGTGTAGCTTTTAATTTGGAAAAAACTCCTAGACCTCCACCTGCCCCCATTTTGATCAGACAATGGACATTTGAAACAAGAAATCTCTCCCTGTTGTTTCTCCTGGCCAAAATTATGTAACCAGCAGTGCAACTAACTGGTTGTGATTGATGGTATTGTGCAATCCATGCTGTGTATGGCTACTCACTGAGGGCCTCATTTATGGGGTTTTGCCGTGGGAAGCGCAGCAGGCCTTCCTGCTGCGCTTCCCTATGGCAAAAGAAATGGGCAGGAATGTGCTGTATCTATAAGATACGGCGCATTCCTGTCCTTTTCCCCTGCGCTGGCGCACAATGGGCTGCCTGCGCCAATGAAGGCAACTTTGCACAACGGTGCAAAGGTACCAGAATGCAGCACACATAGAAAAAGGAAAAACAAGAAATAAAGATATTTCTCCCCATTGCGCCTCCCTTACGCCTCCCCAGGGGAGGCTTAAGCTTTTGGCACTGCCTCAGATTTACGATTTCTCGTAAATCTGGGGCAGTGTCAAAAGGACATGGATGTTGCTGGGCAGGCCCCCAGCAACACCCATTGGACTGATATTTATCAGGCAGCATTAAGCCAAAAAAAGTGGCTTAGTGCTTCCTGATAAATATCACGCAGGCTTCCGCGTCACTGTATGAGAAATAACATAGACATATCTACTAACATCTCTTGACACACATGAGGTACACTCTAATGAAAGATGAAACTATCATATAATTTCAAGTTACCATACCTTTCACACTTAGAACCTTTCAGTCTTGATTACGAGTCTGGCAGTCACTGACCGCCAGACCTGTGGAGGTACCCTTTTACAATTAGGACCATCAAGAATGCCATTGCCCCGCCGAACCCACATGGGAAACTCTGGTCCCTGGCACTGGTGCGGTGGTGTAGAGGCAGTAATATAATTGGTGGGATTGGCACTGTCCCGCCAAGCAGATGACAAGTTTCTTCTCCACCACACTTTTTATGGCGGTTTCACTGCCACATGCCTTGTGCCTCTACCCACTGGGATGCACATAGAGGGACACAACATGTGTACCCTGGAGTGCATGCACACCAGTTCCTGCACAGCATAGGCTTTTCAGTCCATGCAGTGCAGAAACTGTTTTTGGGGTCCAATGGCAGTGCCCATTTTCAGGCACCACTATGGGAACGTCAAAATCAAAGCCCGTCAGACAGAAGGAACCTCTTAATCTGGTGGGCAGCCTGACCACGGCTTTGGCAGTGCGGAGGTGGGGTGTCCTCAGCGCTGCAATGCCAAAGTCGTAATCAGGACCTAAGTGGTTTATAATATACATCAGAATTTATAAAGCCTGCAGCATGTGAGTCAGACATAATTATTGTAGTGAAAGGAGCTGTAGATTGTGTAAAGTTGAACATCTCAATTTAAAATACTGTAAAAACTATGTAAATCGAATGGCTAATATAAGAAATGTTGGTCACATTAGTGCACATTTAGAACCAAATTAATGAAACATATATTGATGAAGAAAGTTAAAACACATTTACTTGAAATCTCTATTCATTTCAGTTTCAAAATTATAGGCATGTACTCAAAATGGGATAGAAAAGCACCTTTGGGAAATCAACAGCAGAAAAGAAAGATGGGTATATTAGTTCATCCAGTTTGTAATTCAATGTGATAAAAGTGGTCAAATGGCACAGCCATATATAATACCTGCCATTTTGGAAGCATTGACATGAACATTGACATTCTTTCCTTTTGTAGTGCTCAATGATATATTGAAAAACATTACGGGAAGGCATCTCGGGAGGACAAGCTGTTGCATTAGCCAAATCCATGGGTGCTTTACAAGTAGATTAATGTACATTAAATAGGAAAAACCATGAATAGCACTAATAAAATGAGGGGAAGCCAATAAATATACACAATATTGATATTGTAAAGGGGTAATTTGGTGAGGAGGTCACATAAACTTTTTTAATAAAAACTAAGAAGTTAACAAAAGTAAGAAAAAGGGTTGTATCCATTGAGGGAAACTGATCCCAGAGAAAAATCATTGCATATCCTCGCACCACATCCACTGAGCTAAATCAACTGACAAGTTTGATGTCAAAATATTGGAAGCTATGACTTGAAAACCCGATAATGAGAAATATCACAAAATAAATAAAAGTACAACAAACAATGATGACAGTACATAGCGTACATAATTATGAAAATGATTATATGATAGAAATGTGGGGGAAACTAAATTGACCAAAACAGGGGATTCTTAATATGAATGTCAACAAGCTATCAACTAAATTACTCTAAATATAAACAATAACATGTAAGTGTCACAGGGTCAGTGCACATGACAGGGAGCACGGTGTCTTGGACTTCATACACACCACATCTCCTATCCATACGTCACCCCCAATATGGACAGTGTTGTTATCCATGATGTGAGTGATGTTATCAATAATGTCACAGAACATGCTATGAGTTATGTAATATGTGGGATTATTAGCAGTGTTTGAGGCACAAATTATACTTAGTTTAGGAAATGAGTTACAGTTACTTGAGATAACTATAACTGGTAAATGTCAGTGGTTTTGTTCATTTAAGTGTTACTCAACTATAACACCCCTTTAACCTTTTTTCATTGGATTTCAAAATTTATTAAATATACAACTCTAACTCTCATTTTAGCTAATTTAGGGCCAGATGTATTAAGGAACCCTTTTGCGTATCTCAAATAGCGATTTTTAAGGAATCGCTATTTGAGAATTGCAAAATGGTATGTATGTAGAAATTCCCTAATTTTTAGCGATTTCTTAAAATTCCTTAATTGCGATTAGCAAATTGCTAATCGCAATTAAGGAATAATTTCCCATTGATTTCTATGGGCCAGGAGGCCCATAGGAAGGAATGGGAAATTATTATCAATTTACGATTCCCAATTTGCAAATCGCAAATTGAGAATAATTTCAAGGGTGCAAGGGTGTCTTAAGGACACCCTGCTGCACCCCTGAAATTGACATGTGTGCGCATTTGGCATACATACATGCCCTAAGGGCATGTATGAGCGTCACATGCCACCTTTACAAATTGCAAAAAGTGCATTTGTAAAAGAATTTGCAAATTACCACCAACTACAAGTTGGTGGTAATTTGCGATTTCTTAGTGTGAATTCGCAAAACTTTCTTGTTTCTTTCATACCATTTAAGGAATCGCTTTTTGCAATTCCTTAAATGGTAGCGTAAAAGTAAGGAATCGCATATGTTGCGATTCCTTAATTTTGCGATGCGATTTTTTCATACATCGCATTTCCCGTTTTTTTTGTCGCAACCGCTGCTATTTTGCGATTCGCAGCGTTTGCGACAAAAAAACACTTGATACATCTGCCCCTTGGTGAATTACTTGGGTTTTTCTATGTAAGGTTTTGTCAATAAATATTTTAATATTGCAATTAAAATTTTCAAAAAAATTAAAAGTCAGTCTTTTATTTTTAGACTCTTCAGGCCACATAATCAAGCCAATTTTTCCAATTTATTTATTTATTTTGTTTTGGAACTCCTAAGGAGGTCCACAAAAACACGCCAACAATGTAAAAAGACAAACATTATATACAATACAAAATTCCTTCCTTATACATTACTATAAAATTATACCAGACATACTGAAAAATTTGCAAATAATGCTATAATACCTAAAACAATCACATAACCAAGCGATAACATTTGTTATATCAAACATACTAAGAAACGTGCAAATAATGCTATGAATACTTGAAACAATTAGACAGCCAACCAATTGGTATTAAATTGTAACCAGAGTACTACTGTTGGACAATGTTCTAATAAATCGGCATAAATGTTTTAAAAATTTGTATATCTTAAAACAAACCATTTCATGCGGAGGGGACAAGACCTGACACTTTGCAGCTTTGAACATACAAATAGGACATGATTTAGATCTTGGATTTGCAAATAGCACAACTCACAAATTCTCTTCTCTCTAGGTGTTTTATTCCAGATGCCAGTAACATCTCTTAAGGGCCGCAGATTGAGTCTCAGTAGGGGTATCAGCCTTCTAATACCGTGAGGGATATTCCAAGTTAAATAAGGCTGTGGTTTATTGCCAAAAGCGCTCCCACTGACCCCCACGGTACTGGGCCTGGATTTACTTGAAGCAGCGTCTCTCGCCAAACTGATAGGGGACCTTAATTTCTTTAAGACCAGTTTCAAACCAGATTTAGTCATTGGAGAAGCAGGAGTTAAACTTTAACCGAAAGTAGCATTTGCACATAAAAAGGACCTAAAAAACTTTGATTGTTTTTTTTAGAGTGCAAAAGATTTCTGTTCTCAGGGCTGCCCTATGAGTACCCTCTTCCCCCAAGAAGAGAGAGTTACCCCACCTAATAACTGCTGCCTGGGCTAAGATGAAGGATGAGACTAATCCAAATTCAAGGTGTAGAACATATGGGGCAGCCAGAGAGTTTAAATTGCAAATTTGGCGCATAATTCGTCCTTCCGCCGTATCAAACGAAAGCCAATAATTCATGTCCAACCCCTCGGCAGCATATATTAACGAGGGTGGGATTTTGACCTTGAAAACAGATAAGAAATGGCTAAAATGGCGTCTCCCGCAACTTTTATAAAATCTGTTTAATGCACTTGCTTGGTTCGCCATAAACCCAAACCCAAACACACGGATTGACTACATTCCTAAGTTGAAGAGCAAAAGCTAAAGCTCTGGGAAATGTTTAAAAATATCATTAAATTTCTCGGGTCATATTTTATAAGCACCAAGAAAGAAAGGGTTAATTTCTGTTTAAGCATTTTAGGGGGGGCTGCTTCACTCCCTGCAGCCCCTCACAATTCTTATAATATATGCTGGTGGTGTGTTTGCTTGGATTGGGGGCACCACTAGCAGTAAAATATATGTAAATAAGCTAGGTTTTCAGGATGTCGCGCGAGAGAAGTTCCCATTGAGCAGGTGCAATATTTGTACCAACGATTGACTACCATCGCTGCTGATAAAGGTGGTAGTTGGGGAGTTGTGAATGCTGGAGAACTTGATATGTGCGAGCTATTAATCCCCTAGAGTTGTCGAATGTACGGACCGCCTGTTCAAACGAGGTGAAAGGTTGAGTGGCCACTTGCGATAGGCAGGACGCCTGTACCCAATGAAGAAGTTGGATATACTGGAACATTGCCCCCTCTGTCAGCTGGAAGTTCCGCTTGCATTGTTCAAAAGTTTTAATAGTGTCCACCGCAAAGACGTCCGACATTTTCCTACATCCCCCCTCTGTCCACTCTGAGAAGTAAGGCGGGTGGAGAGCCGGCGGGAAATGAGGGTTGCGGGCAACTGGACTGTGTGGAGATGGAAATGAAGTGAGTCCTTTGCGTTTAGTCAATTTGTCCCAAATATCGAGCACCGTCTTGGTAGGGACCATGGTGTAGGCAGTGCGAGAGCGTGTTTCGCGAGAGAGCCACGCGAGGTTCCAAATGGGGCGACAGGTCACTGCCCTGTCCATATGAAACCATACTTTCTCGCTCTTCCATGCCATCCACTCCAAAATGAAGCGGAGATGCGATGCCCAGTAAGATTAGGGCAAGCGAGCCCTCCCCTATCTCGTGGGAGCATAAGAATTTTGCTAGAGAAACGCGGTCTATTCCCTCCCCATATAAACACGATGAGCTTGCATTCGGGACCCTGGATGTGATGCTCTGGGATGGGCGTGGGTAGAGTCTGGAAAAGGTAGAGTATCTTTGGGAGGATCGACATTTTAACTGTGTTCCAGCGCCCCAGCCAGGAAAGCGGTACGGACTTCCCTGTCCTTAAGTCTGCTAACACATCAGTTTTACACTCCTGCCATTTGGCCTGGAACCAGGTGGCCAGGTTAGCGACCAGATTAAGGCCTAGGTGCCTAATGTAGCAGAGTGCCCATTATAGGGAACAAGAGATTGTAGAGCAGTAACTTCATCTGCCGGGATTGTTAGTTTGAGAGCCCATGATTTTGCATGGTTGATTTTAAGGCCCGAGACCCATTCAAATGATTGGAGCAAGGTGTGTACGGCTGGCAGCAAGGAGCGTGGGTTTGACAGCATGAGAAAGAGGTCATACGCAAAGAGAGCTATCTTGTGAGCTATGCCCTCAAGGCTTAGGCCATGAATGTCAGGCGATTGGCAGATCGTGATGGCAAGTGGCTCCACTGCAAGAGCAAATAGAAGAGGGGATAGGGGGCGCCCCTGTCTGGTGCCCTTGAGAATGGAAATGGGTTGCGTGAGCTGGCCATTGACCTCCACCCTGGCAAGTGGAGAGAGGTAAGGGGCCATAATGCGAGCTATCATCTGTGGGCCTATCCCTATTTTTTGCAAGACAGCTCATAGAAATACCCAATCTACTTGGTCAAATGCTTTCTCAGCATTGAGTGATAGCAAGCAGGAGGGTATCTTCCAATGGTGTGCCTTCCCAACCAAGAGGGCAACCCAGCGTACGTTGTCTGCTCCTTGGCGTTGGTGGATAAAGCCCACCTGGTCCGGCTCGATAAGGCCGGAAAGGTGAATGCTGAGACATTTAGCTAGAATTTTAGTATACATTTTAAGATTGGTGGTTAATAGGGCAATGGGACGGAAAGAGGAGCAGAGCGTAGGGTCTTTTGCTGGCTTCAGGATTAGGGCATTAGCAGCCATAGCCATATCCGTGGAGGGTCCAATTTCGTCTGAGAAAGAATTAAAGAGGCGGAGCATTTGTGATTGAAATTGTGGCCAAAAAATGCAGTAAATGAGACTGGTAGCCCATCTGGGCCTGGGGTTTTGCCTAATGGGAGGTCTTTTAGAGTATGAAACAACAAGCCCTATTCAGCCTGCATGGTTTGAATCTCAAACTCTGTAACCAATGGGGCCACACCTCATATTGGCTCACCAAGAAAAAGTTACATTTAACCAGTGCTGTGTTACAGGTCCGGACATGCCTTAAGATATAACAATGTAGATGTGTACAGGATCACCCACAGAAAGAAAAAATGTGAGAAAGCAAGGAAAGTGCCTCACGGACGTAACACCGAGGTGGTTCCCGGTTTGTTAAATCACCGGTATACCCACTTCTCATCATCGGTTACTTTCCTTGCTGTGAGGATGAAACAAGTGCAGAAAGAATATGCACAGGACAGAATAGAGAAAGAAACAGACAAGGAGTGTACAAATACACTGCCTGGTAGGGCAGAGAAGAGTGCTCAGAAGAATAGCGTATACCTACACCCAACAACCAACAGATATAAAAATGTGAGGTTTGGCTGGCTGAATCGCTTTTATTCTGGTGCTGCCAAACATCACCTTTAAAAAATGGTTACATTGGCGAGACGTCGGAGCGCCGGAGGGACTCGGCAGCGGTTACTCACACCTAGGAGTTTCCGTGACGGCTCGTGATCTTTGACACGCCGTCTTCTGATGCTCGACGGTACGATTACCATTCTCGAGCATAAGGTCCTCATATGAAAAATGAAGGATTATGAATAGAGACCCAACCATTTGCCCTGACGAAATTGCCAATGATAAGGCAATGAAACATGTCGGTCCAGTTACGAAATAAATGGTAACAATTTAACCATTTTTTAATGGTGATGTTTGGCAGCACTAGAATAAAACCGATTCAGCCAGCCAAACCTCACATTTTTATATCTGTTGGTTGTTGGGTGTAGGTATACGCTATTCTTTTGAGCACTCTTCTCTGTCCTACCAGGCAGTGTATTTGTACACTCCTTGTCTGTTTCTTTCTCTATTCTGTCCTGTGCATATTCTTTCTGCACTTGTTTCATCCTCCCAGCAAGGAAAGTAACCGATGATGAGAAGTGGGTATACCGGTGATTTAACAAACCGGGAACCCCCTCGGGTGTTACGTCCATGAGGAACTTTCCTTGCTTTCTCACATTTTTTCTTTCTGTGGGTGATCCTGTACACATCTACATTGTTATATCTTAAGGCATGTCCGGACCTGTAACACAGCACTGGTTAAATTTAACTTTTTCTTGGTGAGCCAATATGAGGTGTGGCCCCATTGGTTACAGAGTTTGAGATTCAAACCATGCAGGCTGAATAGGGCTTGTTGTTTCATATTCGTTGAGTGGGGGGCTGCCCTACATAGCCTTTTTTCCCCCTTACATCCCTCTTTGATTGATAGGTCTTTTAGAGTGCCTGCTAGCTCCTCTAGAGTGACAGGTTCCTCTAATAGTTGAGAGTGGTAGTGGCTAGTCGGCGACCACTCACAGGCCTCCAAGGTAGCCGATACCGGATCCAGGTCAGGTGTTTCCTGTGCATGGAGAGATGCATATTAATTTTGGAATGCTTGAAGCTTAGCAGTTTCAGTAGTGGCCCAAGTCCCATCTCCTAGCTTAAGTTTAGCAATGTGTGCTTTAGCTGCCCGGTTTAGTAGGTGGCGCGCCAGAACGGTGCCCCATCGTAATATCGCTGTCACAGTGCAAGGAGAGCGTGCTCGGCCTTGTTGGTTCTATGTGCTCGGAGTTGACCTAAAAATAGCTAGGCGTCCCTTTTGTATCGCCAAGTGGCTCTCCCGGTCTAACCTCTAGAGTGTCTTTATGTCGCACGTAAGTTTGTCTTCAAACTGGCGGGCCTCCTGGGCCCGAGCAATAGCGATTGATGTGAGGATTCTGTGGATCGTAGCCTTGAACGCCTCGCAGGGTACAGGGAGCAGGGTTTCCGGGAGATCATTGATCTCAAAGTAGAACGCAATGGCAGTTTAAAGTTCCGCCGCATCCACAGGGTCTCTGAGAATATGCGGGGCAAATTGCCACCGGGAAGGCCGCTTTGGGCAAGAGAAGCGGTTGTGTAGAAGGAGCTCCCCAGGGGCGTGTCGGAAACCGAGATATCGGACATAGATGCTGAGAGAGTGTCCCTGACCAGAAAGTGTGAGACAAAGAGGTAGTCAATGCGGGAATAGGAGCGGTGTACATGGGAATAGAAAGAGTATTCACGTACATTCGGGAAGTGATAGCGCCAGATATCTACAAGACCTAGAGTAGTCAGTTGTCTTTTCAATGCCGTTGTCATAGGACCCGTCCCATGAAATGAGCCCTCGGTGCGGTCGAGTCTTGCCTCCCACACCAAATTGAAGTCCCCCACCAGTATGAGGTTGGAATCAATGTGTGTTATGTGCTCCCGCAGCATGCCCAGCAGGAATGAGTCTTGTCCTTGATTTGGTATGTAAGTGTTGCAAAGGGTGAGAGTGTGATGCCCAATCTTGACCACTACTTTGAGAAATCTGCCATCTATTCTATGAACTATTTTAGAGCAGGGGTCTTCAACCTTTTCTGTAGTGAGAGCAACTTCTAGTCAGTGAAAATCGTTGTGAGCTACTTAAGGCCAAGCAACTCGCGCATTTTTTCGAGAGATGCCACACTCCCAGTTTCATTGACTTTAAGCCTAGTTTCTTCGGAACCCTTACTTTTGTTTGAACAAAAGGAGCCACACTCCCTCTTTTGAAGTGACAGACAGCCGTAGGTTGTGCTACCTGAAGCAAAAGCTTGTCTTGCTTGGAAGAATTATAACAAGCTATGTGGGATACAAGCCTAAGATCTTCTTTTGTAATCCTCGATCAACTTGTTCACACACTGCAAAAGTTAAACCTCAACATATATATTCCTTACCAAATCTTATTTATTGAAGTCTAGCTTAGATGTGCAGTAACTAGTTTCCAAAAAAGAGACTCATTAAGTAAGAACCTCAAATATTTCCCCTTCACCACATACTCTTTTTTTTGTAAAGTTTAAAATCTCCCATCCTGGTTCAGTTTAAAATACTTTTTTTACTCATTTGATTTATTAAGTATTTTATTTTCCACCATGTTTTCTTTGTAGGGGTGGAAAGGGATTTTTGTTTATCTAGAATACATATTTTTAAACATAATACATGGCCCAATCAAGTACAAATTTCACTGAGTTTGTGAAAAATAGAATTTCAACAGTCACAGGTGCTCTATGCCCGGGGCCAATGGGAAGGTTCCCAGTTTTTTATGTGGCTATTCTGTTTAGGCAGGTAGGTACCCTCCCATAGCTTCCTTTGCAAACAGGAAAACTCTTAACATAGATGCTATTGTTTTTTTAGAAAAAAAAATTGAAATGCTGTTTTATTTCAATGAATAAACGTAATCATCAAGACAGCATTTAGTGTGCAAGTAAAATCTGCAAAGCCGCCTCACCAATGCATCTACTAGGCCTGGGCAGTGGCTCACAATACATCTGTAAAACAATTTTGGGACCTGACTCTTTATGAAAGTGTAGGAAACACCTGTTGTTTTTTAAGGATCACTGACACAACATCGACAGTCAAAATATCGAGAGGACAAAATATCGAGGTAAAAATATCGACTGCAAAAATATCGACTTCCTATCTTCAAACAGGTAAGTACAAAAATATCGACTTCAAAATATCGAGTGTAAAAAATATAGACTGTCAAAATATCGAATTTTTTAAATGTCTTAAAAGTGAATTAAAAGTAATATAATAATAAATTAACTAAATTGAAACATATTTAAAATACTTAAATAAACGTAAAATTGAGAAATAATTAATGTAACTAAAAAATATATGTATTTAAAATACATATATATATATATATATATATATATATATATATATATATATATACACATATTATTTACAAAACATATACAATATTTTTACCGTAGGATAGCGAAAGGGTTAAATTTACTGTATCGATTCCAGTGAGTGCAACAGAAGGGAAAGCATTGGATAGCGTAGGGGTAAAAATTTACTATTCCCACTCCAGCGAGTGCAACAGTAGGGAAAGCGTTGGATAGCGTAGGGATACAAACTACTATTCCCACTCCAGAGAGTGCAACTGTAGGGAAAGCGTTGGATAGCGTAGGGGTAAAAATTACTATTCCCACTCCAGAGAGTGCAACAGTAGGTAAAGTGTTGGATAGCGTAGGTGTAAAAATTACTATTCCCACTCCAGAGAGTGCAACAGTAGGGAAAGCATTGGATAGCGTAGGGGTAAAAATTACTATTCCTACTCCGAAGAGTGCAACAGTAGGGAAAGCATTGGATAGCGTAGGGATAAAAATTACTATTCCCACTCCAGTGAGTGCAACAGTAGGGAAAGCGTTGGATAGCGTAGGGGTTAAAATTACTATTCCAACGACAGTGAGTGCAACAGTAGGGAAAGCGTTGGATGGCATAGGGGTAAAAATTACTATTCCAGCTCCAGAGAGTGCAACAGTAGGGAAAACGTTGGATAGCGTAGGGGTAAAAATTACTATTCTCACTGCAGAGAGTGCACCAGTAGGGAAAGCATTGGATAGCGCAGAGGTAAAAATTACTATACCCACTCCAGAGAATGCAAAAGAAGGGAAAGCGTTGGAAACATAGGGGTAAAAATTACTATTCCCACTCCAGCGAGGGCAACAGTAGGGAAAACATTGGATAGCGTAGGGGTAAAAATTACTATTACCACTCCAGAGAATGCAGCAGTAGGGAAAGCGTTGGATAGCGTAGGGGTAAAAATGACTATTCCCACTCCAGTGAGTGCAACAGTAGGGAAAGCGTTGGATAGCGTAGGGGTTTAAATTACTATTCCAACTCCAGTGAGTGTAACAGTAGGGTAAGCGTTGGATAGCGTAGGGATAAAAATGACTATTCCATCTCCAGAGAGTGCAACAGTAGGGAAAACATTGGATAGCGTAGGGGTAAAAATTACTATTACCACTCCAGAGAGTGCAACAGTAGGGAAAGCGTTGGATAGCGTGGAGGTAAAAATTACTATTCCCACTCCAGTAAGTGCAACAGTAGGGAAAGCGTTGGATAGCGTAGGGGTTTACAATTACTATTCCAACTCCAGTGAGTGTAACAGTAGGGTAAGCGTTGGATAGCGTAGGGGTTAAAATTACTATTTCCACTCCAGAGAGTGGAACAGTAGGGAAAGCGCTGGCTAGCGTAGGGGTAAAAATTACTATTCCCACTCCAGTGAGTGCAACAGTAGGGAAAGCGTTGGATAGTGTAGGGGTAAAAATTACGATTCCAACTCTAGTGAGTGCAACAGTAGGGAAAGCGTTGGATAGCGTAGGGGTAAAATTACTATTCCAACTACAGTGAGTGCAATAGTAGGGCAAGTAAATACTTCTTATTTAAATATAAATAATATAAATAGTAACACCAATTACAAATTAATTAAAATATTTTACAATTGTGTTAAATATATTAAATAATCAATTTAAAACACAAATAAAAAAATGTAATAATAAAAATTACCTACTAATACTAATTTTTTACCTATTATTAATAAAATATTTAACAATTTAAACGTTTTTTGAAAAATTAACTCAATACCTTTTTATTCAAAAATGTAATTACTTACAATTAAATTACTTCACAAGCTATTCCCCTAAAAAACACTACCCACTACAGAAATTAATTTAATAAAAGTAACATAATTATCAATTAATCAATTACAATAAATTACAAAATATATTTTAATTAATTACAAATTAATAATTAATTTACAATTATTTCTAAATAAATACCAATAATTAAAATAACATATTTAAATAATTATAATGAAATTACTTCCAACCCTATTCCCCTATAAATTCACAACCCGCTACAGAAAATAAATTACTAACATTTACATATTTATCAATTATTCAATTAAATTTAATTACCAATTATATTTTAATTAATTGCCAATCAATAATTAGTTATCAATTAAGTCTAAATAAATACCCACAAATTAAATTACATATTTAATTAATTATAATAAAATTACTGCCCACCCTATTCCCCTATAAACCCACAACCCGCTACAGAAAACAAATTAATAACATTAACACATTTATCAATTAATCAATTAAAATTAATTACCAATTATATTTTAATTAATTGCCAATTTGTAATAATTAACAAATATTTCTAAATAAATACCAATAACTAAAATAACATATTTAATTTAATATAATTAAATTACTTCCAACCCTATTCCCCTATAAACCCACAACCCACTACAAAAACTAAATTACTAAAAATAAAATATTTATCAATTAATCAATTAAAATTAATTAGCAATTGTATTTTAATGAATTACCAATTAATAATAATTTAACAATTAATTGTAAATAAATACCAATAAATAAAATAACATATTTAATTAATTATAATTAAATTACTTCCCACCCTATTCCCCTATAAACCCACAACCAGCTACAATAAATAAATTACTAAAAATTAAATATTTATCAATTAATCAATTTAAATTAATTAGCAATTATATATTAATAAATTACCAATTAATAATAATTTAACAATTAATTGTAAATAAATACCAATAAATAAAATAACATATTTAATTAATTATAATTAAATTACTTCCCACCCTATTCCCCTATAAACCCACAACCTGCTACAGAATTATATTACACAAAAATTAAATATTAATATTAACTTACCTTAAATTTGATATTTTTGTTGTCTATATTCCGTCTAGTCGATATTATGTCCATTCTATATTTTTGATTCGATATTATTGCTATTCTAGTCGATATTAATTTTTTCTAGTCAATATTTTTGTAGTCTATATTATGTCTAGTCGATATTATGTCTATTCTATATTTTTAACTCGATATTATGTCTAGTCGAAATTTAAAACTCGATATTTTGACTCGTTACCGTTTTTTTAATTGCTTTTATTGAATAAAGAGAGAGGCTGGCTATTTTCATTAGTATATTGCCATCAAAACACTCTTAACAGATATGCTCTGATCCTAAGAGGCAGTCAAACTAAGGATTTCACTGGAATACTCCAGATCTGTCCATGATCCGTAACTTTGCTACCCAGAGAAAATTGTAGTGTTGGTGTTGATTACCACATGCACTAGGAACAGAGAAGGTCTGTTAGTGTTGGTGTTGATTACCACCTTCACTAGGAACAGAGAAGTTTAAAGGCATGGGCAAAGTGGGCTCTGGCCCGATAAAGCCAGCTCTGTTATGCAGAGAGTCTTGCCCGATAGACCTTTAATTTGTCCTAGGACATATTTTCAGCTAAAGGAACATGGGATCTGAAGCCCATCCCCCACCGGTGGCCATCAGGAAGAAGAAACTAAAATCATTACCTACATTAAAAGGTATAAAATCCAAAGCAGCACACAGCGTACATAGTCGGATTTCTCCATTCACCTGGAAGCTTGAAAAGTTTAAAAAAGCACTGACAACATTACATTTTCTAAAAGACACTTGTAATGCTGGTTTGCTTCAACAGAAGGCTTTGAGAGCTTACCAACACTCATCATACCAGAAGTGATGGCGAGAAGCCGGGTGCTAAATAACTTGGGCATGGAGACCATGCAATTGATTCCAGAACTATTTTCGAGGACAGCAGCCAATTGTGAATTAACTAATCACATCCCTCTGTTTCCTCCCACGTCCCCATCTTCCCTTTCTCCTAGCAAACTTAACACGTCAGTTCCTCCACCAATTGAGGTCTTTAAGGTCCATACACCTCGGGTAAAACAACAACAGCATCTTGAATTTGCTCAGCAACTGGTGAACACTTGTGCCTCCCCAAGTCCTCAAGAAAGTATTTCCTTTGACTCTGAGCAAATAGCTCAAAAAGAGGCCAGATTCACCAAGTGTGCCTGTGCTCTGTCAATGACCTGGCCACAGAGGGTATGAAAGAGTTAAAACTGGATCATAAAATCGTAGCTTTCTGAAGAGAGGAACAATTACGTTGTTTTCAGGAGTGCATATTTATTGTGTGCTTTCAGTGAAGGAAACTGGAACTTGGCAACACACTGCTGTCCTGTTTATAACTAAGAGCTGGAAAGCGGGAAAAAAAGATATTTCCAGTCTTTCAAGAGCCTGTGTCATACCAGCGGCTAAGGTTAGAAGACGCACATCGCAGATCAAGTCTAGAGAACAGTGCATTATTATGGTGTTTACTGGCCAGGCCAGCGCTTACCGTTTCATCTGCTGATGAAATATGTTCCAGGCAGAATAAGGCGGGTGGTGGGATTCGTAACAGTTCAATACTGCTTGCGCCACCTGCATGCTAGCAGGCTTTCCAGGATTTGCTGCTCCACTCCGACCCACCTGGTGCTTGCTCCGGCACATGTCTTGACTTGCGCAATCAAGACTTCGGTGCCAGTCTGTGAAAGGCAGGTGGCATGGAGCAACAGCGTCATCATCTTTGCCCTGCCCTGCCCTGCCCACCCCAGCTAAGCTCAGTTTTAGGCCAATCTGAGCAGCTGGTTCGGGTGATGGCAGGCAATGGCAATGAAAAAAGGCCTAAGAATACTAAATGATGAGAACAGGCTACAAAATTGAGATGCAAGGCGCAAGCTACTCATAGGGGTTTAGCGAGCTACCGGTAGCTCGCGATCAACCGGTTATAGACCCCTGTTTTAGAGTCTCCCTGGTGGATACCCGCCCGACAGAGGATAGCTACTCCTGCTGTACTGGTGGTTGCCGAGGCCCAGAATTGAAGAGGAAATCGAGGGCGCTTCATGCAAGAAACATAATCTCGGAGGAGGTGAGTTTCCTGCAGGTAGACGTTATCTGGATTTTGCAGGAGGAGATATCGCCATATCAGATGCTGCTTATTGGGGGAGTTGAGACCCTTCACATTAAGGGAGAGGAGTTTCAGGCAGGGTACAGAGGTTATGGTCTCGCAGTGTCAGGGGCCAATGCTGACCTAAGCAGGAGAACAGGAGTGGTGTGCAGGGCGGCGGTCCAAAATCCAGTGAGAGACCAGAGACCCCCAGGGCTGTAGCATTCACTGCAAGGCAGTGGAGGAAGGAAGGGCAGCTCATTCAAGGAAAATCCCCCGTATTTTCTGAGATGTCCCCCCCCCTCCAGGGATGTGGATAGGGGAGGAGGAGAGAAAGAGATGGACAGGGGAAATCATACCAAATCGAGCATAACAGTGGCCAACGTGGCCAACAGAGTCTATTCCAGTCCAGGGAGAGGCCAGGCGCAAGGACACAGGCCATCTCGGAGATGTCACTCTCCAAGGAATAGAAGTGGGGGCAGGTCATCGTCTTGTAGATCAATTTCTCTCTTCAAGAGCGCGGTCTGGGGCCGCGTCTGAGCATGGGTCAGGCACTGGATAGTGGTGTCTACTGAGTGTCTGAGAGGGGGTCGGAGTAGTACTCCCATTTCTGTAATGGACTCGCTCAGCGGATAGAGAGAAGACAGCCAGCGAGTCAGCGGATGTAGTGTCCAGCTATTTGTCGGATGTTTGGGAACCCGGGGTCGTCTGGCCACCTTCTGGGGAGTGTATGTGTTGTATAATGTCCTGTTTTTCTTGTGATGAGTTGTACACTCCCCGGGTGGATGGATGTCTTGCGCGATGTACCATGGTCCATTGGGGCTTTGCCCGGACGTGGGCCTTGGGACGTATGGTGAGGGACTTGCAGGTGGAGTGTCAGGATCCTGGAGTAGTTGGGCTACTTCTCGATTGGACCGTAGCACACAGCACTCGGACTCCCACTGGAATATGAGAACAAAGGGGTGCTCCCATTGGCAGCGGCTGTTCAATTCCCAGAGTTTATCTGTGATAGGCCGGAAATCCCTGTGGCAGCGGAGTGTTGTGGGTGCAAGGTCCTGAAACAATTGGATCGGCGTGCCCTTGAAAGTGAGCTCTGGTTTGTCTCGAGCAGCTTTGAGGATGGCCTCTTTCTCTGAGAAGAAATGTACCTGGGCTAAGAAGTCGGGGACAAGGCCAGGCCACCCAGGAGGGCCAGACACTCGATATGCAGGATCCAAGGCTGGCGGGGAGGCGTCCTCGTCAACCCTGATGTCATGAAGCAGATCAGCCACAAAAGTCATGATGTCAGGGCCTTCTGTCCCAGTCTGAATCCCCCTCAAGCATAGGTTGTTCCGGTGTGCCCTATTTTCCAGGTCCTCTTGCTTGATCTGCTTCTCAATATGCTGCTCTTCAAGGGTGGCCAGGCGCTACCATAGGTGTTCCTGATCTCCATGCGGGCATCTAAAGTCTTCTCAAGGTTTTCTACCTGCACTCCCAGCTCCACCATGTCTCGCCGGAGTTCCTTGACGCAGGCTTGGACCTCCGTAGAAAGAGATCCTATTTCAGATTTAAGTTTGTGCATGAAGGTGGTCATGAAGGATATTGTGACAGGTTCAGAGGGTCCTCCGGCTGCTGACACAGTGTTTGTTGTTGGGGCAGATCCTGGCTTGTTCCACATAGCCATAACTGTGTTGTCTTTAGGGGCTGCCGGAGGTTCAGTTCTGGTCTTTGAGTGGGTCATGAGCTCCTGGCAGAGGTGTCTCAAGCAGAAGATCCCAGGTGATGAGGTGCCATTTCAGCAGCTGCCTTGTCTAGATGGGGTGCGTGGTCCCAAGCATGTACCAGGCACAAACCAGGCACAGCCCTTCAGGGTCTCAGAATGCAGTCCTTGTGGCCACAGAGCAGATGCAGAGTCTGGATGAGACCGGGCTGTGGGAAGGGCAAAGGCCAGGCCAGTCAAGCTCCAGTGTCACCTCCTTTCGAATACAGCACCAGGGGAGGGCTGTCCGCATTGACCAGGTGAAGGCCGCCAAAGTGATGGTCTCTCTCGGGGGTATCATGAAGGATCAGTTAAAGTCAAGGGGAGCTTTGGTGGTTCTGTGTGGCAATGTGTTAACTTCTCCTGCGATGCAAGCAGGTGGCCATACACAGTGCAGGCTCACCGTATCTGTTGTTGGGGCAGCTCCTGGCTTGTTCCTCATAGCCGTAACTGTGTTGTCTTTAGGGGCTACCGGAGGCTCCTTTCTGGTCTTCGAGCCAGTCATGACCTCCCAGCAGAGGTGTTTCGAGCAGAAGATCCCATGTGAGGAGGTGCCTTTTCAGCAGCTGCCTGGTCTGGACGGGGTGCCTCTGTGTATCTTATGAGTAAGGTACTGTAATTTAAATCTTGACGGTGATACTGAGTATCTGGTGAAACACGGTCCCAGATTCACTAGAAAAACAGGGCGTACTCACCAAAGCTTCTTTTTACTGCGGATGGAGCTGTATTAAATTGGTTTTGTCCTCACGAGGTGTATTGAAACTCAAAAAGGATAGAAATGTGGCTTATAATGCCAGGAGAGAGACTCACCGTCTCTCTTCACCGCAAGGGACTTGTTGTTGTTAACGTTAACATTCAGGTCATCATGCCTGGAATTTTCCAAAAGGAGGGAGTACATTTGACAGCAGAAGGATCTTCCACAGCCATCCAAGGAACATATCTAATTTTATATTTAAGTCTGCTCAGAATGCATCATGAGCACAAAGACTCTTTTCAGACACTTTTACTTTGTAAATGATTTTTTATTAAAAACCTTTTTCTTGCAAATATTAGAAACGTGGATACTACATGGTTTCAAGGAAAGATAAACACTACCTGGTTTCTCACTTTCTACCTTAATGGATTCACAGAAATAGCACAAAAATGTATTGTGTCTTTAACCCCATTAGCAGCCAGGGCTGGGGACAGGTCCCAGTCTCGGACCAGGACCTTCAGCTCTCCCACTCCATATGCATCTGACTGTGTCTGTGTGCAGCAGGGGTTGTCCACAGGCCCTGGCCTCCAGCCACATAGTGTTCCACGACCTCTGTGGGTGTTTGATTCCCACTGTGTATCGCCCAAGTCTGTGCAATAAGATTTAAGAAAAGAGGACTTGGCCTTTTGTCAGGCCCCAACACCCACCCTCTGCAGATGGCTGACTTCTCCTTGGATCGATCTTCAGCTGTGAGTTGCAGAAGGTATTCTCAGTACTTGGCCTCTGACCATGCTCCACAATTCATTGTCCATTGGAGTCTGACCTTCAGTACTCATGGCATTTGCTTGTGCACCAGGACAACATTTGTTGTTGTCTAATTTCCACTGCACAATATCTTTGGCCATATGCAGCATGGACTGGCCATAAGCTCCAAAGGATGCACCCTGTGCCAAGCAATAAGGACCTCAGCTGGATCCGAGACTCTGGAAACAGACCACAGATTATAACATTGCCCAAAAAGGGTCCATAAAGCTTGCCCCAATTTGCTATACTGGATACATGAAGATTGCTAGTACTGCAAACTCAAGACTGGTTCCTTGGCTCTAGAGGGTTGCTCTGGGAGATGAATAAAATCTATGCATCCCACAAAAAAAAGTTTTCTTCAAGTTAGACTTTAGAGGGGCCTTATGGGAAAAGCCTCCAATCCCATAACCCCCCCCCGCCCCCCGGTTGTGAGCTCACCCTGGCCCCTTATATAGCCTTTCTTTTTAACTTGCAGCATGGAGTGACCAAGTCCTCGTGTCCTGTAATGGTGGCTGTAACATTTTCTCTCAGTGTCCCAGGATGCTTGTTTCCGGTCCAGGGAGGACCTGGTTTGGCAGTTCGGGCTGGACTGATCCCATGAGGCACTGGGTCAAGACTGATTTGCATATGGCTGGGTCTAACCTGGGGTGGCATGGTGAGCAAAAGAACGATGGATTTATCCCAGATCTCTTGACTGGGGGTGAATGTATGATTTATTCAGCATTCCGTCCATCATTTGTTTGTGTGGAACTCCATATTGCCAGTGGCAGAACTGAAACAGCCAACAGAAAAGAAATCCCTTGGCAAGTCAGATACAAATAACTTTTTATG
This sequence comes from Lissotriton vulgaris, assembly GCF_964263255.1. Taxonomy (NCBI): domain Eukaryota; kingdom Metazoa; phylum Chordata; class Amphibia; order Caudata; family Salamandridae; genus Lissotriton; species Lissotriton vulgaris. Next base: position 1,572,629,236 of record NC_141691.1, read on the forward strand.
TTGGACCTGCAGAGGTCTGCAATACCAGTGCATTGGATCCTCCATGTATTAAGGGTTTAGGTATCTCTAAAATGTAACCTCTTCATGATCTACCGGAGTTCTTTTTTTAAATGTTAATATCTTGAAAACTAAACTGCTTTAGGTCAAACCAAGTTAAGCACATTACTTGAGTAAAATCTACCATATTGCCAAAAGTGGTGCAATTATTTTAGCCATTATTTTCTGTACCGAACAGCAAAGAATCATATGAGAACTGCAATGGAAAATGGCACTTTGGTGACCTCCCCGACCTCTTTTTCTTTGCCCCTGCTTGACTGATATGGCCAAATTTTGCCATGAAGGACCCAAAGTGGATGTACTTCTTTTTTTAAAGTTTTGCGCAAATTTGTCAAACAGAGCTGAAGATGTTAAGAAAACATATGTGTTTTTTCTTTGGAAACTCGGACTTATCCATGACTACACTGGCACTATCACAATTCACAAGCTCACGTACGGAGACTTTGGCCTAGATGTATAAAGCATTTTGCGATTCGTTAAGGCCGAAATTCTGCGAATTTCGGCCTTAACGAATCGCAAACGGACATTTTGCATCTTTTGGGATGTATGTGAAATTAGCGAAATAAGGAATCGCAAAAAATTGCGATTCCTTATTTTGCTTAAGCATTTAAGGAATCGCAATTTTGCGATTCCTTAAATGCCATGTATGAGGCTTTTTTAATTTGCGAATTCAGGTTAAGGAATCGCAAATTAACACCAACTTGAGGTTCGTGTTAATTTGTGAAATCCTTTAAAAAACCAAAATTTGGCAATTTTGAGGGTGGCATGTGACACACATACATGCCCATAGGGCATGTATGTGCACCATATGCACACACATGTAAGTTTCAGGGGCGCAGCAGGGTGTCCATGAGACACCCCTGCACCCTTGCAGTAATTCTCAAATTGCGATTAGCAAATTGCGAATTCGCAATTTGAGAATTATTTCGCAATCATTCCTATGGGCCTCCAGGCCCATAGGAATGAATGGGAAATTATTCCTTATTTGCTAATTCGCAACTTGCGAATTCGCAAATTAGGAATAATAAGGAATCACAAAAAAATTGCGATTTAAAACATAGATCCCATTTTGCGATTTCTTTATAGCGATTCGGTAAAAATCGCTATTAAGAAATCGCAAATAGGAACGATGATACATCGAGGCCTTTGTGTCCTCCTCTGTTATATTTTCTATACAGAGATTATTTCGAAATAATTCTGTGCACAACTTTTAAAAAATATTAATACGCAACAAAAATTAAAAATGTATGAGTGGGATTTGTAATGCATTCTTTTGGAATATTATAATTAAATATATATATTGTAAACATTTAATTATATCATACACATTTAAGTTAATGTACTGCAAAATCTTATGACAAATTCTAGATTAAAAAAATATTTCATAGTAATATTCTATAATAACGTGTATATTGTTTTTGTAAAGTTGAATTACCTTTAATAAATGTTACTACACTTTAGCAGAGTGAGAGCTTCATCCAGGTGGCAGAGACCTCCATTTACGCTTGAGTACATTTTCATGTGTAAATGTACCACTGTGAATAGGCCTCATGGTATGTCTGCCTGCAAGAGCAAAGGTTGTGGTTTCGTCCTTGTTATTATATAGTTTCAATCGGAAATTCAAGCTTGCACTTGGTCTCAAGCAACAGGTTCAATATGGGCTTGATTTTATTTATCTAATTGAAGTAGCATCAGCAAGAAATGCTGTGTTCGCTCCACCATGTTTGAACATAGACCTAGAGGGTGGACTAAACCCACAGAGCAAACTTACGAGCAGACAAGCAGCAGCAAAAGACACAAAACTCTTCAGAGGTGCACTATGGCTGACTGAAGGGCACTAATTTTAATCCATGTTATCTATGCAAATTTCACGTACTCCTAAATAATTAAATCAAATTGCCATTCACAATTAACCAATGTGAACACCTCAGAGTTTACACTAAAATACACCTGAAATAAATTGTTATGTAGTTACTATTCTGTCTGTTAGTTTTTTGTCGAAACCGTTTTTTTTGTGAGCCTAAATTGGGAACACAAGCCAAGCTTGGTGTGGTGCTCGAAGCAAGCCTGCCCTCATGTACACCAACAACAACTGGGACAGTTGTTTTTACGTGATAGTGCGGAGGTACTTAGATAAGGATGATTGATTAAGTCGAGGTTAGTTTGCTCCATCTAGACCAGATGGGAAGCATATTTTTAAAGGCTCCATTAATCACTCTTATTGGAGAATTACAACCACTGCTGCTAATGTCCTAATGTGCTGTGGACTCTGCTCCTTGTCCATCGATCTCAATATTTCAAAGCCCACAAATCACGGGGAGCTCCGCTGTAAAATCACCCCCCTCTTTTAACAAGGCAATAACTGCGACCAGTCTGACCAATATTGAGAAGAAACGTCTTTTAGCACACCCAAGTGCAACAGGCTCAAAGCACCAGCAACGAAACACACAATCGTGGCAACAGGATGTCAAGTGGTTAAAGAAAACAATCAGACTGTGCTATTTAGTTTATGATTTTGTGAGTCGAGAGTGTAATTAAATTAATGTGATTTCTATTTTTGAAATGTATCCTTTCGAAGCTCACAAATGATAGACATCACACTACTGTTGGCACTAATATAATTTTGTATTGAAAGCTATCGCTCATTATTAAAATCTTGAAATTGTCGCCAACTTAAGTTGAACGGTACTTTACGAATGTTGTGAGTGGTGCAATTATGCATTTTAAAAGACAAGAAATGGAAGAAAGTACCGACTTATGTATTGTAGAGAGATTTGTTTCTTCATGGCAGTAAAAAAATGTTTGTTATGGGGAGATGATTTGCATCACAATGATGCATTCAGAGTTTCCTACCTGGTGGTAATTCTGCTTTGATACATTGTATGCATTCGACTAGGAGTTTAGATTTCCTGTAGTACTCCTGGGATGCCCTGTGAATCCTGAAGACAAATATCTGCTCCTAATGTAAAAGTCACCCCACGCATGCGAGCAGATTTCAGCTATCGGATACTATAGATTCTGTGGGGGGTGCGGGGAGCAACAAACGAAGCTGCTAAATGTTTCATCTCCCTCTTACTTCCATTTAGCGGCCAAACCAATCATAAAGTGGGCAGGGCGCAGCCCATGTGTGTCATTTTGGGGACAAAGATGGAGGCGGGGACCTCGGCTACCTTCAGAAGGAGGTAGACTTGCCTCTGCTTGAACACAGATATGGCTGATAAACTTTGGCGTGGTGGTGGTGGTGGGGGGGGGTGGGGGGGGGTGGTGACGGCACCACGTCTCCCTCAGAGGCCAGTGGGGTCGCCTACTTAAAAACACAGCGACAGTTTAAGGAATGGTGTAAGGGTGCCATCATTGCTCGTTTTTGTGCTAATCAGGGTATTGCCGTGTTTTGACCCAGATGCAGCCATAGATGTTGCACCCTGACACACACACACACACAGCATCTTTAATCCTGGCCCAGACGTGCCCTGCAGGCACACCATCTTTCTCAGTCTCTGCTGCACCATGGAGCCTACGTGAGTGACTTCAGGCTTGACAAATAAATGAAAACATACCGATGCATTCTGTGACTGCAAGATCACTAGTTGTGGATATTCTTCCTAAACAGTGTGATTTGGAAGGGTCAGAGGAAGTGACACCTAATACTGTAGTTTTGCGCTCTAGGGTTCTATGTTGTGTGATGACATAGAACGCTAGGAGCGTGGCGGCCATTGCGATATATTTGCCCAGCCGCAGTTCGAGACGGAGCTTTTCCCCAGGGCTCTTCAGTATAAATTAAATACTTTCAACTACGCTACATGTCCACCTTATGTGTACCCCCAATCGCCTCTCTACAAATTGGCGACGAGGTTGGGGAGGCGGACACGCCCATTGTCCGGCCACGACGCAGAGATGGACTGGAGAGTGTGGCAGGGGGGCCGTTACAGCCTGGCACATCGACGGGGGGAGCCTCACCGCGGGGCGGAAGCGGAGCGCAGCACCGTCGGTGTACAGTGCGGCCGGCTACGCCCCCTACAGACGGCAAGCAAGCGGAGCAGCACAGTGAGTGCACGGTGCCCCCCGCAGCAGAGACATAGCAGCGCGGCTGCAGCTTAAAGAGCGCAAGGTTCCCAAGCTCCAGAGGCGGGGAGAAGACACAGTACAGGGCACAGCAGAGCCCCTTCCCCACAGAGCAGGAGACAACAGCTTAAACCAGCCCATACCCTAGGAGGAGTACAGGGCACAGCAGTACAGGGCACAGTGGAGCCCCTTGCCCATAGAGAAGGAGGCAACAGCGCAAACCAGCCTACACCCTGGGAGGAGTAGTGAGAACACACAACAGCAGCGCAGCAGTGCTTCTCCCCTGCTGAGGGGGCAAGAACAGTGCACCAGGCTGCAAGTGGCGGGTGCGGAAACCCCCAAAGGCCAAGGAGTGTGGTGGGGTCCCTGAAGATGCTACCTTGCTGGCCACAAGCAGTCAAACAAAACCACGTAAGAGTGGCAGAGGCCGAATAGTGAGAGCGGTGCCCCCACAGCTGTGGTTACCATGATGCTAGTCAGAAGGGAGCGGTGACCAGCACAAGCATCGGGGCAGCGGAGGGGAACGAGCTAAGCACCACCCCAGTCGCGGCCAAACCATGTACCCCACGAGACAGGAGTCAAAAGTTTGCCAAGCAGCTGTTAGGCACCCTCACTGGCGCACAGAGGACAAGGCGGAGCGGGTGAGGACCTTGCAGCTCAGGAAGAGGCAGAGGGCCCACAAGAACAAAGCGCGCCAGGGAGCCCCCCACACAGAGCGGACAACGCACCACCAGGAAGGCAAGTAGCTATGTGTGCCCAAACCTTCTCCCTCACAAACCCAGTCCCCTTCTACCGAAACCGGGAGAACCGGCCATGAATTGGTAGGTTGGAAGGTGTACTTCCTGAACTATCTGTCGGCATGAAGATGAAGGGGGCAAAATCTTCCAGAGCAAGCGGAAAAAGAAGATCCTACTGAACAACTTAGGTCCAGAAGACATAAGAGTCTACACAAACTTGGTAAAAAAGACCAGACCTAAGGACGATGAAGACATGCTCCAACACGCCATAAAGGACCTGGACGGCCATTATCAGTCAGTGGTGTGCATCGCAAAAGACAGCTTCAACGTATTTCAATGGAAACAGATTGAGGGTGAATCAGTGGATGACTACGTAGTGGTGTTAAAGAGATTGGCGGTCACATGCAAATTCGGAGTACTCCACGATGACTTCATATGGGACCAAATCATCATGCATACAGTGAACACGTCCATTCAAGAGTAGTTATGGGTCAGCGGATAAGCCCCTCTCAAGGAGATAGTGGCCATAGTCAAAAAGGCGGAACTCTCAAAGCGGAGCGCGGAAGCCGCCAGAAAGGACACTACCAATAAAGCCACAGTGAGTAAGGTAACAGCAACAACCCTTAGGAGCAGAAGCAGCCATTTGCAGCAAGCTTTCGGCAACCCAAGAAATATACACCCAAGACGGCTGCAAACCAGAAGCCCCAAGGAGAGGACAAGAACAATTACAATAGGACACATGCAGCCACCGACAAACGATGCCCAGCCTTCAGAGCCAAGTGCCTATACTTTGGGATTATCGGACACTTCGAGAAAGTTTGTAGGCGCAAACCCAAGAAAACGCCAGTCAGATTTGTGGGGCAAGGATCAGAGACAGAAGAGGGAGGTGGCAAAGACGACGATGAAAGTGTGCTGTGCATAGACGACCAAGTCTTAGGCATAGACTGCTCCCGGACACGTAAACCGCTGTGCGAATTCACCATAGGGGAAGTCCAAGTAGCAATGGTCGCCGACTCAGGTTCACCATACACTATCATACAACATAGCATTTGGGGCAGAGACTTCGCACAGACCATTGGCACACATCTTCTGGCCCCGGACATCCATCCAGTTACCTTCACAGGAGAGCCTATTCCCATGGTGGGGTACCGACCCTTACCATTTGAATTCAGAGGCCGCACTGCGGAAGGGAAGCTCTACGTGGCGGAGAAAGGACCCTCAGTCCTAGGAAGAGTCGATCAAGGAGAACTCGGAATTCAACTAAACCCAGGACAAACAACGCAAGTCCTAATGACAACCCTGCACAGGCATACGAAGAGGATCGGTGGAAGACTGCCTTCCCGACAGTCTTTGGAGGCACCATCAGAAAATTGACGAAATTCACCCACAAAATATGCCTCATGGAGGGGGCCAAACCAGTGAGCCACAAAGTACGGAACGTTCCCTTTCAGAGTAGGGAAGCAGTGCAGCAAGAGTTGCCATGCTTAGAAGACAACGGAGTGATTGAGCCGATCGAGAGCGCAGAGTTGCTGGCGCCCCTGGTTGTAGCCAGGAAACCCAACGGAAAGGTACGCCTTTGCATTGACTTGTGAGAACTCAATAAAAACAGCTTGGTAGACAAGTTTCCGTTGCCCAGGATCAATGAAATGTTAGCCCTGACTAAGGGTATCAAATGGTTCTCCATCACAGACCTAACCTCTGCTTACCATCAGATCGCACTACACACGATGTGCAAGAAATTGACCTTGTTCATTATGCCGTTTGGGTGCTATCAGTTTCGGCGGATGCCGTTTGGTCTCGCATCGGCCACAGCGGTCTTCCTGAAAATAATGCATAAGCTTTTCAGAGACACTGAAGGGGTGCAGTATTTCCAAGACGACATCCTAGTCATGGGGAGAACCAAAGCAGATCATGACGCCAAGCACTCCACTGTGCTGCGCATACTAAGGCAAAATGGCCCCACCGCAAAGTGGGACAAGTGCAAGTTCGGAGTATCAAAGGTCACATACCTGGGCCACGAAATAAGCGACGAAGAAATCACACCAAAACAGGCAAATGCAAAGGCCATTAAGGACGCACCCACTCCCAGGAACAAGGACAACATCCGTTTCTTCCTACGAATTGCGAAATTCTACAGCAAATTTGTACCTCATTTTGCCACCAAAACACACAACTTGCATCAGCTCCTAAAAGAGAAAACCACTTTCACTTGGTCAGAGGCATCTCAGGAAGAATTTCAACAAATCAAGACATCTGTGGGGACGTACCTCTGCACAGATTTGACCAACGGGCATTATCCATTCTCACCCCTGATGCGAGTGACAGAGGGTTAGGAGCTGTTCTGATGCAGAAGTCCGATGAGGGTGAAATGACAACCCTCAGCTTTGCGTCTCGATCTCTGGTTCCGAATGAAGAGAAATTCAGCGTGGTGGAGAAGGAGATGCTGGCAGCAATTAGGGCAATGAAAAGATTCTGCTAAATCCTGTGGGGCTCCAGATTCGTGCTCAGGACGGACCACAATTCCTTAGTAAAACTACTCACATCCAGCGGTCATGCGACTGCCACACCCCGCATAGAGAAAAATGACCCTGCGGCTACTGGATTATGTGTATGATGTTGAATACATTCCAGGCACCAAGAACAAAGTTGCAGACTTTTTCAGCAGGGCAGCGGCAATGGAAAACGCACCTACACCAACGGAAGAAGACGATTACACCATAGCATTCCTGGAAGACCAAGAGGCAGTCATAAGCGCACAAGAGTGGAAAACAGCATTCGAAGAGGACGCAAGTCTCGTAGCAGTCAAACGGTTCAAAGTAGCAGGATGGCCAGAGAAGAAACACTTGGACACAGAACAGCAGAAATTTTACGAAGTTCAGGAAGAGCTGTCAGTAGCGGACAACGAGATATTCGTGCTGAGAGGGGACAAAGTAGTGTCCCCAGGCCGAATGGTTAAACGGTTACTCACCGTACTGCACGAAGGACATCTGGGCATAGTGAAAACTAAACAGAGAGTCAAACAAACATACTGGTGGCCTGCGCTCGACAGCCAGGTGGAGAGACATGTCAGAGAATGTGCACAGTGCAGCAATGCAGACAAGACACAGACCACAATGCGAACCCCGTTAGGTAAATTCACCAACCCTGTAAATCTGTGGGATGAGTTATCTGTGGACATATTGGGACCCATTTTAGACGCGCACAGTGTATCCAAGTATGCCATCGTGCTCGTCGACCGGTATTCCAAGTGGCCGGAAATTGAGATATGTGAGACAGTGGACACAGACGCTGTACTGGCCTTCCTCACTTCCACGTTTCTGAGAGAAGGGATTCCACGAATCATTACATGTGACAATGGACCTCAATTTAGGTCTGACAAATGAAACGCATTCATGGAATGGAATGGAATTATTATTAAACACACCCCTGTATATCACCCTGCTGGGAACGGCCAAGCAGAAAAATTCAATAGGGTTATCATGGGGTCGATTCAGGCTGCCATCAACGCAGGAAAGGACTGGGAGAAAAAACTCAAGTGCACAATATGGGCTTACCGAATCACTCCCACTGAGACCGGTTATAGCCCATTTAAGATTTTGAGGAGCCGAGACCCTTTACTAAAGACAGTGTGGCATGGAAACAACACACAGTACAGAGCAAATGGTCACTGGCAGTGGTACGCAGTAACCTGGAAAAAGCAGAGAAGCTCTACACTGACCACTACAACAGAAGGCACAAGGTCAAAGAAACATCACTGGAAAAGGGAGAATCGGTCAGAGTGAAGCTCGCTCAGCAGAGGAGGAAGGGCAACAGCGAGTACAGTGCGCCCCTACAGGTTTGAGAAATTTACACCAGGTCTGCCCTGTTAAGTGACGGCAAGGTATGGTCCCAAGACAGAATGTCCAGGTGTAACAAAGTGATGAAGTGGGTAGAGACAGGAGCTATACAACCGGAAGAGACCAGTCATGGGAACTTGGAGGAGGAAGACAATAATGGGGACACAGTAACACCAAGTGGTGACACAACGGGCATCAACGCAGAAGAGGCGATCACCACCAGAACACAGAAGAATTCAGAATACACCGAGTGGCAGGCACAGCAAGAAGAACAAGATGCGTGTGGTCGGAACACCAGGGACCACCTACTGGAGACACCTAATGATGTCCCACTCAGTGGTAGCAGAGACGCTAGGACACGTACACCATTGAAACACACCCGCACAGGCAGGTCAGTGGTACTGCCAAAAAAGTATTGTGAGTTCAACATGAAAACTTAACATTCTAACACTGTGGACTATAACATTTTCAGCACCATGTAATTGTTATAATTCATTACAGTGTTGCTAAAGTGGGGAGATATGTAGTGTTGCGCTGTAGGGTTCTGTGTTGCGTGATGACGTAGAACGCTAGGAGTGCGGCGGCCATTGCGATATAATTGCCCAGCCGCAGTTCGAGCCGGAGCTTTTCCCTGGCGCTCTTCAGTATAAATTAAATACTTTAAACTATGCTACGTGTCCTCTATACAAATACTAGTTATCAGCTGTATGGAATTACATGAACAGTACGCGTCTTGTCTTGTCTTCTTCTAGTGTGGCAAATAAGAAACTGTCTAGTGTCACAAAACTAGAAGAGGTATGGTCAGCAAAGTATGACATAGCCCCAATATAAAGACAATGCTACAAGGTGCAATAAAAGAGTTTGTCGTTTCCAAATTAAAATGTGAGCTTTCAGCCTTAGGGATGTGGGCGTACAGTAACAGAATCAGCCCTGAAAGCCCCGGCACGCATTATCATGCCTGGGGGTCCTTGCACAGCTTTCTGCTTTACCAGGGAACACCGGAGCGTTCTTCATGGTGTCCTGCACTCTCCTATAGTTTTCAGCCTTCTGATTTGCTGTCCCGCACATGCTCTCAATCTTCTTCCTGGCCTCTAGCCAAAGATCGCAGCACCTCGTTGGAGCTCTGCACTGGCTGTGCATGCACAAAAACAACTAGAGAGTGGGAAGTAGAGTGTAGAGGTTTTCATTGGTGTAAGCATGAAATACCCTGCCTCAAAGTGCCAGTTGTCACATCTCCATCATTTTTATTTGCCTCCAAGGATCTCTGATATTTACCCCTTTGTAAGTTGAGTTTAAGGGGGGAGCTAAATCCGAAATTTGGAAACTCGGAACAACCAAGGCCACACTTTCTGTGCCCTTTGACAGAAGAGACCATAAAGTTGTTTACCCTTTCTGTAGTTTTCTAATATTGGGACCAGCGCTAACAGAAGACTCTGAACACATTGTGTGTATGACGTTAGGGTCAATAGCAAATTATTACAAATACCTTTCTGTAGTGAAAACCTAAATGTAGAATGGAGAATGTGTGTTGCCCGCAGAGAAACAGAAGACTGTGACCAAGACACTTTATAGCAGACCTTTTAAGCACAGGATTAGCAAAGTTTCATCCACACCAGCAACAAAAGTGGTAAAGACTAATGTCGTTTTTGCAGCAAAGTCTTTAAGAATAGAATTACCTACTGCCATCCATGCCAAGCTCAAAAATGACAAAGGCATTTTACCACTCAGGCACAGTGTTACAGCTGTGGATTGGTAAAATAGGCAACATGGAATGAATCAAAGCAGCCCGTGTGTCGGTATCAGTGGTGTTGAACAGTGCTCCATATAAAAGAGCTGCTCTCCACCTAGTATTTGGGAACTGCCCAGCTTCTTTTTTTCATAATTTATGTGGCAAATATTGTGGCAGCACAAAGTTTTCAAAAGTAAGTAATGCTCAAGCCTCTCCCAGACCTTTTTTTCCTTCATGTGTAACAGAGCAGAGTTCCTGTTTGGGTGCAGTTGGCAGGGGGTCAGAATCAGGAACAAAATGGCAATCTTGTTTCATTGTGTTCCGGTTGGTTAAGGGATGTGTGGCTCATCATAACCTTTATTGTTAGGAAGCAAGGGGCGGCTCCTCCATTGGAGTGGAGGAGTGTTGCCCCACTTAAATGCCCCTGAGATGAAAAATAAAATGGTAGTTCATAATCACTTTATTTTTCATCGTCCCGTCTTCAACCAAGCGTCAGGGCGGGGCCTGCTGAGTGACAGCAGGGAGGAGTGGTGAGCAGAGGGCTCTTTGCACTATTTAAAGTTTGCATGTCTCTTTGGCCAACCATCTTGGGACAAGCAGCCAGACATGCACAATTTAAACCTCTGAGCCAAGCTATGTTGAGACAGTGGGTTGAGAGTCAGTCTAGGACTAAGGTGCGCTGTGGAGGAATGTATGACGGTACTTAGCATTGCATTAGTACGCATGCTTTTAGTGCGATATTTTTACATTGCAAATGGCATTAGTACGCATAATACTACTTCGGTAACCATTACTTCGCAAAAGCATTCAAAATATAGCAAATGTATTTTAATGCGCAGACCATTACTTCGCAAACCACTAGTATGCGTACATGCCCCTACACATACAAGTCGACACTACACTGAAACCTTCAACACTACACACCACTACTATACCCAAAACCCTAACTCACTACCCCCAGCACAACCCCCTACACTACAAAAACGCAACAATACCCTGAACACTAACTCTACTCCCAGCACGACCCCTACACTACAAAAACACAACACTACCCTGATCCCTAATACACTACTCCCAGTACGACCCCTACTCTACCCTAAATCCTAACTCTCTACACCCTGCACAACCCCTACACTACAAAAACACAACACTACCCTGAACCCTAACACTACTCCCAGCACAACCCCCTACACTACACAAACACAACACTACCCTGAACACTAACACTACTCCCAGCACAACCCCCTACACTACAAAAACACAACACTGCCCTGAACACTAACACTACTCCCAGCATGACCCCTACACTACAAAAACACACTACCCTGAATCCTAACACTACTCCCAGCACGACCCCTACACTACAAAAACACAACACTACCCTGATCCCTAATATACTACTCCCAGCACTACCCCTACACTACCCTAAACCCTAACTTGCTGCCCCCTGCACAACCCCCTGCACTACAAAAACACATCACTACCCTGATTCCTAATACACTACTCCCAGCACGACCCCTACTCTACCCTAAACCCTAACTCACTATCCCCTGCACAACCCCCTACACTACAAAAACACAACACTACCCTGAACCCTAACGCTACTCTCAACACAACCCCCTACACTACAAAAACACACCACTACCCTGAACCCTAACACTACTCCCAGCACAACCCCCTACACTACAAAAACACACTAGACTGAACTCTAACACTACTCCCAGCATGACCCCTACACTACAAAAACACAACACTACCCTGATCCCTAATACACTACTCCCAGCACGACCACTACACTACCCTACACCCTAACTCGCTACCCACTGCCAACCCCCTACACTACAAAAACACAATACTGCCCTGAACCCTAACACTACTCCCAGCACAACCCCCTATACTACAAAAACACAACAATACCCTGATCCCTAATATACTACTCCCAGCACTACCCCTACACTACCTTAAACCCTAACTTGCTGCCCCCTGCACAACCCCCTACACTACAAAAACACATCACTACCCTGATTCCTAATACACTACTCCCAGCACGACCCCTACTCTACCATAAACCCTAACTCACTATCCCCTGCACAACCCCCTACACTACAAAAACACAACACTACCCTGAACCCTAACGCTACTCTCAACACAACCCCCTACACTACAAAAACACACCACTACCCTGAACCCTAACACTACTCCCAGCACAACCCCCTACACTACAAAAACACACTAGCCTGAACTCTAACACTACTCCCAGCATGACCCCTACACTACAAAAACACAACACTACCCTGATCCCTAATACACTACTCCCAGCACGACCCCTACACTACCCTACACCCTAACTCGCTACCCACTGCCAACCCTCTACACTACAAAAACACAATACTGCCCTGAACCCTAACATTACTCCCAGCACAACCCCCTATACTACAAAAACACAACACTACCCTGCACCCTACCACTACTCCCAGCACGACACCTACACTACAAAAACACAACACTACCCTGAACCCTAACACTATTCCCAGCACAAACCCCTACACTACAAAAACACAACACTTACCTCACTCTCCTCGTGGTTCCTTTCTCCTCCTGGAACCTTCCTCACGTTGTCTCCGATCGGCGTTGCACCTTGTTGTGAGGAAACAGCCTCAGTTTCCTTACAACGACGTGGATCGTTATTGATTCAAGCATACCATTACGCTTGTGAAGTAATGGTATGCGCAGTAGCAGCCGCGCACTAAAGGTTGTTTACGCTGTGGGGTACTGAGTGAGACTGCTCCCTCGAATCAAGGCACTGCAGCAGTGCCAGGAGTGGGCAAAAAAGTTTGCTTGTGCCTACAGCCCTGCACTCCAGAAAAAAGAGGTTTGGAACACAGGACGTGAGAGGTGTTTCTTTTAAAAAAAATGTGTTTGCCTGCGCCCGCTCTCCCCCAGCGCTCCCAGACCCCCTTCCCATAGATGCCAGCCACCACTGCAGGTAAGAGGGAGTTTTCACAACCACCACTTAAACGAATCCTGGTCCTTAATGATGGTGCAATACCTGAATCAGGCGGGAACAGTAAAACCTTACAGACAAGACTGTGTTTGTGAATAAGGGAGGTAGAAATAGTACTTTGTGTTTGTAGTTGAACAAAATCAATACATTTTAATCATGCTGAAAGTAGGTGAAGTCCGAGGACTTCACCTGAACTGCTCAGGCAAAGTTAAAGTCTCAGTCTAAGTTTAATGACAATTTTCTGCCACAGGGTACCTAAAGATTTGGTAATTCTGGACAAGAAAACTGAGGCTACCTCTAATCATTTCAGTGATCATGGAAGAGACTGCAGAGATAATGATAAGGAAGAGTATAGGTAGGCTTTCCTGTTTTCAGTTTCTCTTTTTGGTCTACTCTGGTGGGGGGTTTTCAGTGTTTTCAAGTGATTTCAATACCTTAAAAATCAGTGGTCATCAGTGGTTACACATTTTTGAACCATTAAAAACAACAGAAACAGTGTTTTTCAGCTGCTTATGGAATGTTTTGTTTTTATTATTGTGTGCTTTCTGCACTGATAGCGCATTGCATATAGACAGTGTACGCATAGTGTATGTGAAGTCCAAATAGATTTTTGCAAATTAAACTTATTGTAGTACACCATACACTTCTTCTTCAGTGAGTCTTTGGTCATGTGTGCTCGCTTTTTCCTTCCCATGTAAACTTCTGTGAAAAGGCCCTCTCAACATTGGCACTTGAGACGGGCATCGCCAAAACAGCCAGTACACATTTTGTTAACTCTGGCCACTGACATAGCTTTCCATGCCAATACTGGTGCATTTGAAGATTGTGATTCTATGGGCAGGTTCTGCAACGTTTGAACTGGACGCTTATGCCCTCAGAATTATTGAAGCGGTCAAAAATGAAGCAGCACATCATTGTAAGCCATTTCTCATACATTGTAGAATAAAAGTTCCTGATTTGCTCTTCAACATTGCTTTGCTTACCAAGTGGCAAGCACTCTAACATGGAGCATGTTGCAGTGCCAAAGTCACTAAAGATGTCGCCCGGACTACTCTCAAGGAGATGTTTCACATCTACACCAATTATGCTGAACACTTGGCAGACAAGGGTGTTTACAGACTAGCTTTTTTATTATGTCCACTACAGCAGTTATGTTTTCCTGTAAAATTCTAAGAATGCAGTAGAATGTACTTTTTACACATCACTATCAATATGCAACCAAAGATCCTCACATTTCTTGCCTGTGGCATCCTCACTCCTCAGCAAAAATTCTGTAAATGGTCGCCACATGGATAATATAGCATTCATAGCTCCTTGGACTGAGAACCATCAGCTAATGCACACAGTTGGATGACTCTTTCTTTGATGTCACACAAAACACACAAGTAGAAATATTTGCATTTTAGTTCCTGGACATAAAAAACAGTGCACCAGAATAGATTAAAAGGTTAATATCATTTCTCATTAACTCTGAAGATTGTGAAGATGCTTTCAGCATACCATTTAGCAAGTGGCAAGGATCTCTTACAGGAAAGTACTTCAGCTCAGGTATCCATTTTGACAGGCCATCACACAGCATTTTCATATACGTAGCTGAATCACTGCAAATACAAGTAATATCACTCCAATCATTGTTGAACTTGGAAAGAACCTTTTTTGAAGAGCATTCCAAGTGACACTGCGTTCCATGTTTTCCAAAAGTCTGGTATCATGTTTTTACCACTATCCCAGATGCTTGGTGATAGCGCTCTTTTCACATATACTTGTCACTATACCCTGCATTGAATGTTTAACGCCTGGGGTGTTGTCAATTCACCTACTATCAATACTGACTCACTAGAAACTGGAGGCTGATGTTTTAAGGGTTTTTACCCATTCTCTGTGGGTAAATATGATGACACATATTAGGAAAGATTCTTATGAAACCCGCCTATCAGTGAAAGAATCAAACTCAGCCAAATTATCAAATATGATTTTGATATTTCCTAATTCTCTACAGTTTATAAAATAATTAAACAATACCTAAAACATACTCCTAAACCATGTATCTTTAGACCCAAGCCCACAAAACTGAAAAAAGCAAAAGGAAGAAGAAACTATATTTTAGTGGCATACCAAAACAACAAAACTCAAGCAGAATATTGTTAACCGAGTCTTTCTTACTGCTAGCTTGTACAATGAAGTTACATTGTATTGGCCCCTTCTGGAAGAAAGAAAAATGACTCTTTCACTCCCTTTTACCTTTTCTTGAATGGCATTTATTTTGTGATTGTGCAGGTTCTTTTTCAGTGTTTATATGTTTTTGCTGGTGAGGGCTAATTCTCTTTCAGTGGGGTTTTATCAGTAATCATAGGTTTAAACCTAAAACCAGACAGCCTAAGTATAGGGTAGAGGGGCTGAGGAAGGCTGAGCAGTAAAGGTGAATGTGGGGCCATGTAGATTTCTGGGGCAGACAAAGCAGCCATGGCTGTGGTGGGCTAGATGCAGCTCTGGACTGGTCAGTGATGGGATGGAGCTCAGAGCTTAGCTCATGGCTAGGCCAGAAGAAATAATGACAGGAAAACCTCAGTGGAGTCTCAGTACTTTACTGTGGAAGGCAGCCTTAAAGCAGTGCATGGTGACGGTTGCCATTTGGCATGAGTCCAGTCCTTGACATGTGCAGCCCCTAACATCAGCAACACAACTTCCCACTGTTGTAGAGGATCATTGAAGGGTAATTTTTCGTTTTATTCAATTTTGCAAGATTCACAATATGCAAAGTTTGTCAAGTTCGGGAAAAAAGGGCTCAGTTGCGACTGAGATATGTGCGATTTAGCCAAGTCTGCGCACTATTTTATTAGTCCACAGTCGCATTAGACAATCCACATAAAGCCAGCCTTTTCTGCCCATTTCTATCACTTTCTCTGAATCGAGCCTTCTGTCTTCTACAAATGTTTCTACATTTTTTTATATTTAACCCTTGCCGAGCTTAACAGGTGATAAGAGAATTGAAAAGATATACTTTCAAACACGGACCTTGAGTAGCAAATTACACAAACGACTCAGGTTCAGTTTCTCCAGCATTTATAATTGCTCTTGTTAGCAATGAATTAAGCACTGGCGAGATTATAAAAACACGTGCAATGCGCATTCATGCATCAGCATGGTCACTGCATTTTAGGGACAGCGTATCCATTTAGAGCTCATTTTATCAGAGGGTCGGTGTGCAACATCGTTCATAAAATGACATCTACTTTCTTTTATTTGTTTCTGAATGTATTTGAAATTAAAGTAAAGGGGTGAAATGCGAGACAACTTAGGAATGAAACTCCTTTCACATCATGATCCTTGAGAACCGGTGAAATTAAATATCATAACCATGATGCCAGAAAACAGGCTGCACCTTCTCTAGATGGGCTTTGCTTCAGCTTTAACTGTGTGATAAAATAAAGCAGAAACCAAATTCTTAAAAAGAAGATTCCAGCACAAATGTTAGCCATAAGCAGCACGCTCATATGTAAATCAAGTCGGTCGAGTTCAAAAAAAGGTTTAAGTTTTTTCAATAAATTATATTTTATAATGACAATAAAAGTTATGTAGTACTGCCGCGGGCGGATACTTTACTGTACTGGGATTGCTGCAGGATATACTTGCTGGAATATATATGCGGCAATCAGACATCTGAATGCGCTCTAAGCCATCACCAGGCAGCAGATTAAACTATGATACTTGTAAAGTGAGATAAGGAAATCTATATTTCTCAGCCTGGATGATATACTTTAAACATGCCTAGAAAACCCTAAAACAAGGCAGTTACTATACAAGCAGTAATTCTGTTTATATTGCATCTACACATAGGGCCCAGGCTTCCAGTAACTTGATGGGGACTCCATCACTGAACACCTTTACTGAACTTAAACATTCCCCATTCATCTTTCGAGATTTGATACCACTGCTGAACTCTCACAAGAGCTGATGCATTCCCTCAGTTGAAATGAAATGAATAAAGGCGTGGACAGTGATAGAAGTGCAGGTAATTGCATACTGGATTTTAGCTACTTTTTTAATCCTGGAGAGGTTGGAGAATTCCAAGCATTTAAGTTAAGACGAACCCCACATGAAGTGTCCAGAGTGACATAAATAACTCACCTTTAAAACATCCGTTTTACCTTTACAGGGACGAAATAGAGTTGGTGTTTAAAAATGATGTTTAAACCAGAACGACTGGAAGAAGTAAGCGAGAGTTTCAAACGCTTAAGGTAGCGTTTCGACGTCAGAAATTATTTGCAGGAGTTAATCGTCAAGTGTGTGACATGTTCAGATTAGGAGCTATGAGAATATTATTTAACTATCTATGCATTTGAAAACACACACACACCCACGCACACACACACAGACACACCATTCTCAGTAGCATAGAAAATGTGTATGTTTCTTGAAAACAAAAATGATACATATTGAGCTGCCCCTATCCATAATGTAATTTGGCAACAATTGATTTTTTTATATTGCTTGGAAGCACAGCAGTGTACATTTATTAGAACTGCCCTTCTGCATCCTGGATTAAAAAGATTGTGCAAAAATATGCAATGTTGTCCTCATGAAAAGGCAGGCTTACATGTCATCACTCCATATGATACCACGTGTGCCTCTTTTATTCTGTTTATACCAGGTATGTTTTAAAACGTCTTCTTTGTTTCCAGATCTGCCTTAGTTCACAATATTAAGCTTCTGGAAACATATTTCCAATAAGTAACAATCTCGCTTACCAGTACGGTACACTTAAAATGTATTATCTACATATTTCATAAGAAGGTGCTTTCCGATTTGAAACATCTGACCTCAAACGGAACAGCAACTAATTTTGAATTCATTTAAAATCGGAATACCTTTTGAAATAACTCATGCTTTGTGAAAGTTCCTGTGATGTAAACATGAAAATACGTTAGAACAAAATATTTTCATGACAAAAAAGGCATCATTTTAACTTTGTTCAATCAAACCTGCCACAGATAAAAAAAATAAGTCTCTCGCCTGACCATGAACTGAGGATGTTAAGATCAGTTTGGCAAACCTGTAACTTCTGTAAATTTCTGAAGACAGCAACTGACAGATGATAAATACATTTTTGCAAAGTAACAAACAGGTTCTGATTCGCCCTCATCGTTCAACGTTTGAGACAATGTTTGATTGGTTTGCGCTAAATACGCATTTTTGTTACACTTATCAAATCATGCACCAGATGGTGAAATATGTGTGAGCTGAGGCAAATCGATAATTTTGCTAATAACTCAGTGGCCACAAAAACGTGTAATTCATGTTTCCCTCATCATAGCTGATGAGTGTATGTTTTCTGCTGCATATAAGCATCGCTCGCATTCCTATTACTTGGATAAATTGGCTTTGCTCTCACAGTTTGTTGTAGTGACCTATACTTTCGCCCTCACAACCTAGTAAAAACATTAATTTGTCGTCCTTATTCATAAAGAAAACAAGAATTGGTAAATGCATTAGATTTCGCCTATGTGATAATAATAAGCTTTTGTTGTTGTAAATTGCAGCTTTGTGAGCAGTTGTGCAATGTAAGTTATTGAAAATTTGTTAACGTGTTATGACTTACAATTCCAATATCCTAATGGAAATAATAGGCAGTGAACAGTCTGCCATACATACTTAGAACATGACTACCCTTATCCCGCAAGGGAATCAGGGTAACATATCTAGAACCCTTTTGTTTGGACTCTCATGCATACCAAGAGAAATACACAAGAAATACTCAGCTTGGCATTTCAATATTTATTGAAGCACTGTGATTCTTGTGTAAAATACATGTGTTGTGATAATCAATAAAATGAAGCAGAGTAGTGAAAAATATTAACAATTCTACTATGTGCTAATAGCGTGAAGATATGTGGGCATATAAGTACTGTGTATAGTGTACTGTTACCTAGTGCTCCCTAACCTAGACTTGCCTAGGGTGGGTTATCCGCCATCGCCTTGCTGGGTTGTCTAATGCCCCATTACCTGCAAGTTAGTGTAATCAGGCTATCCATTTTGATATAGAGCTGCCCATTCCTTGTGTTGATAAACAGGAATCAGCTGAGGTGGAATTCTGGCATGTAGAGAACCTTGCAGTGTCAGCTGAGGGATCTTCTGTCTTCAACAACGAAGTAATTCTGTATATAGAGAGTAAACAGCACCCATGTGCCATGTCAAGCTCCCAGCCATGCCTTAATTATTCATTATAGTTTGATAGCTTCCTCACCTACTGGGTAAGAACAACAATGACATTTATGCAGCAAACTTTTTTCCTTGTACTGAATGTTCAAGGTGTTGTGATAGTTTGCCGACGAAGTGGAAATGTAAGCAATGTCAATTCAGAGAATGTTATCCAGCAATGACATGCATGAAATGCATGTCAAAAGTCATTGTGTATAGGAGAGAAGGAGACTTATGAAACATGAGCATGTAAATGGTGTCGTTTCTTACCAGGCCTATCCTATCCACAGGGCACCCACTCCTTGGACGGGAGTCAGTAAAAAGCTATACCTAGAAAATGCTAAAATGTAAGGGCCAAAAAGTATAAAAACCCTTCTACAATCTAAAAAACATCACACTTCTTTAATAGCAAAGAACATACAGGAAGCCGTTAAAAATGATTCAAAACGTATGTCACATTAAAACAAATTTACAAAAGCAATTTTGCATTTAAAAGAAAATCGAATTAAATAAATCCTATGATTTGAAACTGCTAGATTCTTTATGTGTTCCGTGAGGCAGACAAAACATTGCTGTTTCCAGCAACTCCAGAGGCACCCATCTGATCAGATCCATAGAGCAAATATGTCTGCAATCATCCCCCTCAGCAGCTGCCAAAGGAGGAGCAGGCTGCACGGGATCCGCAGAAGCCAGGATCCAGATCACTAGGAGTGTAGGGCTAGAGGCACTCTTGCGGTCTAACACCACGTGATGACCTTTGACTACCATCATTTGAATTAACTTTGGTGTGTTGTTTTATCCTAGCCTGACTGTATGGCATCTTGCATATGCCTTGTTTCTTTTGAAGATTTCTTCTTGTAGTTTTGAAGTGGGAGCTGTCACATTAGAATAGCTTGCCAAGAACAGAATGAGTGGGATGTCCATATGAAAGCATTACAGAGAGAGAGGTGTTGAATGTACTTTTTTGCTCTCGAGGTGCAGGGTTATTAGCAGTGGTGCACAAATATGCACTGTGTGGTACGCTTAGAGATGGAGTATGTGATGCTATAAGCAGCGGTGCACAATTGTGCATTGTGTTGTACATTGAGAGATCAAGTATGTGATGCTATAGGCCGTGGTCCACAAACGTGCATTGTGTTGTACATTGGGAAGTTTTATGAAGTTCTTACTATTGGCTTTGATATGGCCTCAATTCTGACTCTGCCTTGGTTGAGCTTTTTGGTACAAAAGGGGGTGGTAATGGACGGAGCATCTGAACCAATCAAACACTCACACCCAGTCGAAAGATCTGGGTTTAATCCATCACCGTTCTTTAGCCCACTCTGCCACCCCAGTTCAGACATGGCCATATGCACATCAGTCTGACCCTGTGAGAATGTAGAGGGAACGTGGGTACTCCTTCTTGCTGTGGAATGCTTCCTTTGAAACTGGCCAGTCCCAATAAGTTTCCTTAGTGCAGAAGGGAAGACTCTTGAACCTTCTAGTGTATTTGGAGACTATAAGGTCAAGGAATCTTCGCACAGAGCTTAGGAGCTCGTTTGTGACACAGACATGCCACCACAAAAAGAACATAACCTGAGTCTCTGTCGAGAGTCAATTGCCTGGCTGTAACGCGCTCCTCCAGCTTGAATTGGCAAGGATGTTGAGTGAACAATCGGATGAGGTGATTTGCTTCTGACTAGTGCCATTGTGATGCTTGGTTCCAATGGCTGTGGTCATTTGAGGTGTTTTCTTTGTGATGTCTTAGTGACTCAGAGTGCACATCCAAAGTAATCATTTGATGTATTTAGTGTGTATACATCTATCTAATCTCTTGCAGGACGTCACATATAACTTGCTTGAGTTTAATCTCATATTATTTGCTGCTTGTATTTCAAATTATTATCCATACATTTATCTGTTGCATTTACCAAGTGTGGTATTATTGCTTACATATAAATAAATACATATTTCTATATACATTTGAATGTTTTTCATTTGACATCTTGGAAAACCTCCCTGTTAGAGAGCATTGCATAAATAAAACCCAAGACTTATTCTAAAAAGAGTCTTTGCATTTTGTAAAGTGAACCCCTTTTTTTAGTTTTTTTTTTTTGTATCAACATTAGCTGGGTTTGCTTAGATTGAGCCGCACATCTTGAAGTGTTACGCCAATTATAATGAGGACATCGAATCGTTACGCAATTGCAACTACGGCTTGGGTGCTTAAGGTATATGACACCTACCCACCAGGGTGTCGTTCCATCCCAGGATCAATCAGAACCTAGGTCACACATATATGAATAGAATACCTCAGCACACCATTATCATTATTTCCAATACTAGTAATACAAATGTTGCTTCACACAGTCTGTGGAATCTCAGTGCCCTATGCAATTCAGTCCAAGAAAAAAAGGTCTCAAGAGGAAATAATAGAATAGTCCAAACAAGTCTTCTTGGGTCGAAGTCTGTTTCATTTCACATATCACAAGAAGAGAGCAGCCGGCGCGCTTTTCGCCCACAGGGCTTTTTCAAGGCTTGTTGTTATAAATCTTCTAATGACTAAAGTCCACAAAGTTCCTTGCTGAAATCGACTCATATAAGAGTGGAAGATATTCCCAATGTTTGTATTATGGATTCCTGTCAGTCATGGAATATACATTACATAGGCTTTTATCATTCACTCTATGTTAGGTTGAATATGTATCCAATATAAGGGGATATGTTCGTTTCCTTTCCAAATTGATTATAGGAATCCCAAGTTATATTCCATCCAAAACCGTGGTATTAATTATTTCCATGAATCTTGATAAATCCAATGGTGTATCTATTCGATGTACCGAAGGGCAGTGTATCGCGCCGACACGTGTCCGATGCACTCACCTTTGTATTACTAGTATTGGAAATAATGATAATGGTGTGCTGAGGTACCCTTTTTTTAGTTGTTGTGTTTTATGTCTCCTGCTTCGCTGTATTTGAGCCACCATGTTGGAAGTGAGATTTGTAGAACTCAGTATTATCTGAAAGGCAGAGCAATACATAGGATTAGAAACATCTCAGGAGGGCTACTAGAATATATTCAGAAGCAACATCAAACGGAAGGGACAACAGTACAAGTGGGCTGTGTACCGATAGGATTTTCGGACCAGATGGGATCAGCTCCTGAGAGCCCCTCTAACCCAGTCGGAACGTAACCACCTCCCTCCTCAGGACCATCTATCCAGGCACCTGGGTACCTACCTGAGGATGGGGAACTCACAATATACAAGCTCATATTATCAGAAACACCACTAAATCTATAGGGATACTAAGAATACTCACTGATTACTAAGGACATCCATGACCTACACCACACTCATACCTCATAGTCTCGCGACCTCATGGGTCCAGACTAATCTACCCTGGGGCAGTTCTGATTATCTACCATTACGCACTGCTCACCATCAGTGCTCACTCGACACGCAATCCAGCATGTCTACACACATGGGCCTGCAGTCCCAGTGCTCTCATTTATACCCGGTCTGCAATCCGGCAGACCTACACACCTCTCTACCTTAGGTGCTCTCACTTACACACGGCCCGCAATCCGGCAGGCCTCCACACCGTCTCCTTCCGGTGCTCTCACTTAACACAAGCCACAATCCTGTGGGTATACACATTGACCACAATCAGTGCTCTCACTAACGCCACTTACCAATGACGACCACTTTCCTATGAATACCTTCAGCTCTCTGTCTCTCTATGTTGGGAAGTCTCTTTCTCTATTCACTAAGGGTTTGCTACTACAATAATAGGAATTAGTATGGCTTTCCAAATTGCAATATATATATGTACCTTCTGCTCTTGGCATCAAACGTTCCCTCGCTTCCTACTTGCTCAGTCACTCCTTACCTGATCGGGAACCGCATCCGTTCATGCAAACAATGTCTAACTAGAAGAAAAGGTTACCCTGATTGAACAAGAATACAAGGCACATGTCAGTTCACTAAGAACTGGGGTGTTTTATTTTAACAATGATACAATACACATACACAAAACTGTGGGGTCTCTATGACTAACAGTAGCTTTAACACACCGCTGAAAGAAAAGGATTAGACATACAATTTATCTGCGGGGTAACAGGAACTTTTAACACACCGCTGAAAGGGAAAAGATTAGACATACAATAGCCTAGGGAATAAGGACAATATTAAGGAACGAAATCACCTTGGGAGTGTGAAGTCTTGCTCTAGCTGTCATCTGGGCTCCTCTCTCGTCTGTGTCTTGGCTCATCTCAGACTCTCTCTCTCTCCTGCACTCTTGGATACACCTCTGCGCTGATCACTTTGCACTGGATTTCTCTCCCCCACGGACTCTCTCCACCTTCCAACTTCAATCTAATAGTTTCTGGCACTCTGATACTGTTCATTCCACTAGCTTGTTCATTCTGGGTATAGTCTCTGTGCCAATGTCCAATTAACTCCAGCTGCTCCCACAGGTTAATCCACGATATAACTTCAGTCTCTTCTAAAAGGCATTACTTCAGACTCCAGCTATTCACAACTCCTCCTGATAAGTAACTGCTTCTGACTGCTTCCTTCAGTTCCAGCTCACTGACTGTCTGTTTGTCTTCTCTCTGTTCCAAGCATTTTCTGTCTCTTCTCCTCCTGCAATTCCACTCCTCCAACTCTACCAACACTCTCTGCTCCTCCAATTCAACTAACTGCAACTTCAGCTCACCTCTCTCTCTCTGCTCTTCCAACAACTCCTCTCTCTTCTACCACTCCACCTCAACTCACTGACTCCGCCTCTGCACTTCACTGATATAGAATGCTGTTTCCTCATGGAAAGTTCCAGCCAGCAGCTTCCTCCCACCAATCCCATGCACCAGGCTCCTTGCGCTAGATGCTCCCACAGTGACCAGCTGCTTGTTTTGTCTAGAGACCTGAGCCCAGGAACACTTCCTGATTAGATTCAGCTCTGGCCAGTTCTCTCCGGTTCGCTTAGGGCGAACAACAGCTTTAACTATAAACTTTACCTTTACCCTTGAAGCCTCTCAGCTCCATCAAAATGGAGTCCCTCTAGTTCTAGGCCTGTACGCCTGAGAAGGATGAAATAACCCTTAGCTCTGTCAGAGTACCTACATAAACCATACCAATGTGTAATATAAAGTCAGGACCACAGGATCCAACCTCTACTATAAGCAAAAATACCAGGCCAAAGCCAATAGGCAATAGATGGCCTCTTCTAGGTCTGGAAGAAAGGGCTTAAAAGGGCCAACACAAGCTAAGAATACGTATCCTAGATGTGAGCAAGATTAAAGTCTATATCACTCCCCACTAGGGCCAAAAGCCTGTCTGTACAGGCTGTTAATAGGCTTACCAGTATGTCAATGTCCAGAGACCGAATCTGTTGTGTTCCTAGGCATATGTCCTAGGGACACTCGAAAGTACCCAGAAGATAGCGGAATACAGGCTGCATGCAGTGTAGTCACATGGGCTAAAAGGACAAGAACCGGTGTTCATTTAATTCCTGAATGAAGGGTACACCAGGACACTGTATCATGCATTCAACACAGGAGTACACGTGGAAGTGCAAGTTACATTTGGCCTCTTAAAGGGACATCCATCACGGAGCAGAAAATGTAAAAGCAAAGTCCTGACAATCTGGAACAAGACCAGCGGAAGACCTCCAAAACCACATACCAGCATGGAGTTTTTCAATGATGGAATAACTCCAAAGACTGTCTGGAAGGTACTAACCAATTGAGAGCCAATTGTCTTAAAATAGTGTGCCATTCCAGCAGTACTAGACATGTTAATAATGTGATGCACAAGTTTCTCAAAATGTTGTGGGAAATAAGTGCAGAGAAGCGACTGTATCCCGTAAGAAGAACTTTTAACTATAAGATCAAACATCTCCTTAGCAGATGTTAAGGCTACATCCTTCTGGAACAATAAGGCTTTCAGTCTGCTCAAAGTATCAAGGTGTATGTTCGAAAGCTTCTCGAAGACTAACGCATTGCCTCCCTAACTGTGCGGGCAGGTGGAAACAGTACTTGTGTGCAACAGGCAATGCCCAGTTTCATGGCACGATTCAAAAAAGGGGGTGGTGATGAACAGAGTGTCTGAATTAAGCAGACCACTCTTACCCAGTCAAGAGATCAGGGCTTGATCCATCACCGTTATTTAGCTCACTGCATCACCCCAGTTCAGAACCTGGCTATATGCAAATTAGTCTGACCCAGTGCCTCATAGGAACAGGGCAGACCAAACTACCAAGCCAATTCTTCACCGGAAAGGAGACAAGCTTCCGGGGACCGGTTTCTGGCATTTCAGCAGTCGTCGGCCGGCTTGCTTGAATCCTGGTGGTGCAGTGAGCAAGGGACTCATGTCTGAGTATACCCTGCCACACTTGTGGTGGCCAAAAACGATTCAAAAAAGGGGGTGGTGATGAACAGAGTGTCTGAATTAAGCAGACCACTCTTACCCAGTCAAGAGATCAGGGCTTGATCCATCACCGTTATTTAGCTCACTGCATCACCCCAGTTCAGAACCTGGCTATATGCAAATTAGTCTGACCCAGTGCCTCATAGGAACAGGGCAGACCAAACTACCAAGCCAATTCTTCACCGGAAAGGAGACAAGCTTCCGGGGACCGGTTTCTGGCATTTCAGCAGTCGTCGGCCGGCTTGCTTGAATCCTGGTGGTGCAGTGAGCAAGGGACTCATGTCTGAGTATACCCTGCCACACTTGTGGTGGCCAAAAACGATTAAAAAAAGGGGGTGGTGATGAACAGAGTGTCTGAATTAAGCAGACCACTCTTACCCAGTCAAGAGATCAGGGCTTGATCCATCACCGTTATTTAGCTCACTGCATCACCCCAGTTCAGAACCTGGCTATATGCAAATTAGTCTGACCCAGTGCCTCATGGGAACAGGGCAGACCAAACTACCAAGCCAATTCTTCACCGGAAAGGAGACAAGCTTCCGGGGACCGGTTTCCGGCATTTCAGCCATCGTCGGCCTGGCTTGCTTGAATCCTGGTGGTGCAGTGAGCAAGGGACTCATGTCTGAGTATACCCTGCCACACTTGTGGTGGCCAAAAATGATTCAAAAAAGGGGGTGGTGATGAACAGAGTGTCTGTATTAAGCACACCACTCGTACCCAGTCAAGAGATCAGGGCTTGATCCATCACTGTTATTTAGCTCACTGCATCACCCCAGTTCAGAACCTGGCTATATGCAAATTAGTCTGACCCAGTGCCTCATGGGAACAGGGCAGACCAAACTACCAAGCCAATTCTTCACCGGAAAGGAGACAAGGTTCCGGGGACCGGTCTCTGGCATTTCAGCCGTCATCGGCCCGGCTTGCTTGAATCCTGGTGGTGCAGTGAGCAAGGGACTCATGTCTGAGCATACCCTGCCACACTTGTGGTGGCCAAAAACGATTCAAGAAAGGGGGTGGTGATGAACAGAGTGTCTGAATTAAGCAGACCACTCTTACCCAGTCAAGAGATCAGCGCTTGATCTATCACCGTTATATAGCTCACTGCATCACCCCAGTTCAGAACCTGGCTATATGCAAATTAGTCTGACCCAGTGCCTCATGGGAACAGGGCAGACCAAACTACCAAGCCAATTCTTCACCGGAAAGGAGACAATCTTCCGGGGACCGGTTTCTGGCATTTCAGCCGTCGTCGGCCCGGCTTGCTTGAATCCTGGTGGTGCAGTGAGCAAGGGACTCATGTCTGAGTATACCCTGCCATACTTGTGGTGGCCAAAAATGATTCAAAAAAGGGGGTGGTGATGAACAGAGTGTCTGAATTAAGCAGACCACTCTTACCCAGTCAAGAGATCAGGGCTTCATCCATCACCGTTATTTAGCTCACTGCATCACCCCAGTTCAGAACCTGGCTATATGCAAATTAGTCTGACCCAGTGCCTCATGGGAACAGGGCAGACCAAACTACCAGGCAAATTCTTCACCGGAAAGGAGACAAGGTTCCGGGGACCGGTCTCTGGCATTTCAGCCATCGTCGGCCTGGCTTGCTTGAATCCTGGTGGTGCAGTGAGCAAGGGACTCATGTCTGAGTATAAGCTGCCACGCTTGTGGTGGCCAAAAACGATTCAAGAAAGGGGGTGGTGATGAACAGAGTGTCTGAATTAAGCAGACCACTCTTACCCAGTCAAGAGATCAGGGCTTGATCCATCACCGTTATATAGCTCACTGCATCACCCCAGTTCAGAACCTGGCTATATGCAAATTAGTCTGACCCAATGCCTCATGGGAACAGGGCAGACCAAACTACCAAGCCAATTCTTCACCGGAAAGGAGACAAGCTTCCGGGGACCGGTCTCTGGCATTTCAGCCGTCGTCGGCCCGGCTTGCTTGAATCCTGGTGGTGCAGTGAGCAAAGGACTCATGTCTGAGTATTCCCTGCCACACTTTTGGTGGCCAAAAAAGATTCAAAAAAGGGGGTGGTGATGAACAGAGTGTCTGAATTAGGCAGACCACTCTTACCCAGTCACGAGATCAGGGCTTGATCCATCACCGTTATATAGCTCACTGCATCACCCCAGTTCAGAACCTGGCTATATGCAAATTAGTCTGACCCAGTGCCTCATGGGAACAGGGCAGACCAAACTATCAAGCCAATTCTTCACCGGAAAGGAGACAAGCTTCCGGGGACCGGTTTCTGGCATTTCAGCCGTCGTAGGCCCGGCTTACTTGAATCCTGGTGGTGCAGTGAGCAAGGGACTCATGTCTGAGTATACCCTGCCACACTTGTGGTGGCCAAAAACTATTCAAAAAAGGGGGTGGTGATGAACAGAGTGTCTGAATTAAGCAGACCACTCTTACCCAGAAGCTTGTTTCCTTCCCAGTATAAGAATTGGCTTGGTAGTTTGGTCTGCCCTGTTCCCATGATGCACTGGGCCAGGGACAGACTAATTTGCATGTAGCCAGGTTCTGAGCTGAGATGGTGCAGTGAGCTAAAAACGGTGATGGATCAAGCCCTGATCTTTGGACTGGGTAGGAGTGTTCCGCTTAATTCAGATACTCTGTCCATTACCACCCCCATTTCTGAATCGTTTTGTCCACCTTAAGCGTGGAAGGGTATACTCAGATGTGAGTCCCTTGCTCACTGCGCCATCAGGATTCAGGCAAGCCGGGCCGAAGACGGCTGAAATGCCAGAAACCGGTCCCCGGAAGCTTGTTTCCTTCCCAGTATAAGAATTGGCTTGGTAGTTTGGTCTGCCCTGTTCCCATGATGCACTGGGTCAGGGCAGACTAATTTGCATGTAGCCAGGTTCTGAGCTGGGATGGTGCAGTGAGCTTAAAAACGGTGATGGATCAAGCCCTGATCTTTGGACTGGGTAGGAGTGTTCTGCTTAATTCAGATACTCTGTCCCTCACCACCCCCTTTTCTGAATCGTTTTGTCCACCATAAGCGTGGAAGGGTATACTCAGATGTGAGTCCCTAGCTCACTGCACCATCAGGATTCAGGATTCAGGCAAGCCGGGCCGAAGACGGCTGAAATGCCAGAAACCGGTCCCCGGAAGCTTGTTTCCTTCCCAGTATAAGAATTGGCTTGGTAGTTTGGTCCGCCCTGTTCCCATGATGCACTGGGCCAGGGACAGACTAATTTGCATGTAGCCAGGTTCTGAGCTGGGATGGTGCAGTAAGCTAAAAAACGGTGATGGATCAAGCCCTGATCTTTGGACTGGGTACGAGTGTTGTGCTTAATTCAGATACTCTGTCCATAACCCCCCCCCCCTTTTCAGAATCAGTTTCATGGCACAGCAGCTCTGAACGTTCAACATCAAATAACTATCATTCAAGAGTAATCTGAAAGCCGGATGGACCAACGCTGTTGTAGAACCCTTCAAATAGCAGGACAAATTTGCCATGGACACATTACATGCACCTTGAAGCAAAACCTCCCTGCATACCAAGGAATGTCCTAAAGTATTCTCACAGTCAGTCCAGCTAAGAAAAACGTCAGTCTTGTGATTCCTACAGCAATATCTAAAGGTAAGATCCATGACTTGTGCAAATATCCTTCTCCTAGCACTTTGTATCTGCCTATGTGATGGTGTTGTAAACAGTACTGACGATGAAATGTTCAAATTGGTAGAGAAATATATGTGTGGATTATCCAATCTGTGGAAAGTATTTCTGCAATAGTGAACTGTATTTTCTCCAACTTTTCTATGTGTAACATGGTACATGATGCATCCTTTCTTGACATGATGGTTTGTTGTTTCATTAGATGGTAAGGTAAAAAACGAGCGGCATTAAGGTGTCACCATGTTGCGCAACTGAACAAAGTTTCTGAAGAGTTCAGCTCAGTAACAAAATCATCTAAGCTGTGACTGCCCATGTTGTAAAGAGGAGATGTCATTCTGTATTATGCCTATTGCAGAAGACATTATGTTACCCTGAGAGTATATCCTAGTGGACAATGTAGGCATATCATTATCAACTTCATCTAGAGCCCTCTCTACTTTTCCCCTTTCAATTTCACACAGTCTCTCCGCAGCCTCCTGCAGGAAAACTTTCCATACTTCACTGTATATTGCATAGAAGAAATGCTTTTGACTTGGTTTTCGAGGACCTAATAAAAAAGCCTGTAGTCCCATGTCATCAGAAAGAGGGGATAAGTGTTGTTTCACCTGGGAAAATGTTGAGGTTTTAAGCCAAACAAGGAACAAATTCCCAAAACTGCAAGTTGTTACTACTCCCGAGTGTTGTGTCGGCACGTAACGTTGGTCGGGCCTGCTGATCTTAAACCCTTTTGTGTCACCTAGGAAACATGCATGACATCCGTAAGTATCTAACAGCCACATTAACCATCCCTGATAAACAAACAGAAATGGTAACATGGATAAAGGGCGCACAGCTATGAGTATGGCTAGTAGTAAAATTCAAGCTTATTCCAAATGATTGCTACTAGGCTGGAAAGGAAGGTTACCCAACTTCCTTAATTATTCTGGACCAGTCCAGGATGTAAAACTGAATCTGTATTCCTGCCGAGCAACCTAATAACAAATTATTGTATTCAAAAACAACAGATGTGATGTTTATCAAATTTTAAATGACACGTATAAGAGCAAGAGTCCAAATTCTCATTCAATAGGCATTCAGACCCCCGGATCTTGAAGTACGTTGATCATTATTATAATTCCAAATTTCAAAGTTCAATCCAAATTGTCAAGTTCTTTGTTCAATCAAACCATATTTTAATCCAGATTTCAAAGTTCATTCCAGGTTTTCAAAGTCAAATTCCGAATTTCACAAGTATCAAAAGAACATTCACTGCAGCCAACACGTGTTTCATTGGCCATTTATCTCATGCCAACCAACCTCCTCAGGGCTGCAAGCTAAAATGATAAAAAAAATATATATAAACTGATAGATACTGGAATAAACCAACAATAATAGTTTTCCAATTATTTATGAAATGGTTGAATTATTACTAATAAAATCACCACCTAGGTGAGAGAAAAAACATAGTACCCCTTATTTAAGTGACAAATTATAACTTGAAATGTTTAATGTGGATCCAGGTGTCAAAATAAAAGAAAGCAGCAAAACATTCTGACATATCGCCAAATTCAAAAATAGCAAAAATGTTTTACCTAAATCACAATAAGATATCCATCAATATCAAATTCCTTCCAATTGGCGTTTATCAAAAAGTCATCAGTATCTGGAATGATACAGGGAGGCTCTTAGCTTTGTCACCACAAAGGAACATATTGGATTATTTTTACACCAATTAACTGTCATAAATTATATAAAGTCTCTGATTCCCATCAGGTGAAGCCAAATATATCGTCTCTGGTAGCACACATATAATACTATTTATCTAGAGCACAATAATCGTGATAGTATGTATAACACTCTTTCATATCTGTGCTCAAAAAGTGTATACGAGCACGACACCCGATCACCATCAGGTGAAGCCAAATATATCGTCTCTCATAGCACACATATAATACTATTTATCTAGAGCACAATAATCGTGATAGTATATGTAACACTCTTTCATATCTGTGCTCAAAAAGTGTATACGAGCACGACACCCGATCATTGTTAGTGTATTATAATAGTAAAAGATGGTACCTCTCCACTTCTTCACTTCCACGTATATGTATAATGCATCAGCGTTGAATATGTTTCTCAATGAATCTACCATAAGAAATCACACAATCAAACTCTTGCTTGCTATAATATAATAAAGCAAGTACCGTACAGTTAGCACTGAATTCCCCTTACCTATCTCTCGGTGCATTAGCGAAAACGCTCCGCTCCCGTGTTGTCAATTCCGTTCGGTATATTCTATTACTGGGTCTATAATAGAAGAACCGCTAGTTAAAAGGTCTTCCGAAAGAAGTGTCTGTGTATTAATTTTCGGAAACGAGAGATTTATCTTACCAATATCCCTGTTCAAACTATCCGTGTATATCTCCTCCAAGTATCGGCTGTCGGCGTGCACCATGGCCGCCATCTTACTTAAGTATCAAACCATGAGGTGATTCAACTACATGTAAGACGATGGGTTATTTCACCGCCATCTTAAAGTGGCTAATGAATCCAAAAGAGATGGTACCAATCTAAGTTCAAATAGTAATTGTTATAGTCAATTACGATCGTATCAATAATAACAGTTTGTAAACTAGATATTTCTCATTTAATGGCTTTCCGTTATTAATAGCAGAAATCATCGTAATAAAAGTATTCAGGATTAGTAAATATATAATCCTAAAAACGGAACTATATAGGTACCGACAATTACTCAAATGTTTCAAAAAGGATGAACGCGTGTGAACATATTAAGCTCACATGTGTTCATATATTTCTCCGTCATCTTGAAGCGATTAATAAAACAAATGCGTGTAAGCATATTCAACTCTCCAATGTTCCCATATATTATTCCGCCATCTTGGACTGGTAGGAAATACATAATATGTCCAGATTAGTCTATTTATTAAGTGGTGACGATGCGTCGAGCGTCCCGTGTCATTCATATTATAGTTAATAAAATGAAGTAATGAAAAGAGAGTCGTGACATTTGCATTTGAAATACCCAGGTATCATCATACAACTAGTCATCTAACCAATGTTTAACAGTATACTTGTAATAATAAACAAGCCAAATCACATACAGTTAAACTCAATAGTTATATTTGATTCTGAGACATAACTAGTCTCCAAGGAAATACTGTAGTTCAGTATCCATATTAAGCCCATCTTCAACAGCCCGAAGTACCATAATCCATCGTGCCTCTCTCCGTCTGAGTTTCAATACTCTGTCTCCTCTGTTACAAAGCAGACTGCAATCAGTAGTAGTACGAAGTTAGGTTTATTAGAACAGCCCCACACCGGTGGTGGTGCGTGGGTAAGCGGAACATCAGTAATGACAGTTGGTGTCAACGGGTATCAGCTGGGAGGGAATGGAATGTGGGGGGAACCAATGGGGAAGAGGAGAACTCAGAGGGAGTTCACGCGCAGGGGAGGGGAAGGTACCATGCGCTGGGGTACAGGG
Organism: Lissotriton vulgaris; assembly: GCF_964263255.1. Taxonomy (NCBI): domain Eukaryota; kingdom Metazoa; phylum Chordata; class Amphibia; order Caudata; family Salamandridae; genus Lissotriton; species Lissotriton vulgaris. The sequence continues at coordinate 1,572,662,369 of NC_141691.1, forward strand.
GGGTGGCATAAGTAAGATACAACACATCTTCCTCTCTTGAGAGCTTTGACAACTGTGCCACAGAATGCGGTAACCATTAACAAGTGGGTACATAAACTGGTGGGCAATTAGTCACAGACAAAGTCATCCAAACGTTTTGGTCTACGGATGGTTCTACCAAACCTTCCAGAGGCCGACGGTAAGTTAGGTGCACATTCGGTGTCAGAATGGGAATCATGGATAGTTCTGCCGAACCTACCTCTGAGCCTGTGACCATCAGACGCAACTTCAGAATCCGAATGAGGGTCATCGTGACAACTCCGATTATATGTCGAAGTGCTGGGATTGACACCTACAGACCGATCTGTCGATTGACCATCATCAGAGTCAGGTTGGAGATCATGTGTGCTGTCATTTCTAGGCATATTACTCTCTTCAACACAAGACCTATCAACATCCACCCACAAATCATTGCTAACCGTAACATGTTGCTGTTGATTGTGAGCCTTGCCTCCAGGATGATAATTCGCCAGTCTGCTCATGTGCCATACTTTTCCATAGCTGAGTCTTGCCGCATTGTTAAACAATTCATCAATGTGAAGAGGGGCAGTGAATCTGCTTTCACCTTTCTTTACTTTTTTTTCCAAAGGAACTTTCACAAGGTCGCCAACCTTGAATGTATGATCCTTTGCGCTGTGTCTCGAATCATACCATTCCTTGTAGTATTTCTGTGCTTTGATAATGTTATTCCTTATGTTTTCTGGTGACCATTCAATTTGTTTGGATTCAGACATCCACCCCAGGTCAATGCTCAAAGGCTGTCTGCTTCTCATGAGAACAAACGGTGCTTTGCGTGTGCTTGCACAAGGAGCAATCCTGAATGCCCAGATAAGTTTGTATATTTCTTCTTCCCAGTTTAGGTTTGCATTTCTGGATAGTTGTATGTGTCCCTTCAAGACACGGTTGAAACGTTCAGTGAGGCCATTTCCTTCAGGATGATAAATTGAAGTGGTGTGATGGGTGATACAGTTCCTAGCAAGGAATGACTTGAATGCCTCTGAACAGAATTGCGGACCATTATCAGTGAGCACTGATTTGGGTAAACCTTCACTTAGAAAGAGTTTGTCCAAGAAATCTATAAATTTTGAGCTGTCAATTTCCTCAACAATTTTAATTTCCGGCCACTTGGAGAAATGATCTATTGCCACGAGGATGTACTTGATTTCTCCGTCATGTCCTTCGATGGGCCCCACTATGTCTAAGCCCAATTTCTCCCATGCCATTTGAGGGGGTTGAATTGGAGAGAGAATGACTTTTGAAGTTTTTAGAGTTTTGTCTGAGTCACAACATTCAACACAGTTTCTGACCTGGACCTCAATTTGCTTGTCAATACCCGGCCACCAATAACTTGACCTGACTCTTTGCTTAGTTTTGGTGATACCAAGGTGGCCAACGTGACACAAACTTAGGATTTTGTCTCTGAGCGTGGCAGGGGCTATGGCTTTACCCATTCTGTACAACACACCGTTTTCCAAACTGAGTTCATTCCTTGTTTCCCAGTACGCCTTGACATTGTCATGTAGGTTGCGCTTATCTGGCCATGCAGAGTTGACAAATTGGCATACCTCATGCAGTGTAGAGTCGCGCGACATGTGTTGACCCCATTCTTCCGCTGATATTCCATCCAGGTCGGTGTTGAAGAGCAGAGCTACCTTCTCCTCGTCTTCTTGTGTGACCATGCTTTCCGTGTGAGGCAGAGGTAGTCTGCTGAGGAAATCTGCAATTTTGTTTTTCACTCCAGGCCAATATTCCGCCGAGTAGTTGTAATCCAATAACTTGATTGACATTTTGCTCAGTCTTGGTGAAGCATTTTGAAGTGATAAACAACAGAGGTACCAGAGTGTCTCAAAAGAAAACGCCCAAAAGTAGAGAAAACCGACCGAGAACCCACAATTCCTCACAGGTTATGTCCCAGAGAGCTCTCCAAGGATGAGGAAAAATACCCATCAGTCACCATTCGGATCCGCCCTTCATCATTTGGGATTTTATCCGTACCACCCGTCAGAGGTTAGTAGTGCTCTACTCGGAGGTCAACCCGGTGGTAGGGGGTACCCTCCGTCAGTATTAGAGACGACAGTGTGGTGTACCACTCGATGTAGGTGAGTGACCAACAAAGTGGGACTGGGGTGTGCAGTGCAGAAAAAGTGTGAAAGAAAAGAAACCAAGAAAAAGTGTGTTTAAAATTGGTTTTGAAAAAGCACTAGACAAAAGTTTATTCCAGGTGTGCTTGACATACCAATGTTAAAAACAGTGCAACCGCAAGCTGTCTATTTATGTAGACAGCCTATGGTGAATGTGGTCGACTAGTTTCAGCAATTAGAGGACTATTGCATCCTTGCATCAGGACCAGATTTACAACAAAAACTACTGCACCAAGTAAGAATGTGAATCAAAATATAGAAATGACACCAAAGAAACATAAACAAGTGCACACAGTCACCTGAATGCTCCGGGTGCCCTTACAGTCTGTGCAAGTCACTGTGAAGAGAAGAGAGTAGGGAGGTATAGCTATCAATAACAAATGGGCCAAACAGTAAGACCAATAATTATGGTCTAAACTAGAAAACACATACAAAATGTTGTTTTTGAAAAAGCACTTTCTAGGTGCAAACACAGTAGGAATACATTTGGAATCGAAATATCAAATGCCAAATGTCATTAAGCTCTTACCTAGATCTGTAAGGCAGGCTGGCCTCACCCCACCTGGCAGAGGCTCAGGGAGAAATGAAGCACCGCTCTAGAAAACATGCAGGACACACGTTAAAACATAAAATGCACAAGACAGACAAGGGCTCCTCTCACAACTTATAGCCGAAAATGCATGGTCTAATTAACCATCAGAGGTGATATTATTCTCTGTGGAAGGCTCAGTCTGTGTAGGGACCCAACGAAAAAAATATATATACAGAAATGCAGCAGGGTGCGAAGGCACCTCTTACCTAACCGTCGGTACTCCTGGCCGGCGTCCTGGCCGTCTGGGGAGGTACCGACAGCTGGCGTGGGACCGTATTTAAACCTTGCACTCATTGGGTATGTCATCACGTGGGGCGTTCTATGGCGCCTCGAGATTGGTATAAATGTATCAAGGGCTATACGCCCACTCGTTATTAGCTCGAACAAGGCTCTCGCGTACTCAAAATGAACAACAAAAGGCAGGCGGAGAGCTGTTTAATAACCGTGCTGCTATTGGACGCACGGTCGCGTTGAGCGTTGAATCGCTTCGCGTGATTGGACGCTTGGTCACGTGGGGCGCTACATCGCGTCCCATGATTGGACAGAGAGCTGCACTTCGATGGCCGGGTCTGCCGTCAGGTTGTCAAGGCGACGAGGGTAAACAGTGGGGATAATAAGTCCTGCAAGTGCACGGACCTGTGAAGTAGATTTAAAGATTACAAACAGCGTTGATTGAAATGTTATAAAAAGCGCTGGCGAACTACAAATAAACGCACAGAACTTATGACTAACGAGGAGTGTAATTTTATCACATAGGGTCAGGGCAAACGTGTATATAGTTCACTCGAAAAGGAGCAAGGCTGTTAAATAGTGCTACCTGTTGGCCCAGTGGTTAGCGGTAGGGATTCCCTAATACGATACAATGGTTCACCCACCAGGAGATATAGCTAAACGCAGGGTGTAAAAATCTCGGGAAATCTTATGCTAGGGTAAAGCTATCTGCCTCCTACTGTGGGTATGGCTACCTAAATGAGAGAAGCTGAGATAAGGCGATGGTGCTGCTGAAGGAATCAGTTACAGTGAGCACCTTTGCCCTGACCCTATGTGATAAAATTACACTCCTTGTTAGTCATAAGGTCTGTGCGTTTATTTGTAGTTCGCCAGCGCTTTTTATAACATTTCAATCAACGCTGTTTGTAATCTTTAAATCTACTTCACAGGTCCGTGCACTTGCAGGACTTATTATCCCCACTGTTTACCCTCGTCGCCTTGACAACCTGACGGCAGACCCGGCCATCGAAGTGCAGCTCTCTGTCCAATCATGGGACGCGATGTAGCGCCCCACGTGACCAAGCGTCCAATCACGCGAAGCGATTCAACGCTCAACGCGACCGTGCGTCCAATAGCAGCGCGGTTATTAAACAGCTCTCCGCCTGCCTTTTGTTGTTCATTTTGAGTACGCGAGAGCCTTGTCCGAACTAATAACGAGTGGGCGTATAGCCCTTGATACATTTATACCAATCTCGAGGCGCCATAGAACGCCCCACGTGATGACATACCCAATGAATGCAAGGTTTAAATACGGTCCCACGCCAGCTGTCGGTACCTCCCCAGACGGCCAGGACGCCGGCCAGGAGTACCGACGGTTAGGTAAGAGGTGCCTTCGCACCCTGCTGCATTTCTGTATATATATTTTTTTCGTTGGGTCCCTACACAGACGGAGCCTTTCCGCAGAGAATAATATCACCTCTGATGGTTAATTAGACCATGCATTTTTGGCTATAAGTTGTGAGAGGAGCCCTTGTCTGTCTTGTGCATTTTATGTTTTAACGTGTGTCCTGCATGTTTTCTAGAGCGGTGCTTCATTTCTCCCTGAGCCTCTGCCAGGTGGGGTGAGGCCAGCATGCCTTACAGATCTAGGTAAGAGCTTAATGACATTTGGCATTTGATATTTCGATTCCAAATGTATTCCTACTGTGTTTGCACCTAGAAAGTGCTTTTTCAAAAACAACATTTTGTATGTGTTTTCTAGTTTAGACCATAATTATTGGTCTTACTGTTTGGCCCATTTGTTATTGATAGCTATACCTCCCTACTCTCTTCTCTTCACAGTGACTTGCACAGACTGTAAGGGCACCCGGAGCATTCAGGTGACTGTGTGCACTTGTTTATGTTTCTTTGGTGTCATTTCTATATTTTGATTCACATTCTTACTTGGTGCAGTAGTTTTTGTTGTAAATCTGGTCCTGATGAAAGCAAGGACGCAATAGTCCTCTAATTGCTGAAACTAGTCAACCACACTCACCATAGGCTGTCTACATAAATAGACAGCTTGCGGTTGCACTGTTTTTAACATTGGTATGTCAAGCACACCTGGAATAAACTTTTGTCTAGTGCTTTTTCAAAACCAATTTTAAACACACTTTTTCTTGGTTTCTTTTCTTTCACACTTTTTCTGCACTGCACACCCCAGTCCCACTTTGTTGGCCACTCACCTACATCGAGTGGTACACCACACTGTCGTCTCTAATACTGACGGAGGGTACCCCCTACCACCGGGTTGACCTCCGAGTAGAGCACTACTAACCTCTGACGGGTGGTACGGATAAAATCCCAAATGATGAAGGGCGGATCCGAATGGTGACTGATGGGTATTTTTCCTCATCCTTGGAGAGCTCTCTGGGACATAACCTGTGAGGAATTGTGGGTTCTCGGTCGGTTTTCTCTACTTTTGGGCGTTTTCTTTTGAGACCCTCTGGTACCTCTGTTGTTTATCAGTTCTTTTGGGGATAGTACCCAGAGCTTGGTCTTTAAACTTCCCCTAGGTCCTCCCCCACCGTATTGTTCTGTTGAAGCATTTTGTAGACCAGAGGCAGATAGTTTCTTGATTAGTGGTTTGTGGTCTGTGCGAAGATGGATTTTGTATCCCCACACATATGCTCTGAAGTAATTGAGCGCCCATGAACAAGCCAGCATTTCGCGCTCAATGACTGAGTACTTTTCCTCTGCAGAGGTGAGCGACCTGGAGGCAAAGGCTACAACCCATTCTTGGTTCGATGAGTCCTTCTGTGCTAGCACAGCTCCTATACCTTTGTTGCTCACATCTGTAGTTAGGTAGATTTCTGCTTTGGGGTCAAAACCTTTGAGGAAAGGCGCCTCGCTGATTTCCTTTTTGATGGTATCAAAGGTGTTCTGACAGTCAGGTGACCAGACAAATTCGGTTTTGTTTTTCAGTAATTGTCTTATACTGTAGGTTTTTTCAGAGAAATTCCTTATAAATTTGGAGTAATACTCCGTCAAGCCGAGAAAGGCTCTTACATCTTCTTTGCTTGAGGGACATGGGGCATTGAGGATTGCGTCCACTAAACCTTGTTTGGGTTTAATTCCTTCTCGGCTGATGGTGTGCCCAAGGTAAATCACTTTGTCTTGTGAGATTTTACATTTGTCTAACTCTACTGTTAAACCATGCATTTTCAGTTTGCAAAATACTTGCCTAAGGCGTGTGTCATGTTCCAATTGGTTGCTGCCCATGACCAGGATATCATCCTGGAAAAACCTGATGCCATCAACACCTTCCAGGATGGATGTCATGACCCTTTGGAAAAGTGCTGCGGCAGAGGCCAATCCAAATGGTACCCTGGTAAACCGATAGCAACCAAAGGGTGTGATAAAGGTTGTGAATTTTTTACTGTCCGCATGCAGAGGGATTTGGTGATATGCGGATTTCAAGTCTATTATGGAAAATACACACATATCATTGGTGGCACTAAACATTTCACATATACGTGGTAGAGGATATTGATCAACAATAATGTTTTTATTAAGGTCCCTGAGATCGATGCAGAGTCTAATTTTCCCATTGGGACGTTTCACAACTACCAAGGGGGAAACCCACTCCGGCGATTCCACCACTTCTATAATGCCATCCTTGACAAGTCTGTTTAATTCTGCTTGAACATCACATCTCACTGACACTGGTAGATGTCTTACCTTGTGAATGCAAGGAACAGCTGAGTCCTTTAGTTCAATTTTATGTTCGAAGCTGTTAAGAAGACCAACTTTACCTGAGAACACTTCAGGAAAATCTTTTTGTATCGCCAATTTACTGGAATCATTTATGGACAAGACCGGATCATCACTATTGGGATCAAGCATGATGCCTAGATCAGCCTGGTCACTCCAGCCAAGGACAGAGGGGCCTTTTTTAGCAACATAAAGTCGGCAAAATGCTCTCCTGTTTTTAAATTCAAATTCCAGATCACGTGTTCCTAGGAATTCTATGTTGTTTCCCGTGTAGCTTCTAGCAATAACCTTAGGTTTTTCAAGAGTTGAGCCAATTTTATCCGTGAATTGCTTCCAAACATTCTCGTTGATAATCGTGAAGGGAGACCCAGAGTCAGCCATAAGATTGACTGTCACACCTCCCAAATTTACATCACACATGGGTTTTTTCTTCTTTGTTGGCGTGAGTTCTAACACGTCATATTCAATTGAGAAAACATAACTGACGCTGACGGAGTCAGAATACTCCGAATCCTCTTCTGTGGAATCACTCTCTCCTTGAATTTGTCGGACCTGTCTGCTTTGTTTGTACAATTTCCTATTGCAAACCTTAGCGATGTGTCCAGTCATTCCGCATGACAAGCATTTTTGATGTAAAGCTGGACACCTTCTTGAGTCAGCTAGATGGGTTGGAGACCCACAGCGATAACATTTAAGTTCAGGAAAATCATTGTCCCTTGTATTACCACGTCTATCACTGCTATGCTTTGATCTGCTTGGTTCACTTCTTTTGTGATAATCATGACTCGTTTCTTTTTTGTTTCTTTTGTGTTTTAGTTTGCTTGCATTGGAGGACCTTATAGCTTTAATTTCCGCTGGTTCATCCATAACTGCTTTGGCACATCTGCCTGTAAGTTCAGCTTTCTTGACAAGGGCAACAACCTCCTTCAAAGAAGCCTCGCCATTGACCCAAAGTTTGTCCTGGATATTGGGGTTGCTCGCGTGCATAATTATTTGATCACGCACAAACTCTTCTTGCAGTGCTCCAAATCTGCAGGTTAAGGCTAAGTTGTTCAAGGCAGCAACGTAATCTTCAATGCTTTCTTCTTTCCCTTGCTTCCTTCTAGAGAATTTGTACCGGTCAACAGCGACACACACAATAGGCGTGAAGTGATCGTCCAGATCATCTAAGGCATGCTGATATACATCATCACCAGTTCTTACTTTCTTCTCTATGTTGTTGTAGGTCTTAACCCCGCCAGGACCCAAACAGTACAAAAGTACTTTTTTCTTCTTTACAGCAGTGAAATCATCATCCTCAACTGTCTCAATATAATTAACAAAATACTCTTTCCACTCTTTCCAAGGCATGCATGGTGCACCTTTGAGAGGTAGAAACGCCTGAGGTTGCGAAAGATTCAAGGAACTGAGAGCACACATGACGGTAGATAAACTGTTGGCTCAAGTTCTCACTGTGAAAGATTCTAATGTAGTAGTGAATGTCACTTTATAAACCTGTTTTTGAAGTGTTAACAGCTGTCACCTTCATTCATTCAGAATAGTCCTTAGTATAGTGCTTGCTCAGTTAAGTTACACTTGTATCCTTATTTGTTCCTTATAAACACATTGCGCAATGTTATATGAATGCAGAGCTTTGGCCAGGCTCGAACACTGGGCTTGAAAAATACGATCAATTTCACATGAATTTTTTTTTCAAAATGGCCCCCAGCGCTGCGTTTCAGTGACGTCACGCGTCACCAAGCATTCGCAGATGTGAAGAATCAGAAGCGCGAAAACAGCTGACAGGAATTTCCTTTTACGAATGCGCACGGCAAGTGCATACACAGCTGACAGGAGTTGGTGTGCGCAAGGACAGCCGCTGCCAGGGAAGAACGACGAACACCTTCAGGGTGCACACGTGAAGGAGATCCCTCAAGTACCGTAGCGGTCCTACCTCCGTGCGGTGCTGCAGCTGGCCGTTCTGAGGCACTCAAATCTCGGATAAAGGCACACGACTCCGCTTCCTTCGACAGCTATGTGGTCCTCATCTTCATCCGCTTAAGATGAGAAAACACCGGAATTCCCAAGGTATGAGGAATTGTTCCAATGAGTCGATCGATTACCGATCTCAGCAAAGTTAATGTCCGTCAGCTGTACCACGGTGTGAGGCTGTAGTTCCACTGGTAACCGCTCGTCGCCACTGTTACAAAGCAGACTGCAATCAGTAGTAGTACGAAGTTAGGTTTATTAGAACAACCCCACACCGGTGGTGGTGCGTGGGTAAGCGGAACATCAGTAATGACAGTTGGTGTCAACGGGTATCAGCTGGGAGGGAATGGAATGTGGGGGGAACCAATGGGGAAGAGGAGAACTCAGAGGGAGTTCACGCGCAGGGGAGGGGAAGGTACCATGCGCTGGGGTACAGGGGGTTGGCATAAGTAAGATACAACATCCTCCATGTCTATCTAAAACCACATGTTCAATACCATGGTAAAAGAATTTGTGGTTCTCAGAGTCATTTCTGTTTTGGATTGAGTGTGACGCTATAGGGTACCTTGTATCTCCATTCTTGAGTGCCTGATAATGTTCCACCATCCGGTCTTTAAGTCTCCTAACTGTACTCCCAACATAAATCTTTCCACACAGGCAAGCAATAACATAAATCACAAAAGTGGTATCACAATTAATAAAGGAATTTATATAGTAAGTGCCTGTATCATTGTAATCAAATTTTAAAACCTTTCGCTTTGCCCACCAACATGAACTACAGTTACCACAATGATAGAAACCTTTAGGGCGAGCACGTAACCAGTCACTATGACCCAAATGTGAAATTGGTTTAGGGTAGCTCGGGCTAACAATATTAGCAATGGACATTCCCTTCCTAAAGGTAATACTTGGTCTCTCTGTCAGGTAAGGTTTCAAATCTTTATCAGAGTAAAGCATATGCCAATATTTCTTCATAATACTGAAGATTTTATTGCTACCAACACCAAAATTTGTGATCATTCTAATAGTCTGGTTGTTATCCTTGGTGTCACTTTTGTCTTTAGGTCTCAGTGTCACATCTCGCTTCAGTTTCTGTACTCTGTTAACAGCCTTGTTAACAGTAGTGTTTGTGTAGCCTCTATTTTTAAACCTCATCTTCATATCCTTGACATTTGCATCGAAATCAATATCTTTAGAACAGTTTCTTCTTGCTCTGATCATTTCCCCATAGGGGATAGAGTTGATTTGGCTCTTGGGGTGGCAACTGTCCGCTCGTAAGAGTGCATTACAACTAGTTTCTTTGCGAAACATACAACTATATAACTTATTTTCCTCCACAAATAGTTCAATGTCTAGAAAAGTCAATTTTTCTTTATCATAATATGTAGTAAATGACATATTAAGATCATTAGTATTGAGAAAGTTAAAAAATGACTCCAATTCCTCTGTAGTGCCTCTCCAAAATAACAGGCAGTCGTCAATGAATCTTCCCCAATAATATATGTGATCTATCCATTGGCTGCCCCTAGGGCCCCAAATCCACTCCACCTCCAGTCTCCCCATAAAGAGGTTCGCGAAGGACGGAGCAAATTTGGAACCCATCGCAGTCCCTGTCTTTTGTTTATACCAGGTAGATTCAAAGAGAAAGTAATTGTTTTCCAAAACCATTCTTGTCATTTCCAATAGCATAGATGTATGGTCCAAATATTCTGCTGGTCTGTTATAGCCAAAGAGACGATTACCCGTGCCCTGATCTTGTCCAGGCTGGACTACGCCAACGCTCTGTTTACTGGCCTGCCTGGCAATCTGCTGCACAGGCTCCAAATCATTCAGAATGCAGCAGCCAGGCTCCTCTTTAATGCCTCTAGGAGATCTAGCACGTGCCAATACTTACGGGAACTGCACTGGCTGCCGGTGGCTCAGCGGGTGCAGTTCACAGTTTTCACTCTGGCACACCAATCCCTTCATGGGCTGGGCCCCACCTATCTGAGGAAGCGTTTCACTTTCTATGTGCCAAATCGCCTCTTGCGTTCGGCATATCACCGCCGGATGATTATTCCCCGCTTTTGCAGAGTGTGATTGGGTGGCCAGTCGCTGGCGGTCAAAACTGCGGAAGCTTGGAATGCGCTCCCCTCTGCTCTTCAACTTATTCATGCATTCCAACTTTTTAAAAAGCAATTAAAAACTCATCTTTTCTGCAAGTCCAACTGATCTGACTCTCGCCTCTAACCCAGCTCTCTATCGCGCCAGGACACTCTTGAGTAACAGTGCGCGCTACAAATTCAGTATAACATAACATATAACATAATTAGTTATGTCATCATACACATCATCAGAGTTAAAAACCGTTGAATACTCTATATGCACTGTGCACTGTATCAATATCCCAATCATTGAAAATAGTACTAGGGGTGATTAATACATATGGTATTTGGAAAGTTCAGTTGGAACAGATATATCATACGATCACCTATCCCAAACTATTCAGTCAGAACCATAACACAGCAGAAATGTTCACCAGGGAAAGGTCTTTTTGCACTTTGTGTGATGAAGAATGGGGTGTTAAAACCAAGTTCACTAATTGCTTGGCAGAGTGTTCTGGGAGATAGTGTCCATTCAGAAGCTGAAAGAAGACTGCCACAAAACCAGTCCAAAGGACTAAAAAAAAGTAACAAAATTGTAATCCACAGATATAGCCATGGAGAGGCATAGCAAGTCTTGTTCAGTCAGAAATAGAATACCCGCAATCTACCTTGGAGAGGTGGAGGTGGCTCAGACAAATCTGAAGAGAAGTCATCAAAGTTGATAAAGTAGCTAAGGCTGTTTGATCCATTTTTGGCAGCTCTGGAGGATGTGTAGAACTTGGAGTTGACTCTAACTGTAGTACATTGACATATACATCATCTGTGTCGGGTTGCCAAACAGAAATCTGTGTTTCTGTACAAGTTGTTTGTATAGCTGTTGTTGATGTAACAGGTGCTCTGTAATATGGCCCAAATTCCGTCTTGTCTACTATTTTCTCCCGGACCCGTTCACCAATCTTGGGAATCAAACCAGGAGTTGCTGGTGATTCCTTCACTTCACCAGTGGTGGTGCGTTTTAAATTAACATTGCTTTGTGCATTCCAGAACTCCTCAGTTCCTGTAAAACAGCCAAACATTGATTGATGTTAAAGGGTGTTTCTGCCACCATTAATTTTAACCCCAAACAGGATCTCATAGAGAATCTGACCACCCAGGGAGTTTCTTAACAGATTGTTGAGGGCTCTCTGGGCCACACACAAGAGATGGACACAATTGAAACCTGAGCCTAATATCCTTGCTGTTAAAGACTGCTTAAGACTTGGTTCTTCCTCTCCACTACTGAATTTCCCTCAGGATGATAGGGGTTGGAGTACCGCACAGTCACACCCAATTTTCCTGTCATGTCTTTGCAAGCCTTGGAGGTGAATGCCAGCCCCTGGTCCAAATGGAATGTGCCAACTGCATAGGTCCCAATAAACACTTGCAGATCTTTGGCAACAGTTTTGACATCAGTCAGTCACTGTAGCCAGACCCATAGGAATCAGGAGCAGGAATCCACTGCAATCAAGATGTGTTTGTACCTCCCAACTGATTGTAAGGGGCCACAGTGGTCCAGGTAAACACAACCTAGTGGCTTGTTTGATATTAATAGAGTTGGCTGTGGTGGGCGAACTACTTCATCATCTGGCAGATTGTGCACTGAAGGACAAAGTCCCTAGTCTGTTTATTAAGACCTGACCACCGATAGCATTGCTGCAATAGTGAGATTGTAGCAGCCACCCCTGTGTGTGCAGTTGCTAGGCCCTCATTTGCTGCTAGGATTAACCCTAGGCTTAAAACTCAGCTCTGCTCGCGGAGTTTGCAGTTTTGGCAACTCCACATTTTGCATAGAACGCGGAGTTTCCAAAAAACTCTGCATTCCGCAATGGAGCTGAGGTTTTTATTTGTGTTTGCGTGATCGAAATGCATTTTTGTGCATGGTGGAGTAACTAACCTGGTGCCTGCGTTTGCGGATCAGATTTTGCGAGCCGTTGGCAAGCGCCACGAGATTTGCTAGGAGGCCCCAGGGTCCTGCGAGAATTTGCAGTCACCTATACGTCATTCGAGCGTGCCAGTGGAAATCCGGCGGGGGTTTTGTGAAGAACTCGATCTCGAACATCCAGAATCTATCACGACTGCAATCTGGAGAAGGTTCTCTCTCTGAGTAGCATCACATCCTTCTTGAAATAATGATTTGGAGCAGCATCAATTCCTTCACGAAACAATGATTTGAAGTAAAAAATCTCTTCAAATTGACATTTGGCTATACTTTTTTCTGCAAGAAGTCTTTTTCAAGAGGAAGGACATGCCCCAGAGCCTCCAACTTCCAGTTCCTGTACAACAGGCTGATCCCAGTGCTTTGTCCATCTCCTGGTCACTTTTCATTTGGATTTGGAGCTTGAAGGATCACTCTTTGTGTCTGCTGCATAATATGTCATTAGATTTGAAGATTTTGAATTTCAGATTTCACAAGTGAGTTGGAAAACTGGTGCTGTTTGTTTGATTGGGGCTATGCACCTGGATTGATTTGTACTTTTCATTGTTTTCTTTTAGTTTATTGTGGTGGGTGGCCTATAGTTTCAGTAGGGGCCTAGTTGTTTCTTGTAAGTAATTTTTCTTCGTTTATAATGGAAACATTGTTCACAGTTCACAAAAGTTTCTCCATGTTTTGCTTTTGAAATCAATTTTCAATATTTATTTAATTCACTTTTTAGCCCAGTAGTCTGGCAATACGCCTTTCTCAGCCAGTAAGCCCAGAGTCACTCATGGGTGCATGAAGCAAACAACTGTTTATGTGCTGTCTGTTGAATTAAACCATCATTTAGGGAATGAATGTCATTGGATTGAAATACAAAATGTGTGTTTTTTTTAGTGGTATTTCACTTTTTGTTCATGAGATGTGTTGTTTAACATACCTCTTTTGTCTGGCCAGTGTGTGAGTGTGTTTGTAATAGTAGGCCCCAGCATTTGCCTTGGCTCCCCATGTGGCCAGGGGTCATTTTGCTAAGTTTGTTTACATAGGCCTGCTTGTGTTCATTGTTTTACCGGCCTCCTGCTTGTTGTTGTGACCATGTGGCTGGTGGCCAATTTGTGGAGGCATTCAGTGTGCTTTTTTGCCACAGGCCTGCATGTCTTCCCTTTTGGTCCTCTTGGCTTATTTCTTCTTGCTGTCATAGCCTGGTCATTTGGCTGGTGGTCTCTTTGTGAATTTCAGCCAGTGTTCTTTTACCATAGACCTGCATTGCCTTTCCTTTGTAGGCTTATTGCTTCTTGTGGTGGCCTGGCCATGTGGCTGGCGGCCATTTTCTGAAGGAAGCCAGTGTGTTTTTGTCAGAGGACTGCATTGTATTCCCTTTGTAGGCTTAATATTGCTTCTTGTTGTGGCCTGCCCATGAGGCTGGTGGCCATTTTGTGAAGGCAACCAGTGTGCTTCGGCCACAGGCCTGCATACTCTTTTTGGGGTGGCTATGTTTTCTTTCTGGTTGTTTGGTGCATCAAAGTCGGGATTACAGGAGTGTAGCAGGGCTCTGCATATACTCACGCTTTGACATAAGTCTAAGCAGTACCCAGTTTTCCCATCGTTTGTGTGATGAGACCTCAGGTACTTTAGTCACTGTGTTAGCATGGGGGTTCATGGGGCTACATCCCACCTAAAGAGGAGAAGCGCTGTTTCTCATTTACAGTACCCAGTTATTCTGTGTTTCTGCATCTTAGGACAAGAATTGTCTCATGAAGAAATAACTGGGACTTGATTTAACTGCTATGATTTTGCTCTTTGCTTTCCGGATGGATTGGCATTCATTGTGAACGTGTAGACGTACAAGGGAAACAAGCTCAACTATTTAGGGGAGATTGCTACATGGTATTCAGATTGTACTATTGTGATCAATTTCCATAGGATCACCATTTCATTTATTATCCTCTAAACTTTCTTTTTTCCTTTACATCTTCAGGGAGTATGTATGAGTAATGAGATGGTTATATGACTGCTTAGGTTTGCATTTTTGTCACACTTAAGAAGGATAATAATCTTTCTACCCTTGTCTTGTTAGGTATATGCAGGAAACCATACACAGATGGTTTAACTCAGGGTTTAACTGTTACTGAGAACACCTGCTATATATTCCCGGTATATACCCTATCCTTAGTGAGACATTTACTGAGAGTAGCATTGGAGTGTGTCTGTACTCACATTATGTCCCTCTGTATTCACAGATTATATTTCCAGCTGTACCCTTCCTATACCCTATCTCTCACTTGATCACTTTACTATTCCGTGTATTTATACCAACTGAGTTGGGGAGGTCAGGAGGTGGATTCTTTGAATATCGTTCCAGTCATGAGGAGCTGTTGCATTACGGTTTGTGACAATGAGACCTAGTCTGCCACTGGGTTTTCCAGCCGGTAGACCCAGAGCTACTCATGGGTGCATGAAACAACTATTTCTGTGGTGTCTAATTAATTTAAAAATAATTTTGGCCATGGATAGCATCGGAATAAAATACAAAATATATTTTTGTGGTATTTCACTTTATTTTCATGTGTTGAATTCATTAAATGCCTTTGTTGGATGTGTGTGGTTGTAACTTGCAAACCTTTTTAGCCATGTGGATTTTCGTTTTTGGCATTGTTGCATTAAAGATGTGTTGTTTAGCAAGCATGACTTTGTCTGGCCAGTGTGTGAGTGTGTTTGCAAGTAGGCCAGCAATGCATTTGCCTTGGTTCCCAAGGGCCATGTGGTGGGCCATTTTGTAAAGTCTGTGTCCTCCTTAGACCTGCGTGTGTTCATTGTTTTCCAGTACTCCTGCTTGTTGTTGTTGTGATGTGACCATGTGGCTGGCGGCTATTTTGTGAAGGTAGTCAGTGTGATTTTGCCATAGGCCTGCATGTCTTCCCTTTGTTCTCCTTGGCTTATTGCTTCTTGTTGTGGCCTGGCAATGAAGCTGGCAGCCATTTTATGTGTTAAGCCAGTGTGCACCTTTGCCTTATGCTTGAATGGATGGTTGATCATTGAAATAAGCAGCTTAATAAATTTATATTTAGATGCTTGAGATTAATTTTTATTTTTTTATTTATTTATATTTATTTCTTTATTTCAATTTCTCAATTTTAATTTTCATGTTTAAATTTTTCCAATGTATTTAATTTGAAAAAAGATGAATTGTCATATTTTTTCAATTAAATAAAAAAAATGTTTTACATGTTTATAACATATATATATTTTAATTTAAGTTTCAAAGTAACATGATTTGGCATCAATGAACCATTAATATTAGCCCCATGTCTGCAATATGACATACACAACAGTATTCATTGACTAGGGCTTGTTCCATTCCATTGTCATTTGTCAGCTTCAGCTCCCTGAGTGCTGCATCCATTCCCTACCAAGCGATGCACAATGCCAAACTGTTAAATTTGTATTTTTGTTGTTCTTCTTCTTTACTGTCCTTCCTATGTGTACTGGACTGTACAGCACACCATGAAAGCCCGTGTTGCTGTCAAAGTCTCACAAATGGTTACACTGTATTCTTAATTTTTTTAATGACTAAGGTAACACTACCAAGTGTGACCACACACTAAATTATATACTATAATATTTGTTTGTACTAGTAATTATTGAACTACAACAATGCCACATGTCACTAATGTTCTTGCTTCTTTGCTTTTTAGGTGCACAAGTGGAGGAGACAACATCACCCATTGTGCTACCAGACAGAAGGCCTCCGCCATGCGCAAGACGTCACAAGACGTGTGACCACAGACAT
This sequence comes from Lissotriton vulgaris, assembly GCF_964263255.1. Lineage (NCBI taxonomy): Eukaryota > Metazoa > Chordata > Amphibia > Caudata > Salamandridae > Lissotriton > Lissotriton vulgaris. The sequence goes on from NC_141691.1 coordinate 1,572,678,900, forward strand.
TGCGCCAACTTGTAAATCTAAAACAAATGCTGCTGCGTGCTCACAGCTTCAAGATGGGCCCAAAGAAAGGTACCAGTAACAAGAAAGTCAAACTTGCCAGTGAGAAGAAGAAGGCGCTGCCACTTGCCACCACTGGTATGTTACCCAGTAACTTTTTTGGGAAACCAAAAATTGCGCCTGCAGCAACGATGTCTGGGAAGTAAGCTGAGAGCAGCACCACCGTATCAGCAGACCCACCCCACCAACCTAGGCCCAAGCCAATGTCTGTTGCAGTGGCAGCCAGTCTAATTATGACAACGCCGATGAGCAGTGACGTTGAAATTGACTTATCGTTATTGCAAAGTAGTACCCAATCAATGCAGGAAACTTAGATAAGTTGGCAACAACAGTCGCATCCACCACCAATAGTTGTAGTTCCTCCAAAGTTGGGGAAGTTTAGGAGATCGAGGTTCATGCTGAGGAAGGAGAGCAAGCCCCTCTATCAGAAGATTCATTGTCTTCCAGATCCCCAGCAAGGAAAAGGAGGGTTGGTCCATAGATTTCTTCTCCAAGCCCCACTGATGATCTAGACACTACTTGGATCCCTCCTCAGTCTGATAGTGAGAAACGCCACGCCCACAAGACAAGACTAGGGAAACAGATGGTTCAGGCAAGCCTTAGAGTTATGTAGGTAGATGTAGAAGAAGAGGATGATGACGAGCCAGTCATCAGTTGCCAAGCCAGTGATTACATGTGCATCACTGCACACTGCATCCCTTTTGTGGGGGTTAGAAAAAATATATCTGCAGGTGTTGACACTGCTGACATTTTTAATGGCGCTTGGAAGCATGCTACAGTAGCCATGTTTGCCATGGAGAAATCCCATACTGTTGCAAACATTTTGGAAGACTTTACACTAAGGTCTTTGAATGGCTGTGACCAAGGGGGCTTAACATTGGTTTTGTTGCCACGGACAATGGCAGTAATATAGTTAAGGCCATGGCAGATGGTGGTTATTTCAGGGTCCTGTGTTTAGCGCATTGCATTAACATCATTGTTCAAGACTTTCAGAAAAATGGAGACTGAGTCAGCAACCTACTGACCACCTACAGAAGAATCTGCACACATTTCAGCCATTCTTTTAAAGCCCGGAAGCAGCTGAGGATCATTCAATGTGATAATAGAATGCCAGTTAAACCACTCATCCAGGAGGTGCCAACACGTTTGAACTCAACTTATTACATGTTTGAACATCTGTTTGAGCAGTACAGACCAATCAATGAATATGTCATGCAAAGAGGGGATGCAATTGTTAAAGACATGATCTTTGAGATGAACCAATGGGGCTTAGTTAAATGCCTGACAGAGATGTTGTTTCCTTTTGAGGTCTTCACATGTGAACTCATCAAGGAGGACTGTATAATGGGCCACGCTATACCAATGTTGCACATGCTACAGGAAAAGCTAAAGGAGTTGTCTGCAATATGTGCAGGTGTGGAGGAAAAAAAAGAAGCAAATGAGTAAGTTGCGAGCTTAATCCTTCACTTATCTGAATTTTGAGGGTGCAAAGAGGTATTGTGTCAACCAACCATTAAATTTGTGCCACAATTCTTGATCCACAGTACAAACCCTTACTGGACACCTTCATTCCTTTTTCAGACAGGGATACTTGCCAATTACAAAACTTGGATGGCTGTGCAAGCCAGTCAGCTAGAAAAAGAATGGCCTGGAATTAGAGGCCCATTTCTCCAGGGCACAGCAAGTACTGTAGACCAGCCTTCAAGTTCAACTTCAGAGCCAGATGTCAGTGTAGTGGCTCACAGCAGCCAAAGCCACCAACAAGAGCAAAAAAACATCAACAACAACAAGAACATGAGCATCAGCCCCAAAATTAGCAAAGGAATTTGCTACTGGTAGGGCTTAAGTACAATGCTGAGGCAAAAGCAAAAGAGGCTGAGCGGAGCATCCATGACCATAGAGCGGATGGTACAGGCCTGTCTGGATGACCCAAACATGGTTTACTTTGTTCAAAACCCATTGCTGTATTGATATGGGAAACGGCACAAATGGCCAGTAATGACGATAAACCATCTGGCTTGCCCTGTAGCAAGTGTCTCTGTTGACTGTGTTTTCAGTGCTGCTGGAGCCCTTCTAACAGTGAGAAGGACCAGTCTCTCACCCCAAAACGTGGAGAGGTTAACCAAAATCAAAATAAATCAGCACTTTATACTACCGGATTACTCCATACCTGATGCACCACAGCAGGAAGAGGATGACTGCGACTCAGGTCATGGAAGTAGTGTGTTAGGTGACCTACTTCTGGGCGAACCCCCAGAGTTTGAGGATGAGCTCTACCTCCCTGACAACTAGGCTTAAAGTTTTTAGTTACTTTCTTTCTTTCTTTGATATCCCCAAAAAAAAGATATAGCTATGGAACATGATCATTAACTTTATTATTTGTGTGTGGCTGGTTGACCAATCCATCCCCACTTTCTAACTCTTAGACACATTTTATTCCCGGATTAGAGTTGCAATGGTGTGCAGTGAAGAAGTCCAGACTTGCCTAAAGCCATTTCCCTCAAGTCAGACATTTGATGGAGAATAATACCACGCACTACGCCATGACATAGGTATTCTTTAAAACCATGAGGCGTTGTTTTTACTCTTGACCCTGGACAATACTGAATAAACATATTTTTTGTCACAGGAGCCAATTTTATTCACTTTTGTTTCTTTTTTCACGAGCACTGCACTCCATCGGTCCTACCTCTGAAATACTGTGGTTCAGAACAAACACCTTCCAGAACCTATCTCCGCATCATTACCAGGTGCATTGGGAGAAACTATGGTTCATGGTTTACATCCCACATGACGACACTCCGCCAATAATGGTGGGCTGATGGGAATTCTTCTAACCCAGTATTATCACCGTAAGGACATGTTGGTGTAGTGGTCTTTTTGGCATGACACAACACGTAGGTAAACAATCTGACCAGGTAACTCTTGTTTGTCTTCTCGGTTGATAAAGGGGTTCGAGCTACCGTGGTCATTAAACTCCCCTCTTGACCCCCCCACCTTCTTTTTCTAGTATTTGATGGAGAATGCCAACAAATAAGCGTCTGCCTCTGGGCCCTGACTATCTATCTATTCCTTCCTCTTAGCCTATAGGGACTGCCCACCATGTGAGATAATATTAACAATGTGATTTACAGCGAAGTAATGAATGACTGGCATTCTGCTATGTGCCACCAATCGATCACTATGAGCACACCAGAAGAACAGGTACATGATGGCATGCATTGCACGCTGAGTGATTGTTGTGATGACAACTTGTGAATGATGAGATGTCATCAGCATCAATCATGTGTCTGTCAACTTGAGTTGAGAGACTTGAGAAGAAGAGATGATTCTTGTGATGGCAGCAGGCAGTAAGAGACTGGTGGATATTTCTAATGCGTAATGTTTTAATGATGATGATGATTGAGATTCACAATCTTGTGGTGTCCTACAGACGGCTGATCAATAATTTTCCTCTGAAGGTTATTTTTTTCCTTCCCCTTTGAATGATCGGATAATGAGATTCCTTCACAGGGTCCATCTCATACTGTTTTAAAAAATATATATTTTATGCTAACTTAAGCTCCTCAAAAAATCAGACCTGACCAGTCACTAGTTAATGCAAAGCTTGCAAACACAAATCTAGTCGACTCTACTCTAGTCTACTCTACACACAAAAAGTGACTCCATTAAGTCAATCTTTCCCTTCTGGTTGTTCAATAACAATATAGTCCTACTACAGGCGGATCCATTGCATGGAGTCTGGACTCACTCAGGAGACTGTTAGTACAGAGTTGGACACCATACTCAGAGTCTGAGTCAGACTCTGGAGGATCAGGGATGATGGAATTACTCAGGGCGTGAGTGTGAGCGTGACTACTTCAAGAACTGCCACCAGAAGATGTAAGTTTTCAAGTTAACTGAAACCAACCGATTTGGATGATGATGACTTTGAAGGGGCCTAAAAGTAAACAATCAATCAATCAATCAATCAGGAGTTTGTTAAAGCGCAACTACTCACCCGTAAGGGTCTCAAGGCGCTAGGGGTGGGGGGTGCAGGTTCCATTCCATCAGAGAGGGGGTCTGTCGAAGAGCCAGGTTTTGAGGTTTCTTGCGAAGATGGGGAGCGATGTTGTCTGCCTGAGGTGGAGCGGAAGGGCGTTCCATGCTTTGGCCGCGAGGAAGGAGAAGGAGCGGCCTCCCAATCTGGTCTTTCTGGTGCGGGGGACCTCGGCGTAGGAGAGCTGGGCTGATCATAGGGTCCTTTGGGGTGCGTGGAATTTGAGCCGGCTGTTCAGGTATGCTGGTCCGGTGCCGTGGAGGGCCTTGTGTGCGTGGGTGAGCATCTTAAAGGTGATTCTCGCCTCGACGGGGAGCCAGTGGAGTGTGCGCAGGTGCTGGGAGATGTGGCAGTGTTTTGACAGGTTGAGCACCAGTCTTGCGGCGGTGTTCTGGATGTTCTGTAGCTTGCGGATAAGGTTTTTGTTTATACCGGCGTAGAGTGTATGTATGTATTGCGACTTATATAGCGCACGTATCTCCCGAAGGCATCAAGGCGCTTGCCTTGGGAACCCGTCCTGGTTTTTTCCCTGTGAGATAACCCCTACTGGCATCCCCAAGGTGAAAGCCTGGCATCCCGCAGCGGGTGGGCCGCCGTAGTAGAGATTAAGCAAGCTATTGCCCAGAGTTGCAGTGTGGGACCCCATGATTAGAGTAGGCACCGAGGCGAGAATTATTGAGTCTGTGGAAATTTTTGGGCTCAGGACCCTGCCGCGTCAGGAATTGAACCCTGGTCCCGGGCCAGACCTCTGCATCAGGGTCTGCCGCTCTAATCAGTGAGCCACACTCCTCCACTAGTACGTTGCCGTAGTCGAGTCTGCTGGTGACCAGGGCGTGAGTGACTGTCTTTCAGTGTTCGAGGGGGATCCATTTGAAGGTCTTACGAAGGAGGCGGAGGGTGTGGAAGCAGGAAGATGAGACAGAGTTGATCTGGCGGTCCAATTTGAGCTCGGAGTCCAGGATGATTCCCAGGTTGCGTGCGTGGTCTGTGGGGGTTGGCGTGTTTCCGAGGGCGGTGGGCCACCAGGTGTCGCTCCAGGCGTCAGGGTTTGGGCCCATGATGAGTACTTCTGTTTTGTTGGTGTTTAGTTATAGGCAGCTGTCTTTCATCCATTTGGCGACGGTTTCCATGCCTTCTCGAAAGTTGCATCTGGCGGTGTTGGGACTCGTTGCATAGGGAGAGGATGAGCTGGGTGTCTTCTGCATATGACACGATGTGAAGTAGTGTGGCTCACTGGTTAGAGGCGGCAGACCCGAGAGCAGAGGACGGCCCGGGACCAGGGTTCGATTCCCGGCGCGGCAGGTTTCTGGACCAGGGTCAGCGGACTCGATAATTCTCTCGCCTCGGTGCCCACTCTGATCAGCGATCACACTCGGCAACTCTGGGCATTAGCTTGCCTCATCTTCACTAACGGCCCCACCAGACCGCCGGGGATGCCTGGTCTCACCCTGGAGATACCCATTAAGGGACCATCTCTCAGGGAAGCCAGGAAGGGTTTCGCAGCGGTCGAAGCGCCTTGGGACCCTACGGGTAAGTAGTGCGCTATATAAATGCCTATACATTTACATTTACATTTACATGTTGAGTCCGTAGGTTCTGACGATGGGGGCAAGTGGAGCCATGTAGACGTTGAAGAGCGTCGGGCTGAGGGAGGAGCCCTGGGGGACTCCGCAGGTGGTAGGTGTGGGGTCTGAGAGGAAAGGGGGGAGTCTGACCCGTTGCGTCCTGCCGGAGAGGAAGGAGCAGATCCAGTTGAGGGCCTTGTCCTGGATTCCTGCGTCGTAGAGTCTGCGTATTAGGGTGCGGTGGGAAACTGTGACGAATGCCGCTGATAGGTCTAGGAGGATGAGGGCTACTGTTTCTCCTTTGTCCAGTAGGGTGCGGATGTCGTCTGTTGCGGTGAGGAGGGCGGTTTCCGTACTGTGGTTTTTTCTGAAGCCGGATTGGGAGGAGTCGAGGATGTTGTGTTCTTCAATGAATGTGGCGAGTTGGCTGTTGATGGCTTTCTCGAAGACTTTCGCTGGGAAAGGGAGCAGGGAGATGGGTCTGTATTTTTTGAGGTCGGTGGGGTACGCTGAGGGTTTCTTCAGGAGGGGGTTGACCTCGGTGTGTTTCCAGTCATCGGGGTACGAGGCGGTCGCCAGGGAGCGGTTGATGGTGTGGCAGAGCATGGGTGCGATGGTGTCAGCGGCTCTTTTGAAGATATGGTGGGGGCAGGGGTACGTGTGGGCCCCTGAGTGGATTGACTTCATTGTCTTCAGTGTGTCTTTGGTGGTGAGGGCTGTCCAGTGATCAATCGCTGGTTTCCAGGTGTCGGGGTGGTTGGTGAGGGTTCAGTGTGTTGGTTGTCTTCGTCGAAGTTGTTGTAGATGCTCTTGATTTTGTGGTGGAAAAAGGGGCTGAGTGTGTAGCAGAGGTCTTGTGAGGGAGGGATGTTGGTAGACTCGCTGGTGGGTTGGGCGAACTCCTTGATGATGCTGAAGAGTTCCTTGCTGTTGTGTGCGTGGGTGGAGATTCTGTCTTCAATTGCTTTTTTCCTCGTTTCTCTGATGAGTTGATGGTGAGCGTTGGTGGCGGCTCTGAAGTTGTTGTGGGCTTCTGTGGATTTAGTGTTTCTCCAGGCCTTTTCGAGGCGGCGGCATGTGCGCCTGGACTCTCGAAGTTCGGTGGTAAACCATCTGGCTTTCTTGGCACGGGTATTGTTGTTTTTCTTGAGGGGGGCTATGGGGTTGGTGCTGTCAGAGATCCATCTATGCAGGGTTCAGGCTGAGGTGTTGGGGGTCGTCATTTTCCGCGATGGTTGGGGTGGAGTTGTTGAGTGAGGAGATGAGCTGGTCGTCTGTGATTTTGGTCCAGTTTCTTTGTGGAAGCAGGTGCTGGTGTCTGTGGATGGTGGGTGTTCTGAAAGTGAAGTGGACGCAACAATGGTCGGTCCATGGGAGTTCGGTGGTGTGGCTGAAGGTGATGGAGTTTCCTGTAGTGAAGAGGGGGTCGAGGGTGTGTCCTGCTGAGTGCGTGGGCTCGGTCACGATCTGGCAGAGTCCAATGTTGTGGAGGTTGTCCGGGAAGCATATGGTGTTGGGGTCCAGTTGATTGTCGAGGTGGAAGTTGAGGTCTCCCAGCAGGGTGTAGTTGGTGGATGCGATGGCCTGCGGAGAGATAATGTCCGTTATGGAGTTGACAAAGGGTCCGCGGGGTCCAGGGGGTCGGTAGATGAGGGTTCCTCGGAGGGCGGCAGTGGGGCTGGCCAGTATCTTGAAGTAAAGGTGTTCCATCAGTTCTGTGGACTCGTCAAGGAGTGTGCTCAGGCAGAGGCTGGATTTGTGGACGATGGCGATTCCTCCTCCTGGGTGGGTGGGGCAGTACTTCCTGTAGATCTTGTATCCTTGGGGGATGGCGATGGCGATGGCGATGTCCGGTCCTGAGGTGGCGTTGGTCCAGGTTTCGGTGAAGAATGCTACGTCCGGGGTGGTGCCGTATTCTTGGCGGTGCTGCAGGTGTGCCGGCAGCGGTGACAGCTGAAGGGTCCATGGGTGTCGGCTGGTGATGCTAGCTTGCAGTTGTTGTTGCAGCCTGGGTTGAGTGTGTGGAGTACTGCTGGATCGTAGCGTTGGCAGGGTGGAGGTCCAGGGTTCCTGGTGCTGGTCGCGGACGGGCGCAGACGTGCTTGCCTTTGACGCGCCTTCGGTGCACCAGCGGCGCGCCATTAAGTAGGGGTCAGGGAGGGCTGGACAGCTGGGAGGCGGGAGCGGGGAGAGGAGCTGGATATGGCCGGTCGCGCTGGGGGGGAGGGGCCGCGGAGCAGCAGTGGCGGGGAAAGGTAAAGGGAGGAAAGAAGGGATAAAGAAAAAAGGGAACATAAGCAGAAATAAGGCACAAAAGAGCACAGATGCAGAAAGGTGAAAGATGGAAAGGGTAGAAAAACGAGTGAAAACGAGTGAAGGAGCAGAGGGAGAGAAAGGGAAAATGGGCAGAAATAAGGCAAAAAAGAACAGAGGTGCAGAAAGGTGAAAGATAGAAAGGGTAGAAAACGAGTGAAGGAGCAGAGGGAGAGAAAGGGAAAAAGGGCAGAAATAAGGCAAAAAAGAGCAGAGGTGCAGAAAGGTGAAAGATAGAAAGGGTAGAAAAACGAGTGAAGGAGCAGAGGGAGAGAAAGGGAAAATGGGCAGAAATAAGGCACAAAAGAGCAGAGATGCAGAAAGGTGCAGAAGGGTGAAAGATAGAAAGGGTGGAACAACGAGTGAAAGGAGCAAAGTGAGAGAAAGGAGACAGAGGTCCACTGGACCACCAGGGATGAGGCGCAGGAAAACCTGCGGGTGGAGGAGGGCCTCGATCACTAACACTCAAGAGTGCAGGGGCAGGGACACCTCACTTAGTGGTGGAGCTGCGAGGGTGGGAGAGCAATATCACTGACAATGAGTTAGTGGTCTTGCCAAACCTACACATGTCTGTGTAATGGTGGTGGTGGTGGTGAGTGTGGTGTTAATGATTGCATTAATTTTTTACTTAATTGGGAAAATCCTATGTTTGCTGTGTGTGTCTGTGATCAGTGCTGGCTGGATCAAATTTGAAGCTAAGTGGAGGATGGGTGGGGGCCTGTTCTAGGAGGAAATGCCAGAAACACACATTTAGCCATGCTGCCTCAGAAACAAAGAACTTTTGTTGCACTCCTTTATGCAGTTAAACTATCCCCCTTGATTCTTCAATATTATTATTTTTTTTATTTTTTCCTCACTCTGCAATAGAGTGTATCCGGAGTTATCAGGAACCCACTTCTCTGATTTCTGTTCCGTCACGACCCTTGGATTGTGGGGTATTCAAGCTTTGTGGTTTCAGAGAGGAGTCCCCTTGTGTCCTTAACACTTTCAAAATCAAAGTGGGGGAGCTGACCACCTTGGCCACTCACACAAGCAGAATGTTTGTGTTTCTTTTTTCTTTGCCATTGCATAATCATTGGAAATATGCAAGCTTAACGTGGAATGGTCTAAGTAACCTTTCAATTTACATACTGGGATCTTTCCCAAAAGTTATATTTCTTACTGGGTTTGCCTTTTCTATCCCATTTATTTATCTTATTTATGGAGGCCACCCATTCCATGTGCGTGGGGGCAACCAGCTTTATCCATTTAGTGCATAGTTCCCTATGAGCTAATAAGATCAGCATAAACAAAAGATTCTGTTCTTTAGATGTTAAAGGATTCACTCCCTCTTGGCTGTTGACCCCAAAAATAACAAGATCCATACTTACAGTTATTGGTCTTCTCAATACTGTTTCCATGATTTTACTCACTTCCTGCCAGAAGCCATTGATCTGGGGGCACTGCTGGAACATATGTTCATCATCCGCACCTGCTAATCCACATTTGGGACACACTTTCATATTTGGACCACTGAATTTAGATAGCCGCTTTGGTGTCCAATAGGCTCTGTGAATAGTAAAGAGGTGATTTCTCCTTAGAGCAGCGGATTTTGCAATTGCCCAGCATTTACCCATAGATACTTGCCACAGATTTTGGAGATTCAGCGATGGCAGTTCTTTCCCCCAGGTCGCTTCTGGAATTAGGAAGTTCTCCTCCCCTGCTGCAATAAGAGCCCAATACCAAGATGCTATTTCTTTTTTCATCTGGGAATTCTTTATCATGTTTTTTTCAATTATCTTGTTTCCGGTGTTTTTCTCTTTCGTTGTTTTTGCCCAACTAGTGAGCTGGTAGAACTTGAATTTTGAAAGAGATGCATTTGTTTTTCTAGACAGAGTTTCCCAGTCAATTATCTTGTTATCCACCATAAGTTGGCCCCAAACTTGAAAGCCTGCTGTCTTCAAAGGTTTCGCCAGATTATCCTTGAGGCATTTTGGGGTTCCTTGGGAGTCCCAGATTGGGGCGAACTCACTATAATATGGAATATTCAAAGTGCTCCTTATCTGGTACCAAAGTTTTGCCGCTGATCTTAACGTATTCAATTTGACTTTTTTAAAGTACTTTGGATGACCAAATTTAAATAGGAAGTGCCCAGTGTTTTCGGTCATTGCTTTAAGATGTTCTGGATACAGATCCAAATTGCTTAACAAGATCCTCATATTCTTGAATTGAAAGGCCCTATAATATTCAAATAAGTCTGGGCTAGCAATTCCACCTTCTGCTTTTCGTCTTTGTAATTTGCCCCAGGCTATTCGTGTGCTTTTTGACGCCCAAATAAAACTCGATAATTCCCTTTGTATTTTTTTCAGGGTTTCCCTCTTAATTTCTAAGGGTATTGCGCTAAACAGGAATGTGAATTTGGGTAAGATCGACATTTTAATCAGATTAGAGCTACCAAGAAAAGTCAAGGGAAGGCCTCCCCATGTTTTAACAGTCTTCTTACCTCCGTCGTTGTCCTATCCAGATTTAAGCTGGGCACCTTTTCTATGCTTTTGACCAGTTCTATTCCCAGATATTTGATCTTCTCTCTGGAAAAGCTGCTATTTACTTGGGTATTCCAACTTATGATTTCTGTTTTTGCTAGGTTTATTTGGTAACCTGATATCTTCCCAAACTCCTTTAAAGATTCCTCGATTGCATTGTATGATCCTGCATAGTTGCTAGTAAAGATCATCAGATCATCCGCGTACAAGGCTATTTTTTTTCCCATGCTTGATATATAAACAGAGTTATTTCTGCATGAGCTCTGAGCTTTGTTGCCAGGGGTTCAATATATAGATTGAATAAAATTGGGGATAAGGGACACCCCTGTCTGGTCCCTCTGTTTATTAGTATGTTCTCTGTAAGATTTCCGTTGATTAAGACCTTGGCTTTTGGGGCTCGATAGAGTTCTTTAACTGCTCCCTGAAAGCTTTCGCCCAGATTATATTTATTTAAAGTTGCGTTCAGAAATGCCCAATTCACTCTATTGAACGCCTTAGCTGCGTCTAAGGTTATTATGGTTAGTGGAATTTTTTCGCTTGTAGCTATATCTATGGATATGATGAGTTCTTGTGTTAGATCTTGCAGGTGCATACCCCTTACGAACACTTTCTGGTCTTCGTTTATCAGGTTACCCGCAATTTTTCCTAGCCTATTTGCTAAAATATTAGTGAATATCTTATAATCGCAATTAAGTAGGCTTATAGGGCGATAAGATTCGCATTTTGCTGGGTTCTTGCCTGGTTTTAACAAGATACTTATTGTTGCATCATTCCAGGATTCAGGAAGTTTCTCCTTCTCTATATAGATTTTATTTAACAGGTATGTGAGTGGGGAGGCTATGACCTCACATAATTTGGTATAAAACTAATACAAATAATTTAAAAAAAAGGAAGCGCATCCGGCCCAGCTGCTTTCCCTCTTATTAAACCTTTCAATGTTTCTACTACCTCCTCCATGGTAATCGGGGCGTTCAACATCTCTTTTTCCAGATCTGTTATTTCTGGATGTTCCAGGTTTTCCAGGTACTCGTTTAGATCCTCACTTGAGGGAAATATATCTTCTGTGTACAATGAAGAGAAAAAATCAGCAAACTCTTTCTTTATTACTGATTCTTCTGAGCTTGAGCTGGAACCATCTTTGGGGGAGAACATTGAGTATCTTATTTCTGCTTACTTCGTCTTTGTTTTCCACGCTAGGAGCTTGCTGCACCCCTCGCCATACTCATAATTAGCTAGATTGCTTACTTCCCATCTCTCTCTTACTTTATTCTCTAATACCCCTGTTAACCTTTCCTCTTGAATTACCTTATCCGCTACCCAATTTCGCTTTTTTTCGGGGTCGAGTTCAGCTTCTATTAATAGCTCTATATTTTGGATGTTGGAGTCCAACGTTCCTATTTCATGTTTTTTTTATTTTATTTGTGTGCCGCTAAGCTGAGTATTTCCCCCCTTATTACTGCTTTATAAGCATTCCATCTAACTTGCGAAGATGTTCCCTCTCTATTATTCTCAAAATACTCTTCCGAGTCTAATTTAAGTGTTTTCATGATTTGTGGGTCATTAAAAATAGTGCGTTCCACTGTCCATGTCCCTGCCACTTGTCCCTCGCCCAGGTGAACTTTAAGTAGAACGGCGGAATGGTCCGACAGTGAGGCTGGTAAGTGTTCTACTTTGGTGTCTTATCAACTATCATTTTATCTATCAGAAAGAAGTCAATTCTAGATTGTATGTTTAACCTTTTATTTTGGAATGTGAAGAGGTATCTTTTATCCCCTTTCTCCTTCCAAACATCCATCAGTCCCAGATCTCTTTTATAGATTCCCAGCCAATCCCTCATTTTAGGTAAATTTACTTGTTTCATTGGGGCCCGACGATTATTTAGGGTCTGGGATTAGATTAAAGTCCCCCCACCTCCCAAGTATAACTGGGGAATCAAATGACAACAATTGGGTAAACAGATTTTGTAATGGGATGGGGTCGTCTAGATTGGGCCCGTAATAGCCTGCTATGGTGTATGGTTTATTGTGAATTCTTACTCTAGTGATGGCCCATCTGCCTTTTTTATCTAACTCTTTCTGCTCTATTTTGGCTTTTACAGATTTCTTAAAGAGTATAGCGATTCCCTTTACAACACATTCCTGATCAGTACATACATAACTATCCACCCAGTGTAATTTTCGTATAGTTTCTTCCCATTCTTTTTGTAACAAGTGAGTTTCTTGTAAAATTATAATCTCACTGTCTGCCAACCTCAGATACTCCAGGATTCTTCACCTTCTACTTGGTATTCTAAGTCCGTTAACGCTCCAAGTTAAAATGTTTATATTCTTCCCCATCTTTTCCTCATTCCCTTACTTGCCATATTTCCATGTTTCCCTGTTGTTGTGTGTATCCATCCCTGACGTCTCCTTTTTTCCTTCTTGCCTTGTGAGGATTTTTTTCCCTAGTTTGCTCCCCACCCCTGTGCATTTTTTTGGTTTTATCTTTCTCGTGTAATAAAATAGCCCTCCCTGGGGAAGCCTTCCTTCTTTTCTTTCGGGCCTCATTTTAGCCCTTTTTAGCTCCGTGGTTGCCCCTTTCTTACAGAATAGTGCCCTTTTACCTGTGTGCTTATATTCCCTCCTATTTGAATTAATGCATCACCTCTAGTTAATATCGTTATTTTAATTGGATCTATCCTCCCTTTCTGGAATCAAAAAATTAAGAGTGTGCCCCAGACTCAATTCTCGCTTGGTCCCTCATCTGTTCCAGAAAATTAGCAACCTCAGCTGGCTCTCTTATATTGTGCATTTTGTTGCACCACATAATTTGAAGGGCTGCGGAAAATTTCATTTGTACTGTTGCCCCCAGGCTTTTTATTTCCTGCATGTATTGGCCTAGTTCCTATTTTCTGTCCTGGGTAGCTTTAGAGATGTCGGACCGAATCCTGAATGTCAATTTTCCTTGGAGTGAGGTTCGTTTTTTAAAGCCTCGCCTAAGATTCTCTCTTTGATTGTATATATTTTGAAATTTATCGAAATCTTTCTTGGGTTCTTTCTATCCTTTTTCTTACCAAAGGGATCTCGGTGCACTCTTTGAATATCATCCTCCAGGCCTATATCCTTCGTCCACGAAAAGTGTTCCTCGAGTAGTTGTACGACAAATCTTTTGATATCTGCCCCTTCATCCCCTTCCGGGACATTCAATATTCTCGGGTTGTTTTTTCTGGCCTGGTTTTCTGAGGATTCCAACTTTTCATTCATGGTCCTACCACTCTCTTAAAGCACTCTTATGTCTTTTTTATTTTTTTCCACCTTTTTGGATAGCCCCTCGACTGCAGACTCCACCTCAGTAACCCGATCATTCAGAGCATCCATCTTGGTGTCTAGGGCTTCACACACCTCACGAATTTTGCCTTGATTCAGCTCTGATACCGTGAACTTTGCCCTCATTTCTTCTAATATTTTCTCCAAAAATTGGTTTGTTGAGTCAATCACCGGGGCTGAGATTTGAGCTTGTGCTTCCATGGAACTATTATTGTTAGAAAGAGGGATCCATTGATTTGCTTGATATTGAAATTGCAGAGAGGCTACCTCCGAGGTTAAATTTCCTGCATCTGCGACGTTGTAACCATGTCATTGCTTTGGATAGATTCCATGCTAGCTCCTTCTATTATAGCGGGCTCTAGTAATGAAATATATTGTAGAGGCTGAGCAGGTCTCAGATTATCTACTGAGGTCACGTTTGTGTTTGCAGGCGAAGAGGCCACTCAAATTGCTGCAGAATGAACTACCACTTTTTTCGCTTGTCCCTCTCCAATTGGGGCCACCTTATTTTGCTCCTGTACTTTAAAGAAAGATCTGAGAGATGGAGTCACTCGCAGTAGAGGGTCCAGTGAGCTCCCGATCTTCCCTGTTTCTTTTGGGGTTTTCCTCTTGTTATAGAAATTATTTAGATCGGACTTGATTGTTTTCCTAGATTTTCTCTTGGTGCTACGGGGGGGCAATAGATTGTTTAGTATCTGTAGAGGTTGTAGCTGAGGATTTAAGGAATTGTCTGTTCCTCAAGCAGTAGCTTGATCTCCCTTTCTCCTGTTCTCTCTTTTTTATCATTCCTCGCTTTGTGTCTCCTCGAGTTGTGCAAGCGATACAGCCACTTTATCCTCTTTATTTACTGCACCGTTTACACCCCATTCTCAATTTTCTTTGTCACCTACTCAGTAGTGACAGTTCCACTAGAGTTTGTCATCCGCTTTTCTACTTTCTTTTGTACGGAACCCTGCTTTACCCCCTGAGAGCTCTCACCTCCACACATATGTCTCACTGCTGGATTCCCTTCTGTCTCTTTATCGAATTTATTATAATTCGAGTGTTCTGCTTTGCCTCCACCTCGCCCTCTCCTCGGTCGCTTACTGCTCTCCACACCCCCCGTCAACACCCCAAGACTCACCCTTAAACTTTTCTTCTCCAATTCATCCTTCGAGGAGTTTGAATCACCACCACCGCTACCACTGCTTCCGTTGCTCCCGCTGGTCCAACGATCCCCGCCTCCAGCCACCGGTAGTGTGCTGACACTACCTCCTTCGCCCCGGAACAGGAAGGGAATTTTGCTTGCGGCTCTCTGGCAAGCTCTGTGAGCCTCCCGCGCCGCGCACCACAGCCCCGTGTATGCCCTGAAAGGAATCTTCTGCTTCCCCAGGAGGGAGGGGGTAAGGTCCAGGATTCGAGATCCAGCCCGCTGGCTGCTCAAGGCACCCACTCCAACCCCCACTCGGTGAGGCTCCGTAAACTTTCCTGCTTTTCTCAATGGCTGCATAAAAGTGCGATGTGTTTTTTTTTTGATTTTCAGAGACGACCCCACTTGATATTCAGTATTTTTTAGGCGATGTTGATGGAAATATAATTGCTTATGAAATAGTGCATTTAAACAAGGGCATGTTCGCTGTTAATAGGGCATTCTTCCAATAGTTTCTCTTAGTCTCTTAGCAGAGCCACCACGGAGCTCCCGACCTAGCTACCTAGCCGGCCGACATCTTGCCAATAATATTTTTTTACATCTACAAGCCCTTACTCTGCGCCATACTGGAAAAACAACTCACAGATACCTTACCTTACCGAACCGCATCTGCCAGGCACCCAAGATTAATGGACAGTCCAAGAGGAATGCAGCGCAGACATTCAACTTTGAGTCCCAATTTGGCAATACAGTATCATTTTTTTTTCTCTTTAAACATTATAACTGTGTGTGTTGTTTATGTTTTTTTTACTCCTATAGATATTTAGATATTATTTGCTATCTTTCAAAGCCCACTACAAGAACATAATGTAACTTGGGTCTCTCTAGGGGCAGACAGAAAATGAATTTACCTGTACTAGTCTAGTACTCATCATCATGCATTAATTTCCTTTTCCTCCCATAACAGATTTGTGATGGTCGGCCACCAAGATGAATATGTGTCCTAATTAAGTAGTGTTTGTCTTTGTCAACCCTTTCCCTCAAATCCCCATTCATCAAACCCCTAACCCTTTTCCCCCGAGCTGTGTGATTTATTGGCGTGACTACATTAAATGTACTCCCTTAATTGATCACACCCTTGGTGGGGTGGACGTGGTGAAAGCAACATCAACTCAAGGAAGGGCAGGCAGGGCGAGAATCTTTAGTTCTGCTCTAAGTATAACTATAGCTAACACTGGCAATATATAAATTAGATTACCCACCCATGCAAAGACATGATTCAATAATACCATTTTTTTCAGAGAATCCTAATTCATCATAATTGCCAGTATCATCATCCTTCCAGCACTAAAGGTTTCACTTGTCCACTCCACTTCATAGCTCAAGTCGACTACAGTTTATAACTTGTACTAGCCCACCATTTTTTTTAAATGTAATTTTACTTTAGCATTGCTTATCGTGTTTTTCTTGTTTGGTGGTTTTCTTCTTGTGTACTGATAGACGTACTCTACTCAGTCTAGCTAGTCTCCCTCTGGTGACTTCCTCAAGGTTTTTGCAAAGCTTGCATATCAAACGGCATTAACTAATTGTGTATATTTAATTATTTAGTTCCCTGTAATGAATATTCCTCATCCTACAACCTCACTGCAGAATCTGGTGCTTCTAGTATTCGACTAGTCTGCTAGCATGCTCCTACTGTCTACTACTAGCACCACCATGGCACATTGGGAAGCCAAGCATGCAGCCATCGCTTTGCCTAATCACAGGTAAGAGAAAAGAAGTATGGAAGATTCATTCAAGGGGCAATGATCTCTATACTATGGAAATTAATTCACACACCCACACCCCTTCCAAATCCATTGGAGTTAGTTGCAAACCGCATAGACTAGGAAGAGAGGCTGACAGTAGTAGGAAAAATGAGGGCAACCGCATCTTTTTGTTGGTGTGTTACACTATCAGCAGATTTTCAAAAACTGGCTGCGGCTTTGCATCAAAGGAAACAGTGCGAAGAAAAAGAGTAGACCCAATAAAAATATTTATATCATATGTAAAACTATAACTTTTTTCCCTAATAAATGAACTAGAATGAAAGAAATCAACAACACCTGACCCACCCCTCTCCCTAACTCCAACCAATATCCAGTAAAAAGTCCAATTGTCCATAAAAATTCAACTGTCCATAAAAAAGAACACCCAAGTTTTCCCCAACACCCACACTCTAACCCTGTCCCCAACAAGTTCCACCCACTAAAAAAAGATTCAAAATGGGGCAAGAGAGGTCTATCATCTAGCGGCGGGCTAGGAGACAGATCTTTCGCTCAAGCTGGTAGAATGCGCCTCCATCCTAGACTCTAGGCATGCCATCCAGAGGAGCATGTGGCGTTGAAAGGCTTAGCATGAACAGGGGGAGCAGCAGCAAATGACTTGCAGCAAGAAGCTGCCAGACTGTGGCGCCGTACCACCTGAGTCACTGGGTGCCCTGGATGGGGCCTGGGGCATTAGAGGCTGCAGATACTGCCTCCTCCTCCTCCTCCTCTACCAGAGCACCAGCTGCCAATATTCTGCCCTGATGTTCTCCAGCTTCTGTTGCTGGGTCTTGGCTGCTATCTCCTGCCTGTTGAGTTGAGAAGGAGTAGCTATATCAAGAAAGAAAAAAGACAATTGTAACCAATGCTCTTAGCAAAACAGTAATACATCAAATTGTACACATACAATGATAATGGCACAGTAGCACCAGCAGTACATAACATTTGTGGTATCATCGATTCCTCTGCTCCTAATTAAAAAAAAGCATTCCTTGTTTATTCTTCTCAGGGATTTTTCCATTTATCATTGCATTGTTATTCTAGCAAAATTTTTATTCTTCAATCTTGGCTTATCTACGTTGGCAGGGTTTAATTTTCTATTGCATTTTCTTCGTCCAGTCTTTGCCTATGATTGAATACCATCCAGGCATCCATCCATCCAAGCATGGCTATTATTCTCAACAAACCTTTCATCAACATACATTTGTCAATTAACCACCAATGCGTCCTTGCTTGCCTTTGAGTTTGACCCATCAACCCCCCTGAGGATTCCTTTCACCCATACAGTTTCACCCAGCCAGGCAGGTATCCTTTCTTTCACCTTTCACCCATCCTTCAACCACCCAAGCATCCTATCAACCACCTATATGCATCCCGCACCCCCTTCACCCACGCATTCTTCTCTCCCAGTCATATATATTACATGTTACCCCATCTTCCTTTTTACATCCTTCTTTCCCTTTTCCATTAACCCATCAAGGTCTGACTATTAGTCTTCTTCATAAAACTTTCTCTGCTGCGTTGAACAGAAGAGGCCATTAGTTACTCAACTCCTGCTAATGCTAAGTATAGGGTGTCTTCTTCAACTGTTCACAACTTAGTCTCAACAGTACAGTGTGCAGTGTTCACCCTTGCAGCGAGTGTATACATTCAATTGTCAATAAGCAAGGAATATGACATACCACCACCCGCCACTGCTGCTGGCTCACCCCCTGCAGCTGCTGCATCTGCTCCCTCCTGGCTAGAGTCGCCATCCCCGCTGGCCCCAGCACTGGTGGTTGGTACACCTAGAAAAAACATCACACATATTTTAGATGCCATGTATGCCTCCCCCTATTTTTTTTCACTAACAAGATTGAAAATACAATACATACACCACACACATCACTGACATTCAGGTATACAGAATATGGTAGACAGTATGTTCTATACAAAATAATAAAATATCTGTTTGGGTATTTTGTTGGTGGCAATTTTTTAAAAGCCTCTCAAGAAGAGGATAACACAAAGGACTGGACTCAGTGGCTAGAGCTCTTGGTGAATCTGAGTTTTTGTAAAGAAAAAGAGTGGTCAACTAGGCAGACAATTGGAGATAAGGTCTTCTTGGCTGGAAAATGTAATGGTGACTTCCTCCTCCTTCTCCTCCTTATACCTCCTTCCGGCCACGGTGCATGGCAATAATTTCATCAACAACTGCTTATAATATTAATAATACTAGGCTTAGACGAGAATAGGACACAATTTTGGGGTGTCCAACGTGACCATAATTTACTGATTGAACATGAGAAAGTAAAAGAAAGGCTTCTCATCTCAACAAACATGCGTAGAATACCTTCCTTGGGCATGCAACCTACACAGCAGAATAGAAGTACTACTGGTACTAGTAAGGACCAATGTGTTCTCTGAGTCTTTACAGTACCATCACTAGGCAGTTCGCAAAATAAAAAACGGGAGAGGGAAAGTTGACTGAAAAACTAGAAGAAAGCAAGCTACAGACAGACTAATACAGAGTCAGAGGCAGTTTGTGGTAAAAACAACAAACACTAGAAATATAAATAACTAAGTTAGTTGGTAATGCAAAGATAATAAGAATTTAGAAATAGATAGATTGAAGAGGATTTGGGGAAAAATAAAAATAGAAAACAGAAATAATTACAGTTCAAAATAAGGAGCAGTAAAAGTTAGGGAAATATCTATTACTATTGATACCAGGAGGACTTATTGGGGCCAGCAGAGCCATCTGATGTGGAGCGTTCCTTGCCCTGGAAGACAACTCCAGCTCCCGCACCCACCTCAGAAGACCTTGGGTTCTTGCCCCTCGATGCTGATGATCATGTGAGACATAATTAAAGAGACAAAAAAATGATTGGTGTTAAATAAATATTAAATATTTACTCCCAATTGTTTTTCTTTAGGAAACTGCAATTGCAATAACCTTGGCCTTTCCTGAATCAGATCGACTAGTAGTAGTAGTAGAGTGGTATTGCGGTCACGGACCATCCCATCTTATGTATTCCACAGTTCCATTCCGATTCCTGAATGCTAAGCCTACCTAGCCCACCTATTCCAAAGACTTTGGAATGAATTGCAAAAAATGATATTTGCTTCCAAGTTCTGATCTCATTTGCAGTCATCTCAACCCCCTTTTACGGGCCAATTCACTAAGCCTGCATCTAGTTTTTGCACAGAATGATGCATGCATATTGCATACACCAAATTAGTTGGTTGCTATTCACTCACTATAAGAACTACAAAAATGGTTCTACTAAGGAGTCAAGGACTGAAGTGAGAGGACGTGGGCCACTAAATTACTAACTAATACTAAGTAACTAACTAACTACTACTATCTTAGTGACAGGACAAATGAATGGAGTATGATAAGGTAGAGCCAAGTACCTGACTAGAATAATGATCACATCACGTGATAAAGTAGTTTTAAATGTAACTTACCTGCATGTGAGCAGCAGCATTCTTGCTATTTGGAAAAAAAAAATATTCGCAATAACATAGAACATACACTAATAATTATAATTAGCGACTCACCAAGCCCCGCAACCTCAACACCTCACAGGTCCAGCAGATCGTGCTCTCAGTCCAGGATATCGGACCACCGGTGCATCTGTTGTTTATGGTTGCACCGGACCCCAGAGCAGCGATATATTGTCTGGTGCACTCTCGCCCACCGCTGTTGATGCATCCGCTACCGTACCCAGACCCAGGCCTTCCGACTGCTGCCCAGTTGGAGAGGAGGTGGCGCTGCATGAAAACAAACAAGCGCTGGCACCTCCACCTCCAAAAACAAGGCCTGGGGCTTCACTCCTTATAGGCACTACCTTCTGCAAGCAAGGCAGCTCCTTTTTGCCCGGATTCCACTCTCTGCCTTGATACTAGGGGGGCCGGCAGAAAAGAAAATATAGAAAGTAAAAAAGGAATTTAGAAAGCAAGAAATATAGAAAAACAGTACAAAATGCAGTAAAAACACACACAAAGTAGCAAACAACACAGAATACACACTTAAGAAGACACAGGGGAAAAAAAGATCAGAAAAAAAGTTTTCAGAAAGAAGGATTGAAAAGATTAAGGCAGGAATGAGGTAGGCCCCAGCACCATAACAGAGAGAAGAAAATAATATGGCCAAGCCCATGCGTGACCGTGTGCTGCAGTTTGTGCGATAGTTCCACTAAACATGCAATCCACATTGCCATATGGCAGAAACATCACGCGATGGGAAGAACAAGGAACTACACCTGCTCACGGAACTCCACTTAGGTTTAGCTAGGATTAAATCTAACCTTTGATCTGAATTAGGTATTAATCAATCCCCTACTCCAAGAATCTGAGCAAATGGGATGTTTTGTGCACTTAACTGGGATGAGCGCTTTACTAGAAAGCTTTTCGTCAAGTGGCTGTAATCATGTGTAGTGTTGACAGCCGTCATAATGTTTCTATCTATCCTTGTACTGGAAGTAGTATTCGCAATGACAGCCAAAGTTTGCACTGTTGCTTTTGCGGCTCCATCAGCCATGGAATTACCTGCAAGGTGCATTCCTACACATTGATGAATCAAGGTGTGAATCACATGAGTCAGTGACAATCATTTTTCCAGCCACTTGTCCCCAAAGTGCTTTGGGCTTTATGGTGTACCCTTTGGAATCTCTTAAACCATTCTATCTCCAGTAGTGTAGACACTCATTGTAAGACTTGACACAATAATACGAATCGCACACTATGAGTGAGGGGAACCTGGGATCCGTATTCGCCACTGCCAGAATTAGAGTTCTAAGTTTTGCCATGTGTGCTGTGCAATCATCCTGTGCAGACCAATGTAGGTCTTTTCAGGGTAGAATTCACCATCCTGCATTCTACCTTTAACAGTGGTAGATGCTGCCAAGGATTGGTATTTTGTTTCTATGGCAGGCTGTGCAGAACAATCAGTATAGATGATATAACCATACTGATAAATAGGCATGACTTCATTAGTCAGACGGTATTCATTTTTATACTGCAGGTATGCTTGTGTTTGTAGTGTAGAGTAAAATCTATAGTCTACATCTGTTGCAGTGAGGGAGTTGGCTCAATGTATCCATCGTGGATGTAAAGCCGACTTCTTCAGAAGAATGCGCATGCGCGGGCGCCCGGGCATGCACATTTCTTGCGAGAAATGCGCATGCGCGAGCACATGCGCATTCGTCTGAAGAAGTCGGCGCGTCAACAGGGAGAATGAGCCCCGGGATGCTGCATTCAAAGTAAGTTCTTTTTCTTTTATTTTACTCTATGTAATATTCAAAATAGGGTTGTAGAAGAGGGCGGGAGGGAGGTGGGTGTTGGGCAACTTCGCCCCACCACGGAGTGGGCGTAGTGTTGCCTACTACGCCTACTTTGTGAAGCACGAAGTAGGCAACACTACGCCCACTCCGTGGGCGGAGCAAAGTGCTATGCCCAGGGTTAGTGCTGACGAAGAGGAAATGTAAGCAATGTCGATTCAGAGAGTGTTTGTTAGAAGTTGGCCTGGTATATAATGCTCACTAATTCTAGTGATCACTTTGTACCATGCCAAGCAACCCTTATGATGATCGGTTGTAAGTAAACCTTATAGACCAGTTATCCTAGTGGTAACGTGGACAAAGCAGTCTTAGGCTAAACTCTGAAAGGCATGTGAAGCCAGCTGTATTACCATACACAACCCCCTTGAATACCAAATGAAAGGACACCACACAGATATATATTGAAAATATATATTGATTTATTAACTAAAAGTATCCCCTGGACTCTTTATGAGCACAGAAGCACAAGCGTTAAATACAAGACAGTTTAAAATACACAAAAGTTGCACAATATGGATGAGCCCTAGGGGCCACCTAAACCATATACTAAGAAAGTGGTATAAGAGATACCAATCGGAAAGGAAACAGGCCTAGGGCCTTGGGAATCGCTGGAGCTGATCGGGACTAGCAGTGACTAAGTCGGGAAAGGCCCGCGGGACTCGGGTGCAGTGTTTAAAGTGCACGCACTCACCAATGCAAAGTCGATGGTGCGTAAAAAGTACAAAGTCAGTTAGTTCGGAACCTTCCGAGTGACCTAGAAAGCTGAAACTTGAGACACAGGCCCTAGAGATGTGTACCAGTGTAGGAACACCGGCGGAGCTGAGTTACCTCACCCACAGGAAGCGGGTGCACAGGGTCGAAGTAGTGTCGGGTTTCGTCACAATGGTCGATGGTGCTTGAAGCTGAAGATGCTGCAGGCGGCTCGTGGTGAAAAAAATTCCGGTGGATCCAAGGGTGGATCTGAAGATGTGAAGACCTGAAAGCAGAGGGGACAATGTTCAAAGTCACTAGCCAGTGACTACCGTGGAACCAGATTGGAACCAGGCGATGTCGGGTGCAAACAGGCATTGAGGTGTAGCTTCTCTCTGCAGCCACGTGGACACCGGGAGTCGAGGACGTCCAGGAGTCGGTCATGAGCTGTCCCACGCAGGCTTCTCGCTGTTGGCGGTGTTGGCAACTTGACTGTAGAAAACAGGCCTTGGCTAATGCAAGCCACGCAGGAATCGAAAAAGGCTTGTTACTCGGACCAGCAAGGTCTGAGCAGGGGCTCCTTTTTACAGGAGCTAGGGCAAGTCTGGAGCAACCAGACCCGCAGTGTAGTTTGTAGTTGTAGTCGCCAAGATGGCCGCTGACCAAGTGGCTAGTGGCCGGGATGGCGCGTCAAGTGGCACAATGCAAAAGGGCCCCACGCAGATCGTGGAGATGCTGGGGGGCTGATCTTCGGTGCAAGGGCTGCTCGGTGGTGGGGGTTCTCAGTCCCCAAAGCACAACATTGAGGATGCCTCTGGTGCTGCGCTGTCAGCTCTTTGGGTGTCTTCCAAGAAGTCCGGTCCCACGTCTCTCGGTGCCTCCACAGGTCCCTTCTTTGAAGGGACTGTGGATCAGGCTGTGAGAAGTCTGGGAGTCTGGGTCTTGTCAGGCTCTGTGCTCGGGCAGCAAAGCAGATGTTGATTCGCTGGTTGGTACCTGTGTTCACAGGGTGGCCACTCCTAGGCCACAAGGGAGATTCTCTTCAGTCTTCTGTGCAGCAGAATGTCGAAGTCCAGTCGTCTTCTTCGTGTAAAGTTGATTCAGGATGATCTGCTGTGCAATGGCACTGCTCCCACTCTTATTCCCAATCTGAGGGGTGGATCACCTACTAGGTCCCTCCTCTGGGAGGATCCAGGAAGGGGGGCGGTTACACCCCCTTTCCTTTGTCCAGCTCCTCGCCAGGCCTGGGTCTGGACCGGTTTGGACTAGCTTATGCATGGGGACACCTTGTGTGCCCCGGGCATGTCTCAATCTATTCAGCCCTGTCCTACCCAATACACAAAACCCTGTCTGGGGTGGTGCTCGCACCTCCCAAGGCAGGAAACCCTTTGTCCAAGCCTCCCTCGCTGGAAGGACTCCCAGCAGCAGGAGGTCAGACTTGTGTCTGTGGTGGCAGCATCCATTTTGTGATGCTGAGGCTCTGGTTAACTTTAATCGGGGTTAAGGCTACACACATGTCGTGTCCCTCTAGAAGGGTGGAATGCTATCCCCGTTGACAAAACTGTCGAGGGGATAGTATTCCAATTCGTATGACACCTTACTCGACATGTTTTGATAAAGCCAAACCAAAGATAGCATATAACCGCGAGGATTATAATCCACTTAAGAGTATATGGTATGGCAATATCCCGGAACAGTTTAGGGAGTGGTTCCTGACAGCTGCAGACAGGCTCAGCTCACGCTAGAGCACCATCTCACATATTTCCAAGCACTCTGCCTCCAGGATTGATGAGGCCTTCCATAGGAGTGGCTGATAGGAACATATGTGTCCAGTTTAAGGTTAGATATAGGGATACTATACCTAAGTAAGAGGTGATTACACCAACTTACCCCAGCTGAGTGATCAGCCAGTTGTGTCAAATATGGAGGCCAGGCCAGGGGTGGCACAATACATGCTGCAGCCCCTGGTAGGCCTTTGAAACACCTATGCCCTGGGTACCTAGGGTACACTGTTACAGGGGCCAATAAGGTGAACCAGTATCCAATTCTTAATGCACCTAGAGTGCATTGGCAGTAATTTAGAGAGAGAACAGCAGGCTGTGGGTCTGATTAGCAGGCCCACAGCCACATTAAGTCATAAACCAGTGAAGCAAAAAGCAAAAATTTGGGGTGACCATAGGATAGCAGACCCTACTCTCCTACAGTGTTATCCTGCAATGCCATGCAGGCAAATGCATGTTAAAAGTCATTATGTATAAAAGAGAAGGGAACTTAAGAAACAGGAGTATGTAAATAGTGATGTTTCTTACCAGGCCTATCCTAACCATGTGAAACCATACGTTCCATTCAGGAATTTAATATCTGGTGAAGCAAAGCTAGCCATTATTCCTAATACAAAAGATTTTGAACCGGTGACAGTTCCTTCAGCCATCTGGCCCCAAATCTGTGGAACTCTTTTATTCTTACAATTCGACATGCCCCTTCCGAAGCATCTTTGTGGAATAAGCGTTGTATTTTATGTTGGTTTTTAATGCTTTCAGATCACTGTGCACACCGCTCTCACAGGAACAGGATCCTAGAACTGGGCCACTTAATTTGAAGTAGCTATGCGCTTTACAAACTTCCCTATTATTATTATGATTGGGGGAAGGTGTGGGATACTAAAGAGGTGAAATTTACGATTTCCACTCCAACCTAAACCAATTAGGGGAAAGCGTTTGTCCACAGTTTAAATAAAAATCATAGACACATATAGCAAAAGCTAAAATGAAGTGTAAGAATTTTACTGTACCAATATTGTAAAATTACAGTCTAAAATTAGCTGGTGGCTCACATACTTTCCATCTATAGCTATAGTTCAAGTAGGCCTTTTATTAGAATAGAACCAGTCTATGATCTTGAATGTGTATATTTTGCTAAAGCAGCAACATTTTGATTACTGGTTTTGCATTTTTTTGTTCTTGAAGTGCTTTTTTTGCTGTAGCATGCTTTAAAGTTACAATGCTATTCATTATTTACCATTGCATGTTTAGTTGATTCACTTTTCTGTCATAATCACATGATGTTGTATTTACAGTGCACATAGGCTTTCTTATGGATGCAACAACATATTTTTACTTGCTCAATGTCAAAAGCATCTATTGTGCAAAGTTTTGGATGCATAAGTACAATCAAATCCTTCAGCACACACTACTATACATTTACATATCATCCATTCATAAAAACAACCATAGCCTTTTTTATTTCTTGCAATCTTTTGTTCAGTGTTATGTTCTTTAGCCCCTGCCATAGCTCCAGACTAACTACAAGTTGTATGCAACCCTTTGTGTTGAGGCAGGACACAGCCTATTCAAGTTTAGGTGGGACTGAGTACAGCTACTCCCCCATCCTGATAGTGATCTCCCATCCAGGAACATTTAAGCTCTCTATTTTTTGTCGCTATCTAGGAGGAATACACAAAGCCCATCTGTCAACTACACTCAGTCATGTGACCCAGAGACAGGCTCTAGCCACTAAATAACTAAGGCAGGAAATTGCCAACTTTTAGGGGTCAGTGGAAATGGTGGAATGTTTACCATTCTGCGTTACTCTTTGATGTGGAGTTTCAGCCAACTTATAGCAATCGCCGCATGGTAGAATATTTCTCTTGTACTGCTCCAGAATATGTGAGTTGGCGAGTGCGAGTGAGATTTGGTGTCTCCTAGAGCGATTTTCTACCTTGAGAAGTCACCGGAATTCATAAGCAGGTGCGGTAGTAGGTTTGCCTCTCAAGTACAATTGCTGCCATCTAGTAGATTTTCAACTAGAGCAACAGCAAAATCAACTCGAATGGCTTGCGCTCTTGTGCAACACATGATGCATTTGCATTGGCTGTTAGCTCTGCTTGCGCTACTAGTGCTAAATTGCAGCACCACCTAGCATCTCACTGAGTTTTTCCATAATTCCACATAATTTGGAGGAGTGGAACTCCTTGAGTTCCATCCACCCATATCAACTTTCCTAAAAGTTGCCTTTTTAAAATTGTAATTTAAAATCCAACTTCAACATAAGTTAGGATTTCTCATTACAATTCTAAAGACACCAAACATGAACTGGGTACCTGTAACCATTTGGAAATGACAGCTTATTAAATGTAATAAGGTAACTCCAATGTTATCATATGGGAGAGCTAGGCCTTGCAGCATTGAAAAAAGGCATTTAAAAGCTACTACATGTCCTACTTTTTAAATAAATTACACCTTGAAATCTTTGCTGTCCGGGCCATACCCAAGGGGTGACTTACATGTGTCAAAATGGAAGGTTTGGTCTTGGCACAAGGGTTATTTCGCCAGGTCAAAATGGCAGATTAAAAATGCACAAACAGGCTGCAGCGGCAGGCTTGTAACATTTAAAGTATTACATAAGAGGTTAGCACAATCAGTGCTGCAGATAAGTTGACTGGGGGTGAGTGCTTGCAATGTTTAACACTCCGTCCAACATCCCCTTTGTTTTTTCTTTGTTCACCCTAATTTGGCAGGATATGCCCAGACGTGGGTCCCTTGCTCACTTTGCCACTGGATTTAAGCTAGCCTGGCTGATGACGGCTGATTAGCCAGAAACCGGTCCGAGGATGCTTGTTTCCGGTCCAGGGAAGGCATGGCTTGGCAGTTCAGGCTGGACTGTTCCCATGAGGCACAGGGTCAGAATGATTTGCATGTGGCCATGTCTGAACTGGGGTGGTGGAGTGAGCTAAAGAATGATGATGGATTAAACCCAGATCAGTTGACAGGGGGTGAGTGCTTGCAATGTTCAACACTCCGTCCATCATCCCCTTTGATTTTGCTGTGTTCGCCCTAAGTTGACAGGGTATGCCCAGATGTGGGCCCCTTGCTCACTTTGCCACTGGATTCAAGCTAGCCTGGTTGATGGCGGCTGATTAGCCAGAAACTGGTCCCATGATGCTTTGTTCCGGTCTAGAGAAGACATGGCTTGGCTGTTTGGGCTGGACTGTTCCCATGAGGCACAGGGTCAGACTGATTTGCATGTGGCCATGTCTGAACTGGCGTGGTGGAGTGAGCTAAAGAATGATGATGGATTAAACCCAGATCAGTTGACTGGGGGTGAGTGCTTGCAATGTTCAACACTCCATCAATCATACCCTTTGGTTATGCAGGGCCACTAGTAGCATTTGATGTACAGGCCTTGGGCACAGGTAGTATCATATTACTATGTTCTTAGAAGTAAATTAAATGACATTTGGGTACAAGTCAATATTACTATGTGTTAGGGAGTGACCACATGTACTTTAGCATTGGTTAGCTGTGGTAAAGTACCCTGAGCCCTAGGGCCAGCAAAAACAAGATCAGTAAAAAATAATGGTGATGAAAGCAAATGGTTTGGGAGAAGACCACTCTAGGGCTGACAGGTCTAACAATATCTATATCTTCCTCCAAAAGATTTGTATAAATGTTATTCTCAAAGATACTCATTAATCAATCCCTGTGTGTCAGTGTGTCCTCTTCAATTTAATTTGAACTGCAGTTAATTCAACTTGTGATGAAATATATCCAACCAGAGACATGAAGCCCAGCATTAGACCAATTAAATCTAGTAATGTTACTATTAGTGAAACCTTGCTAACAATTTTACAGCATCTGTGCATGTAATTTTTTTAGAACAAAAATAGACATTAAGAGTGCAGGAAACAAAAATTAGTCTTCAAGATTTTTTTCAAAACAAGAACACTTTTTTCTTTTTCTTTTTTCATACAATGTTCAAAAATCATCAGACTTTTAAGGGTTTATTTCTCAGTTCATTCACTTCAGTTCATAGACTCAGGGCTCTATTTCTTCACATGTATTTTTTGTAAGAGGCAAAACAATGATGTACCTACAGAGATAAAATTCTTGTTTTCAAAATGTTAACAACTATCTGGACTTGCAAATATAATTGGGGATTAAATTTGCAAAAATGCAAGGTGACACTTCTTCTAGTTCATCTTCAAAAATGAATTGGCAACAGTTTGTGAAACTATAGACTTCCATATTTGACAATTCTTCTTCTTCAGACACAGATACCCACTCAGGCAAGGTGTATTTTCAGTTCAGTATTCTCTTTTTTGTTACTTTCTTAGCAACCGATGATTCACAATCATTTTCAGAACCAATTTCATTTATTTCTGTTTTCTCTCTAATTGAATCTGATCTTTCATCCTTCCAATGTCTTCTGTAAGTACTTTTTGCCGCCTTATGCCACTTATTTCCTCAATGCATTCTTTTGACTTATGTTTCTTTACTTTTGACTACTGCTGAATCTTTTTCACTCACTGATGAACTTGTAATTTGGTCAGCATCAGTAACTCAATTCACTGTGCATTGTTTCTTTGCCTTGAGGGTTCTTGAAACTCAAAGTTTCAGATGGAGATTTTTATGAGCTAGATCACAGATTATTTGTTCATGCTGCTCATGGATTTGAAACAGTTCATCATTCTGATAGTCAAATTGACATTGACTACTAGTACCTTCACTTGGATTTTCACTCTCACCAGCTTCACCAGTTTCAGGATTTATTTCTCTCCCCTGTTGATCCATGCTGCAAACTTGAGCTTGCCTCTGTGAATCAGTGCTTGTTGTCGCTGCTTTTTCATGCTTTATCTTTACTCTTCCCATGTGAGCTACTTAGATCCAATGCGGGATTCCAGCACACTTCACAACAGTGTTGATCATAAGCACAACTTGATGTGGTCCCTGCCATCTCAGTTCCTTGCAGCTTTTCCTAAAATGCTTCTTGATCAGTGTCCAATTGCCTCATCGTAGTGGATGATACTGAGTTTATTTAGTCAATCCTGTTGCTCCTTACAGGAGACATATTTTACCTCATTAGCGAGAGCTTTGCAGCAGACTGATTTGAGTGTTGCTAAAGGCAACACTCACAGCTCTGCCAACAAAAACTTCATGGGACGAGAAACCAGTCTTTTTATTTGGAGTGCTTCTAATACTCATGAGAACAAGAGGATGAGCAACATGGCATTCTAGATTCGCAGAGGCCAGCTTACTTTTGATTGTGCCATTCTTCTTCTCCATGACTCCTTATGATTATAGGCAATAACTACAATGCAACCTTTGTTCAATCTGGAATGCAACACATAATAATTTTAGGATCGCATTTTTAAAATGATTTTTGTGATCTGTCTGAATCGAAGTTGGCAATCCATATCATGGTATTAACTCTCTCAACTAAGAGTTTGGCCACTGTAATGCTTTCAATTTTTGGATAGGCCTTGACCCATTTAGAAAACAAGCCAACAATCACAAGAATATATTTAAACCCATTGCAAATGGGTATTTCAATTAAATCTGCTTTAAGTCTAGTAAATGGGTTTCCTAATTTACATAGATGGTTCATGACTACTAATATTTACTTTCCAATTGTTTCTCTGGAAAGTAACACACTTTTGGCCCAAATCATCTGCAACACTTCTGAATTTTGCATTGTACACTGGCCAGTGCATTCCTCCCTACATGTGTATGGCCATGTACATAACTGCATGGAGTCTTGGAGTACCTATTAATGCCCAGGTGTAACCCACAGATCATTGAAATTTCTCTTACAGCCAGTCAATTCCTATTTGTTTCTGTCATCTTCAGGTACATCTTCCTGAACAACCCTCAATTCACTTAATGTGGCCTGTTTGGGATTCAACAACAAACATTTGACATTATGCGCATTCTCAGCAGTTCTTACATTGGTTTCAGATTGTTCCTATTCTCAAACAGCAGTTTGCTAATTTAATCTCCAAGTTATATTTTCAAGTATTCAGCCACTTGATCAGCAGAATTATTTCACATAGTGTCTATGTTGTCAACAGCTTTGTGGGCTGTATATTTGACCACAGCTATTTCTTTAGTTTGTTGTACTGCAGCCAAAAGATTGAGAATATAGGAACTGTTCCTGATGAAGGTACAAGAGGACGTCATAAAGCGCCCTTGTGACCAGAACTGCCCAAAATCGGGTACCACTGCAAATCCATACTGGATGTCTGTATAAAACGTCACACTTAATTCATCTGCTAGATAAAGAGCCCTTGTCAGAGCAATGTACTCTGCCACTTGGGCTGAAGTAACATCAGACAAGCATGCTTCAAAGATTTCAGAAATGGAACAGACAGCATAAGAAGCTTTAGCACTCCTAGATCTTCTCCCAGACAAGAACCATCCTTAAATAAAGTCAGATCAGCCATTTCATCTGTTTTCTGGTCTTCGCTTGGTGCACAATTCCCACACATTAACACAGTCATGGAATGTGTCCTCATCATCACCTTCATCATTGTCTGGAATCAGTTATAATGTTGCGGGATATGATTGCTCAGTAGACAGTGGCTACTTCTGTAACCGTGAAGCTCTTCTAGAACCTCCAATAGTTAAAGAAAAATTTGAACGAATGACTTTTGTCAACACTTCTACCACCAAATCAAACCAAGTACAAAAAATTGTTCAGAAGCATTGGTCCATTCTTAATACTGGAGGAGACCACTTACCGCCCCCTCTATTTGCCTTTAAACGGGGTCCACACTTAAGAGGCAAGCTAGTGCAAACTCACCCGAAGAGCACAATATCTCGAGCAGTAGGCATGCTTTGGGTCCTTCCGGCAGTAGAAGGTCATCATCCTTGTGGCACATATGCTGCATGTCCCCAGACCAGAAAATCGTAAAGTGTAGATATCTGCACCAACCGCCCATGGCAGCAGAAAACAATTACCAACTGTAATAGTCAGAACCTAATCTACCTTATTACATGTCCTTGCCAACTCAGATATGTAGGAATGACAAAAAGAAAGGTCAAGGTCCGCATATCGGAACATAAAAACACGATAAGATGCCGCAAGCAAGCGACTCGCCTAACCTAGCATTTTCTAGAAATAGGACATGGCCCCACTGAGTTCAGTTGGATAGTGCTAGAACAGCCGTTTATTCCGGAAAATATTACAGATATAAGTAAATACCTGTTTACCAAAGAACAGAAATGGGTCGGCAATCTTAATACAGACAAAAATGGACTAAATGAAGACATACCGTGGATGTCTATATAAGAATTGAAAATCAAGATTCGGTCATATAACATGAGTTTTATGTATAGAAGAACCTACATCATGCTTTGACCTATCCTTTAAGACTACTGTCTGTTTAAGGCTTTATGATCACATGAACCCTCCATTCTGGTCATTAAATTTGGTCGCTGTGATAAGAGACTACATTTCCCAAGAGCGCACTGGTTTTTTCAATCAACTTTTTTTTTCAACCAACTTCATTGCCATCCTTCGGTGGACAATGTATCCTCGACATCCATGTGTCGATGCAATACGATACCTAAGTCCATGTCAAAATTTGCAAGATAGCAAGAACCACAATCAAGAATTAATTTTTTTTAAAGGATAATGCCTAGTTTTAGATTGTTATGGAGTACCCAGAAAAGGTTATTTTATGTGCCAGTAACAAGTTGTAGGGCAACGATTACAAAAGCGGCCATACCTACCTTAAAATTAAAGAACTTCGCTTTTCGATCTAACTATCACTATGGTAAACTACATTTCCTATGACTCTGTGCGGGCGATACTCCGCAATTTGATTCATATCTAGATCAACAGTGCTACCATTATATAGTAAGGGTCATTTGTAAGATATAGGACAACTGCCGAATATATTTAACAAACACATAGTTGGCCCTAAACTAAATA
The DNA here is from genome assembly GCF_964263255.1 of Lissotriton vulgaris. Taxonomy (NCBI): domain Eukaryota; kingdom Metazoa; phylum Chordata; class Amphibia; order Caudata; family Salamandridae; genus Lissotriton; species Lissotriton vulgaris. The sequence goes on from NC_141691.1 coordinate 1,572,711,360, forward strand.
ATTGGTGTAGGATTAACAACACTTAGCGAGCCATTGAAAAACGCGTGTGAAAGCATAGGGTATGATTGTAGTCTCTGAGTGCCCGTGTTTTTCACTAAAGTGGTTTGCTGTTACGACCTGGTGATTTGGGCTTAGGGTCAACACTTGGCCTCTCTCTCTAAAAAACATCAATAGTGCATTGAACAAGCCTGTGACACTCTGGCATTCATAATGATGATGGTGCTTCTTTAACATTAATGCTGTAGTTACATCATTTGGTAATATGTTGTGTCACATGGCGTGAATGCACCCTCTCTCTCCTGGGAAACTGATCAGAACAGCCAATCTTTTTTTTTTACCTCACAAACTAGACTCTTTGAGCTTATTTTTTATTTTTCCACAATCTATCATGAATAAAAACATCTAAATGCTGATAATAATAACAAAGCATGGAAATTTAATTACAAATTAATAAGCACTCTTCTTTAACAGTTCTGCATGTAGTCTCTTTGATTCACCTCTGATGGAGTCCTTCTATCGGAGTGTTCTTTGAGCAATTGTTTCTTCCCTTCTCAATAGAGCGGTGCTCCAACTACCTGAGCTGAAGCCAGGTGAGGTGATGCCTGTCCTCCTACCTAATAGGTAAGCAGGTCCTTATGTTAATCAAGGGATAATGTAAACATTAGGCATGGGCGGAAAATCCGTTCCGCTCGCGGATTTTGCGGATTTTCGGGAAATCCGCAATCCGCGAGATTTGCGAATCTCCCGCAAAATCCGCAAATCCGCGAGCAGCGGATTTTGCTCGCACTGTTCGCGTGAGTTCGCGTGAGTTCGCGCCCCGCGAATAAGTGCAAAATTGCAGAAATACGATTTTAGCAAAACTGAAAGTAACTACTTACCAGGTTCAAAAGTTCAGGCTCATCATTAGTAGCCATTTCCTGTAGTGCTTCATGAGGGGCCCCTCCAGAGTTCAGTTGCCAGTTGAAACTATTATGTGACCCTGCTCTGAACCTCAGAATAGTTACACATATGCCACAAAGGTCCTGAATTACAGCTAAGGGAGACAAGCAGGAGCCAGGCTGGAAGTTAAAATCCATTAATCAGCCCCTAATTCATTATTGTCAGTTGGGGCAGGGCAGGTGTTGTAACTAATTTTGCAACAATGAAAGCACTTAGCAAGTGCAAAAGATCACAAATCAGGGCGCACTAAGGAAGCAGGTGCCAGCTAAAAAAATATTCTGTGACACATTAATCAGCCCCAAATTAATTCAGGTCACTTGAGGCAGGGAAGGTGTGCTTTGCTTTGCCGAAAATAATGTACACTGGACAACCAGAGGGTGTGGTGATGAAACAGAGGGTGGCATGGGTGGGCCAGAGGGTGGCATGAGTAGTCAGAGAGTGGCAGTGGTGACAGAGAGTGGCAGTGATGAAGAAGAGTGTCCCAAACAGGCTGGACACGTAGAAACAACAAGTTCGCGAAACTTGCGACCCGACAGGTAAGTTCGCAATTTGCGAAAGTGTACAAAACCCTCGCGAACTGGCAGAAACACGGGCGAACACAAAAAAAAAAAAAATCCGCAAATTCGCGGGAATTCGCGGATTTTGCGGATTGCGAATCCGCAAATCCGCAAAATTCGCGAGCGCGAGATCCGCAAAATTCGCTCATGCTTAGTAAACATCCCTTCATGATAAATAAGTAAGCTTGAGATATTGTTAGATGTACTAAATATTGTTGACATCTTTTTGTTCTCTTTAATGTCCTGTTCGGGTGTGACTTCTCTTCTGGCCTATTATAAGCAGTTTCCAAGAGGAGGATTTTCCATGACCTAAAAAAATCAGGTGACATGGGTATTAGTTTTTTTTTTAATATCTTTTTCACTTTTGCAGTAGGGAATGGTCCTGACGAAAGTAGTGGAAAATTCCACATTTGCTGAAACATGTCGACCAACATCTAAAACAAGCAGCTATTTGGTAAATCTGATTTATTTTTTGCACTGTTTTTAACCTTGGAAGTTTTGGAGATACCTATTAAAATATTTTCTCTCCACTCTCCAATTTTATACATGCGCTTTATTTCACATTTTCACGAACTCACGCACTGCATACCAGTTACCCTACTACAACTTGGTCTTCTTGTACCTCCCACACTATACTTGCCATACTCAAATGATTGGCAGCAATCACTGATAACATCTAGTGGTTACCAACATACTTTCCCTGTTGTAGGGAGAACCCAAATGATGAAAAGGGCGGTACAGGACGGGTACTGATGGGTATTTTTTAAACCCTGGTGATACCATGTTGTGCTTATAGTATACACAGGTATGATCTCTTCTTCTTCTTCTTCTTCTACTTCTTCTTCTTCTTCTTCTTCTTCTTCTTCTTCTTCTTCTTCTTCTTCTTCTTCTTCTTCTTTTACAAGCTGGGCACACCGGTATCAGTTCTTCAAAAGATGTACCCATAGACATTTAGTGTGTTGTTACATGTTCATTCAATCAGGGGTTATGTCTATGTTGTGGTCTCTAAATATGCCCTGAGACCCTCTTCTTTAAGCTGTTGGTTTATGTGTATTTCTGTTTACAGTCTGTTTTTGCTCCCACAAGGATATTGTGTTGCTTTGGCTGTCATTTTATGAGTTAGCTTATGGGATTTAAAATCTCAGTAAAAAAGAGAAAGCAGGCGACTTACTTGCCTGATTGTCTCTCAGTGGTAAGGTAGTAGTTATGAAATTAAATGATTCAGACACATAGGTATGCATGTATGATGGATGCATTGCTAAGAAGATTTGCACGCACGTGTTTGGCACTGTCAACATTTCAAGGAGACCATGAAGAATCACATGATTAATTGGAAATGTGGATGCATGGTACCACCAAGAATTTTCAAGGTTAGGTGAAAGATGAAAGGTTTACTTCTAGTTGAATACATTCTCAATTGTTGTCCAGAACATTTGCTTAAGTATCCTTCTGACACCAATATTGGTTACAAACATAGGCTGGCATTCATAACAGAAAGGAGGAAAGCCAACCTTAGGTCACAGTTCTCTTCAAATCAATTGGCACAGATGTATTCAAATCAATCTCCTGAATCCAAAAGACTGAAGGGTGAAGAGAAACCTTAAAGATGTGTGTTTAATGGGTTTTGGGCTCAATGCCAGGAAATCAAAAGTAGAAGGCTGGCTGTTGGAAATGGGTCACTAAGTCCCCCCAGGAAGCCTACAAAGTACCAGAGACTAGCCTTGTGTTTGGTGAAGGACCGCTGAAGAGGATTTTTGCAGCAGAGAAGAACGTAGCAGGAGCTACTGGCTAAAGACATGCTGACTTGCAATGCGCCTTGGGCGGATAGATGAGCAGGTTCATCCCAATCTCTTGTTGGTTCTCAGTGAAGTTTTTAGCCAAAACGTTTCTAAGTCCCAAGATTTGGATATTTTTACACCTGCTGACTTATATGAAGAAGGAGAAGTTTCGAGATAATTCCATTTGAAGTTCTTGAAGTTTCCTGCTTCACCTAGCCTGGCTCCAAGCTTGCTGCATGAACGATTCAAGGGTCTCAAGTCATTGGTGTGAAGGCATAGCATAGCCTATTCAGATGCAAGTGGGTTGTGCCCGCTCCCCCCTATCCTGCCACCAATGGCCCATCCAGGCACACCCAATTCCTCAATTGTGTGACTGTCTGTGAAGAATAAACAATGTCCAAATGCCAACTACACCCAGTCATGGGACCCAGAAACAGGCTGTGGGCACCAAATAGCTAGGGCAGGAAATGGCAACTTTGTAGAAGAGGAATTTTCGAAATTGTAAATGTAACTTAAAATCAGACTTTTACCATTAAAGAGGGTTTTAAACTATAATTTTTCAAAAAAAGTAAATTCAGCAAAAATAGGAGGGGTAAAAGTAAAAGGTTTGGGTATGGCCCCGCAGCGAGGGCCAAGTCCAATAGACACAAGTCCTACCAGGGATGAATTTGTATGTTTTTTGCTTAGAAATCCTAAGGAAAAGTCAAATGGAAATAGACAGCACTGAGTGTGCCCAAGGCCGGTTCTCCAGGAAATAAAGTGAGTAACCTGTTAAATGAACCAATCAATGATTGCCAATGTGGGTGTTCCACCTAAACATTGAGAGATAAATATCTTTGGAACATAAAACTATGTCCTAAACATTGTGGTGTGTTGAATTTCATGTGAGATAATGTCAAAGGTAAGGATACCGTTTTTATACTTTAATTAAAATATATTTGATTATAATATTGTTCACTTACATATCATTGTATATATATTGTCATTGTTTTGTTTGTTTATGCTATAATGTAATTTTCAGTTTTTTACTTTCAATCTAAATCTTTATTAGAGAGTTAATACTAAATCGTACTTAGATTAAAGTCTGTAAACCTTATATTTAACAAAACTTAGGGGGTCATTATGACCGCCGAACGTCTGGCAGGCGGTCCCAGCACCGCAATGATGGCCCGCCCACCAGACGTGCAGTGGTCCCACCACACATATTAGGATGCACCTGCTATACTGGTGGGCACATCCTGGGCTTTTAACATTGCGGACAGTGCTGCTGGCTGCAGCATGGGACGCAATGTTAAAAGTACTTGCACTGCATTTCCCTGCACTACATGGCAGGCACAACGCAGTGCCTACCACTTTGATGCATGGAAATACAAGGGGGTACCCCGGGGACCCCCTGTGTATCACCTCACACAGAGGGGGCCCGCAATGGGCCCCCGAAACCAGCCTATGCCTGTCTTTTTGTGGTGGGATATGACTGCCACAAAAAGACAGGCGGAAAGGGATTTCGCAATCCCTACGGCGGTGCCTGCAAGGCCCCTCCGCTACGCTGCCCTGTGTCCTGGTTCCGCAAGGTGGGTGGAAAGGGACCACCTTGCAGAACTGTGGCAGACAGACTTTCCATCCACCACGGACACTTTGGGATTCCCACGTCCATACTAATTTGGCGGTGGGAATTTCTAGTGTGATCATAATGAGCTCCTTAGATATTTAAATGATTTATTCATGACTTTTTTAACTAAGTGATTAGATATATTTATATATATTATTTTTAATGTATATTAAGTGTCATTACTTGTGGAGCAGGCTGTTGTGTGTGTAGGGGAATGGGTTGAGAAATATTTTATAACTCTACAATTCATATAACATGTGATCTTTATTAATTGGCTAACTCTTTAATTAATTTTATTTACATTACATTTCTTCATTTAAGAAAAATAATGCACTTTTTTTGGCTTTTAATACATTATTATGAAATAATACATTACATTAGTGTAATAGACAAAAGTTCAATTGTTTATGAAAAAACTAATAGAATAATTATTATGAAATGTGTAAACTATACATTGTTTTCTGTTTTTATCATATTTTAATAATTTGATTTAAAGTGTATTATTTTTCAAACTTAATTAACTTTAACATGATATCATTTCCAAAAACGTTTCATAAAACAGTGTAATGAGTGTTTCACATTAACTTAATGAAATGCCATATATTATATTTCACTTAATATTAAAATATAAATGTATGGTTTTTGGTAATATGTATTCCAATGAAAATTGCAATATATAAGTACATTTTTTATGGTTTTCTTAGTTTAAAAAAATTGATTTAGAAATTATATCTGCACTTTTAAATAAATTATTAAACTTAATGTAGGTTTATTTTGTAATCACAAACTATTTATAACCTCTCCAGTATAAATGTTTTAGTTATTGATTGTGTGGTTAGTGACACTATGGTAAACATCAACACCCACATATTAAATATTTTTTCCAATTTGTGTGGTGCTCGAGTTAGAACAGTATATTTGACCACCCGACATCATTTTCCACAATGTGTGTTGGGTTGATGAAAGAATAATAAATATATTGAAATATGTATTGTAACAGAACACTTCTGCTCCTAGTACCCAGCTACATCTCTTACCACTCGCTGTATGCTTATCTATGGCCAGCTACAGAGCTCTGCTGTCATTTGTGGCTAGATTTCCCTTTACAAATACCTCATACATATATATTCTCCATTACGTTACATATTTTCCCAAATGTTTTGGGATTGGAGTTAGAATAGTAGACATATTACTCCCCAACATTAAACTCTTTCTGCAATGTGTGCAGGGCTGTAGTTAGAAAAAATAAAAATGATACCCAACATTAAACACTTTCGTCAATATGTCTGGGATTAGAGGTAGAATTATAAATATGAATATCCCAACATTAATTACTTTCTCCAATATGTGTTGGGTTGGAGTTATAATAGCAAACCTGACCCCCATTCCAAACAAAATGTCCTTATGCAATATGAGTGAGGTTAGTTTCAGAATAGTCCCTTGACCTCCCAAAAATTAAATATTTTTTCGTTGAATCAGGGGTTACAGTTATAATAGATATTATGACCTCAATACATGTCATTTTTCCAACAAACCATTCTAGAAATATTTTATTGATTAAAGATTTGAGTCATTATGTATATATTTGACTAATATAATGTATGGAGTACATTAAACATTACTAAGATAAAATGCATCATCAAAGCAAAATGCCACGGGAAATTCATTTTCCTCGATTCACTTTTATTTATAGTATTTATAAGTGTACAGTTGATTTTCAAAATCAATAAACTTATTACATTTATGTAAGGAATTGAAGAAATTAGGTTACATTTGTACAAACATTTTGCAAATAAAATGTCAAAATATATGGTATTTTTAAATATAAAAGAAATAGTAAATTATATTCAGTTGTACCATGATGGTACTTTAATATTATACTGAAAGAAATGCTGTTAAAAAATATTCATTATTTACATTATTTATTGATTACAAAATTGGAGGAAGCTGTAAAATATGTATTTTATTTAATAAAATTGTTCAGTTATTTTTACAACTAAATAAACATTGTTACACAAGGTTATATGCTTACATTAATTCAATTAATTGTTTTAATGGAGTTAGTCTTTTTTTAATTTCTATTTGGTTCACAAATATTCCATTTTATAGTCTCTTTTCTTCTTCAGTGGCAGTCAGCATGGACTTTTGGTCCAGTGATGTGACTGTGTTTTTGGTAATACCATTTTGTTTTACTGTTTCTAACTAGCAATAGTGGGTTGGTACGGTTGTTAGTAAGGTTAGTATGTTTAGTTATCCAAATTGGTTCCATAGATATTTTATAGTTTACTGTGTAATGTATTAGGTTGTTATATTTCTTTTGTTGATTTAGGATAGAACTATTAGGATGTGCATTTGGGGCCTCATTAGGATGGCGGACGGACCTGCGTCCGTCCGCCACCCCAGAGAAGGAGGGACAGTCCGCAGGGGCAGCGGCGGTCCCTCCGTGCAGATAAGGATGTGACCGCCACCCTGGCGGTCACATCCTGTTTATTTAACATTGCAGTGGGTGCTGCTTGAAGCAGCACACGCCGTAATGTTAAATAAACCATGTTTTCCTTTGCGTGCACGAAGCTGCAGGCAACGCGTGGTTACCGGCGCTTTGTGCACGCAAAGGCAGGGGGGTACCATAGGTACCCCCCATGTGCACCCCTCACCCCCCCTTTACCCCTGGGGCCGACAACGGGCACCCAAAGAAAAGTCTGTATGCCTTTCCACAGCGAAAATGCCGTCGTGGAAGGCGATCGCGGCGGAAAAGCGGCGGACGGAAAAAACATCCCCCAGCCATCCTAATCTGGCGGGGGGTCTTTTTTCTGTCCACAGCGCCTAATCCGCATCCTCCGGGCCGGCGGTGGCTTCCACCGGCCCGGAGAATGCGGATTAACCGCAATCCTAATGAGGCCCTTAGTTTGTATTGTTTGTGCTTTTATTTGTGGGTAACTTTTTTGTTTTGTGTGGGAGTATATATTTGCAGGTATAATGGTGTTAATTGGAACAAGATTTCAGAATGATTTGATACTGAAATTGTCCAAGCTTTGTAATATTTGGTTTAGATTTTTGGTTTTCCTGAAGTTTTTAATTAACAAATTAATATTTTCAGGTAATTTCAGGTTTTTGAGATTTAAAAAGGATGTGATATTGTTTTTGGAAGTTTTCTGCTCACAATATGGAGCTTATTTTTGCATTATTAGGGCTTTAATTTTGTGTATTTGTAATTGAGGATTTCAGATTAACGGCCTCATTACGAGTTTGATGGTGACGGAGCAGGGCGGATCACCACTGCCCCAATCCTGCACCTCCAATCTGGAATGCTACCTGTCTGCCAGATTACAAATCCAATCATTATCTGGTGGGCAGCGATGCAGTAAAAAGGCTCAATCAGCCTTTAATGCTGCCCCGCGTGGGACCATTAAAACGCATTCCAGTGCGGCATGAACTGTAAAGCCTATGCCGTGCTGGAACTCGGGGGATGCTTGCACACAGGGGGACGCAACATGTGTGACCTTGCATGATGTAAAAGGGGACCTGTAGAGCCCCCTTTGGTTCCCCACCACCAGCTTTTACAAGGCTGTGCTGACCTCCATGTAAGGCTGGTAGTTGTGAAGCTCAAAATATGCATGGTTGTACTGCAGCAGCACCACCAGCCTATTCTGAGTCCCTGACCACTGAGCCACAAGCAGGGAACGTAGTTCCCTGACAGTTACAGAGGTCAAATGGTGGTCCGACCACCAACCATATAGTATGACAGTTGGACTGCCGGTGTGGCAGCAGCTGGACCACCACCGCCACGCCCCCACAAGTCTGGCGGTCCATGGACTGCCAGTCTCATGATAAGGCCGTTAACATCAATGTATCTTCTGCTTCTAAATAGTAAGCATGTTTTTCTGTTAAATATATTTTGGAAGTGTAGGGTGTTATGGAGCGTAATTTCAGAATGATCATAAATAAAATGGATATAATTTTTAGAAATGTAATAAACTTTTGGGGAATTTTATTCAGCATGCTCTGTCATAATAGGACCCTGAGGTCATCCTGCTTGTCCAAAATGACAGTTCCTGCCATTGGGCGCGTAAGAATGGGAGGCCGGTCGTTTCATTACCTAGCCCCGAGGGCCTGGAACGAACTACCACTGTCCCTGAGACAGGCTACCAGCCTTCTTGTTTTTAGGAAGGGCCTTGCATATGGCCATGTCTGAACTGGGGTGGTGGAATGAGCTAAAGAATGATGATGGATTAAACCCAGATCAGTTGACAGGGGGTGAGTGCTTGCAATGTTCAACACTCCGTTCATCATCCCCTTTGATTTTGCTGTGTTCGCCCTAAGTTGACATGGTATGCCCAGACGTGGGTCCCTTGCTCACTTTGCCACTGGATTCAAGCTAGCCTGGTTGATGGTGGCTGATTAGCCAGAAACTGGTCCCATGATGCTTTTTTCCGGTCTAGGGAAGACATGGCTTGGCTGTTCGGGCTGGACTGTTCCCATGAGGCACAGGGTCAGACTGATTTGCATATGGCCATGTCTGAACTGGCGTGGTGGAGTGAACTAAAGAATGATGATGGATTAAACCCAGATCAGTTGACTGGGGGTGAGTGCTTGCAATGTTCAACACTCCATCAATCATACCCTTTGGTTATGCAGGGCCACTAGTAGCATTTGATGTACAGGCCTTGGGCACAGGTAGTATCACATTACTATGTTCTTAGAAGTAAATTAAATGACATTTGGGTACAAGTCAATATTACTATGTGTTAGGGAGTGACCACATGTACTTTAGCATTGGTTAGCTGTGGTAAAGTACCCTGAGCCCTAGGGCCAGCAAAAACAAGATCAGTAAAAAATAATGGTGATGAAAGCAAATGGTTTGGGGGAAGACCACTCTAGGGCTGACAGGTCTAACAATATCTATATCTTCCTCCAAAAGATTTGTATAAATGTTATTCTCAAAGATACTCATTAATCAATCTCTGTGTGTCAGTGTGTCCTCTTCAATTTAATATGAACTGCAGTTAATTCAACTTGTGATGAAATATATCCAACCAGAGACATGAAGCCCAGCATTAGACCAATTAAATCTAGTAATGTTACTATTAGTGAAACCTTGCTAACAATTTTACAGCATCTGTGCATGTAATTTTTTTAGAACAAAAATAGACATTAAGAGTGCAGGAAACAAAAATTAGTCTTCAAGATTTTTTTCAAAACAAGAACACTTTTTTCTTTTTCTTTTTTTCATACAATGTTCAAAAATCATCAGACTTTTAAGCGTTTATTTCTCAGTTCATTCACTTCAGTTCATAGACTCAGGGCTCTATTTCTTCACATGTATTTTTTGTAAGAGGCAAAACAATGATGTACCTACAGAGATAAAATTCTTGTTTTCAAAATGTTAACAACTATCTGGACTTGCAAATATAATTGGAGATTAAATTTGCAAAAATGCAAGGTGATACTTCTTCTAGTTCATCTTCAAAAATGAATTGGCAACAGTTTGTGATACTATAGACTTCCATATTTGACCATTCTTCTTCTTCAGACACAGATACCCACTCAGGCAAGGTGTATTTTCAGTTCAGTATTCTCTTTTTTGTTACTTTCTTAGCAACCGATGATTCACAATCATTTTCAGAACCAATTTCATTTATTTCTGTTTTCTCTCTAATTGAATCTGATCTTTCATCCTTCCAATGTCTTCTGTAAGTACTTTTTGCCGCCTTATGCCACTTATTTCCTCAATGCATTCTTTTGACTTATGTTTCTTTACTTTTGACTACTGCTGAATCTTTTTCACTCACTGATGAACTTGTAATTTGGTCAGCATCAGTAACTCAATTCACTGTGCATTGATTCTTTGCCTTGAGGGTTCTTGAAACTCAAAGTTTCAGATGGAGATTTTTATGAACTAGATCACAGATTATTTGTTCCTGCTGCTCATGGATTTGAAACAGTTCATCATTCTGATAGTCAAATTGACATTGACTACTAGTACCTTCACTTGGATTTTCACTCTCACCAGCTTCACCAGTTTCAGGATTTATTTCTCTCCCCTGTTGATCCATGCTGCAAACTTGAGCTTGCCTCTGTGAATCAGTGCTTGTTGTCGCTTCTTTTTCATGCTTTATCTTTACTCTTCCCATGTGAGCTACGTAGATCCACTGCGGGATTCCAGCACACTTCACAACAGTGTTGATCATAAGCACAACTTGATGTGGTCCCTGCCATCTCAGTTCCTTGCAGCTTTTCCTAAAATGCTTCTTGATCAGTGTCCAATTGCCTCATCGTAGTGGATGATACTGAGTTTATTTAGTCAATCCTGTTGCTCCTTACAGGAGACATATTTTACCTCATTAGCGAGAGCTTTGCAGCAGACTGATTTGAGTGTTGCTAAAGGCAACACTCACAGCTCTGCCAATAAAAACTTCATGGGACGAGAAACCAGTCTTTTTATTTGGAGTGCTTCTAATACTCATGAGAACAAGAGGATGAGCAACATGCCATTCTAGATTCGCAGAGGCCAGCTTACTTTTGATTATGCCATTCTTCTTCTCCATGACTCATTATGATTATAGGCAATAACTACAATGCAACCTTTGTTCAATCTGGAATGCAACACATAATATTTTAGGATCGCATTTTTAAAATGATTTTTGTGATCTGTCTGAATCGAAGTTGGCAATCCATATCATGGTAGTAACTCTCTCAACTAAGAGTTTGGCCACTGTAATGCTTTCAATTTTTGGATAGGCCTTGACCCATTTAGAAAACAAGCCAACAATCACAAGAATATATTTAAACCCATTGCAAATGGGTATTTCAATTAAATCTGCTTTAAGTCTAGTAAATGGGTTTCCTAATTTACATATATGGTTCACGACTACTAATATTTACTTTCCAATTGTTTCTCTGGAAAGTAACACACTTTTGGCCCAAATCATCTGCAACACTTCTGAATTTTGCATTGTACACTGGCCAGTGCATTCCTCCCTACATGTGTATGGCCATGTACATAACTGCATGGAGTCTTGGAGTACCTATTAATGCCCAGGTGTAACCCACAGATCATTGAAATTTCTCTTACAGCCAGTCAATTCCTATTTGTTTCTGTCATCTTCAGGTACATCTTCCTGAACAACCCTCAATTCACTTAATGTGGCCTGTTTAGGATTCAACAACAAACATTTGACATTATGCGCATTCTCAGCAGTTCTTACATTGGTTTCAGATTGTTCCTATTCTCAAACATCAGTTTGCTAATTTAATCTCCAAGTTATATTTTCAAGTATTCAGCCACTTGATCAGCAGAATTATTTCACATAGTGTCTATGTTGTCAACAGCTTTGTGGGCTGTATATTTGACCACAGCTATTTCTTTAGTTTGTTGTACTGCAGCCAAAAGATTGAGAATATAGGAACTGTTCCTGATGGAAGTACAAGAGGACGTCATAAAGTGCCCTTGTGACCTGAACTGCCCAAAATCGGGTACCACTGCAAATCCATACTGGATGTCTGTATAAAACGTCACACTTAATTCATCTGCTAGATAAAGAGCCCTTGTCAGAGCAATGTACTCTGCCACTTGGGCTGAAGTAACATCAGACAAGCATGCTTCAAAGATTTCAGAAATGGAACAGACAGCATAAGAAGCCTTTAGCGCTCCTAGATCTTCTCCCAGACAAGAACCATCCTTAAATAAAGTCAGATCAGCCATTTCATCTGTTTTCTGGTCTTGGCTTGGTGCACAATTCCCACACATTAACACAGTCATGGAATGTGTCCTCATCATCACCTTCATCATTGTCTGGAATCACTTACAATGTTGCGGGATATGATTGCTCAGTAGACAGTGGCTACTTCTGTAACCGTGAAGCTCTTCTAGAACCTCCAATAGTTAAAGAAAAATTTGAACGAATGACTTTTGTCAACACTTCTACCACCAAATCAAACCAAGTACAAAAAATTGTTCAGAAGCATTGGTCCATTCTTAATACTGGAGGAGACCACTTACCGCCCCCTCTATTTGCCTTTAAACGGGGTCCACACTTAAGAGGCAAGCTAGTGCACACTCACCCGAAGAGCACAATATCCCGAGCAGTAGGCATGCTTTGGGACCTTCCGGCAGTAGAAGGTCATCATCCTTGTGGCACATATGCTGCATGTCCCCAGACCAGAAAATCATAAAGTGTAGATATCGGCACCGACCGCCCATGGCAGCAGAAAGCAATTACCAACTGTAATAGTCAGAACCTAATCTACCTTATTACATGTCCTTGCCAACTCAGATATGTAGGAATGACAAAAAGAAAGGTCAAGGTCCGCATATCGGAACATAAAAACAGGATAAGATGTCGCAAGCAAGCGACTCGCCTAACCTAGCATTTTCTAGAAATAGGACATGGCCCCACTGAGTTCAGTTGGATAGTGCTAGAACAGCCGTTCATTCCGGAAAATATTACAGATATAAGTAAATACCTGTTTACCAAAGAACAGAAATGGGTCGGCAAACTTAATACAGACAAAAATGGACTAAATGAAGACATACCGTGGATGTCTCTATAAGAATTGAAAATCAAGATTCGGTCATATAACATGAGTTTTATGTATAGAAGAACCTACATCATGCTTTGACCTATCCTTTAAGACTACTGTCTGTTTAAGGCTTTATGATCACATGAACCCTCCATTCTGGTCATTAAATTTGGTCGCTGTGATAAGAGACTACATTTCCCAAGAGCGCACTGGTTTTTTCAATCAACTTTTTTTTTTCAACCAACTTCATTGCCATCCTTCGGTGGACAATGTATCCTCGACATCCATGTGTCGATGCAATACGATACCTAAGTCCATGTCAAAATTTGCGAGATAGCAAGAACCACAATCAAGAATTAATTTTTATTAAAGGATAATACCTAGTTTTAGATTGTTATGGAGTACCCAGAAAAGGTTATTTTATGTGCCAGTAACAAGTTGTAGGGCAACGATTACAAAAGCGGCCATATCTACCTTAAAATTAAAGAACTTCGCTTTTCGATCTAACTATCACTATGGTAAACCACATTTCCTATGACTCTGTGCGGGCGATACTCCGCAATTTGATTAATATCTAGATCAAAAGTGCTACCATTATATAGTAAGGGTCATTTGTGGTGCCATTTATAAGATATAGGACAACTGCCGAATATATTTAACAAACACATAGTTGGCCCTAAACTAAATAATTGGTGTAGGATTAACAACACTTAGCGAGCCATTGAAAAACGCGTGTGAAAGCATAGGGTATGATTGTAGTCATTGAGTGTCCGTGTTTTTCACTAAAGTGGTTTGCTGTTACGACCTGGTGATTTGGGCTTGGGGTTAACACTTGCCTCTCTCTCTAAAAAACATCAATAGTGCATTGAACAAGCCTGTGACACTCTGGCATTCATAATGTTGATGGTGCTTCTTTAACATTAATGCTGTAGTTACATCATTTAATAATATGTTGTGTCACATGGCGTGAATGCACCCTCTCTCTCCTGGGAAACTGAGCAGAACAGCCAATGTTTTTTTTTGACCTCACAAACTAGACTCTATGAGCTTATTTTTTATTTTTTCCACAATCTATCATGAATAAAAACATCTAAATGCTGATAATAATAACAAAGCATAGAAATTGAATTACAAATAAATTAATAAGCACTCTTCTTTAACAGTTCTGCATGTAGTCTCTTTGATTCACCTCTGATGGAGTCCTTCTATCGGAGTGTTCTTTGAGCAATTGTTTGTTCCCTTCTCAATAGAGCGGTGCTCCAACTACCTGAGCTGAAGCCAGGTGAGGTGATGCCTGTCCTCCTACCTAATAGGTAAGCAGGTCCTTATGTTAATCAAGGGATAATGTAAACATCCCTTCATGATAAATAAGTAAGCTTGAGATATTGTTAGATGTACTAAATATTGTTGACATCTTTTTGTTCTCTTTAATGTCCTGTTCGGGTGTGACTTCTCTTCTGGCCTATTATAAGCAGTTTCCAAGAGGAGGATTTTCCATGACCTAAAAAATCAGGTGACATGGGTATTAGTTTTTTTTTAATATCTTTTTTCACTTTTGCAGTAGGGAATGGTCCTGACGAAAGTAGTGGAAAATTCCACATTTGCTGAAACATGTCGACCAACATCTAAAACAAGCAGCTATTTGGTAAATCTGCTTTATTTTTTGCACTGTTTTTAACCTTGGAAGTTTTGGAGATACCTATTAAAATATTTTCTCTCCACTCTCCAATTTTATACATGCGCTTTATTTCACATTTTCACGAACTCACGCACTGCATACCAGTTACCCTACTACAACTTGGTCTTCTTGTACCTCCCACACTATACTTACCATACTCAAATGATTGGCAGCAATCACTGATAACATCTAGTGGTTGCCAACATACTCTCTCTGTTGTAGGGAGAACCCAAATGATGAAAAGGGCGGTACAGGACGGGTACTGATGGGTATTTTTTAAACCCTGGTGATACCATGTTGTGCTTATAGTATACACAGGTATGATCTCTTCTTCTTCTTCTTCTTCTTCTTCTTCTTCTTCTTCTTCTTTTACAAGCTGGGCACACCGGTATCAGTTCTTCAAAAGATGTACCCATAGACATTTAGTGTGTTGTTACATGTTCATTCAATCAGGGGTTATGTCTATGTTGTGGTCTCTAAATATGCCCTGAGACCCTCTTCTTTAAGCTGTTGGTTTATGTGTATTTCTGTTTACAGTCTGTTTTTGCTCCCACAAGGATATTGTGTTGCTTTGGCTGTCATTTTATGAGCTAGCTTATGGGATTTAAAATCTCAGTAAAAAAGAGAAAGCAGGCGACTTACTTGCCTGATTGTCTCTCAGTGGTAAGGTAGTAATTATGAAATTAAATGAGATTCAGACACATAGGTATGCATGTATGATGGATGCATTGCTAAGAAGATTTGCACGCACGTGTTTGGCACTGTCAAAATTTCAAGGAGACCATGAAGAATCACATGATTAATTGGAAATGTGGATGCATGGTACCACCAAGAATTTTCAAGGTTAGGTGAAAGATGAAAGGTTTACTTCTAGTTGAATACATTCTCAATTGTTGTCCAGAACATTTGCTTAAGTATCCTTCTGACACCAATATTGGTTACAAACATAGGCTGGCATTCATAACAGAAAGGAGGAAAGCCAACCTTAGGTAACAGTTCTCTTCAAATCAATTGGCACAGATTTATTCAAATCAATCTCCTGAATCCAAAAGACTGAAGGGTGAAGAGAAACCTTAAAGATGTGTGTTTAATGGGTTTTGGGCTCAATGCCAGGAAATCAAAAGTAGAAGGCTGGCTGTTGGAAATGGGTCACTAAGTCTCCCCAGGAAGCCTACAAAGTACAAGAGACTAGCCTTGTGTTTGGTGAAGGACCGCTGAAGAGGATTTTTGCAGCAGAGAAGAACGTAGCAGGAGCTACTGGCTAAAGACATGCTGACTTGCAATGCGCCTTGGGCGGATAGATGAGCAGGTTCATCCCAATCTCTTGTTGGTTCTCAGTGAAGTTTTTAGCCAAAAAACTTTTTTAAGTCCCAAGATTTGGATATTTTTACACCTGCTGACTTATTTGAAGAAGGAGAAGTTTCGAGATAATTCCATTTGAAGTTCTTGAAGTTTCCTGCTTCACCTAGCCTGGCTCCAAGCTTGCTGCATGAACGATTCAAGGGTCTCAAGTCATTGGTGTGAAGGCATAGCATAGCCTATTCAGATGCAAGTGGGTTGTGCCCACTCCCCCCTATCCTGCCAGCAATGGCCCATCCAGGCACACCTAATTCCTCCATTGTGTGACTGTCTGTGAAGAATAAACAATGTCCAAATGCCAACTACACCCAGTCATGGGACCCAGAAACAGGCTGTGGGCACCAAATAGCTAGGGCAGGAAATGGCAACTTTGTAGAAGAGGAATTTTCGAAATTGTAAATGTAACTTAAAATCAGACTTTTACCATTAAAGAGGGTTTTAAACTATAATTTTTCAAAAAAAGTAAATTCAGCAAAAATAGGAGGGGTAAAAGTAAAAGGTTTGGGTATGACCCCGCAGCGAGGGCCAAGTCCAATAGACACAAGTCCTACCAGGGATGAATTTGTATGTTTTTTGCTTAGAAATCCTAAGGAAAAGTCAAACAGAAATAGACAGCACTGAGTGTACCCAAGGCCGGTTCTCCAGGAAATAAAGTGAGTAACCTGTTAAATGAACCAATCAATGATTGCCAATGTGGGTGTTCCACCTAAACATTGAGAGATAAATATCTTTGGAACATAAAACTGTGTCCTAAACATTGTGGTGTGTTGAATTTCATGTGAGATAATGTCAAAGGTAAGGATACCGTTTTTATAATTTAATTAAAATATATTTGATTATAATATTGTTCACTTACATATCATTGTATATATATTGTCATTGTTTTGTTTGTTTATGCTATAATGTAATTTTCAGTTTTTTACTTTCAATCTAAATCTTTATTAGAGAGTTAATACTAAATCGTACTTAGATTAAAGTCTGTAAACCTTATATTTAACAAAACTTAGGGGGTCATTATGACCGCCGAACGTCTGGCAGGCGGTCCCAGCACCGCAATGATGGCCCGCCCACCAGACATGCAGTGGTCCCACCACACATATTAGGATGTACCTGCTATACTGGTGGGCACATCCTGGGCTTTTACCATTGCGGACAGTGCTGCTGGCTGCAGCATGGTACGCAATGTTAAAAGTACTTGCACTGCATTTCCCTGCACTACATGGCAGGCAAAACGCAGTGCCTGCCACTTTGATGCATGGAAATACAGGGGGGTACCACGGGTACCCCCTGTGTATCACCTCACACAGAGGGGGCCCGCAATGGGCCCCCGAAACCAGCCTATGCCTGTCTTTTTGTGGTGGGATAT
The DNA here is from genome assembly GCF_964263255.1 of Lissotriton vulgaris. NCBI lineage: Eukaryota > Metazoa > Chordata > Amphibia > Caudata > Salamandridae > Lissotriton > Lissotriton vulgaris. The sequence goes on from NC_141691.1 coordinate 1,572,729,166, forward strand.
GACTGCCACAAAAAGACAGGCGGAAAGGGATTTCGCAATCCCTACGGCGGTGCCTGCAAGGCCCCTCGCTACGCTGCCCTGTGTCCTGGTTCCGCAAGGTGGGTGGAAAGGGACCACCTTGCAGAACTGTGGCAGACAGACTTTCCATCCACCACGGACACTTTGGGATTCCCACGTCCATACTAATTTGGCGGTGGGAATCTCTAGTGTGATCATAATGAGCTCCTTAGATATTTAAATGATTTATTAATGACTTTTTAACTAAGTGATTAGATATATTTATATATATTATTTTTAATGTATATTAAGTGTCATTACTTGTGGAGCAGGCTGTTGTGTGTGTAGGGGAATGGGTTGAGAAATATTTTATAATTCTACAATTCATATAACATGTGATCTTTATTAATTGGCTAACTCTTTAATTAATTTTATTTACATTACATTTCTTCATTTAAGAAAAATAATGCACTTTTTTTGGCTTTTAATACATTATTATGAAATAATACATTACATTAGTGTAATAAACAAAAGTTCGATTGTTTATGAAAAAACTAATAGAATAATTATTATGAAATGTGTAAACTATACATTGTTTTCTGTTTTTATCATATTTTAATAATGTGATTTAAAGTGTATTATTTTTCAAACTTAATTAACTTTAACATGATATCATTTTCAAAAACGTTTCATAAAACAGTGTAATGAGTGTTTCACATTAACTTAATGAAATGCCATATATTATATTTCACTTAATATTAAAATATAAATGTATGGTTTTTGGTAATATGTATTCCAATGAAAATTGCAATATATAAATACATTTTTTATGGTTTTCTTAGTTTAAAAAAATTGATTTAGAAATTATATCTGCACTTTTAAATAAATTATTAAACTTAATGTAGGTTTATTCTGTAATCACAAACTATTTATAACCTCTCCAGTATAAATGTTTTAGTTATTGATTGTGTGGTTAGTGACACTATGGTAAACATCAACACCCACATATTAAATATTTTTTCCAATTTGTGTGGTGCTCGAGTTAGAACAGTATATTTGACCTCCCGACATCATTTTCCACAATATGTGTTGGGTTGATGAAAGAATAATAAATATATTGAAATATGTATTGTAACAGAACACTTCTGCTCCTAGTACCCAGCTACATCTCTTACCACTCGCTGTATGCTTATCTATGGCCAGCTACAGAGCTCTGCTGTCATTTGTGGCTAGATTTCCCTTTACAAATACCTCATACATATATATTCTCCATTACGTTACATATTTTCCCAAATGTTTTGGGATTGGAGTTAGAATAGTAGACATATTACTCCCCAACATTAAACTCTTTCTGCAATGTGTGCAGGGCTGTAGTTAGAAAAAATAAAAATGATACCCAACATTAAACACTTTCGTCAATATGTCCGGGATTAGAGGTAGAATTATAAATATGAATATCCCAACATTAATTACTTTCTCCAATATGTGTTGGGTTGGAGTTATAATAGCAAACCTGACCCCCATTCCAAACAAAATGTCCTTATGCAATATGTGTGAGGTTAGTTTCACAATAGTCCCTTGACCTCCCAAAAATTAAATATTTTTTCATTGAATCAGGGGTTACAGTTATAATAGATATTATGACCTCAATACATGTCATTTTTCCAACAAACCATTCTATAAATATTTTATTGATTAAAGATTTGAGTCATTATGTATATATTTGACTAATATAATGTATGGAGTACATTAAACATTACTAAGATAAAATGCATCATCAAAGCAAAATGCCACGGGAAATTCATTTTACTCGATTCACTTTTATTTATAGTATTTATAAGTGTACAGTTGATTTTCAAAATCAATAAACTTATTACATTTATGTAAGGAATTGAAGAAATTAGGTTACATTTGTACAAACATTTTGCAAATAAAATGTCATGAAAAAATATATGGTATTTTTAAATATAAAGGAAATAGTAAATTATATTCAGTTGTAACATGATGGTACTTTAATATTATACTGAAAGAAATGCTGTTAAAAAATATTCATTATTTACATTATTTATTGATTACAAAATTGGAGGAAGCTGTAAAATATGTATTTTATTTAATAAAATTGTTCAGTTATTTTTACAACTAAATAAACATTGTTACACAAGGTTATATGCTTACATTAATTCAATTAATTGTTTTAATGGAGTTAGTCTTTTTTTAATTTCTATTTGGTTCACAAATATTCAATTTTATAGTCTCTTTTCTTCTTCAGTGGCAGTCAGCATGGACTTTTGGTCCAGTGATGTGACTGTGTTTTTGGTAATACCATTTTGTTTTACTGTTTCTAACTAGCAATAGTGGGTTGAAACGGTTGTTAGTAAGGTTAGTATGTTTAGTTATCCGAATTGATTCCATAGATATTTTATAGTTTACTGTGTAATGTATTAGGTTGTTATATTTCTTTTGTTGATTTAGCATAGAACTATTAGGATGTGCATTTGGGGCCTCATTAGGATGGCGGACGGACCTGCGTCCGTCCGCCACCCCTGAGAAGGAGGGACAGTCCGCAGGGGCAGCGGCGGTCCCTCCGTGCAGATTAGGATGTGACCGCCACCCTGGCGGTCACATCCTGTATATTTAACATTGCAGTGGGTGCTGCTTGAAGCAGCACACGCTGTAATCTATACTACTATAATAAAGGAAGAACTTTTATTCTTTGAGGCGGGTAAACTCGGGAACCACAGCGCCAATCCTCACACCTGATACACCGTTGGAATTGTCAGGGTGTGTAGATGGTTATAGGCTATATAAATGTTTACAAAAACGTTATTTAAAAAATTTACAGTAATAAAAAAGTAGTCCCTCCGAAGTAGCGCCGGCCGCGACGTGCATGCTCACGTCAGGAGCGCGGGGAGGAGCGGCGTCCAGGAGCGCGACGAGGAGCGGCAGACATGGCGCGGGGGAGGAGCGGTGACGTGAGGAGCAGCGGATATGCCAGCGGCGGTGTGAGCAGCGGACAGGCTGGAGGAGCGGCGGCTGAGGTAAGGGAGCGGCGGACATGGCGCGGGGGAGGAGCGGTGACCTGAGGAGCAGCGGACAGGCCAGCAGCGGTGCGAGCAGCGGACAGGTGGGAGGAGCTGCGGATGAGGTAAGGGGACCCATGTCGGGGCAGGCGGGGGTCGGGGCAGGCGGGGGTCTGGGCAGGCGGGGGTCGGGGCAGGCGGGGGACAGGCCGGGCGGGGGCCCGGGCTGCTGGACAATGTCCGGGCGGGGGTCGGGGAAGCCTGTTGCTCCCGGACAAGTTCGGGACGGGCTGCTAGTGTTAAATAAACCATGTTTTCCTTTGCGTGCACGAAGCTGCAGGCAACGCATTGTTACCGGCGCTTTGTGCACGCAAAGGCAGGGGGGTACCATAGGTACCCCCCATGTGCACCCCTCACCCCCCCTTCACCCCTGGGGCCGACAACGGGCACCCAAAGAAAAGTCTGTATGCCTTTCCACGGCTGAAATGCCGCCATGCAAGGCGACCGCGGTGGAAAAGCGGCGGACAGAAAAAACATCCCCCAGCCATCCTAATCTGGCGGGGGGTCTTTTTTCTGTCCACAGCGGTTAATCCGCATCCTCCGGGCCGGCGGTGGCTTCCGCCGGCCCGGAGGATGCGGATTAACCACAATCCTAATGAGGCCCTTAGTTTGTATTGTTTGTGCTTTTATTTGTGGGTAACTTTTTTGTTTTGTGTGGGAGTATATATTTGCAGGTATAATGGTGTTAATTGGAACAAGATTTCAGAATGATTTGATACTGAAATTGTCCAAGCTTTGTAATATTTGGTTTAGATTTTTGGTTTTCCTGAAGTTTTTAATTACCAAATTAATATTTTCAGGTAATTTCAGGTTTTTGAGATTTAAAAAGGATGTGATATTGTTTTTGGAAGTTTTCTGCTCACAATATGGAGCTTATTTTTGCATTATTAGGGCTTTAATTTTGTGTATTTGTAATTGAGGATTTCAGATTAAGGGCCTCATTACGAGTTTGATGGTGACGGAGCAGGGCGGATCACCACTGCCCCAATCCTGCACCTCCAATCTGGAATGCTACCTGTCTGCCAGATTACAAATCCAATCATTATCTGGTAGGCAGCGATGCAGTAAAAAGGCTCAATCAGCCTTTAATGCTGCCCCGCGTGGGACCATTAAAACGCATTCCAGTGCGGCATGAACTGTAAAGCCTATGCCGTGCTGGAACTGGGGGGATGCTTGCACACAGGGGGACGCAACATGTGTGACCTTGCATGATGTAAAAGGGGACCTGTAGGGCCCCCTTTGGTTCCCCACCACCAGTTTTTACAAGGCTGTGCTGACCTCCATGTAAGGCTGGTAGTTGTGAAGCTCAAAATATGCATGGTTGTACTGCAGCAGCACCACCAGCCTATTCTGAGTCCCTGACCACTGTGCCACAAGCAGGGAACGTAGTTCCCTGACAGTTACAGAGGTCAAATGGTGGTCCGACCACCAACCTTATAGTATGACAGTTGGACTGCCGGTGTGGCAGCAGCTGGACCACCACCGCCACGCCCCCACAAGTCTGGCGGTCCATGGACTGCCAGTCTCATGATAAGGCCGTTAACATCAATGTATCTTCTGCTTCTAAATAGTAAGCATGTTTTTCTGTTAAATATATTTTGGAAGTGTAGGGTGTTATGGAGCGTAATTTCAGAATGATCATAAATAAAATGGATATAATTTTTAGAAATGTAATAAACTTTTGGGGAATTTTATTCAGCATGCTCTGTCATAATAGGACCCTGAGGTCATCCTGCTTGTCCAAAATGACAGTTCCTGCCATTGGGCGCGTAAGAATGGGAGGCCGGTCGTTTCATTACCTAGCCCCGAGGGCCTGGAACGAACTACCACTGTCCCTGAGACAGGCTACCAGCCTTCTTGTTTTTAGGAAGGGCCTAAAAACGTGGCTTTTTACTAAATAGTTTTTTTTTCTTTCTTTGTCTGCGTTTTAGCTGTTATGTTGTTGTTCTACCTGCTGATATTCTTCGCCAAAGCGCCGGGATGCTCCTTGGAGTAGCCGAGCGCTATAGAAGAAAAAAATTAACATAACATAACATAACATAATGGTTTACAATATATACAAATGGGCTATGTGTTTTAGTAATAGTAAGGTTGAAGCTATTTTCTCAAGGTAGGGTACACCATAGTTGTTTTCAAGTAGAAGTACCTGTTAGCTTGTACTTCATATGTGTTTGCACATTTGGTGGGTTTGTTGTTTGGGGAATAACTGTAGTGTAAGGAGATGCTTCTATTTAGTCCTGATAGCTGTGTTGAGGATTTCTGTTAGTTAGTAATAGGCAGAGTGGGTTATTACAATTTTTTGGGAGTTGTGTTCAGTCTCTTTACATTGAATTACTGGTTTGGTCTTCTTGAGTTATGTATGTTAAATTTGGGTTGGTGTCTGTGAGCTGTGTGGTGCATGCATTCAACCCAAGGGTCTTCAAAATAATACAAGAAGGGTCAGAATATCTCTTCATTAGTTTGTAGAATAGGGATTCGAGAAGAGAGTCATTAAGTTTTACTACTACTGCTGGAGGTACCTAAACAAGGGCAATTTATTTATTTATTTCATATGCAAACTGTGTGTTTGTGAACTAATCTGTTCAGAAGGTAGATTTTCTACAGATTTGGCTCTAGAACTTCATTGAAATGGAAATAACAGTCTTGTACTGCTGTGTGTGTCTAAAATCTTTAAGGATTTTTCATTTTTTAATATTGGGTTGTTAAAAAAGTCCATGATAATGTTTTGGCTGTGCTTAGTGTTAGCTTTCTGTTTTATTACATTTAGCCATTCATAATATGCACTTCTTTGGTATTTAGTATAAGGACATTTATTAGGGGGATTTTGGTAATGCCAATGTATTGTGTAGATCTGTGCAAAGAGTGCTGGACCGGGTTTAAATATCATGCATTAACCCTGTTCTGGATTATGCAAGTATATTGTAAGTAGCGCTAAAATCTATTTTTCGTTTTCATTGTTTTGATTATCATAGAGGGTAAAGTTCTCTTTTGTATGAGTTATTTTCAGATGGTTTGGTACACCTTCCGATTATGAGTGGCTCTTCTTTCTGCTCTACAATTTCTTGTTATTATTCTTTTTAGATTTGGGATCGAGTATGAATGACCCATGCTTTCTTCAGGAACATTATAAAAATAGTCTTTTAAAACTGTTTTGGCATACGCCAAAGAACTAGTGCTAGCTTTTTCGGGTCTTGAACTATGGGCCATATGTATCAAAATAGCATTTTGCGATTCTCAAATAGCGATTTTTTGCAAATCGCTATTTGAGAATCGCAAAATGGTATGTATGTAGAAATCAGCTTCTTTTTAGCGATTTCTTAAGATTCCTTAATTGCGATTAGCAAATTGCTAATCGCAATTAAGGAATAATTTCCCATTCATTCCTATGGGCCAGGAGGCCCATAGGAATGAAGGGGAAATTTGCGATTAGCAATTTGCTAATCGCAAATTGAGAATATTCGCAAGGGTGCAGGGGTGTCCAAAGGACACCCTGCTGCACCCCTGAAAATGACATGTGTGCGCATATGGCGCACATGCATGCCCTAAGGGCATGTATGAGCGTCACATGGCACCTTTTGTTTTTTCAAAAATTGCTTTTTGAAAGGAATTCGCAACTTACCACCAACTTGAAGTTGGTGGTAATTTGCGATTCCTTAGGGACAATTAGCAATATTTTTTTGCATGATACATTGCATTTAAGGAATCGCACATTGTGCGATTCCTTACATGTAATCGCAAAATAAGGAATCGCAAATTGTGCGATTCCTTATTTTGAACCACATTTGCTTCATACATACCATATTGAGAATTTGCATTCGCAAAGGCCGAAATTCGGCGAATTTCGGCCTTTGCGAATGCGAATTTCAATGATACATATGGCCCTAGGTTACCAATGTGGAATTTTTATGTTTGGAGAATTGTTGTGTCTTTTACATTTTCCAAAATATCGTTAATGGGGGTTGCAAACCCATAGCAGCTGTTTGAGTAATATTTTGTGCATTTCCAGTTTAATCTTTCACTGATGTTGCTATCCTTATTGTGTTTGAAGTTGATGCATCTAAGAAGGGGGTGATTCTCTTTTTTGTGAGATAGCTTAACTTGTTTTGTTGAACATTTTGGAATCTGTGAATGATATACAAAATAAATGTAAAAGAATTTGTTAATGTATTTATTGTTAGTTATATTTAGAATAGACATTTTAGCATTTCTTTGTTTCATATTTCTCTTGTTTGCTTATGTCCTTTATTTGGGTATCTGTTCATGTGTTTTCTTTTGTGTTTTGTGGCGGTTCTTCAGTGTTTCAACATTTGATTTTGCATATGAGATATTAATGTAATAGACCATATATTTATCATTTTATAGTTTTTTGTTATGGTTTAAAGTACTTTTAATATATAAATTGTATTTCTGCTAAATCTGTTAAAGCTATTTAATTACCTTTTTGTTAGGCACTTGTTTCAGTTGAGTAAGTTGAGACTCTAATATTCTGGTAAGCATCGGCTATGGCTTAGTTTCTCTCTTGTTTGCAGTGGACTAGCTTTTGTAGTAATTAGTGTCTTTCAGAATGTCTCCTATTGTTTTTTAATTAATTCTGTTTTATTAATTAGCAGCCATTTTTGGTTTGAATTTGTTGTCTAATTGTTTAATTATCATTTTTAAAGAGTTTATTTTGTGTTGAGTTGTTTTTCGTTATATAATTGTTCATTTCATATTACTTTGTAATTTTGAGTTGTGTTTGTTAATTATAGCAATATTTTATAACTTTTTAAAAATATTTTTATTAGTTTCAACAGTAAAGCAATTGTGCTGAAATAGGTACACTTAGCAGCAATGAACATGTGGTTTACAATAACAATCATATCGGGTTATCATTACTGACAATCAAATACTACCTACACTGCAAAGGAACGGGGTTCTGTATTTTTGTGGGCGTCTCATCAGCCTTTTCGGATATTCAGGGGGGAGGGCTTGAACATATCTAAGTGTCCAATGTCAACCAGTGGTAATGATTTACACAGGTGAGCAAATGATTAATGGGTTTATTAACAGCAATTGTATTTGAAACTTTCGGAAATATCTGATCTGATTCTCTATGGGAGTGACCTCCAGTGTAATTTCACAGATAAGGAAAGCCCGTCTGCGCCCGTCCGCGCCAAGAACGCGACAGGCGCAGGAAACTCTGGACCTGTATCTCCCACCTTAATGTACCAGGCAAGCGCACTTCGAAATTTTAGCATAGTAAATAGTTGTACTTATAGTGTTGATATGGATAAGATTAGAGGGCCTTTTTGCTGCAGGCTTTGTAGGTGGACCTCTCCTTGGTCCCCAGTCGAGACAACAGCTTCTCTAACTGACATTGTCGGTAATACTTCATACTTTAAAGGAGGGTTGATCAACGCTCGCTCCATGTGTAGCCATAGCCAAGATATAAAAGATCTCATCCTTGAATTAGACTTGGATTGCCTCCTCATAACCAAAACATGGTTAACTGATAGCAGTAACTCTGACCTTGCCATTGCCCTTCCAACAGGCTATACCATCTTTAGGCAGGATAGATTGAAGGGGAGAGGAGGAGGAGTAGCTATGGTGCTAAGAAATCACATGAAATGCCACACTTTCAATCTAGATCCCCTCAAAGGAATAGAAGGGCTCGGTTTTTCCATCAAGTTAAACGAGACCTCCTCCTTTTCAGGAGGATTAATTTACTGCCCCCCCAGGCTGTGCAACTAGATTCCTAGAATCTCTTAGTGACTCTTTAGGTCAGCTTCTTCTTCGTTGCCCTCACTTCACACTTTTGGGATATTTTAATTTGCACCTTGAATCCAAAGCGGATATGCAGGCACTTAATTTCTATCAGACCCTGGAAATCTTTAACTTACAGCAAAGGGTACCACAGCCCACACATCAAGCAGGACACATCTCGGATGGGGTATACACTAACTTTCCCCTTCTAGAAACCCAGACCCCAGTCCCACAAATCTGGACAGATCATAGTCTGATCCCTTTTTGCATCAGAACATCACGACCCCAGAATTCAGTAAAGTCCAGTCAACATTCAGAGAACTATGTTAACTGAACAATGGTAGAGGATAGTTTGAAGCTCAAGCCCATCATTCAGACACAGATCCCCAGTCTGTCTGGAGATGTCGAACAAGATTCTTAATGCTTTCACAATTGGATGCAACATGAGATCAAAGAACGTGTTTCACCTAAACATCCCCAAGGAATGGAGAAAAGAGGGAAGACAAATGCCCCCTGGTTCACTCCAGAATTAGACAAAGCCATCTATTATGTAAGAAAAGCGAACGCAATTGGCGTAAAACCTACGATTCTGCAGATAGAACCTTTTATATTTAGCAGAGGAAAGCATATCTTCGCAGCATAAAAATTGCAAAGAAAGAATATTATATTAATGTTATTAAAGAAGCAAAACAAAAACAAAAAACATTCTTCTCTATTGTTAAGACTTTTACTCATCCTAGAGCTTTACAGCCCGAAATACCTCCATCCCAAGAATTCTGCAATCAAATAGCGGACTTCTTTGAGGAGAAAATTGACTTAATACAAAAGGACTTTCCTGTCCCTCAAGCCTCTCAGGCTTCCACCCTTCCTGAACATAGAGAAAATACGATTGGTATTCTTAGAACCTTTACACCGGTTACTTTATCCCAAACTCGGGAAGTAATCCTTGCCTGCAAATCTGGCGCTCCTTCTGATTCCTGCCCCCCACAAATTCTCCATCAGCTAATTGATGTGTTGAATCCCATCATAAATGGAATTGTAAACTCTTCTCTTAGTACAGGTATAGTCCCAGGAGAATGGAAACAACAGTCGTGAAACCTTTGATGAAAAAGCTTAATAAACCTACCACAGACCTCTCCAACTTACGTCCAATCTCACTCCTCCCAGTCTTGGGTAAGATTACCGAACAGATGGTCTACAAAGAGCTAAAAAACCATGTAGAAACCTACAATGTCCTTCATCCCCAACAATCAGGTTTCCGTCCTCATCATTCTACAGAAATGACCTTGATCGAACTTACTGATTCTATAAAACTACTGCAGGATCAAAGAAAGAACGCTGTCTTGATTTTATTAGACCTCACAGCAGCGTTCGATACCATCTCGCACTCAATACTGATAGGTAGATTAAGAGACATTGGTATTTCAGATGTGGTATTGGCGTGGATAACCTCTTTTTTAACAGACAGATCTCAAACCATTGCACTGGGTCCTTTCTTCTCCAAAGAAAAAAAGGTTTTGTCTGGAGTCCCTCAAGGCTCCATTTTGAGCCCTCTATTATTTAATATTTATTTGGTCCCTCTTATTTCTCTGATTGAGTCATACGGCATACTTGTTACATCGTATGCCGATGAACTTATTGTGCCCCTTGATGAAAACTCCACTAATGCGGAACAAAACCTTAAGAACTGCCTGAAGGATGTCTTCCATTAGATGGAAAAAAACCATCTTAAATGTAATGCCAACAAGACAGAAATCCTCCCTATGGGAAAAAATTCCCATTTCTGACCCAGCAAATGGTGGCCAGAGGATTCCTCTGCTCCCCCTCAGACTGTGGCGACAGCGAGAAATCTCGGTGTCTTGTTTGACACCAAGTTGTCATTTGACCAACATGTAAGGAATGTGGCAGGAAGTTGCTTTGGTATCATAAAATCTTTAAAGAATTGTTTTGACTTCCTGCCCACCGACTCAAGAAAGGCCGTAACAGTGGCCTTAATCTTCGCCCGCCTTGATTATTGTAATGGCCTGATGGCAGGTGTGAAAAAATCCACGCTGAAAAAACTTCAAAGTGTACAACACGCAGCAGCCAAATTAATATTAAAACTACCAAGGAAATCTTCAATGTCGGCTGCTTTGAAGACCCTTCACTGGCTACCTCTGCATAAGAGGATACTATTCAAAATCCTGAACATCGCCTTTCGCGCATTTAATAGCACAGGCCCGAAGTATCTTATTAGGCGTTACCCCCACTACAACCCTTCCAGGACGCTACGATCCTCAGGTGATATTCTGATAAAATTAGCCAAATTTAACTACAAAACCAAGGGTGGTAAAACCCTAACTTTCCTGTCCTCCAAAGCCTGGAATGCAATGCCCAAGAATCTCAGATTTTTTACTCAGGAAAACCAGTTTAGGAAGCAACTAAAAACCTGGGTTTTCAACTTTCCAGATGATTATGTCATGGCCGCTATCTAATTCTGTATTGGTAACTGTTTGCACACTATCTAGTTAGCGCCAGGATGCTCCTTTTGGAGCGATAGTTGCGCTTTATAAATATACAATACAAATACAAATAAGGGGAGGGGGTATTGCAGTTGTGACAAACAGTGACCATTATGTACAACTTTATACGATTGGTCTGTTTTTATGGGGGGGGCAGTGATGGCCCATCCTGGTACTACCCAGGTTTTATGTGCAAAGCTCGCTAACAATCTCAACACTGGTTGCTTCACACATATGTTTGGCTCGAGTGGTCTGGTGCCATTTTTCGCTTCAAGTTTTGTAACCTATAAATCTCAGAATTGTCCGATTGGGCTCCTTTCCACCCTGCATTGGGTCATGTAAAATGACATCCTTTTCTGCTCTGGTCCAATTTTGCAGATCCTGCAACAAAGGGGAGGGTGTTCCAGGTCTTGGCGGCGAGGTGGGAGAAGGATCAGCCACCGGCTGTCGTTCTTCGGATACAGGGGATTGTGGCAAGGCTGGAGGAGCGGAGCTTGCGGGTAGGGGTGTAGAAGCTCAGTCATCTGTTGAGGTACGCTGAGCCGGCGTTGTGGAGGGTACGCGTTGCAGCCGTCTCAGGAGCTTGGTTGATGTTCCTGCATAGGGGGCGTTTCCGTAGTCCAGCCTGCTGGAGACGAAGGCCTGGTTGACTGTTCTTCTCATTCCGGTGGGGATCCACTTGAAGATCCTGAGGAGCATTTGTAGGGTGTTGAAGCAGGATGAGGAGACGGCATTGACCTGTTTAGTCATGTAGAGGGTGGAGTCGAGGATGGCCCCCAGGCTGCGTGCATGGTCAGTGGGTGTCAGGTCTTGTAGTGTAGTTCCTATATTCCCAATAGGCTCTGCCCATTGGAATAATATATCCTATAGATTAGACGTAGGACTGAGGTCTACTAGGTCTCTATCGAATATACTAGACTTAATTGTGAGTGCCAGCTAGCTCAGAGGTCACTAGAAACTTTCTAGAATTCACAAGAAGGGATTAGTTTCTGACAACCGCATAAACATGACAACTTTGTTCCCCCAAGATAAAACTGATCATCAGAGTCGTGGAAACAATAGATATATATTTCACTCAGTCAATCTTGCATACTTCGTTTCACCGGAGTTGCAGAGAAATAGATGGGCTTTTTAAATAAAAGGATTTTTTGAACAGTCTTCTTTCTCAAGCATAAGAAATGAACTGCTACAATCGTAAAATTGGTTGTAAAATATAATGCGTACAGTATAAAAAGTAGAACAAAATAATACTGTAAGAGCATTGTATGGTTCCTAAACCATAGAAAAATACATACATAAATAACAGAGGCTAAAATTACTCAACTGGTGCTTCTAAGATACTCCTACCCCGGTGTACCTAACCTAAGTTTAGTACGAGGGAAGAAGTAAGTGAGGTGTAGCATAAATGTAGTATTCTTTAGCCAAGAATCTGTCCAAGATTTCTCTTAGGGTCTAATGAACTCCGTACCTTAGTTTAGAATGGAGGAGGTCAGTCTTGGGACTCGATTTCCCAACAGCCCACAAGGGTAGCTTGGAAACACTGGAGCTGTATTTCTCAGCAGGAGAATAGACAGCGTATCTCTCAGTGCGTCTGCTTGGGCATATTTATACCTTGAAGTTGCCGAGTTTGACGTAAAAGTGGACATAATAACGTCATCAAAGAGTCTCAGTTCTTTGAAAATTCCATGAGTTCTTGAGCAAGGGAAAGTCCCTAGCTGCTGAAGCAGAGTTTTCTTAGAAATCGTTGTAGATTTTCGGAACTAGAGGAAGTAGCCCTGACGTATTTGGTCTGCATGAGCTATGCCTAAATATGGTTATGATTTCTAAGCCTATATAAGGGCATGAATCAGGAAAATTACAATAGGGTCCTAAAATGACACATAACAGGCTGTTCCCAGTGAAGCCATTACTTGCCCCATTTTTATGACTGAGTGTGTTCATGGTAGACTGTACTGCCACTGGCCATTTTTTCAAGTGCCTCAGCCAGACCAAAACAGGAGGGTTCTCTGACTCCTTCCATGCCACTGATATGCGACTTTTGTATGACATCAATGCCAGGTCTATCAAACAGCATTTTAATTAGTTTTTGTTTGATCTGGGCATCCAGCACAACAGACAGAGCCCAGGCAGAGAATCTAGTTCCTTGTCTACTAGGGCTGCTAGGTAGGCCAATATTTATACCAAGGCCTTTGCAATTGCTGGGCATTCAGGTGTGGTAAACTTGTGGCCCAGGCATTTCACACCTGGGTACTCCAGGGACAGTCCAGGGATCACATGGACTATGCATCTATAAGACAAGTAATTTTTGTGTAGAAAGTTAAATTGTAAAAACTAAATCTGGAGTTGGGCAAGGCCTATTTGCTGTACCCCTTAATGGCGGCCCGTTTCTTGCTTGGAATCTCACAGTTGAGGCATTATGACCACTTAGCCCTCACATACTCACAGGGTCTGAAATATGCACCTGAAAATCAATGTAAAAATATGTGATGGATTTTCTTCCACAGCCATGTGATAGTAAACATTGTAATGTGGCATCTGCATTTGGTTCCGATGGGTCCCTCAATGCATTCAAAACTTGTATCAGCACACCAAGCATCATGAATTGACCTGGGACTCTTTCAAAGTGTTCTGTTAGTTGTAGGAACATAAACAACCTGCCCTCCACATAAATATCGCTCACCTGTGTGATTCCAGATTGTGGCTATGGTCGGTTGTCAAACCTTTTAGTGATTGTGTTCTGCTCCGTCAGTGCCCATCACAGAAGAAGCGTAGAGTATGGGCATGTGCTGGCCTTTCTCCAAAAATATTTGGAAACTTGAAAATTCTGGGCAACCTCACTTCTGCCATTTAAGGTGTGAACAGCACTCAGTTATTCAGTTATGTCCGATATTATTAGCGAGGGCCTGAGTTTCTGGTCCACTTGGTGCCTGTGCCTTCACATTGTCCATGAAAGTTACATCAGTGCATAACAACACGTATAATTCAGGACACCCAATTCACCCTCTTTGAGGGGAAGTTGGATGTTGGCAAGTGCCACTCTCTTTACTTTGCCCCCACCTCCAAATAAGGTCTGATATCATAGAGTGCAATCAGAAAAAAATGTTCAAGGTACTGTTACCAGGAGAGCTGAATACAAATAAAGCAGCCACAGTAGCATTAGCATCTTGGCAAGAACTATTGTACCCATCTCGCCGTGGTAGCTTCTATGCATTTTGGGCTACTTGCCCGTCTTCAGGGAGCATCCGAAATTCAGCGTTCAGCGTGCTTTCCTGCCTTATTGCCCCATAGCACATAGTTTCTCTGCGGTTTCTTTCGTGCACGTTTAACTGATCTTCTACAGCGTTTCTATAGAGAACGCAAGACAGGTTAAACGCAACCAAGGCGAGATGATATATAAAAAAACAAATCTAAAAGCCTGATGAATGAAGTGAAATGAAGATAATTTCAAAGAATTGACAACTGAATAAATGAACAACATTGAAAATAATTTGCTGTTGTTAAGTATTTTGCAATCCTATTAGGAGGAACACAGGAGTGCCCCTGGGAATGTAACCAAGGTAGTTTGGGAGCACAAGGTATTCATGTGATAGACGTCTCCAGGACAGAAGACGCCACCCGGGGAGCACCCTAAAATTGAGAAATTCAAGCCCAAAAAAATCGAGAGGATTGTATGAGATTGAAGAGGTAGTGCGGAAACTACACTTGATATGTTGTGGAACAAACAGTGGGTCCATCAGACAGTGACGGGGGGAGCATGACTACTCTTAAGGCTCTCCTGTACAAGCCAGATCCCAGGCCCATCACCCCTGCCAGTGTTCATCCATCCATTTGGCGTTCTAGAATTTTGCATGTTCCTTGGCAGCAATGTGGGAGATGACAACCTCCAGAGCTCTTATTCTTCAGCAAGCATCAAATAAGACCCTCCTGTGCTCTCGGGGTCAACATGGGGCTGCTGGGACTTTCCAGGCCCTGTGAGTTTATTTCTGAGGCATCTGTAACACTCTCTGAGCCCCTTCGCTCAGGGTACTGAGACCCAGCCAGGCTGATAGTCTGCTTCAGGCTATCCACCACCTCCACCACCTAAACGCTTGCCTGCACTGCCTCTTCCATTGTGGGGCAGCCTCCTGGTCTCTTTGGGTGACATTTCTGGAAGCGGTGTTGTTCTAGGCTCCAGATTCCAATTCCCTCCCTTTTGTTTGCAACTAGCCCCATGCGTCCATGGGTCTGGTGAAAAGGTGGGATTTACCATTTTTCATAATCAGTAATTTGCTGGGTACATCAGGCATATCAGATCTTCAGTGCCCTGAAGTACATTTTTATATTTCGGTGAAGTGCGAGTGCTTACGTTGAACGGCAGTCATAAAGTCAGGGTAGACTTTGATCTCATGTTTTTTCAGGATCCAGAGCTTTCCTGTGGGCAGGGGCGGCTCCTTCACTATGACGGAGGAGAGCTGCCCCACTGCATTCTCGTAGAGCAAGAAGTAAAAACATAAAATGGTAATAACTTTCAGTTATTACCATTTTATGTTTGTGTTGTGGGCGGGCGTGTGGGCGGGACTGCTCTACTCTCCGAGCAGGGCATGGGAGAAGTGGTGTGGCCACTCTTTAGTGCTCAAAGACTGTTTTTTGGCCCTCTGGGGGGCTGACCAAACCAGCCATGCACACTTTTCCCTACTCCATTCAGGCTGCATGGTGGATATGCCCACTCCTCTAGCCCCTGGATGAGTGCCGTGTAATGGTGCTCCAGACCAATCACAATGCTGCTTGCAGTGTTGTGATTAGCTAAGGGGAGGGAGCCTGGCTACCTGCTTCCTGTTCCTTTTGGAAACAGGAGACCAGGAGCCGAGGAGACGCGGGACTTGGCCTCAGGGTAAGTTTTACAATTTTATTTTTTCAATTATGACCCCCACAACGTGACCTTCCCCCACGAGCCTCCCCCACCCCCCGAAAGCCATGCCGAATGTAACTGGCTGCTTGCCTATTTTAGTAGGAGGTCTCTCTCTCTATAATTAAAGAGGCAAGCCACAATCAGCCTCAGGGGTGCCCCAGGCAGGGTTGAGCGGCTTTGTACTCTGTGGACCCTTTCCACAGAGATACATTTCAAGGATTTTCCTTGCTACACCTAGTTCTGGGGCCTTCTACCAACTATACTTCTACGAATGCCCTTTTAACACCCCTCAGCGTCTCAAGCGTATAAATGTGCAGCATGGCAACCTCTTCTTTCAGACCTTTCAGTTGGACTTGCAACACCAGGACTATTGGGTACAACGTGGTTAATGTGGACGTTGCCTTGTCCCCTCTGTCAGATAACTTTCTGTGGTCTGCTCTTAGGAGTGTGATGTCAAGCACCACTGAGTCAATTTTGGCCTTGTGCGATGTGTTGGAAACCTGGATAGTGTGCATGTTAGCATCAAACAGTGTGTGCATCCAAAATAGTCTCCATATGACAACACCTCACAGAGCTGTGATAATGGGACCTACATGACTGCAGGCTGCCAACCGAATGTTAACTTACTTTGCTTGCTACTAGCTAGGTGGGATCCCAAAAGCATGCACCCTGATGGTGAGTGTGACCCCACCTTGGAGACACACAGTGTAAGGCTTTGGATCCTTACTCCAAGCAGCTGCTGAGCCCAATTTGGCTCCATGTAGCAAATTGCTGTAGGATTCTGGGCCTCTGTTGAAATCAGGGTGGTGTTAGCTCTGGTAGGACCTCCTCCAGTGTCCTGGCCCCAGTGGTTCTTGTGCAGCTCGGGCCCCCGAGTCCTCCAGGCTTCCCGGCATGGTTGTCATTTACAGCATGGGTGGATCCACAGTCTTTGACAGGCTCCAGGGCTCTGCTTCCACTCACATTTTCAGCTGTAGCGGGCCCCAGACTCAGGCACGGTATCTCTGTACCTCGAGTTTGCCCAGTCAAGGGTCTCTCTAGCCATGCTCTTCTTCCAGTCTGTGTCCATGCAGTTGGTATTGCTGCATTGGGGGTCACTGATCACCCCCTCTTCAAAGCAGGCCACTAGGTGCCGAGTACATGGCTTCAGGCTTTTGCAACCTCCAAGTCAAGCCTCGGTTGCCATGGATGGGAGTGAAGACGTTCAAAGACCCCCAGGCAATATTGCCTCTTTAGGAGCTGCCAGCCTTATCACCCCCTCAAAGCAGATGTGGATGATGGCCGTGAGTTCAGGATTCTTGCCTGAGGCATGGTAGGCCAAGGGAGCTCAGCACTGCATGTCTGTGCTGATTATCGTCTTGGAGACACACCCTTGTTGCTCACAATGTTTTCCATAATTTCATAGTATTATGGTATCACAAATTTAGGTATTTGAAACTTTTTAATTTCTTATATTTTTTATAATATTTTCATATTCAATATTATGGTTAATTTAGGAAATTAGATATTTTGGTTTTCTGAGGTATCGCTATGATATGTTGGTATCACAATATGTTTGTGGTTGATTCTATGTCAAATGATAGCCTTTTAGGCCAAAGATCCTAAAAAAATAATGAAAATTATAAGATACTCTCAATCTTTTGACCTGGATTTTTGTATTATTAATTGAAGAAGTAGTTGTGAATGGGCAACCATTTAGTATTCTATCACTTTTGTGATCCAAGAGAGGTGGAGCCAGGCAGTAGTGTGATTGCTCAGTATTGCCAATTCTGATGATTTAAGGTAACACCGTAGGTCTCTCTTGAGGAATTTTGAAACAAATGAATGGATGTGGCTGAAAAAGTTCCAGATGCTATGAGCCTTTTTTTGGTAATACATTTGTAGAAGATGTATATACATGTAGGTATTTCCAGATTTAGATAAAGCGCAACAGACCATTAGGGGATTTTTACCACCAAGGTTTTCCCTAAGGCATAACAAGGTCAAGATCACTTGTCCATCTCTGCTCAGAGTTCATTCACTTCCTCTCAAGATTTTGCAAGGGAGGCACATACAGTGGCTGGGGGTGAAAGATCCTTTTCTGTCAACAAAGGTCTACACACAGAGAGGCCTTAATCAGAGTATAATGGATAGCTCATCCAATTTATGGTAGGGTTTCACCATTTGTCCTTTTTTCTATGTGTAACCTTGCTGGCTGACTCACTCTGTTTCTACAATAGAAACAGAAAATGTATGTGGACATTTGGGTACCGCAGACCGTATAAAATTGAGCACTCATGAAAATTACTTTTTTTCTGGGCCTGGGCAGAACTTGTGGACTCAATAAAACTCTGTGAGATTCACCACAAGTGTGTGAAAGTGCTCGTCCGTCTGCCCGCTCACACTGCGTTTTTACATGGCAGTACTGCCATGCACGATTCCAGATGCAAAATTAGAGTAACTAGCACCACATGTTCAACATAGGCGCAGACATTTTGTTTTACCTTTTTTCCAGTTCTGTGCATGTGCTGGCCGTGATTTTTCTATCCTAAATAACTTTGCAATCCTACCTCAACCCACTCATCCACACCTCATTTACGTTTACTTTATTTAATGTGTGTCAGTGTGTTTGTGTAATTCACGTTTTAGTTTTTTTCTTTTCTGTGGCTTTTTTGTAGTTTTTTAGTTTTTCCTTTGCTTCCTTAGTTCTTTCTTTCTTCTATTAATTTCTTCCTGTTCCTATTTCATCTTTTTTTCCCATCCAGCGCTATGGTGAAGAAAGGTGAGACAGGAAGTGGTGGTGCCAGTGGGGCTGCTAGCCGCACACCTTGCAGTGTGGCCACACTTGCTTTTTATGTAAAGTGCCACCTCCCCAACATGCTGGAAGCAGGGGGCAGGCCTGGGAGTGAGTGAGCCCTGTGGGAGTATCAGCTGCTGTTGGGGAGGGTGTACTGGTGAGTGTGCCAACACACTGTGGTCCAACGCACCCAGCAGCAGTTGACATGATTCTAGGCGGACAGACTGGACCAGGAGCAGGATGTGCTTGACCTACTGGACATCCAGGTATCTGGATCAGTGAGTAATTATTTATTTGTTGTGTTCTCCAATGCTAATATTTTGTTTTCAAATAGCATGCCACTGATACTCAAAGGTAAGTTAAGTTTACGTTACAAATATTATTTGATCTAGTCAGCTAATATAGTGGTAGTAGTAATATCAGTGAGTTTGCGTTTGCTGTGCCTTTCTTTATGTAGGTCATACAGTCCCGAGCAATCTCCCAGTGATGTGTAGTATGTATCTATGCATTGCAAGAACGGGAGACTGAGTTGATTGATCAAAAGAGGTTTTGAATGTGATGAGTGGCAAAGATCATTTGTTGCAATGCATTAGTAGTTCCAAATGTAGTTTAAGTTCAGGAAATTTGGAATAGGACTTAGGTTTAGGCACTTAGGAATAGTTCAACTTGATTCTAGAACTATAGGCGATCTAATTTAGAAAAGTACAAAGTTACTGCATTTGCCACTACCAGTTAAAATATTTTTGGGGAGATTAAATGTACCACTGATCTATTTTTTTACCTTATTTATTTCTTACCTCTGGACCGAAGGCCAAGTAGAGGGCTTCGGAGGCGGGTCAGGGAACTAGGGGTGCCACCATCAGCAATGCGGCTGATGGATCTGCTGGCCCCAGTAAGTCCTTCTGTTAATGTTATTGTAGTTTCCCTAACTTTTACCTCTTCCATTTCAAATATGTTTTTCTTTTTTTTACTATACCTATCTCGTTTTTTTCCTGATCCTCTTCATTCAATCTAAGATATGTTAATTTCTTGTTTTTCTTTATTTCATGTTTCTGTAGCTGACTTCATCCTGTCCATACTAGTCTATAGCTTTCTTCTGCTTTGTTAGTAAGCTTTTCCTCACCCCTTATTCATTTTGTGGTCTGGTACAGTAAAGCTAAGGGAACAGATTTTAGGACAGTTACTCTACTGTGACTATTGCATGCCCACCACACCATTATCTGATTTGAAGACCTAAGCCAAGAATACACTCTAGCAGACTGAGCACTTTTGATACTTGCAGCTGGGACCTGCTCCTTAGGGGGTACTTAGGAGACCTTGACAATGAGGAGTGGGCTGAAGCACGTCAGGCTTATGAGTGCATTCCAAATGATAATGGGCCATAAAAGACCCACTTTTGCATTGATGGAAATGGCATGTATAGAACCAAAGATGTATAGAAGGATAACAAATGTTGACTCACTCTCTACTTTATGCTGTATGGAACATATGTTCAATAAAAAAAGTTAAAGAGTTAAAAAAAAATACAAAAAAGAATGCATTGCCAGGTAAGATATTCTTTGCATGTTTGTTGAGGAGGCTTTCTTTTTCTTGTTTGTGCTCAAACAGTAAAACAAGAGAGTGGCCACGATCATGGTGGAACTCTCCAATGTTGTTCTTGTATATATTATCATTCATTTATACAGTAGTATACCAGCAGTTTTGATGACAGTACAGCATGGCTGAAAGGTAGTATGAGGATGGTCCATTTGCATGTAACCCCCAAGAACATATGTCCCTCACAAACCAATTCCACTCCTTCATTGCACCTCAATGACTCAGAGTCATCATAGCTATATTCTTCCATAAAAAACTATTTTTGCCTCGCTTGACTCCCTGCCTCTTCTAACACTGTCGTTCAACAAAATGCCCAAAGTGATATTTTTGATAGGAGATCGAATTGTAGTGATGTTTTACGGTTGTGTTTTGTTCAAAAAAGAGAATAAGAGAAGGTATATATGGCATCTAAATTTTGGAATGCTTTTTACAGCCACACAGACCACCAGTGTTGGGGCCAGCAGCAGTGTCAGTGCAGCAGATGCAGCGGCGGTTGGAGGGGAAGCCCCAGCGGTGGAGGAGATGGGTGATGGTAAACCATCGTACAAGCTTTACTTGCTTATTGACAATTGCAATTATACTCACTGGAAGGGTCTTGTGAACCCCCCGCTTTACCAGCTACAGCTGGGATGAGTTCTTTATGGGCTCTTCTATCTGCAACTCAACAGAAAAAAGCTCATAATGAGTGCTAAAAACGATGGGTTGATGGACAAGTGAAAGAAGGATGGAAGGTTAAAAAAAGGATGAAATAAATTGTAAGTAAGCAAAAGAGTGTGTGGGTGGTTGAAAGGATGCGTGAAAGATAGGATGCATGGGTGGGTGAAAGGATGGATGAAAGGCTATATGGGTGAAAGGATGCCTGAATGAGGGAAAGGGTGGATGGGTGAAAGAATGAGTGGGTGGGTAAATGGATGGTTGCTGAAAGGATGGCTGAAAGGGTAGATAAGTGAATGGATGGATGGACAAATGAATGGGTGGATATATGGATGGATTTGTGGACGGATAGATTAGAATGATAAAAAACTGATGAGAGAATGTAAAACGTAAATGGTGGCTATCGAATTGTGAATAGAACAATGAAAGGATGAATGGATAATTGTTTGGGTGAAGAAACAAGGGAGCTCCTCTGGAGAGTGATGTTTTCACCTACTTTGCTTGCTTCGTTTTATAAAAGCTTTGGTTCAAAGTGGGGGGTTTTAAATGTTCTGTCTAGTCCCTTAATTCGTTTTATTTGTTAAGCAAGACAGATAGGTATCCTCCCACCCAACATCATTCATCACCTTCCTGCCCATGGCATTTGGCCACCCATGACCTAACTCCAGCATGGTTCAATTCGGCACTAGTGTTGGCTGTGCAAATTACATGTGCTTCAGTTGATGCTGCATTTACAAAGTGTTCAGTGAATTGCAAACTGAAAACAAGCTGTGTTTCCCTTACTTCCCAGTGCCCACTTAGGCACCTCCTAGTACTTCACTCCTTTATTCTTACCTCACAGCTTATCAGAAGAATTGAATTTTTCTGGCCAAATGATTCATATATTTCATGCTTTCTAAAACAGATTTAGGAATTTTCAAATGTTTCCCTTTCGACATTTGTCAACTACAGTGAATAAGCCAACGCTTAGGCACATGATGATGAACAGTGACACCCCACTAATCTATGCAGCTGGCCTAATCCCTCTAACTTACCCAGCAGTAGCGTAAGTTACGTTTCCTTTCCATGCTGCCAAGCAAATTTATTTGTTGGATTTAATTTTTGGTGAAGGGTGAGGTCAGGGAGTAATGTGGGACTAAATGCCTGATTTTGAGTTTTGCTGGTGGGAAACTATGTGACGAATATGCAAAATGAAATCTATATATCCTGTTTCATTCCGTCTACTGCAGTGCATCGCTTTTCCCACTGTCTACTTACGGCGGGCAGGCTACCCGTATTTTATATGTGACGTTGTGACATGCTATCATTATTATTCATCTGCCTGGAGTGAGGGTAGAATTGAAAAGCATTTGCAGAAGAGCAGGGACATTGGAATTAAAGTAAGATCATTTTCTATTTCAGCTGCTCCAGCTGCAGACTGCAGATAGAAGCAAAGTAATTGACGCTCTAGCTAGCATGCGTCCATTCATTTAGCCCAACAGGTATACTTGTACTCCATCGTGCATGATGCCTTACTCCTTAATTAATTTGCATTTTTATACTCAAAGTGTCTGTTTAGTTTTTTACTTGGAAATCCTTTAAAAGAAAACAAAATATCAGTTTTTTAATCTGCTGTGGTGGTATTCTTGCTTAATTCCTTTTGTTAGTCAGTGCTTTTATGTTAGGCATCTGTCGGTACAGAATGGCCCTGTGACTAGTAATCATATCAAATTCCAATGGCCCTAGGGGACCAACAATGTAGCACTCCTCTGCCACTATGTAATTGAGCACTGGTTACAATTTGTCTTTTTTTTCTTTTCTGGTATAGCCACT
This sequence comes from Lissotriton vulgaris, assembly GCF_964263255.1. Taxonomy (NCBI): domain Eukaryota; kingdom Metazoa; phylum Chordata; class Amphibia; order Caudata; family Salamandridae; genus Lissotriton; species Lissotriton vulgaris. Next base: position 1,572,752,212 of record NC_141691.1, read on the forward strand.
CCTGCTGGTCTACCTGCATGCCGGGAGACAGCAGCTGGGCAGTGGCGGCAGAGATTGGTGGACATCCGGGTAGAATATCAATGGCTGGTGACTCCGGAAGAGGATAAGTCTGAAGTATCTGCTGTTGCCCCGGGCACCAGTTCCTCCAGCCTGCAACCAGCTACCAGCACCTCTGGCCTCCTGGCATCAACTTCGCTAGCACTGCTGCCATCCACCACTGCTGCTCCCCTCCTGCTCACACAACCAATTTCAGCAATGTATCCTGCAGCGTCTGGTGCACTTGGCCTGTTAGATGGTATGCCTGGAGCAAAACCAGGAGGCGCTCTTGACCTGCGTGGAGAAAGCCCTCCTCTATCCCATTATACATTTTTTGTTTGCACAGGAGGGACATTGTTTGTGGTTGGGGAGGATGGGAATTGGGAAGGGAGTTAGGAGTGACTTTGGAAAATTTTTGAGTTTTCTTTGGACATTGACTGGAGATGGGGTAATTTGTTTGGCGAGAGGAGTGGGCCTTTTGTGGGGGAGAGGGTGGGTTTTCAATTGTTAAAACAAATTAAAGGGAAAAGTATTCTATTTTATTGTAGTTGTTTGTGTTTTACTTTTACTTTGCACTGCAGCATTTTTGTTCAGCTTGTTTTGTAATCTGCTAGCTTATCAAAGTACAAGCATACCACTTAGTTATTTTTAGTTATACCCATGTTACACTTCCGTCTGTAACTATATTATTCACCATAAGGGGGTTAGGGTATGCATTGCCTGCATTGCCTACAACATCTAGATAAACAAGGAAGGAAATTCAAAATCTGTAGTAGAAGCTGGTTTCTAACTAACTAAACTAGTTCACTTGACTTTATAGTTCTCTTCCCTGACTATATGAAGTGATGGCTGCTACCTCTCATGTTTTTCCAATACTTACTGCATGGTTTGTGCCTTCTTAATGCTGGTGGTAGTAATAGCATGCTAGTATGCTAACAGGGAAGGCATCACAAGCTAGGTCCCAATCCCACCTAGGTCAGCTCCAACTGTAGGGTTAATCAAAAGGATCAATCAATCAATCAATCAGTGACACTTGTAAAGCGCGCTACATACCCGTAGGGTCTCAAGGCGCTTGGGGGGGGGGGGGTGCCGCTACTGCTCGAACAGCCAGGTCTTCAGCTTCTTCCTGAAGGAGAGGTGGTCTTGGGTCAGGCGCAGGTCGGACGGGAGGGAGTTCCAGGTCTTGGCGGCCAGGTAGGAGAAGGACCTTCCTCCTGTAGTCGCTCTTCGGATGCGGGGGACGGCGGCGAGGGCGTGGTTGGCTGATCGGAGGTGGCGTTTGGGAGCGTAGAAGTTGACTCGGCTGTTGAGGTAGCTCGGGCCTTGGTCGTGTAGGGCTTTGTGTGCGTGGGTGAGGAGGCGGAAGGTGATTCTCTTGTTGATGGGGAGCCAGTGAAGGTCTCTCAGATGTCCGGAGATGTGGCTGGATCGTGGGATGTCGAGGATGAGTCTGGCTGAGGCGTTTTGGATCCGCTGGAGTCTCTTCTGGAGCTTGGCGGTGGTCCCGGCGTAGAGGGCGTTGCCGTAGTCCAGTCGGCTGGTGACGAGGGCCTGGGTGACGGTCTTCCTGGTCTCTGTGGGGATCCACCAGAAGATCTTCCGTAGCATGCGTAGGATGTTGAAGCACGCCGAGGAGACGCTGTTGACTTGCCTGGTCATGGAGAGGGAGGAGTCCAGGATGAAGCCCAGGTTTCGTGCATGGTCTGTCGGTTTGGGTGCGGTGCCCAGGGCGGGAGGCCACCAGGAGTCGTCCCAGGTGGAGGGTGAGGAGCCCAGGATGAGGACCTCCGTCTTGTCCGAGTTCAGTTTCAGGCGGCTGGTCGTCATCCACTCGGCTACCTCTTTCATCCCTTCGTGCAGGTTGGCTCTGGCGGCGGCGGGGTCGTTGGTCAGGGAGAGGATCAGCTGGGTGTCGTCGGCGTAGGAGATGATGCTGAGGTGGTGTTTGCGTACGATGGCCGCGAGGGGGCTCATGTAGACGTTGAAGAGGGTGGGGCTCAGGGATGATCCTTGGGGGACGCCGCAGATGACTTTGGAGGCCTCTGACTTGTACGGTGGTAGGCGGACTCGCTGTGTTCTTCCGTCGAGGAAGGAGATGATCCATTCCAGCGCCTTGTCCTGGATTCCGATGTTGCTGAGGCGCCGTATTAGGGTGCGGTGGCAGACCGTGTCGAATGCCGCGGAGAGGTCTAGGAGGATGAGGGCCGCTGTTTCTCCATTGTCCATCAGGGCTCGGATGTCATCGGTGGCGGCGATGAGGGCGGTCTCGGTGCTGTGTTTGGCTCGGAAGCCGGACTGTGAGGGGTCGAGGGATCCGTTCGTCTCGAGGAAGGCGGCCATCTGCTTGTTGACGGTCTTCTCGATGACTTTGGCTGGAAACGGGAGAAGCGAGATGGGGCGGTAATTCTTGAGGTCGGTGGGGTCCGCTGTTGGTTTCTTGAGTAGAGCGCTGAGTTCGGCGTGTTTCCAGCTTTCAGGGAAGATGGCGGTGTCGAAGGATGTGTTGATGATGTCTCGCAGGTGGGGTGCGATGACAGCGTCGGCCTTGTTGAAGACGTGGTGAGGGCAGGGGTCGGTTGGTGATCCGGAGTGGATGGAGTTCATCGTGCGGATGGTGTCTTCGGTGCTGATCGGGGTCCAGGCGTGGAGGGTGGTGGTGGGGGGGGGTGGCTGGTCGGTCGTGGTGTGCGTTGGTTGGTTGTTGAAACTGCTGTGTATGTCCGTGATCTTGTTGTGGAAGTATGAGGCGAGGGAGTTGCAGAGGTCTTGCGATGGGGTGATGTCGTTGTTTCCTGCGCTGGGGTTGGAGAGCTCTTTCACGATGTTGAAGAGTTCCTTGCTGTTGTGTGCGTTGTTGTCCAACCGGTCCTTGAATGCTGTTCTCTTGGCGGCGCGGATTAGCTGGTGGTGTTTCCGGGTGGCAAGTTTGTAGGAGGTCCTGTTGTCCGGTGTCGGTTCCCTTTTCCAGACTTTCTCGAGGGCTCGGCAGGTCTTCTTGGAGCTCTTGAGTTCGTCGGTGAACCATGGGGCCTTCTTGCTGCCGGGTCTGCTAGGCGGGGTCCTCAGCGGGGCGAGTTCGTCCGCGCAGTTGCTGATCCACTTCGTGATGTTATCGGCGGCCTGGCTAGGGTTCGCCGAGCTGGCAGGAGGGTGTTGGCTCAAGGAGGTGGCGAGCTGGTCTGCTGTGATCTTGATCCATCACAGGCAACTAAGTTGAATGAAAAACACTGAAATAGTGGGTTATTTATTTATATCATAGCTTAACAGAGACCGAGGCCAGACTACTACAACCATGACACAAAAAAGAAAAGAATATCTGACGTTATAACAAAAAATAGCAAAAGTAACTATCTCTAATCAATGGGGATTTATTTAATTATAACTAAAGTTATGAAATCCTCAAGTAGCATAAGTGGACAGAGTCAGGAGCTGAGTTAACAAGGTTAAGCATTTTTGCAACTCAAGGCCGGAATGATGATGTTGACAAATGGCGTTCTATATCTAAATTGCTCTTGGGGGAGTGGATAAGTGAGACTGGTGTCAGCTATTGCTCACGTAATATAAGATTCCGAATATTGAGTTTGTGTCACTTTCACCGAATCCACCCCACAAAGTGTGTGATCGATTTATAGAGTAAATTAAGTTATCTCAATAAAACACACAGCCCGAAGGAAGAGGGTTAGGGGTTTGATGAATGGATGGATGGGAAAGAGGATTTGGAGAAAGTTGTGACACAAACAAACACTGCACAACAACAATATTCATCAGGGCGATGATGAGAAGTACATCAACATCAATATTTTGAGAAAGGAAATGAAGGAAAGAGTAAGACATAGTTCAGCTAAATCCATTGCAAACAGTCCGTCAGCTACAGAGACCCCAGTTATTATATTATCTAAATGAATCTGTCGTCTAGGTTTGAAAAATACAAATTATCAAGGATTGAAAAGAAGCGTAGTCTGGGTGTGCTATGTGGGGCTGTACAGAGTGGTGAGTGCCTGAATATCTGAGCTATGTGCATCCTACCAAACACTTGAGAATGATCAGTGACAAAAGCACCTTAGTTACTGAGAGAATGCAAATGGAAGGCAAATAGGAATGGTATTTGTTTGTGGTCACTTAAAGGTTTGAAAATAGGTTGGTGCACAATCAAAGTTGGGTACCATGCAGAAAAATGTGATTGACAATGAGACGGGGGCACTGAGAGGTCAAAAAAGGAGTCAGAGGCAGAGGGATATGGGGATCCCCGTCACACATGAGGGTGCGGGTGCAGTCAGAAAGTCCCTGCTAAAGTGTACTGTACAACCCTGACCAAATATTGGCCAGCCAGGCTCCTTCTCTAATTAGTGAACCCATAGAGCTCTAAAAATGATTATAGTTTTAATCCCTTGGCAGTGGCGCAAATTCCGCCGTGGCGTTGGGTGTGAGCGCGGCGCTTCCAAGCCTGTTACAGAACCATCCCATCATGAGCCAGGTGCGGCGTGTGCTCAGGATGGCGTGGTTCCGTCACGGCCCCGCCCGCTCACTAATTTGCCAGCACAGGCGGGGAATCAGTGCCGTATGGGCGGAGCACCCTGCTCATGACGGAACCACGTCATCATGAGCACACTGCACCCATGGCTCATGACGGCGTGGTTCCGTCAAGAGCAGGCAAGGGGTTAAAAATTATAATGTATTGCCAAATTTGGCAGTGCATCTGCATTCTTCTTGGAATGCCCATCTATGGTGCCTGGCGGAACCAGTCCGGTAAGGTAATCAGGAGTGTTTTGAAACTTTCGCCTTCTGTGCTGGAGAAGAAAAGGCTGGCAGATTGTAAAACAGAAATGATATTGCAGATAGAAGCACGCGGGGTTTGACATTGCTACTGCTAGTGGGGGGATTGAGAGAAGCATTGTTATCTCTCTTGTTTTTGTCCTTTTAACAAATTTTTACAATGCTTTTTAAAAAAGACCTTTTGACAGTTTCAGCAATTGAGTTGGCTGTGGAGGCGTCATTTCCGTCAGCTCTCCAGCCTTTCTTTTTCCCTCTATAAAATAAAGGGTGGGTGAAAAGATGCGGTGATAGAGATGTGCACAGGGGATTTACACTGCTGCTGCTGCTAGTGGGGGGGAAAACCAGGAGAACGGCTTATACCTCTCTTGTTCTTGCGCTTTTAAATAATTTTTACTCTGCTTTTTTTTTAAGACTGGTTTTACCTTTTGTCACTTTCACCACTTGAGTCAGCTGTGGAGGTGCCATTTTGGTCAGCGCTCCAGCCTCTTTGTTTCTCCCTCTACAAAATGATGGGAGAAGCAAAGATACACAGTAGACACACAGCAGGTGCACTGCTGGTGTGCCTAGGCAATCCAGCCTGCACCTGCCCACGTTTGGACAGGTCCAGGGTCCAGGAGCCCTAGTTCATCATCATCAAGTAAGTTAGTGTTCTCCTCAGGGCAACTGATTGTGCTACATGCAAATCCTAATGAAAGCAGTATCCACTCTGTCGATTTGTGGGCTGGAGACACTTCATGTAAAAATTGCTCGCTGTCTTTTTTCTGAGCTGGGGGACTCAAGGAAGCACCACAACCTTAAAACTAGTTGGTTTTTGCAGACAATCAAATGTAGATAGCTTCCAGCCCATACATTTGATCTCTTCTCCATTTTTGAGGACAGCAAACCAGATGCAATTTAATGGAGATAAGACAGAAATGGTGTACTCTACAGCAAACAAAATCCCTTGTCTACTCCCAGCCAATTCTGGCCTACCCCACAGTAAAACCACTAACTCATCTAAGACAGTGCGTAATCTGGGGCTGATGTTTGATGATAATTTACAGCTAGACTCTCAAGTGAATAAAACAGTTGGTACCTGTCTGTCACTTATTAGAGCACTACAGAAAATACTTCCACTGTTGCCAATTTCCGCCAGGGCGCAGGTGGTGAGAAGTGTCATCTTGAGTCCGCTAGACTACTGTAATGCTCTGCTTCTTGGCGCACAGAATTCTCTGATAAAGAAGATTCAAACAATTCAAACAATAGCTGCCAAGTTAGCTTTAAAGAGAAAGCGTATGTCTTCTGCTTCTTTGTCCCTTAAAGATCTTCATTGGCTACCGATTATGCACAGAATACAGTTGAAATCACTTTGCATCGTCTTCAAGGCAGCAAATGGAATGGAACCTAGATCAGTGCAGAGTAAATTCACTTGGTATACCCCACCCAGAAACCTTCGCTCATCAACAGCAAAGCTGATGAGCATATCTAGATTTAGAAAAACCAGGATTGGAGGCAGGGCATTCAGCTCTGCAGCTGCGCGGCTGTGGAATAAACTCCCAGAGGATCTCAGGCAAATAGAGGGTCTTTTGCACTTTATAAAAAACCTCAAAATGGGGCTTTTCCCTAGGGCATAATTGGAGCCCAGCCATCACCCTGAATAATTTTGTTTGGTATGTTTGTTCACATGCACAGTGGAATGTAGGGTAATCATAGCGCTAGGATACCCATGGAGTGATAGTGCGCTTTATCAATCTATTTTACATTACATTACAAGCAGTATACTGGATGGAAACATGGCTTCAGGCCAACTATGCCTTTGGTTTAGCTCAGACTCTGCCCCCTGGATACTACATCCTACTCAAAGTCCATGAAAACAGGAAAGGTGGTAGGGTAGCAATTATCCTCAAAGCTGAATATATTTGCCATATTGATGCTGTACAGATCCCCTATTGTGAGAATATGGCCTTTGATATTGCCTTTTTGTCCACAACCAACGTCTTGGGGATCTTACTAAATAAACCATCTGGACCTAGTGCTTGTTTTTTCCACTCTCTTCAAGACGTGTGTGCTACCCTGGCTAGTACTTGAGTGAATTTCTCAATTTTAGGAGATTTTAATATCCATCTGGAAGGGTTTTCCAATGCTCAAGTCTCAGGCCTTTTACAGCATCTAACAGTTATGCAAATTACTCAAAAAGTGCTTGGACCCACCCATGAGAAGGACCATCGACGTGTCCTCCATATTTTCTTCTGATAATATGTTAAAGGTGGCAGATTCACATCCTGTCATTTGGTCAGACCTTTTTTTTATCATATTTATCTTGGGCTCCCGTCAGGCGTCTCCTGAATGAAAACCTAACAGTTGGAAAGATTGTACCTGCTCAAAACTCCCTTTGGAGCAGTGGAAACGTGCACTTGGGAAGTGCAGGCCAGCTTTAGGACCAGATCCATGGTACACTCCACACCTCAGGAAACAATGCTTTCAGAACTCTATCAGAGCCTACTATGCGGGAATCAAAAAGCTCAAGCCACAAACTATGAGGGAAGAATTATTGATGCTACCAACTATCCGTGAAAACACTTCTGTGTTATGAAATCTCTCCTACAGCCATCCTCTTTCACCTCTACTCCGGAAGCCTCTCATGCCAGGTGCAATGACCTAGCTTACTTTTTCCAGAGTAAAATCCAATCCATTTATGGCATGTTCCAAGTGCCCCTTTATCTGAAACTGGTGACTCCAAGTAACATGTGTAGGACACCAACTTAAAGAAATGGGTTGCCTTTCCTGCTTTGACCTTAGACAGTCTCACCAATATTCTGAGCAAAATTTAATTTGGCTCCGCTAGTGACCCAGCTCCCCCTCGTATTTGTTTCAGAGCTAATGAGGTGATTCTTGCCACCCTGCTTAAACTATTGAATCTCTTGTTAACCAAGGAAATTGTTCCAGTGGCATGGGAACATGCCATTGTGAAAGCCATCTACAAAAAGGCCAATCTCGGCCTTGGTAATCTCACAACTTTTTTCCCAGTGTGCCTTCTGCCAGGGATTAGTAAAATACTTACTCGAAAGGCGCATCCTCGTCATGATACAGAGACTGCTCTTCTGGCAGTTGTAGAAGAAGCTAAACAGCTCCTAAATCATGAAGGTTGTGCAGCAATAATCCTTCTTGATCTTAGCTCTACTTTTGACACTGTAAATCACAATATTTTGCTGGCTAAACTGCAGAAATATGGCACTGACGGAAGCCCTCTAGCTTGGCTTAGGTCCTTCCTGGAAGATAGGACTTTCCAGACCTTCCAGGGTGACTGCACATCAACCAGTTCCTCCCTCAAATATGGAGTACCTCAGGGCTCTTCTTTGAGCAACACTCTGTTTAATATTTACATGAAAGCTATGACTGACATCGTCCTCCTTTTTGGGATCTTGAGAATATCTTACGCTGATGATACGCAATTCGCCTTTTCTTTTTCTCAAAGCTATATTTCCGTCTCTCAATCCCTGGCCCTTGTTTAGAGTTAGCCACTAATGGGACGAGGAGCTCCTGTCTTAAACTTAATGAAGACAAAATGGAGCTGATGATCCTGGGCAATAACTTTAAGCCACGCTTCAATCTGAGTTGGCCAAGCTTCCTAGGTTCTCCTCTAGCTCCCGAACTGGTTAGAAAGAGCTTGGGAATGTGGCTGGATGCCTCTCTCCTAAATTTTATTTCCAAGTTGGTAAACTGTACGCCATCTGCTACAGGATGCTTAAGCTGCTGCGCAAATGTATTCTTCTTCTGACACCCACCTCCAAAAGGGTGGTTGTCCTATAACGTATTAATTTTCGTCTGGACTATGACAATTCACTTTTGCTGGGATCACCTAAAGCAATGATATAGAGACTGCAAATAGTTCAGAATGTGACCGCTTGGACACTGAATCATATTCTGAGACATCTTTCTGCCCGACAAGCTCTGTGCTCTCTCCATTAGCATCCTGTGGCTGAGAGGATTAAGTCCAAGTCACTTTGTATTGCCCATAGGGCTCTCCGTGATAAAGGACCTTTGATCACCCACTCCCTGTTGTCTTTCTACACTCCTGCGTGATCACTAAGCTCCACTAATTCCTTTCTCACTAAAGTCCCTGCTATGAAGAGAGCTACACAGGGAGGGTATGCTATTTCATTTAATGTAGCTAAGCTGTGGAATAGCCTTCTGCTTTCTATTTGCTCTGTTAAAAAGAACTTCCCTGCAGGAAACTTCTAAAAATGTGGCTCTCCCGGAACAGATCTTTGTAAAATCTATGTATGGCCAGTGAATTCCTCTGTGTCATACTATCAGCGCCGGGATGCCTATGGGTAACTACACGCTTTAAAAGTGCTTTCAGAATAGAATAGAGTATTGTAGAGTCAAGGAGAAGGACAAAAGGTAAGCTTCATGAAATTGTACCAAATACCAATACTCAGAGGCAGAGCCAGAGCATTGGTTTCTGCAATCATTTATTTTATCACTCATGGCATATGAATTAACTAAGAAGTGAGAGTAATTACAACCAATCACAGAAAAGTCGCTGCATGTACCAAGCTGATCAATCTCACAGCTGTCATCATAACATTTAGCAGAGTGCATGCATCAATCATGTGATGATGATAATACTGTTGCATCACCGCTCATACTCCAGTTACAAGCAACAGCCCCCCGACCACAACCACATAAGAGCAGTTTCACATTTGAGCCAGTACACACACTCAGCAGCATTTCTCAAATCAACGCACCTCTATTCAGTCCAGAGAGTTGAGTAGGCCTAAGAGTCATCATCATGTTGGTTTCTCTTTGAACTCGATATGATAGGCTCAAAACTTTCCCTTTTCTGGCTATGTTGAGGTAGTCTGGGACTGAGTCCTTCCATTCTCTTCCTGACTCTGAGTAAGAAATCAGTTCAACTCAGTCCCGAGACTGGTAGTGCACTGCTGTTGAAAAACAAGAAGAGAAACAGATTTCAGTATTTTATGTAACTTTGTGTTTTTTTTACCTAAGTGACAATTCTGGCCTCTGAAGAATCAAAAAAAGGAGTGGACCCTGCATGTAAATCTTGCTAAGTGTGAAAGGGCCAATCACCTACAGTACAAATGATGACCCATCAAGCCCGAACATTGCAAATCCTCAAAATCGGGTTTGCAAATTATTAGATGAACACCCTTCCCCACGTCTGGGTGTGGAATTTTCTCCCTCCCTGCCCTGGCTTCACTGGGTCCAGGATCACAAAAGGCCAGTGCAAAGTTTTTTGTGTGTGAGCTGAGGCAGGGTCTTTGATGTGGAAGTCTGACAGGTGACAGCTCTGCCCAAACCGATCAAGTCAGGATGGCCTATCTTACCAATTCCCAGTCCCTCTATTGCATAATTGACAGTCTCTGAGGAAAACACAAAAGCCAATTGTCAGCTACACCTAGTCATGTGACCCCATAACAGGCTGCACGCTGCAAAGGGTTAGGACAAGAAAATGCCAATTTTCCAAAAGTGGCAATTTAAGAGTTGTGAATTAAAATCCAACTTTACCAGTAAAGAGGGGTTTAAATTATAATTCCTTAGACACCAAACATGACATTTCTACCTCCTCCTAAACAAAAGTTATCACTTATTAAATGTAATGAGGCAACCCAATGTTTTTATATGCACCACTCAGGCCTCACCGTATTGAAAAACTAATTGTGAGTGTTTCACTATCAGGACATGTAAAACTTAAAAATACATGCCCAGCTTTATAAATACACTGCACCTCCCCGCATGGGCTGTTTAGGGTCTTCTCTACACGTGATATATATGTATTAAAAAGGAAGATTTAGGCCTGGCAAATGGCTTGTTTGCCAGGTCAAAATGACAGTTTAAAACTGCCTAGAGGTGCCAACAGTATGCCTGGGGCATGTTTAAACAGGCTACTTAAGTGGCTGGCACAATCAAATTAAATTACATCAAATTCACTTTATTTCAAGCACTAATTTAACCATAAAAGCACACATAATAAACATAACAACCCATTGCTTTTGAAAAAATATATATATAAAAAAGTTAAAATACAGTTTAGATAAAAAAACAGCAGTGAACAGCACTCGACAATGCATGAATTAATTGAAATAAACAGGAAATTGCACACTAACTGTTGTCTTCCATTACAGATGGATACATATAAAGTGCAGAGCATAATGCCAAGATCACAAAGGGAGTTTATTAAAGTACATGACTCATCAAAAAATAAGACCTTCCAGTTAAAACATGAATGCTTTCCTTCAACTGACTGCGCATTTTAAAAAAGAACAAATATTAATAATTATAACTATAATCTAGTTGTTGCAGATACAAAAGAGCTCATCTTGAGGTCCTAATCCCCCCCACTTTCGTATAATCAGAATTTAAAACTTTTTGGGCCCGATGTAGGTAAATCTACATTTACCACTTCATAAATACCGAATCATACCGAATCGGTAATTATGAAGTGGTAAATTAGAGGGGGGGAGATGTAGGTATTTCAGATTCGGTAAATACCGAATCTGTAAGATTCGGTATTTACCGATTCTGTAAATACCGATTCGGTATCCCCCATTGCTTCCTATGGGCCTTGAAGCCCATAGGAATCAATGGGCATTACCGAATCGGTAATTACTGATTCAGTAATTACCGATTTGTGCAAGGGTGCAGGGGGTGTCACTTTGACACCCTCCAGCACCCCAAAAAAAGGCATGTGAGCCATGTGGCACACAGACATGCCCTAAGGGCATGTCTGTCTGTCACATGGCATAGGTGTGCATGCACACATGTGCATGCACACCTGGATTCGGTATTTTAACACCCAATTGGATTGGGTATTAAAATACCGAATCTGAAGGGCCTGTGGGACTGAAAGTAGTCCCACCTACATCCCAAATTTAATAAAACGGTAAAATTACCGATTCGGTATTTTTGCGATTCGGTAATTTTACCGAATCGGTAAAATACCGAATCGGACAAAAAAAGGTCCCCTACATCTCAGTAGGCCAAATACCGGTCGTGTACAATAGAGGTAAAACATGCAGGTGGAACACCCAGGAGTCACCTAAGCACCCTATTTTGATCCACTTGGAGGGGGCTTATGTTTGAATCTCCCAAAATTCCTGATCCATAAGTGAGAATTGGAAGGCACTTCCTTTTGTAGACTTCCAATAGAGGGGCTACGGGTTTTCTCCCAAAGTGTTTAGCCATATCGCAGATTTGGCCCTCCAATCAATCAATCAATCAATCAATTAAGGCACTTGTAAAGCACACTACATACCCATGAGGGTCTCAAGGCGTTTGGGGGGTGGGGTGCTGCTACTGATCGAAGAGCCAGGTCTTGAGGAGTCTTCTGAAGGCCAGTAGGTCTTGGGTCTGCCTTAGGTTGGTGGGGATGGTGTTCCAGGTCTTGGTGGAGAGGTGGGACAAAGATCTGCCACTGGCGGTCATTCTTCGGATGTGGGGGACTGTGGCAAGGGCAAGGCCGGCGGAGCAGAGCAGGTTGGTGGGGGTGTAGAAGCTGAGTCGTCTGTTGAGGTATGCTGGGTCAGTGTTGTGGAGAGCTTTGTGTGCGTGGGTGAGGAGCTTGAAGGTTACCCTCTTGTTGACGGCGAGCCAGTGCATGTCTCTCAGGTGGGGTGTGATGTGGCAGGGCGGGGAATGTCGAGGATCAGACGTGCCGAGGGGTTCTGGGTGCATTGCAGTCATCTCAGGAGTTTGGACAATGTTCCTGCGTAGAGGACGTTTCCGTAGTACAGCCTGCTGATGACGAGGGCCTGGGTAACTGCTTTTCTCGTCGGAGGGTGTTGAAGCCGGATGAGGAGACGGCGTTGACCTGCTTGGTCATGGAGAGGGTGGAGTCGAGGACGACCCCTAGGTTGCGTGCATGGTCGGTGGGTGTCGGGCTGTTCCTAGCATTGTCAGCCACCAGGAGTCATCCCAGGCTGAAGGGGTGGAGCCGAGGATGAGGACTTTGGTCTTGTCATGAGTTCAGCTTCAGTCAGCTGTTCCTCATCCATTCGGCGACGGCCTTCATTCCGTCGTGAAGGTTGGTTTTGGTGGTGTGAGGGTCTTTGGTGAGGGAGAGGATCAGCAGAGTGTCGTCGGCGTAGGAGATGATGTTGCGGTCGTGCTGTCCGGCGACGCGGGTGAGGGGTGCCATGTAGATGTTAAACAGTGTCGGGCTGAAGGAAGAGCCCTGGGGTACGCCGCAGATGATATCGGTGGCGTTGGAGTGGAAGGGGGGAGGTTGATGCTCTGAGTTCTGCCGGAGAGAAGGATGTGGTCCAGTCTAGGGCCTTCCCTTGGATTCCGGCGTCGTGTAGGCGTGTTTGCAGTGTGTAGTGGCCGTATTAAGTTTCCATGAAATTGATGTCGGAAATTTAAGATTCAACAGCATGTCATGGTAAGCGTTTTTAAAGTATTGAAAAAGTTTGAGCCTCTAAATTAGTGAACTGTTTTTGCCTACGCACTAGGGAGGGCTTATTTAATGGTTTAGAGTTTAAGAGCAATATGTGAGAAAATTGTGTTTTAATAAGAAGGTATGGTGTGGGTAAATGATAATTGTTTTGCATATACGCCAGAATAATGGCCAGTGTTTCACTGTTAGACTCATTGTAAAAAATAGTATACTGTTTAAACTTTATTGGTAGAAACGACCTAAAGCACACATACTTGTTTGTATTTTCAGATGTCCCTGACGAAGGGAAAGTTATTCCCGAAATGCATTGGGCTTGATAAATAAAACATGACATGGAACCCACCTCATGCATCCGAGTTTACGTTGAACAGTGTTGTTGAACATGCATTGAGTAAAATGAATTGAACTAAAGAAAAGACAGGATGAAAAGTACAGGAGAAAAACGAAAAAATGAAAAAACTGTTTAAAATAGATGAATTTAATTCATTGGATTCAGGCTGTGACGAGGCAGTGCATGCTTGATGGAACCAAAATGGGTTCCTTCGTCGTTGACTTTTATAATCAAACTAGGACATTTTTCCTGCCAATTGAGGGGGCATCCGATACTGTTCTTGAGAGGGGTGTGCCAAGATAATTAATGTACAGGAGAAACAGTATATGAGCCAGGACACAGCCCTGTCTCCCTAGTTTAAAACTGTCTGCCATGCACCTGACAGGTGAAACCTCACTGAGGCTGGCAAGTCATAGTGAGGGGCAGGTTCTCAAGAACTGCACCAGATCATTCTCCGCCGACATGTTAGACAAAATCCCCCATAATTTCAACCTGACCACACTGTTGAAGGCGCAAGAAAGATCCATGAAGGCCAGGCAGATAGTGCCCTGCCTTGCGGCTGTATATTTAGTGACCAGCTGGTGTAGATTTAGGCCTTGTTTCATTGTGCCGAGTCGCTCATGGAATCCATATTGTGCCTCCAACAGCATGTCTGTGATCTTAATCCAAGTGAGAAGGCGCTCTAGAATGAATGCCTCCGCCAGCTTTACTGATGAATCCAGCAGAGATATTGGCTGATAGCATACAGGGGACTGCAGGCTACCCTTCTTAAAAATTGTCACAATTACAGCACTGCGCCATGTTTGTGGGAGACCCACTTTACGAACAGCATTGAAAGAGTTACAAAGGAGAGGGGCCCAGAGACCTGGTGATGATTTATACAGGTTCATAGGGCAACCATCTGGGCCTTTTGTTAATTGCCTCCAAGACTTCTTCAAGTGTAAATTCCAAGGCTAATGGGAAGACCACCTCATATCAGCATTTCTCCATGCCAAGCGCAGACCCTGGGAATTCATTGTAAATGACTCAGATGCCACGTTCTTGATTCTTTACCCTCATAGATAAGCTAAGACCTAGGGGAGTATTGTCTTTATAAGTACTGCGAACGATTAGTGCCCTGCAACCCTGGACAAAATTTCTCGAGAAACTAAAATGTAGTCAATAACAGAAGAATATTCGCCCCTCTCAAAGGCTGATTTGTCTAAGTAAGCAGGGTTGTGGCCTCCATTCACATTAGCCAGATCACTTGGAGGAGGGATGGGCCTCTGCAGGCTCTTTGCAGAGAGCCGTGTCCTAGTTCATTCTTAGGACCCAAGTTGTGGTCCTCTCCCAACTGTGTCAACCTCAATTTAGCATTAAAATCCCCACCTAAAATAATATCACACCCTTTGTGCAAATAAGCAAGTTTGACGTTCAAGTCCACACTAAAATCATTGAACTTGTTAAAATGTGTTAAATTGTCGAACTAAAGAAACCCATTGTAACAATGTTTAAAAACTATATTTATATCAGTAGGCCACATAAAAAGGAGTGCTTTGAATGAAGTGCAAGCAGAAGGGATCAAACTGATTCTACAATCCAGGGTGACATTAATCCATGATATTAGTCTAACCCTATCTCTGCCCGACAGGGATTGCAATGCAGCGACAGAAAAAGGGCTATACCTTAGAAGCAAAGATTTTCGGTCATCCAAGTCTCCTGGAGAAATATGATATCGAAATAGTGAATAAGAGTGACCCATCTCTCACAGCCCATTTTACTGACTAGCCCAGCAATGTTCCAGAAGCGAGCCTTAATGACGTGGGTATTTGTCTCTACTTGATGATAAGTACAAACGGAGGAAACAACAACTGCACCTCTGTTGCATAGACCTTAAGGCGGCATTCGACAGTGTGGATCGTCACATACTATGGGAAAGCTGCAAGCTTGGGACATTCCTTAGAAAATATTCAGAGGAATACTGTTACTTTACTCCAACACATGGATGAGAGCAAATCTGGGAGAGGGCTCAAGATTATCAAGGAACGTGACCACCGCAAAAGGTCTGAAATAAGGATACGTGCTGGTACCTCACCTTTTTAATCTTTTTATGGCAGACCTGGCACACAAGCTCAACACGATCAATTCCCATCCGCCCCTATTGGGAACGTTATCCTTATCTCACCTATCATATGTGGAAGATGTAGTCCTGATGAGCCTAACCAAGATTAGCCTTCGTAGGTCACTCACAGGTATGTTGGAATATATAACAGACAATAGGCTAGAAATAAATACATCGAAAAGCAAGACAATGCTAAACAGCAGTTACCCAACGGCCAAACAGAACATACAATTAGAGGGCAGCCTGCTAGAGGAAGTCTCCAACTATAAATACCTGGGTTTTTATATAGACAACAGGCAGAACCATCGAGAGCAAAATGCATACATGCTGCAGAGAACAAATGCCCTATTGTTTGCCTCCAGGACTCTAGCAAAAAAACTGAAGGGGCCATCGTTCAAACCCTTGTTAGCAGTAGTAACCACCAAAATGCTACCAACGTTAACAAATGGCAGTATGGCGCTACATGGGAAAGACTTCGACCTCCTAAACAAATTGCAAGTTTCAACAAATAAAAGGGTCTTCCAGATTCATCAATCCACATCTCCAGATCAGGTGAGACTGGAATTTGGCGTTACCATTGAAACACTGGGAGGATGTACGCAGCCATTAAGCAATGGTACAGACTGAAACAAAATACAGCTGACTCAGAATTAAACAAAGCTTTGTGGGCGGAATAAGAAAAGGAAAAGAAATCTCCATACAACCAATACCTCCAGAAAGCATTGTTTACAACTTGTCCAGGAGAGCTTTGGAACACCAACCTGACCTACCCATCATTCAAACAAGCTATAAATAAAACTGCAAAATTCCATTCTTTGTTAATGGACAAAAACATTTTAGTAGGAGAAAGCATGCTTGGATGGTAATCAACAATTAGAAGACTCTTGTGCCAGCACCATACCTAAACATTACATTCTCGGTCTATCGAAAGCTACAACTGATGGCCCTTCGATTCAGCGAATTACCTTCCACTGCGGATCAGCCAACCAGGGTCTACAACAGGCCGAAAGCATGCCGACTATGCGGCAGCGATAAAGAGGACTTCATCCATTTAGTCTGTGTATGTCCCTAACATTTAAAAGCACGAGTCACTTTATTGAGGAATGTAATGAACACCAGAAGAATAAGGACCTGCAGACCTGCTATGATAGCAGGGCTGGATCCGACTGACACTTTAATGAACTGTCAATTGACGAAGTTATTTAACTCACAAGAGCGGGCATTAAAAACTGAACAACTAGCTAGTGCCCTGTAATGCTGGAAAAAGGTTGGCTGGAATTCTAGAGAGATTTTCTGCCAATTTAGAATTATGTCTGCAATGTATTCTTTTGATTATACAGTGGAACATGAAACTAACTAATGCTTAGGACCTATTAATCCTATTATTGTTTATTACACACATTTGTATACACTTGACTGTTAATTGATAAAAAAAGTTATGGTTTTAATGAAATAAACACAAAATATTTGTTGATTCTTCTGACACAGGGGGACATATTGTTATGGTTTTAATTAACTAAAACAATAAACATGTATTTATCTGGTATCATAGGATTTCCTTTATTCCATGTTGGAGGAAACTGTGGGAAGTTATTCCCCTCTGGCTACCATTAGCCATCAATGTTTGCTCAGGGCTGGTTCTGTGTCTTGGCAAGGACTCTTTTCTACTAAATTCCTCAACAGGCCAGTATTTAGCCACATAATGGGTAGACGGTCAATCATTTTCTGACACATCATCTATATGAGAAAAACTATTTTGGCCCGGTAGGCTATATAAGGAGGGCTGCACAAGATTGGGTAGAGGAGGTCTTTCTGTTCCATTTGGGTTCATAGCCAGGTCTCTGTAAAAGTAGCCCAGGGGGAGTATCTTGACTTTGATAGAGTTGGCATACCCTTGTCTAGAGGCCCAGATAAGATCACTGCAAAAAGAACATTTGATGGACAGAATGCGAAACAATGTCATACATTCACCCCAGTACAGAGATATGGGCCTAAATCCATTGTTTTTTGCTCACCATGCCATTCCAGTTTGAACCCAGCCATATGCAAATCAGTCTTGACCCTGTACCCAATGGCCAGGCCAGGTCCTTCCTGGACTGGAAACAAGAATCCTATGACCGGTTTTGGCAAAAGAATGATGGATTTAACCCAGATCTCTTGACCTGGGGTGAATGTTTTGATTTGTTCTGCATTCCATCCATCAATTGTGTGTCTTTTGTTTTCTCGCCCTAAGTGCGCCAGGTATGCCCAGACGTGGGTCCTAGGTTCACTGTGCCACTGGAATCAACCTATCCTGGCTGAAGAGGGGTGAAACCCCGAAACCGGTCCTAGAATGCTGGTTTCCGGTCCAGGGATGACCTAGCTTGGCAGTTCGGGCTGAACTGTTCCCATGGGGCACTGGGTCACGACTGATTTGCATATGGCCAGGTCTAAACTGGGGTGGCATGGTGAGTAAAAGAATGATGGATTTAACCCAGATCTCTTGACCTGGGGTGAATGTTTTGATTTGTTCTTTATTCCGTCTATCAATTGTGTGTCTTTTGCAGATAAGATCACCAGCAACCATAGGATCCCTGAAAGTGGCAATAATGCAGTCCCTATTAAATTATTTGTGCATCCACCTCACCCATTCCACTCTTCTTGCTATAAAAATCTCTGGGGAAATGTTGCCTCTGCACCTAACAGCCCCATGGACCAAGTGGCAGGTCTTATTACTTAATTCTGCCATAGACAACCCCAGAACATCCACCAGGATGATTACATACAGGCAAGCTGCAGGCGATACCTTGCAGTGTGATTGGTGGAAATCATTTTGATGTGGCGTTGCCAGGGGATACTCAAGGAGTTAAAACCACCTGCTTGTGGGCCCCGTGACGCAAGTTCATGTGCAAAAGCAGGGTCAGGTGTACAATTCCAGTAACCCCAGAGAGAACATGATTGTTCGCTAACCTCACAACGTTAGCCCTCCTCATAATCAGTGCTGCAGGCCCACCAGTAGCATTAGGGTAGCTGTACTATCACTTTACTAGGGACTTAAAAGTAAATTAAATGTGTTGATTAGGTGTAAGCCAATTTTATAAAGGAAAGAACATAGGCCCTTTAGCATTGGTTAGCTGTGGTAAAGTACACAGTCTTAAAGCCAACAAGAAGTATTCGCCAAAACATTTGTGGGTGACCCTGTAAAGAGGGTCAGGTTCAACAATAATATTCTCTTCCGTTGCTTTCATAGAATGTAAACGCTCACTTGTGAGCGGGAATTCTACATTGTTTCTATTTATGGTTACACTGGTTTTGATTTGTAGGGAAGTATTCAGAATATGGTTGTAGATATCCAGCGAGCCTCATCAATTGTTGGCAGAACCATGTTTCTCTGTTCGTTTGACTAGAGCACACTTCTTCCGCAGCCAGAAACACATTTTTCAACGAAGGCATGTCTTGTTTATAAAATAGTACAGGGTTTAATCTTCACTTGACAAGGAACACGGATTTCCTGACAGGTGTTTAAACTGCTTGGAAACATACACATTTGAAGAAGAGCGAACGTCTCACTTGTTATGCGGTCAGACTGCTCGCTGAAGCTAAACTACTGTAGGCCAGCAGATGGCGCTCCTGTAATTTTAATGATTGTTTGAATGGCTTTCTGAAGTAGATATGTAGACGAAGCTGATGTTTAATCGCACCGGGCGCAAACAGTATCAGAAGTAACTCGAATTTCCTGGTTTAGTGCATTGTGTCCATTGCTAGCGTTTTGAGGGGTTACTATTTGTTTTGTAAAGTATTTGATGTTGAATTGTTCCGCTCAAGTCAGACTACTGAAAGTCACTGTTCTTATTTTTTTTTTTTTTATGATACTGTCAGTACGTTGATTATATGGAGTTTCGAGGCAACTTCCAGGCGTGTTCTCGAGCGCAAGGACTGTCTAGTGGGCTCTTATCTTATCTAACGTTTAGAACCGGGGACAGAAGCATACAAAAATACCGCTACGGCATTTACAGCTACGCACTTTGAAGCAGTTTCCAAAGAAGAAAATAAGCAGCTGAAAACTATCTTTTGAAACCCATTTTTAAAAAGCAAAGAACTTCGAATGTCGATTGTATCTCCGAAATAGTTTACACTGGCGCTAATTGAAACGTGCGGACTGCTTGCTACTTGTGTCTAATATATATATATATATATATCATACATGCCAACATTTCAGAAGAGCAAAGTGGGAGAATTAAAAAAAAAAATCGGGAGAATGGGGCATTGAATCGGGTTAACGGCATGTATGGGCTTTGGGAGTGGCTGCTGCAGGATCGGACATTTGAAACGTAAATGCACGTTTTTTTTTAACTTTCAGATGCACGGAGCGCAATGGCAGGCAGAGAGAGGGTGATGCAAGTTTTGTGCACTGGCCTGGCAGGTTGCTTGCACTCCCCTCCCCCTCCTGTGTGGCAGCCCGGGCTGCAACAGCTTCCTCGCCCGCACACAGCCGCCCCAGTACTTCACACGTCTTTAAAAGACCATTGCTTTGTTAATGACGCTTTGTTGGTTTTTCACCCCTTCGAGAGCCCCTGCATCGCCACTCTGAATATTGCAGGAAGAATTAGCACCTTACACAATACCAAACCCTGTCAGCTAAAACCCCCCAGGAATCGGGTTTTTGCTTGCAGGAATCGGGAGGCGGGAGACTAACCTTGAAATCGGTAGTCTCACGCCTGAATCGGGAGGGTTGGCATGTCTGATATATATATATATATATACACATACACACAGCACACAGATTAATCGGTATAAGAGAAACAAATAGACTCTAATAAATGGTGACCACTATTTCACTGATTCAGCTTAATTTAACCCGATCTTTTTTATTCCACTTCATTAAAGTCCAGACTAAAACGTTGCTACCACTTTGATCCACTAGAACCCACGGTTAAATTGATCGCCACTTCTCCCATTCTGGATTCAGAACACGCGCAAGTACATGAACTGTAAAATAACCGAGCGTGTTACCCTGATAATTACACAAACAAGTATTTGCCCAATATGTCCTCGTATCCTTGGATACCCTAATTTCAGCGACGAGGTTCAATTTGTTGTGCATAAATAGGAGGTTCCGCGGTTGCCTCCCGCCCAGGAGCCCCGACAGGGGGCAGGTTGGTGCGCCTCTGGCATATTGAGGAAATTATCCAATTAGCAGGAGGCTTGAGCAAAGTTGCACGGCACATCGCAAGGCCCAATTATTGACTGGCGGCTCTAATGCAGATTAATAAGGGATTGGCATTGCGCACCACGAGCCGAGGGAAGTGTACAAACAAAGGCAACAGTTTCCTTCGTTGACAACACGTGTGGAAGCCTCCACTGGCCTCCCTGTGCAACATCTGACAGATGTATAAACAGGGCTGCACGGTGAACTCTCCTGAGTTTTTAAAATATTGTGTGTTCGATTTTCTTTTTGGGAGGTGGTGGGGGGTACACTTTAAATGCTTTTCATTAAAGAGATGGACGAACCCCTCCCTACGTGCAGTCAGTACAGGTGCCTCGGTTTAGTTTTCATAACTTCGGTTTTTAAAAAACGGCATAATTTAATAAACATCGAAGGAATAGTTGCAGCTGGTAAACGGCACAATTCCCTACAAGAAAACATCTGAAGTTATCGTTTGGGCCACTGAACTGCCAGAAAAGTCTTCGGGCTTAAGTGAGCTAAGACAATGAAATTGCGAATGATACCTGAGCGGAAAGCTGCATTTTCCGCCGAGGTTAAATAAATAAGTGTGTTATTTAGTAAATAGCTTTGTGAGCAATGCCCTGTCGGCACAGACAGTACAAATATTGTACCGACAGGGAAATAGAAACACTCTTTTAAGGTGGAGAGCATTGTCTGGAACAACCGCCCCTCCCCCTTACACTTCCTCGGACACCAGCCTCATTTCCACGCCTCCGCCAAGTGCCCGACCTACGCCTGCCTACGGGATGAATACACCACTGCAGGCAGCACACTGAAGAGACAGCGTGTGCTCCGCCCAGATGGGACCAATCCAAATGCACTTTATTGAATACTTGCAAAACGTCACCAATACGAATTGTTTCTTCATCAGAGTCCGCATTGCAAAAGGCACAGCATTGCACTAGATTTCACAAAGATTCAGATATCCGTGCGTACACGTTTTAAGGCGCTATTAATGCGTTAAGTTCGCATTCATGAAATCTATTCGTCTGCCTGTTCCCTAAATTCACACTCCTGTGAACCCGCTGACAGTTAACACAGCCCCACACTCACACGGCCAATGTAGGACTTTTGTTGAAGGACTTCCGGCTGCGTCGCACTGGTCTGACAAGCAGGGTGCAAACAGATCTCTGCAGTAAACGACTAACCCGCTGAGTTGTCTTCAACAAACTCCCTTTTCAAATGGGCTACTGGCAAATAACAAACACATCGGATGGAGCCCAGTCAAGTCAGAAACGAAAGCACGTACGTATGTGTTATAACATTGACTGTGGGGTGATTGCCTGCCTTTTTGGTTTTTATTACTTGATCAGCGAAGGAAGAAAACCGTGACAAAAAATCACTGAAAACAATGCAGGGCAGACCTTAAGTGCCAGGAAGCGATGGCCCCGCCCCGAGCAGGCTGAGCCCAGGACGCACTTCGCCGAGCCTGCACTTGCAGTGTGAAACTCTTAGTGGCAGCTTTATCGATCACTCATCGGTTCTTTCAAAACGCATCACGCCCCGTCACCCCCATTTCACTCGAGACCCGCGGTCTCGAGGGTGAGGCGTGGCAAGCCGATGGATGGCTGCCTTACAATTAAACGAGGTAACGAGACGCAGGGCAGATGTGTTTTCATTGCACTGTAAGATAAATGCACTGTTAAATGTCTGACAACTTCCCAGAAGCAATCAGCAAAAGTTTACGAGTGCATAAAATCTCAAAGACCATTCCTCGGGTATTTTTATACGTCCGCCACTTAAAGGCGGATATAAATTCTGTGCTTGTTGCTACCCGTGGAAAGTTAGTGCGTGGAATGCTAAAGCTCGGCCTCGGCGCTTGCAGAAGAGTTTTCAGAAGGCGTTACCCACACACGGGAGGGGGCGGGGGCCTTTAGCGCCGCATGAGAAGGGAGGTTCACTCAGAGGCCCTCAGTCACGCTTGATATGCAGAAGAGGCGCCAACAGCCCCGGTGGGAGAGACAGTCAAATGCATGCACAAAGTTGCTGCCGTGAATCACCCCCGTGCCGCCGGCAGACAGAGTTAAGGGGCTCAGAGCACTGGAAGCAAATATTTATATGATAATCGCTCAGTAGGTACTGGAAAATGAAATGCTTGCATTGCAACTGGAAGTATATTCTGATCGGCCTGTACTGCTGTGGTCTTTGGGGGTTTGTCAAGTTATACACGTTTATGACATGTCAGTGAAAAGGAGTGTTAGCCAGTAGCACTTTATTTGAAAAAGGTGTATTAATAAACATACATTTCTAGCTATTACTATAGTAAAAAGTTCACATTCCATTTTATTACCATCACACCACTGACAAGAGAAAACACTTATTTTGTCAAAGAAAGCATGGTAAAATTATGGCCCAGAGACCTCCAGTCTGGCCCAAACCCCCAACCACCCAAACGAGGTACCAACAAATCTACAGAGACGCTTTGTTGTTGTGGATCAGTTTAATCAAAATGTAGATTTTCCTAGTTATTATGACTGAACGTCTTCATTTTTATTAAAGACACGGAGGCGCGTATTATGCCTTCTTATCTTGCATTTATTATCATAGCAGCCAAGATAAATGTAAAAAACTACAGTTCCCAGGGGCCCAGGTAACCACACTGGCCAATGGGAATGTAATAAAAACGATACCTAACAGCCAATCATGCAATAGTAACCAATAAAACGTCAAATCTGACTGCGCAGCTTCCTCTTTTCGCTGACGAGCAACTCAGATAAAGTCAGAAAACACTGGAACAATTGCCAAAGCGATAGAAAAAGACAAAGTCCAGGAGCAAAGATCTTGAGCCACATTCATCCAGGAGAAGGGAGCAACAGGATTCGTCGCAGAGGCCTCCAGTCCGGACGGAGAGATGTCGAGGAGGAGACCAAATTCGATGAGGAACAGGATCCTTACGACGATGCAAGCAGCAGAGCCGGATTCGCTGAGGGAGGGAGAAACACAGGTTAGAAGTGTAGAGGTGGGATAATACTCACTTCTGTGTCTTTAATAAAATTAAGACTTTCCGACAAAATAACTAGGAAAATCTACATTTTATGGCAAGACCGGAGGCTCCTATTATGCTTGTTTAAAGCACATTAACTACCAAAGAAGCCACAGTATCCACAGGTTTGCAATAAAACATTCGAAAAACACTGTCATTAGTCCAGTCTGCTGATCTCAGAATGTCCTCCAGATGGGAGCCAGCCCAAAAGGCTTTAGAAGCCATGGCTCCCATAGTGGTGTGAGCTCCGAAAAGACATTGATGCCCGCAAGAGACATAGACCAACTTACCCACCGGGCCAGTGTAGTAGTAGAGACAGGAAGATGAGGTTTACGGAAATAAATTAGCAGTTGGGAATGTGAGGGTGATCTGAGATCAGAAGTCCGTTGTTCATACACTTTTAGACATTGACCTATGCATAATTTGGGATGAGAGGGAAAATAGGGATAAAACACAGTATTTGGATTAGTCTTTGTTTTTCTGTGAACCTGGAACACCACACCTGTAGGAGAGAATTGACGTGAAGAAATATCTATATCTTTACCATCCAAAACACGTTTAATGGAAACTAAACATAAAAGCATGGTAAGCTTGGCTGACAACATTTTTAAAGAAAGAACAGAATTATCTGGCCAAACAGTGAACAGTTTGAGAACAACAGAAACATCCCATAAATTAGAATACTTAGCCAACGGAGGTTTGGGAAAACAAACTCCTTTCAGCAGACGACAGATTAAGGGATGGGCACTTACAGGTTTGCCGTTGATGGAGGAATGATTAAGGGAAATAGCAGATCTGCACAAATTTACCGTTCTGTAGGACTTACCTGCACTCAATCAATCAATCAATCACAGCATTTGTAAAGCGCGCTACGCACCCGGGAGGGTCTCAAGGCACTGGGAGAGGGGTATGTCACTGCTCGAACAGCCAGGTCTTGAGCTGCTTCCTGAAGGAGAGATGGTCTTGGGTTCGCCGAAGGTGGGTGGGGAGGGAGTTCCAAGTCTTGGCTGCCAGGTAGGAGAAGGATCTTCCTCCGGGGGTGGCTCTGCGGATGCGTGGTACAGTGGCGAGTGCGTGGCTGGTCGATCATAGCTGGTGGGTGGGCGTGTAGAAAGTCATACGGTCGTTGAGGTACTTGGGGCCCAGGTCGTGGAGAGCCTTGTGTGCGTGGGTGAGGAGTCTGAACATGATTCTCTTGCTGACTGGGAGCCAGTGCAGGTCTCTCAGGTGTCCGGTGATGTGGCTGTGTCGGGGGATGTCCAGGATGAGTCGTGCGGAGGCGTTCTGGATGCGTTGGAGTATTTTCTGGAGTTTGGCTGTGGTTCCGGCGTAGAGGGCGTTCCCGTAGTCCAGTCGGCTGGTGACGAGTGCCTGGGTGACGGTCTTCCTGGTTTCAGTGGGGATCCATCTGAAGATCTTGCGGAGCATGCGCAGGGTGTTGAAGCACGAGGATGAAACAGCGTTGACCTGTCTGGTCATTGATAGCGAGGAGTCCAGGATGAAGCCTAGGTTGCGTGCGTGGTCCGTTGGTTTGGGAGCGGTGCCCAGGGCCGGGGGACACCAGGAGTCGTCCCAGGCGGAGGGTGATGATCCCAGGATGAGGACTTCCGTCTTGTCTGAGTTCAGTTTAAGGCGGCTGTTCCTCATCCAGTCGGAAACGTCTTTCATCCCTTCGTGTAGGTTGGCTCTGGCGGTGGTGGGGTCGTTGGTGAGGGAGAGGATGAGCTGGGTGTCGTCGGCGTAGGAGATGATGTTGAGGTTGTGTTGGCGTGCGATGGCTGCGAGGGGGCTCATGTAGACGTTGAAGAGAGTCGGGCTGAGAGAAGATCCTTGTGGTACGCCGCAGATGACTTCGGTGGCCTCGGATCTGAACGGAGGGAGGTGGACTCTCTGGGTTCTTCCGGTGAGGAACGAGATGATCCATTCCAGCGCTTTCTCTCGGATTCCGATGTTGCTGAGGCGCTTCACTAGGGTGCAGTGGCAGACAGTGTCGAACGCTGTGGAGAGGTCCAGGAGGATGAGGGCCGCTGTTTCCCCGTTGTCGATCAGGGTTCTGATGTCGTCGGTGGCTGCGATCAGGGCGGTCTCGGTACTGTGGTTGGCCCGAAATCCGGACTGCGAGGGGTCGAGGGATCCGTTTGTCTCGAGGAAGGCGGCAAGCTGTTTGTTGACGGTCTTCTCGATGACTTTGCCCGGAAAAGGAAGGAGCGAGATGGGACGGTAGTTCTTGAGGTCAGTGGGGTACGCCGTTGGTTTCTTCAGGAGGGCGGTCAGCTCGGCATGCTTCCAGCTCTCCGGGAAGGTGGCGGTGTGGAAGGAGGAGTTGATGGTGTCTCGGAGATGTGGTGCGATGATGGCGTCGGCTTTGTTGAAGACGTGGTGTGTGCACGGGTCGGTTGGTGATCCTGAGTGGATGGAGTTCATCGTGCGGGTGGTGTCTTCGGTGCTGATCGGGGTCCAGTTGCAAAGGGTGGTGGTGGCGGGCGTTGGTTCGGTGGTAGGGTGCGTGGTCTGTGCGTCGAAGCTGTTGTGTATGTCGGCGATCTTGCGGTGGAAGAACGAGGCGAGTGAGTCGCAGAGGTCTTGTGAGGGAGTGATGCCGTTGATTCCGGCGCTGGGGTTGGAGAACTCTTTGACGATGCTGAAGAGTTCCTTGCTGTCGTGGGCGTTGTGTGTCCAGTCGTTCCTTGAGTCCCGTCTTCTTGGTGGCGCGGATCAGTTGATGGTGTTTGCGGGTGGCGTGCTTGAGGGCGGTCCTGTTGTCTGTGGTCTGGTCGAGCCGCCAGGCTTTCTCAAGGGTGCAGCAGTTCTTCTTGGATTCCTTGAGTTCGTCGGTGAACCAGGGGGTTTTCCTGCTGCCGGGTCTGCTGGGAGGGTTCTTTAGTGGTGCCAGGTCATCGGCACAGGCGGTCAGCCACTTGTTGAGGTTGCTGGCTGCTTCGTTGGGGTCCGTTGTGCAGGTGGGAGTGTTCTGGCTGAGGGAGGCGGTGAGCTGCTCGGCAGTGATCTTGCTCCAGCTTCGGCGGGGGACCTGTTGCGGGTGGTGGTGGGTCGTAGTTCTACTGAAGCTGAAGTGGACGCAGCTGTGGTCGGTCCAGTAGAGTCCGGTGGCGTGGCTGAAGGAGACGTGCTTGCTGGATGAGAAGACGGGGTCAAGCGTGTGGCCGGCGTAGTGGGTGGGGGTGTTCACCAGTTGCTTGAGTCCGAGGTTGGCGAGGTTGTCCAGCAGGGCGGTGGTGTTTCTGTCGTTGTTGTTCTCCAGGTGGAAGTTGAGGTCCCCTAGGAGGATGTAGTCGACCGAGGGAAGGGTGTGCGGGCTGATGAAGTCTGCGATGTCTTCGCTGAACTGTGTGCGTGGTCTCGGTGGTCTGTACCACCGGGACATCTGAAGCACTAGCTTCAGATGCTAGGAAATTGACCACAAAATTTAAAGGGGCTGAAAGGGGATCAATATGCCTTTCCAGACACCAGCTGGCCCAAAGAGACCAGGTGGATCTGTAAGCTTTTAAGGACCCAGGGGCCCAGGCTTTGATGATAAAGAGAGAAGCCTCTTGTGAAAAGAGGATATCAGAAAGAACAGACCGGAAACTTTCCAGGCCGAAAGAACGAGGTAATTGTCCAGAATGAGACTGTGTTGCAGTCCCCGTGGGCTCAGAAGAGAACAGAGAGGACAGAGAGCAGCACCGGAAAGTCTATTGCCGTTTCCAAAAGAGACGGAAACCAAATCTGAGATTGCCATAAGGGGACCACAAGGACCAGGGAGGTCGATTGGCGACGAACCTGGGAAAGAACCCTGCTGATCATAATGAAGGGAGGGAAAGCATAGTTGAGGTGGAGAGACCAATCCTGCAGGAACGCATCCGTAGCAAGAGCTGATGGATCCAGACGCCAACTGAAGAACCGGGGCAACTGAGTGTTGAGGGGGGGAAGCAAAGAGATCGATGAAGAAAGGGCCCCATTTTTGAGACAGGGATAGAAAGACGGATGGAAGCTGCTTCCAGTCGCTGGCATCTCGAATGTAACGAGAGTGCCAATCTGCCACTGAATTGAGATCTCCTGGAAGATATTCTGCTGTTAAGGACAGTTGATTAGACAGACAGTACTCCCAAAGGCTCTTTGCCAACTCTGCAAGAGGTTTGGACTTTGTCCCGCCGAGATAGTTGATGTAACGGACCGCAGAAACATTGTCCATGCGGAGAAGGATGGAACAGCAAACTCTGTTTTTTGAAAGGCTTTGGATTGCAAACGAGCCTGCAAGCATCTCTAAACAATTGTTGTGCAATCTCGACTCCTTGCTTGACCTTGTACCACCAGTCGATATTGGACCACAAAGGGCGCCCAAACCCGCCAGGCTGGCGTCTCATTCCAATACAAGATCTGGGGCCGAGGCGAAGATAGTTCAACCGTTCCACGCATCTAAATGGTTGATCCACCATTTGAGCTCTCAACGTGATTCCTGATCCAAAACGATAAGGTCGGTATAGGCCAATCCTTTACGGAGGTGTCTTATTTTTAGGCATTGAAGAGCCCGATGATGAAGGGGTCCGGGAAAGATGGCTTGGATTAAAGCAGAGAGAAGACCGACTATTCTTGCCAGCGATCTCAGAGATATGAGAGAAGTCCGTAGGACATGGGTGATTTCTGCCTTGATTGTAGAATCCTTGGACTGGGGAAGAAGAAGAGAAGCTGCGACGGAATCTATCAAGAAACCCAGGAACTCGATGGTCTGAGAAGGGATGAGCATCAACTTTTCGGCATTGAGGAGGAATCCCTAGTCCAAGAGGAGGGATTGTGTGGTATGAAGATCTGACAGTAGAAGCTGTTTGTCCGAATTCATGATCAAGATATCGTCTAAGTAAATAATAAGTCTGATCCTGAGGAATCTCAGAAAAGCCACCACTGGTCTCAAAAGTTTTGTAAAGCACCAGGGTGCTGAAGAAAGACGGAACGGAAAGGAGGTGAAGCGGGAAGTGAGGCCCGACCACTGGAACTAGAGAAACTTGGAGTGGGAACGATGGATGGGAACCGTGAGGTAAGCATCCTGTAAGTCCAGGTGAACCATCCAGTCCAATGATCTCAGGGTATCTCGTAAGTGAAGAATGGTTTCCATCTTGAAGCGGAGGTACACCACAAATTGATTGAACCATTTCAGATTGATCACTGGTCGCAGTTTCTTGTTCTTCTTCTGGACCTGAAAGATAGAGCTTAGGAAGACTGATGGGTCGAAAGGAGCAACCTGAATGGCCTGTTTCCGAAGAAGGGTTTGAATTTCTGAGGAAGTCAGAAGTGCCATGTCATTTGAAAAAACTAGAGGAGGAGGAAAGACGGTTTGAGAAGGCGGCAAATAGAGCTCTATAAGACAGCCTTGAACAGTATTCAGAACCCATGGATCTGTGCTGATGGTTTGCCAGTTTGAAATAAACAGTTTTAGTCGTCCTCCCACAGGGGGAAGAGGAGAAAGGCATACCTTGTTGGTTGCTGTGGGTATTGCGGTAAATCTTCTGTCCGCGTCCTCGGAAACCTCTACCCCGCGGAGGGTAGAATTGGGGTTTGTAGTCTTGGGAAGAATTATTGAAGGATCCTCAAGAGCCTTGATTGTTGTAAGAACGGCTGGAAGAGCAACTCCTGCTTCTGCAGGCCCGTCCAAAAACCAGCGGGGAGAACACTTTCTTAATGGACAGTTGCGCCTTATCTAAAGACGCGATAGTGGACACAAATCTACTAAGATCCCTGACCAAGGAGTCGCCGAAGAGAAGACCATTGGCCTTATTACCAGGATCTTGAGGAGCCAAAATGGCCAATTTGGGATACGATTTAATCAAAAGGCCTTTACGGCGCTCATGTGTAATGGCGGCATTTGCATTTCCCAGGAGACAAAAGGCTTGCTGAACCTACAAGGAGATCTCTTCGGCCGACAGGTCCGAACCATCTAGGCGGGCAGCTTCGGCCATGTAAAAAATGCGAGCCAGGGGGCCCACCAGATCTAGCAATTTATCCTGGCAAGTGGACCAGGCCTTGTCCACCCCTTTGCAGGGATCTTTACAAACTTAGAAAAGAAGGTAAGGAGCGATTGGTCAACAGCAGGCACCATGGTAATTTTTTCTGGCAAAGAAGGTTTGGGACATTCGGATTTGAGTCTGGACCTGACCGAGGTCTCCAACGGAAGGCGTAACCTGGCTGAAATGTATTCCCCTACGTGATTGGCGGGCAACAACTTGGTGGAATTAGGGTGACGTATTGAGGAAGGATCAAACTTAGGCATTCCTTCAGTATCAAAAACTGGTTAAAAAACAAAAGAATCTAATTTGGATTTTTTAAAGTGGGGGGTCAGAAATATCAAAGAGATCAAAAATGTCATCTGCGTCCTGCATGTCATCATCAGTGTCCATAATAGAAGAAATAACTAATTTCTTGGGTGGTTGTGCGTGCTTCGTTTAGAATTTTCGTTTACCTTTGTTACCTACAATCCCCTCCTGAACAGGAGGCCTGGGAGACACAAACAGGCACATGCATCAATATTGCATTTTGCGATTCCTTAATTGCGAAAAATAAGGAATCGCAATTAAGGAATTGCAAACTGCAATGCATCAAGAAATCGCTATGAAAATAGCGATTTCTTAAAATTCCTTAATTGCGATTCTCTAATTGAGAATCGCAATTAAGGAATACTTCCCCATCCATTCATTTGGGCCTAGAGGCCCATAGGAATGAATGGAAAGACATTCTTAAATTGCAATTCACCATTGAAAATTCACAAATTAAGAATGCAATTTCAAGGGTGCAGGGGTGTCAAGTCAAGTCAAGTCAAGTAAAAAATGTATATAGCGCACTACATACCCAGGGGGTCTCAAGGTGCTTGAGGAAGGGGGGAGGTTTACTTATCGAATATCCAGGTTTTAAGCTGTTTTCTGAAGGTTAGGTGGTTTTGAGTGAGGCGGAGGTGGATGGGAAGGGAATTCCAGGTTTTGGCTGCTAGGTAGGAGAAGGATCTTCCCCCCCATGGTGGTTTTGTAGATGCGCAGGACGGCGGCGAGGGCTTGGTTGGACGACCGTAGCTGGCGGGTGGGGGTGTAAAAGGAAAGGCGCTTGTTGAGGCAATCCGGTCCAAGTTTGTAGAGGGCTTTGTGTGCGTGGGTGAGGAGACGGAACGATGTCCTTTTGTTGACAGGGAGCCAGTCAGTGCAGGTCTTTCAGGTGACCGGATATGTGGTCTTTGCGAGGGATGTCTAGTATGAGTCTGGCTGAAGCATTTTGGATGCGTTGGAGTTTTTTTCTGCAGTTTTGCGGTGGTACCGGCGTAAAGGGTGTTTCCGTAGTCTAGACGGCTAGTAATCAGTGCGTGGGTGACGGTTTTTCTTGTTTTGGTGGGGATCCAGCGAAATGTTTTTTTGAGCATGGGTAGGATGTTGAAGCATGATGATGAGACGGCATTTACTTGTCTGGTCATCGAGAGTGAGGAGTCCAGGATGATGCCCAGGTTCCGTGCGTGGTCAGTCGGTATGGGGGCTTTTCCTAGTGCCGTTGGCCACCACGAGTCGTCCCAGGCTGAAGGGGATGCACCTAAGATGAGGACTTCCGTTTTGTTCGAGTTCAGTTTCAGACGGCTGTGCTTCATCCATTCGGCTACTTCTTTCATCCCTTCATGTAGGTTGGTTTTGGCGGTGTTTGGGTCTTTGGTGAGTGAGAGGATCAGCTGGGTGTCATCAGCGTAGGAGATGATGTTGAGGTTGTGTTGACGTGCGATGGTTGCGAGCGGGCTCATGTAAACGTTGAAAAGGGTGGGGCTGAGTGATGACCCTTGCGGGACGCCGCAGATGACTTCGGAGGCCTCTGACTTAAAAGGGGGGAGGCGGACTCTCTGAGTTCTTCCCGCGAGGAACGAGATGATCCAGTCCAATGCTTTTCCTTGAATTCCGATGTTTCTGAGGCGTTGTATCAGGGTGCTATGGCAGACTGTGTCGAAGGCTGCAGAGAGGTCAAGGAGGATGAGGGCGACTGTGTCTCCGTTGTCCAGTAGAGTTCGGATGTCGTCTGTTGCTGCGATGAGGACGGTTTCGGTGCTGTGTTTGGCTCGGAAGCCAGACTGTGAGGCGTCAAGTGATTTGTTGGTTTCGAGGAAGGCGGCGAGCTGATTGTTGACAGCTTTCTCAATGACTTTGGCAGGGAATGGGAGGAGCGAGATGGGGCGGTAATTTTTGAGTTCGGTTGGGTCAGCTGTGGGTTTCTTCAGAAGGGCGCTGAGTTTGGCGTGTTTCCAGCTTTCTGGGAATGTGGCGGAGTTGAGGAAGCAGTTGATGACGTCTCGGAGATGGGGTGCGATAATGGAGTTTGCTTTGTTGAAGATGTGATGGGGGCATGGGTCTGTAGGGGATCCTGAGTGGATGGAGTTCATCAGGTGAATGGTGTCTTCTGTGGTGATTGGGTTCCAGTCAAAAAGGTTATTCGGAAGAGGCATAGGTTCGGAGGTGGGAGGGGTGGACTGGTTTACGGTTTGGTTGTTGAAGCTGTTATGAATGTCGGCGATTTTGTCATGGAAGAATGAGGCGAGGGAGTCGCAGAGGACTTGAGAGGGGGTGATGTCGTTGGAGCTGGCGGTAGGGTTGGTAAATTCTTTGATGATGTTGAAAAGTTCCATTGTTGTCTAATCGGTCTTTGAGTGTTGATTTCTTGTCTGTCCGGATTAGTTGGTGGTGTTTGCGGGTGGCGTTTTTGAAGGCGGTTAGAGTGGTAGTGTTAGGGTCTTTTTTCCAATTTTTTTCAAGAGAGCGACAGAGCTTCTTGGATTTCTTAAGGTCATCGTTAAACCAGGGGGCGTTCTTGCTTCCTTGCTTGATTTGATGTTTTTTCAGGGGTGCTAGTTTGTCGGCTGTTTGGGTTATCCATTGTGTGAGGTTGATAGCGGCTTGGTTAGGGTTCGTTGAGTGGGCAGGGGTTTTTTGAAGAAGCGATGAGGAGATCTGGTCAATGGTGATTTTGTTCCAATTTCTTCGCAAAGTTGGTTGGGGGTGGTTGTGGGTCGTGGTCTTGTTGTAAATGAAGTGGACGCAGCTGTGGTCCGTCCACTGGAGGGTTGTGGTGTGAGTGAAGGAGATATGCTTTCTGGAAGTGAAGATAGGGTCGAGAGTGTGTCCGGCGTAATGTGTGGGGGTGTTGACAAGTTGTTTGAGTCCGAGATTGGCGAGATTGTCCAGAAGGGAGGTAGTGTTACTGTCGTTGCTCTTTTCCAGATGGAAATTGAGGTCTCCCAGTAGAATGTATTCTTCCGAGGGGAGGGCGTGTGGAGTGATGAAGTCAGTGATGTCTTTGCTGAATTTTGTACGGGAACCTGGTGGCCTGTAGAGGAGGGTGCCTCTGAGTGTGGTTTTGGGGTCGGTGTGGATCTGAAAGTGAAGGTGTTCGGCAAAGGCCAGGTTGTCTTCAGAGCTGGTTGTGACGCGGATGGTGTTCTTGTGGACGATGGCGATGCCTCCTCCTGTTTGGATGGTGCGGTCCTTACGGATGATCTTGTAGCCGTCCGGGATGGCTATGTTGATGTCTGGAGCTGAGGAGGCGTTCATCCAGGTTTCTGTTAGGAAGGCGATGTCCGGAGAAGTGGTGTCGAGAATATTCCAAAGGTCGATGGCGTGTTTGTGAACCGAGCGGGTGTTGAGAAGGATGCAGTTAAGATGGTTGGTGTTGGATCTCTGTTTGGTGTTAGAGGGTTTGGTGTGAGTCTTGATGCAGGAAAATTTGCAGGAGTGGCAGATGAAGGGTCCATGGGTGTGTCCTGGTGCAGCTTGGGCGCAGTTAGGGAGTCGGCCGTGGTTCAGTGATAGGAGGGTGGAGACGTCGTAAGTAATGCGGGAGGGGTGGGTGATGCGGAGGCCAGGGGGTCTGGCGCTGGGCGCGGTCCAGGCGCGGACGGGCGTAGACGGGCTTACCTTTGGCGCACCTTCGGCGCGGCCGCAGCGCGTGGACACTGCACGTTGGGACATCAGTCTTAAATGGATGGTGGAGGGGGCGGAGCGTGGGAGGGTCAGCTGGGAGGCGAGAGCGAGGTGGAGGAAGGGCCAGGGACCACAAACAAAATGGCAGCAACAACAACAAACGCTGCTTGGGGCACAGGCAGTGGGAGTAATGGGCGCTAAGAGGGCTATGTCTAGTCAGGGTAGTGCAGCAATTGAGGCAGATTAGAAGCGCAGGGTCAGAGCGCTGTGAAAATATGCAGGTATCACACAACACGCACACAGTCAAATAAATGCCCAGTAGTGCGCGCTAGCGCTACAAGATAACAATCAGAGGTCAAGCGTTGCGAAAATAATAAGGAATGTGCAGTAAAGCGCTACTATGTATATATCCAATGCCGAGTTAAGCGCTACAAGACCGCGGGTATTAGGAGAGGAGCTAAACAAATGTACACAAGTGCGCGCTAGTGAAAGAAAATGCCAATCAGAGTTGGGCGCTACGATATTAAAAGGGAGTATGCAGACAAGCGCTACGTTCTAATATCCAAAGCAGAGTAAAGTCAAGTGCTACGATACCACCAATTTCAGAGGAGGAGGAGGCGAGGGGAGCGACCGTTCGCTTCAGGGGTGCAACAGGGTGTCCAAAGGACACCCTGTTGCACCCCTGAAATCTGCTTAGGAGTACATTTTGCACACTCACATGCCCCAAGGGCATGTGTGTGTGTCAAATGAAACTTTGAAAAATGCACTTTAGTGCATTTTTCAAAGTTTTCGCAAATTACCATGAAGGTCAACTTCATGGTAATTTTCTCCCCTTATTTGCGAATTCTCAAATTTTAAAAGTTTGATGCATTGCATGTAGAGAATCTCAATTTGAGAATCCTTAAATGCAATCGCAATTTAAGAAATCGCAATTTTGCGATTTCTTAAATTGCAAAAATTACTAAAATGTACATGCATCCCAAAAATGGGAATTGCATTCGCAAACGGACGAATTTTGCGAATGCAAATTCCTTTGATGCATGTGGCTGCAAGTCCTCATTCAACCGTGACGCAGTTTTGGAAAGGAGCATCGTAGCAGAGGAATCCACCTTTTTGTCTGCTGTCCCCTGCAGACTGGGCCAGTGCCTTGGACAGAAGGCGTAGCATGGAATTTTCCACCCCTTTAGACATGCGCTGCATAGACGTCTCCACTGCTGTTTCCACAGATGAATTTATACATTTATTTACATCTTGCTTAAAGGCTTCGCCTTCATCATTCAAAATAGCAGGTTCTGGAGAGCTATCCATCTCCATAATGCCCAGAATAAGAAGCAGAAGGCAACTAGGGGTTAACAGTGAAGCAGAAGGGAGGGGTGGCAAGGGAAAACAACCCCCAAGTGGAAGTGCAGGATAAATGCAGCAAAGCACGGGCGAGCTGCCTGGGAGCTAGGAGACAAGCTTATTCACGCTGAGGAAACGCTCAACACTACACCGGGTCAAGGAAATGCGCAGGCCGACAGGTGAGCGCGAGCGGCAATGCCGTGAAGGAAGAACGACGGGCGTGACCGCCTCGAGTGCTCGCGGAGGGGGTGAAGGAGAACGAAGCGCCGAGTCTCGTGAAAGTGGCAAAAAACCACACGGGTACAAACGCGGAAAAAGTGCTAATAAAGCAATGAAAAATTAGAAACACAGCAATGCAAAAAATATATATAACACAGTATAATACTGAGAGCAAAAAAGATGAAGCACTTATCTGACTGTGAGCAGCAAGAAAAGAGGAAGCTGCACAGTCAGATATGACGTTTTATAGGTTGCTATTGAATGACTGGCTGTTAGGTATCATTTTTATTACATTCCCACTGGCCAGTGTGGTTACCTGGGCCCCTGGGAACTGTAGTTTTTTACACTTATTTTGGCTGCTATGATAATAAATGCAAGATAAGAAGGCATAATAGGAGCCTCAGTTCTTGCCATAAAATTAGTATATCACCCTTGTGAAAGTGAAAAGGTCATAACAAAAATTCAATGTGAAAAATACACTTGGAACACAAAACAGTCTCCAAAACTGTGAAGAAAGAAAGTGTCAGTAGAACATGTCCGAAACATAATTAGAAGGGGAACATTTGTCAACATCCTGAAGTACACCCACCGCACCAAGGGCCAGCTCACAATCCTGAACTCCATTGGACCAAGCAGGTGCAACAACCTGCATCCATGGGGGCGGTCCCACACCACTGTACCCTTATCCTTGCTATTGGCACTGCCCCCAAACACCAAGCTCCCTAGGGACTGCAAAGAGGTGGGCAGGAGCAGTGCACCCCGTGCCCACCCCCAATGATCTATCTGTGCACCCTAGCCCACAAGCTGGTGTACATCCTCTGGTTAGCTCAGGACTGCAGAACCTTACTTACCCCTTAGTGCTATCCTGGTGAGAGGACTGCTTCTGGAGGACCTCCCCCTGCTAACTAGGGGTTACTGTAGGATTCTAGACCCCGCTACTCAAGACCTCAGGCCTAAATATAGGGTCGGTGGGAGGGCTAATTCTCAATGATCCGTGCACCACCACAGCTGCAAGGACCAAGTCAGGAAAGAGGCCAATGCCAAAGGGCAAGGGGTCTTTATACCCCATGACCACCTCAGCAGCGGCATGCGGAAGCGCCGAGTGATGATGCGCTTCCGACTGCCTCACCCCCCCTATTGCGGAATGAGGCAACCGGAAGCCACAAAACTGGTCCGAGCCACTTTTGGCCGGCACTCTGCCAGATTGCCAGGGGCCCGTGTCCTAAGAGCCAGGCCCCCAAGTGAGGATGGGGGGTGCTCTGTCCATAGGACCCGAAGACCTCCAGTCTGGTCCAAACTCCCAACCACCCAAACGAGGTACCAGCAAATCTACAGAGACACTTTGTTGTGGTGGATCAGTTTAATCAAAATTAGTATATAACCCTTGTGAAAGTGAAAAGGTCATAACAAAAATTCAATGTGAAAAATGCACTTGGAACACAAAACAGTCTCCAAAACTGTGAAGAAAGAAAGTGTCAGTACAACATGTGCGAAACATAATTAGAAGTGGAACATTCGTCAACATCATGAAGTACACCCACCGCACCAAGGGCCAGCTCACAATCCTGAACGCCATTGGACCAAGCAGGTACAACAACCTGCATCCATGAGGGGCGGTCCCACACCACTGTACCCTTATCCTCGCTATGGGCACTGCCCCCAAACACCAAGCTCCCTAGGGCCTGCAACGAGGTGGGCAGGAGCAGCGCAACCCGTGCCCACCCCCAATGATCTATCTGTGCGCCCTAGCCCACAAGCTAGTGTACATTCTCTGGTTGGCTCAGGACTGCAGAACCTTACTTATCCCTTAGTGCTATCCTGGTGGGTGGGCTGCTTCAGGAGGACCTACCCTAATAACTAGGGGTTGCTCTAGGATTCTAGACCCCGCCACTCGAGACCGCATGCCTAAAGATAGGGTCAGGTGGGAGGGCAAATTCTTAATGATCCGCGTGACGCTGCCACGATGGCCAAGTTAGGAAAGAGGCTGAGGCCAAAGGGCAAGGGGTCTTTTTAGCCCATGAGCAACTCGCTGGCGGTGCGCAGAAGTGCTGAGTGATAATGTGCTTCCGTTTGCCCCCCCCCCCCCATTGCGGGATGTGGCAACTAGTGGCCACAGAACTGGTCAGAGCTGCCCTTGGCCCGCACTCCGCCAGATTGCCAGGGGACCGGGACATGGGGCCCTGTTTTCTAGGAGCCTCACCCCTCCCATGCAGATGGGGGGTGCTCTGTCCATAGGACTGGGGAGACCTCCTGACCCAAACCCCCCAACAACCCAAAGGAGGTACCAACAAATCTACAGAGACACTTTATTGTTGTGGATCAGTTTAATCAAAATTAGTATATCACCCTTGTGAAAGTGAAAAGGTCATAACAAAACTTCAATGTGAAAAAATACTTGGAACACATAACAGTCTCCAAAACCATGAAGAAATAAAGAGTCAGTAGAACATGTGCGAAACATAATTGGAAGGGGAACATTCGTCAACATCATGAAGTACACCTACTGCACCAAGGGCCAGCTCACAATCCTGAACGCCATTGGACAACTCAGGGGCAACCCCCTGCACCCGTGAGGGGTGGTCTCACACCACTGTACCATTGTCCTCACTATGTGCACTGCCACCCAAGCACCAAGCTCCCCAGGGGCTGCAATGAGGTGGGCAGGAGCAGTGCACTCCATGCCCATCCCCAATGATCTATCTGTGCACCCTAGCCCACAAGCTGGTGTACATCCTCTCATTGGCTCAGGACTGCAAAACCTCAGTGCTGTCTTGGTAGGGGGGACTGCTACTGGAGGACCGCTCCCTGCTAACTAGGGGTGTCTCTAGAATTCTAGACCCCGCAACAAGGGCGACGAGTGCCCCAAGGTCCTTCGCCCTCTCCACTACAAAAAACATTCGCTGTACAAATGCCCAAATGTCCCTAATAAACAAATCAGTTACTGAATCCGAAAGGTGAACACCATCCTCATGGACCATGTTGTTGCCCTTGAGAAGTTTGTGGGGGATATTGCAGAGGCGGCCTGGTCCTCTGGCACAGCCTAAATATTTCGGAGTACAAACGCCATACCAACACATTAATCACTCTGGACTTTATATTCTTCCCCCAGTTCCGGTGTAGCAGCATGTGAGACCATGCAATAGCCGTCTCGGGAAAAACCTTGCCCAATTTCGCGAATTCAGTCAAAATCGCCTTGCTGAGGCCCTTACGGCCCAACCTCACCAAGTCATTACCACCAAGAAGTTCTACAATGAAATTCGTGGGCTGGAGTCCCTCACAACCCCAGGCAACTTGAATCAAAAACTGTAGCAGTGAGATATGTAGGCCACCAACCCCGCACCACTGGAATGCCACATCACGCAGGGGGAAAGGATTTGGTCCACGAAGCAGTTGCAACCTGTAGGCCGCCTGACAGATAAAGGAGTGACCAACCATCCCCACAACCTTGTGAGGCATCCTACTAAAAGAACACAAATAAATATGCATAGAAAAAGAAAACAGACCACGTGCCAGATTCATTGTAAATCAGGGCGAATGTAACGCTTGTATGACTGTGATGCCCGACCTTTAAACATCTTCGGCTGACATACCTACCCGCTGCCTCTTTGGCTGCACCTATTCTAAAGGAGTGTGACGAGTAACCCTCAGGTTTGATACCCGCCTCTCTAAGAGCAGCCGATAGAACAGTGGCGAACTGGTAACAGGAGAGGAATTCCCCATTTGTGTGAAGGAATAAAACTGGAGATGCCGTATCCGGACGAATTGCCAAATATGACCGCACCCTAGCTATAGGGCAGAGGTGTGAGCCTGAGGCTGCCTTGAGTTTAATCATATATAGCAAACAATGTCCCACTAGGTAACAGTAGTAAAGACAGTTTTGAAAAATGCATACAATAAGTATTACAAGGAAGGAAAGCAAGGAGTCTCAGTACATTTTGTGAAAAGGTTATTAATCACCAGTTTACATGAAAATTGGGAAGCACAGTTAGGTAGCAGCACTGTACATGAAAACATTCATGGAGCAAGCCAATGGGCACTTGGTGACAACGTGATAACAAAGTGAAGGTGACGACGCAAGTGAACGTGGTGAACAGCGTGGTCGGCGTGAAGTGATAAAAAGCAATGACACATAGGCTCTACATTGAGTGTATAAAATTAAAATGTTCAAATTCGGCACAGTTCTGAGCCTATTGGTAGTGCGCCGTGAAATCGCGCTGTGTTTGTCGACGGCGTTTCTTGCCTCTGTGAATCGGGATCCTCTTCAGGACAGGGTTGCCGTTGATTTGAAGTGCTGCAAGGGGAAAGAATCGAGTTCAGGAGATCGGGCATGAGGGGCGGATGGCTTAAATAAGGGTACGAGTGTGAGCCGGGTGATTGGGCAGTTCACGTTGAAAGAGAGCCAGTCGAATCAAAGGATCTAACAGTGTTGGCGGTGTCAGGGCACATGCATTTTAAGATATGTGAGTAGGGCGGTAGGTCGAGGGTGGGGGTGCGGACAGGGGAGACATGTGGATGATATGGCATACCTTAGGTCTGAGAACGCTGACAGGAAGGGGAAGTCAGTCGTCCAACGGTGGTGGGTCCAGGCGATCAACGAAGAAGCAGTGATCCTGGGTTGGGGGGTCAGGTCTCGGTAGATCAAGCCCGCGAGGCACCTAGAAAAGGGATCTAGGTTAGGATGGGATTATTCGGCGGGAATCGTCCGGGGTAACGGGGGATCAGCAGATGGTAGGGGGATTTACCTGAGTCAATCTGGTGCTGGAAGCGAATTAATCCAAGGCGATGGTTTCCCACGGAGAGTAGGTGGGTGAATGAGGTTGTCAAAGTGAACCAGGAAGTAACGGAGTGGAGGGGCGGGGCCGCAGGTCCGGGGGGGCGTGGGGACGGGAAAAGGGAGGAGTGACGAGGTAAGGGAGACGCCCAAGGGCTGATTTAGGCAGCCTAGCGGATATGGGGAACAGGGAAGTGGGTGGAGGAAGGGGAGGTCACTGCGAAGTGGTCTGATAGATGGCAGCAGAAGTTTCAAAATACATATATTGAGCAATCAACAAATCGGTAAAATGACAATACATGTAATTACATATCTGATTGAAAGCGCAGTGAGGCATGAATAGTAATGCATGCACAGTAGCAAGGAAAACCGCTATGGCGGTCCGTTGGAGTGTAATTGAGATCACTGATTGACTGGCAGTTTCAAGAGTCATGATCGATGGAACTTAAGGGTCTGGAATGATTGCTCAAGTGGTGACCGTGTTGTTCCATTCATCAAGGGTGTTCAGGCCCCTGTTTGCCGAGTCTGTAAGCGAGATCCATTTACATTCAGCTCGGTTTAGGAGTAGGTTTATGTTGCCACCTCTGGTTGGGAGTCTTAGGTGTTCGATTATCTGCCACTTTATGTCAATGTCTCGATGGCCTTTTTCAATAAAGTGAGTAACAAGGGGAGCTGTAAGTACCTGGCAATTGATTCGGCTTTTGTGCTGAATGATGCGCTGCTTCACCATTTGGTTGGTTTGGCCAATGTAGAGTAGATCGCAAGGGCAGCGAATGGCATAGATTACGTTGGTGGTTTTACAGTTTGTATGTCAGTTGAGCTCGTGTCTTCTCCCATTGTATATGAACTCTTTGGTGTTGGTGGTGAGTTCACATACACTGCATCCTTGGCATTTATAATGTCCACGGATAGGTGCCAAGCCCCAGGCAGATGTGATGGTATTTTGATCTTTGGGAGTTTCTGGCCACGTGATGGCACGCACCAAATGATTAGCAATGTTGTTGCCTCGTTGATAAGAGAAGAGTGGTGGGTCACGGAATTGTTCTTCAGATCTTAGCACAGTCCAGTTCTTTTTAATGATGGTGCTTATTTTGTTGCTGTCTGGTCCAAAGGTGGAGACGAATGAATTCCTGGTCATTGGTCTCTTGGTTTTGGGGACTAGTAGATTCTCCCGGTGGTAGTACCAGGCACGTTTCTTTGCTCTGTTGACCAGTCTGCGTGGGTATCTTCTATGTACAAGTTTGTTCATCAGGATGTCTGCTTCACGGAAGTAGTCTTTTCTCCATTTACAATTACGTCTGATACGTAAAAATTGTCCGAAGGGTAATCCATCCTTGAGGCCTCGGGGATGATGGCTTGAGTAGTGTAGTAAGGTATTGCGTTCCGTTGGTTTTCGGTAGAGGATGGTGCCTAATGTGCCTTCCTCGGCATGTATGATTACGTCCAGGAACGGTAGGTCGTTAGTTTTATGCTCACTGGTGAATTTCAGATGTTCTTGGCTGTTGTTGAGCCATTCAATGAAGGGTATTAATTCATCAGGGGTACCATGCCAGAGGAGGAGAATGTCGTCAATATAGCTTCGCCAGAGATCCACATGGTGGAGGTGGGGATTGGCTGGGTTGAGGATCAATGATTTTTCCAGATTGTGTACATAGAGTATCGCAAAGTTGGGCGCGAAGCACGCGCCCATCGAGACGCCTTTGATTTGAAGATAGTATGTCTCGCGGTACAAGAAGTAGTTATTCTGTAGTGCAATTCTGAGTAGGTCCATGTCAAATTCCGTTGGGATTCGGGCAGGTTGTGGTCTGGTTAATAACAAATCGTGGATGACTTGAAGGCCTTCTCTGTGAGGGATGTTGGTGTATAGAGATTCTATATCCAAAATGACCATGAGTTGAGCGGTGGTGTCAAAGGCCTTGTCTTCGATAGTGGTAATCAGGTCCATCGTATCTCGTACATAGGTGTCAGTCAATGGGACAAATTCCTTGATGATGGCGTCAATAAATTTGCCCAGGGGTTCTAAGATTGAGCCGCACCCGGAGACAATTGGTCGACCCGGAGGATTGGTCGTGTCTTTGTGAATTTTCGGCAGGACATACAGGACTGGTGTCCTGGGGTGTGGGTTGTTTAAGTACGCATGTTCTTTTTTAGTTATGATGCCCAGGTCTCTCGCCGAAGTGGTAACCATCTGTATCTTGGATTTAATGTCTTGTATTGGGTCTTTGGATAATGGACGATAGTGTTCCAAGTTGCTCAGTTGGCGTTTGATTTCAGTATCGTATTGGTCGGTGTCCATTATCACAATGCCTCCACCCTTGTCAGCATTAAATCCAAGATACAGATGGTTACCACTTCGGCGAGAGACCTGGGCATCATAACTAAAAAAGAACATGCGTACTTAAACAACCCACACCCCAGGACACCAGTCCTGTATGTCCTGACGAAAATTCACAAAGACACGACCAATCCTCCGGGTCGACCAATTGTCTCTGGGTACGGCTCAATCTTAGAACCCCTGGGCAAATTTATTGACGCCATCATCAAGGAATTTGTCCCATCGACTGACACCTATGTACGAGATACGATGGACCTGATTACCACTATCGAAGACAAGGCCTTTGACACCACCGCTCAACTCATGGTCAGTTTGGATATAGAATCTCTATACACCAACATCCCTCACAGAGAAGGTCTTCAAGTCATCCACGATTTGTTATTAACCAGACCACAACCTGCCCGAATCCCAACGGAATTTATCATGGACCTACTCAGAATTGCACTACAGAATAACTACTTCTTGTACCGCGAGACATACTATCTTCAAATCAAAGGCGTCTCGATGGGCGCGTGCTTCGCGCCCAACTTTGCGATACTCTATGTACACAATCTGGAAAAATCATTGATCCTCAACCCATCCAATCCCCACCTCCACCATGTGGATCTCTGGCGTCGCTATATTGACGACATTCTCCTCCTCTGGCATGGTACCCCTGATG
Organism: Lissotriton vulgaris; assembly: GCF_964263255.1. Lineage (NCBI taxonomy): Eukaryota > Metazoa > Chordata > Amphibia > Caudata > Salamandridae > Lissotriton > Lissotriton vulgaris. The sequence continues at coordinate 1,572,795,293 of NC_141691.1, forward strand.
AATTAATACCCTTCATTGAATGGCTCAACAACAGCCAAGAACATCTGAAATTCACCAGTGAGCATAAAACTAACGACCTACCATTCCTGGACGTAATCATACATGCCGAGGAAGGCACATTAGGCACCATCCTCTACCGAAAACCAACGGAACGCAATACCTTACTACACTACTCAAGCCATCATCCCCGAGGCCTCAAGGATGGATTACCCTTCGGACAATTTTTACGTATCAGACGTAATTGTAAATGGAGAAAAGACTACTTCCGTGAAGCAGACATCCTGATGAACAAACTTGTACATAGAGGATACCCACGCAGACTGGTCAACAGAGCAAAGAAACGTGCCTGGTACTACCACCGGGAGAATCTACTAATCCCCAAAACCAAGAGACCAATGACCAGGATTCCATTTGTCTCCACCTTTGGACCAGACAGCAACAAAATAAGCACCATCATTAAAAAGAACTGGACTGTGCTAAGATCTGAAGAACAATTCCGTGACCCACCACTCTTCTCTTATCAACGAGGCAACAACATTGCTAATCATTTGGTGCGTGCCATCACGTGGCCAGAAACTCCCAAAGATCAAAATACCATCACATCTGCCTGGGGCTTGGCACCTATCCGTGGACATTATAAATGCCAAGGATGCAGTGTATGTGAACTCACCACCAACACCAAAGAGTTCATATACAATGGGAGAAGACACGAGCTCAACTGCCATACAAACTGTAAAACCACCAACGTAATCTATGCCATTCGCTGCCCTTGCGATCTACTCTACATTGGCCAAACCACCCAAATGGTGAAGCAGCGCATCATTCAGCACAAAAGCCGAATCAATTGCCAGGTACTTACAGCTCCCCTTGTTACTCACTTTATTGAAAAAGGCCATCGAGACATTGACATAAAGTGGCAGATAATCGAACACCTAAGACTCCCAACCAGAGGTGGCAACATAAACCTACTCCTAAACTGAGCTGAATGTAAATGGATCTCGCTTACAGACTCGGCAAACAGGGGCCTGAACACCCTTGATGAATGGAACAACACGGTCACCACTTGAGCAATCATTCCAGACCCTTAAGTTCCATCGATCATGACTCTTGAAACTGCCAGTCAATCAGTGATCTCAATTACACTCCAACCGACCGCCATAGCGGTTTTTCTTGCTACTGTGCATGCATTACTATTCATGCCTCACTGCGCTTTCAATCAGATATGTAATTACATGTATTGTCATTTTACCGATTTGTTGATTGCTCAATATATGTATTTTGAAACTTCTGCTGCCATCTATCAGACCACTTCGCAGTGACCTCCCCTTCCTCCACCCACTTCCCTGTTCCCCCTATCCGCTAGGCTGCCTAAATCAGCCCTTGGGCGTCTCCCTTACCTCAGCACTCCTCCCTTTTCCCGTCCCCACGCCCCCCCGGACCTGCGGCCCCGCCCCTCCACTCCGTTACTTCCTGGTTCACTTTGACAACCTCATTGACCCACCTACTCTCCGTGGGAAACCATCGCCTTGGATTCATTCGGCTCCAGCACCAGATTGACTCAGGTAAATCCCCCTACCATCTGCTGATCCCCCGTTACCCCGGAGGATTCCCGCCGAATTATCCCATCCTAACCTAGATCCCTTTTCTAGGTGCCTCGCGGGCTTGATCTACCGAGACCTGACCCCCCAACCCAGGATCACTGCTTCTTCCTTGATTGCCTGGACCCACCACCGTTGGACGACTGACTTCCCCTTCCTGTCAGCGTTCCCGGACCTAAGGTATGCCATATCATCCACATGTCTCCCCTGTCCGCACCCCCACCCTAGACCTACCGCCCTACTCACATATCTTAAAATGCATGTGCCCTGACACCGCCAACACTGTTAGATCCTTTGATTCGACTGGCTCTCTTTCAACGTGAACTGCCCGATCACCCGGCTCACACTCGTATCCTTATTTAAGCCATCCGCCCCTCATGCCCGATCTCCTGAACTCGATTCTTTCCCCTTGCAGCACTTCAAATCAACGGCAACCCTGTCCTGAAGAGGATCCCGATTCACAGAGGATCGAAACGCCGTCGACAAACACAGCGCGATTTCACGGCGCACTACCAATAGGCTCAGAACTGTGCCGAATTTGAACATTTTAATTTTATACACTCAATGTAGAGCCTATGTGTCATTGCTTTTTATCACTTTGCGCTGACCACGCTGTTCACCACGTTCACTTGCGTCGTCACCTTCACTTTGTTATCACGTTGTCACCAAGTGCCCATTGGGTTGCTCCATGAATGTTTTCATGTACAGTGCTGCTACCTAACTGTGCTTCCCAATTTTCATGTATACTGGTGATTAATAACCTTTTCACAAAATGTACTGAGACTCCTTGCTTTCCTTCCTTGTAATCCTTATTGTATACATTTTTCGAAACTGTCTTTACTACTGTTACCTAGTGGGACATTGTATGCTATATATACTTCATACCCAGTCCCAGCTTGGTCTATGAGTGTCACTCCTGTTCCCTTTCACTCTTTTTTGAGTTTAATCATGGCCCCCTCACCCACCTGATCTGTCACGGACCTTCTCAACCTAATCGTCAAGCCGTCTTTGCCTAACTGCACATCTGCCCACTGACGGCCCCCCGCCGAATCATTACGTGCCGACCCAACTATTTTGCTAACACTAAATGCACCATAAAAAGTCACAGTAATTGCTGCGGCAAAGAGTGTTGTTTCATAAGGGAACTTGCACAATTGAGGCAGAATAGCTAGCAGGCGACCCAGAATATGAGTTTTGAGCGGGCACCTGGTGTTCTTCTCTGAACAATCTAGACCGCCCCACCCAGCCAGTGCTTTCTGAATGAGGAAAGAATTGTTGAGGTCAGTGGCACCTTGCATTTTTGCAAAGAATCTTATGGCTGAGATGTGGGCTCTGGTGCAAGACACCATCTTGCCCAGTTTCCTTAAGTGATCTAGAAACAAACAGCTAGCGCTCAGACTAAACATGCTATATATATTCTGTTTGTGCAAAAAGGAGCGATAAGTCACAAAACATTTTTCATAAGACATTTTGGTGCGATTCCCAAGTGAGGCTACCACTAGAACTGGTAAGGTGGGACTCTAATCTTCAACAGATATTAAAAGAACATCTGCGGCTTGCTGGTGGAAGTCCAGAAATTCAGGTAACTTGAAGTGAGATAAGGCATCAGCAGCATTATTATGAATACCAGGTACATGATTAGTTCGAAATGAAATGTTAGCTTTCAAACACAAGAGGACCTGATTTTTAAGTAACCGTAGGACACATTTGCACGTAGCCCCTTGCCTATTGGTCGCTTCAACCACTGCCATATTATCTGACCAGAAAATAACATTCCTCCACCCAAATGGTTACTGCCACCACGATGGGGAACAGCTCAAGAAAGGCAACATTCCTAGTGATACCACTGTCATGCCGCACCATAGGCCATTCCCCTCTCCACCTTCAGAGCCCAATATCGTTCCGAAACCTATGCTGCCTGAGGCATCAGTAAAGAGGCCGAGTTCGCAACGAGAAATTGGGTATTGGGGCACACAAAACTGCTCCATTAAACTGCCAGCAAGAAGGCGCCCGATATTCTCAAGTCATCTATAATCTCACTACATAGCCTAGTGTGGCTGATGTTTCTTTTTAATATCAGACATTGACGTAGCAATAGACTCTGAGAGGGCGCGCCCCATGGGGATAGTCTGAAATGCAAAATTCAGTTGACCCACCAACACCTGCAGCTGATGGAGTGTTACTTTCTTGGACGCCAGTGCTGTGTCAATGGACTGCCTAAAAGCCTGGACCTTCTCTACAGGAAGACGGCACTCCCCAGCCAGAGTGTCAATTTCAACCCCCAAGAATGTAATACATGTGCTTTGTGTGGCCCACAATCATGGGTCCATTTTCATAGCACACATGATTAAAAACAATCTGTTGCCCCCACCTAGGAGTGAACTCTTTTAAGAATGTGTGCATGCTTTGGGGAGGACTCAGCAGGGAAACACAGTGGCCCTCCATCTTACATTGCAAGTGGACTGACTTGTCTCTTCAAAGTGTGCAGGTTACCCTGAGGAAGGGTGCAAAGTATGGCGGCATACCACAGTGGGGCAGCCGAAGGTCGTGGGGTTCCCTGGTACCCTTCAAAAGGCAGTGACTTAACGAAACTTGAGGGCCCCTCTCTGGACTCAGTCAGGAGCTTTCAGGACAGTGTACTGTGCTGAGGGGGCCTCTGTCGTTCAGGCCGACCGCACTGAGGGAGCGCCGGGAGCCTATGTTGTGCTCCTGTCAACATGGTATTTTGGGGGGCACTAACTTACACCACTACTGATGTAGCACTGCTAGTGTACCTCCCTACAGTTTGCTTGCACCAGCACCTATATCAATAACATACTGTTGGCACAGGGCAAAGGAGTTCCTTCATTTGAATGTGTCAACTCATCAAGCAATGAAGAATGTCATCTTTGACATTGTACAAGCATGAAATATGTGCATTGACAAGGGAGGTTGTACTCTTGAGGCCAGACGCATGAACATTTCATTTTGCGAGTATCTAATTGCGATCTTTTGTGACTCGCAATTACTAGGCACTAGTCTGTCTCAGACACATTTTGCGATTCCCAATGGGGTTGCAAATGACCTGCCTCATCAATATTCATGAAGTAGGTCGCAATTTGGGACCCATTGGGAATGGCCTGCACTCACAGGGATGGTGGCCTGCTGAGATCTGCAAACCACTATGTCTGGGATTGATTTGCAAACCACCATGTCAGGGATTGCTTTTAAAATAAGGCAATTCTTTTTTAATGTAGCCCATTTTCCTGTATGGAAAACGGACTGCACTTAAAAAAGAAAAATGAAAAGTTCCTTTTCAGTTTTTAAGAGTGAGCAGTGGTCAGTAAGACCACTTCCTGCTCTTAAAAAATTTTGGTACCCACATTTATAATGGAGAACAGATCACTTATGAACCCCGCCCATTTGTGAATGGGTTACCACCTCCTTCACGGGCTCGGTAAAGTATGAATGTTTTACAACTGCAATCTGGTCGCAAAACATTCATACATACCCCTGCGACTCACTATTGGGATGGGATGCCCTTGGCATGCCCCTTCCTAATAGTGACTCACAAACCCTATTTTGTGAGTCTGTAATAGGTTACCAACTCACAAAATAGGGCTAGTTCATGCCAGAAGCCATTTTAGCGGTCGCAAACAACCTGATTTTTAGTTTGTGATTGCTAAAAACTGTAGTACATCTGGCTCAAAGACCTTCAGTCACTTCTGCAGGACCCTAATGTCCCAGGGGTGCAATAAGTAGGCACAAACACAGCTTAAATATAGAAATGTATAACAATAACATTCCTTGGAAAAGGTAGCATCCATGAATACATCAGAATCATAGTGCACTGTTAAAACAGTTAATACACTGATTATATGAATGTGTATGCTTACATTGCTGAGGTAGCCAGCACAGCAAATTTAAAAATGGGTGCACACAAGTTCTAAAGGCCACTCTTACAGTAGGCATTAGTTGTACTACTACTCTGAATGGACCCCTTGAAAAAATCAGATCAGAGTTTTCTACTAGGTGTAACAAGGATCCAGATTTATGACACATTTTACTGGTTGCCAATGGTCCATTGGGCCATTTGCGACCCGTAAAATGCATTTTTCTATGTACAAACCCTATTTAGTAAGTCTGTAACCTATTATCGACTCACAAAATAGGGTTTGTGAATCACTGTCACGAATAGGGCGTGCCAAGGGTGTCCCTTCCTAATAGTGAGCCACTGGGGGATTTACAATTGTTTTGCGACTGGAATGCAGTCACAAAACATTTGCAGTTTACCACCTACTTCAAGTCCCTAGGGGACTCCTTCCCCTTTGTGAATGCTAGAATAAACTTTTGAAGAGCAGGAAGTGGTCCCACGGACCACTGCCTATCCTTAAAAAATGAAACAGAAACATTCCATTTTTCTTTTAGAAACACATTCCCTTTTCCTTTTAGGAAAACGGGCAGCATTTAAAAAAAAGTTGCTTTTTTAAAAAGCAAACACAGACATGGTGGTCTGCTGTCCGCAGCAGGCCACCATCCCAGTGTTCTTGTCCATTCCTAGTGGGTCACAAATTGTGACCTGCTTCATAAATATTGATGAACCACGTCCCTTGAGACCCATTTGAGAATCGGTAATGTGTCTGATAAACATTAGTACATTTCATTTTGTGAGTCTCTAATTGCAATTTGCAAAAAAATCGCTATTCGATACTTGCAAAAGGTCTGGAAAAAGAACAAAATATGTAATGGTTTTTACTCACGATAAGGCACGCTCGGAAGCTGCACAAAACACCAGCTTTTTCTATTTGGCCAAAAGTACACATAGAGGGAATGCTTAGATAAAACGCTTAAATCAAACCATAAAAAGTATTACCAGACCAAATTGCCCAACATACTATTCAAACACTTCTACTTGGACAGGGCCACATTAGTACCTAGTAACAGGTGGCCAGCTTTTATCGTAATATCTTCCCTGAATTTGTTGATTTGTAATGCTTTCACTTGCATAGTGATGCTAGTGACTAGAGATATTGTAGAAGCTGGTTCCATGGGCCCCAGTAATCACAAGTTACCAGACTTAATTTACTCAGTTGGAACCTTTTGCCTATGGTGTTTGGTGCTGCCTTACTATTGGAGCCATAATTGAGCACCAAGAAGCCCTTTGTCTCTTGACCCTTAAGGTAATAAGGCACAACAGTCCAAGGCTTCATCGAGGAGGTGGAGTGGCGTCCTCCTCTATCGCTGACTCCTGGCTTCACTCAGCGACAGTGGGGCACTTACCCTGAAATGGTGTGGAAAATGATGTTTTGGTTAACAAGCAGCTTAAACTTCAATTTTAGCTGATTAATTATAAGGGATTGGGCACACTACCTTTGCAACAACCCACTCGTGCTCCCTGCCCATCCCACGGCCCTTTCTATCTTATTCTGTATGCAGTGAAGCCGCTTGGATTGGGCAGAATGGGGAAGCAGACTGGTCATGGTCAGGAAAGGGAAGCTTTTCTGATGGTTATGTGCCCTGGAGAGATCGAGCACACCTCAGTTTCTCCTACCTGCACAAAGCACCAGGGAGTTCTTCCCACCTGAGCGGACCAAAGAGACACACCTTCAGGAAATACTAAGGGCAATATTCACTTGGTGGATGTTTGTGCAAGGGGTCTACTGGAGCCCCGAGGGGAATCTAAAGCTGCATCCTGTGCCAAGGTACAAGTAGCCCCAGTTTTTGGTAGTTATAGGGGTGTAACTTGGGGGGCGTGGCTTGGCGCCTGAGGCGGATGGCAGCTGACGGGTGAGGCTCCCGGGAGCGCTGGTGACAGCAGCGGAACTAACCTGTTTCCATTGAAGACAGAGACAGAAATGTGTGTGCGAAGGCTGGCGGCACATTTTCGATTCACTGACTGATCTCTTTGCACCTTCCTGCGAGGGAGTTTCTTAAGTGAGTGAAAACGTGGCTTCGTTTCACCGCGGCCGACATTTTTTTTTATGCGCGGACGCGCATTTTCTTGCCGTTTTTTTGCCGTTTTGCTGTTATTTAGCCCTTGTTTGCCCAACAGAATTTGTCCCATATGAGAGACATAGGAATTGGAACTGGGAAGCATATTCTGTCAAGCATGTCGTTTTTTTAAGTATGCCTTTATTTTCCAGCTCCCCAATGGCTTATTTGCTCTTTTCCTCATGCTGGGCATCCATTTTGTTCCACACAGTGAGTTCCTCACAATACATCTTCAATTGATGAATAAATATTCTTTTCTTTACTGAGAATGACCAGGACTTAACAAGTGGCTCTATGCATTTTGCTCCTATGGCGCACTGCAATTTTTTCCATTATGGCTGATCTCATATAACAAACAGCTTGGGATTTATATCTTCTTCGACTTTGCAGAGGGCTTTCACTTATTTTATTACTCCTGTCTGCCTATAGATTTCTCCATTTTTTGGCGCTAAACTGTTTTTTCTTTCTTTTTCTGGATATGTATGCTTCGGTGCTGCCTTAATTCCATTGGGAATTACCCATCCACATTCATTTGGAAAGGAGCGTTCTGAATGATCTTTTATGGGCAGATTAAAAGCGTTTAAATCCTCTTCTCTCAATTCAATGTGCAATTTTGACAAAAACTCAAAGATTTTTTCTGAGTTTTCCAGACTGGAAGATTCCTTGGTGTTTTCCTCTCAGCACCCTGAACTAAAAGTTGAACCCTCGCCAGCTGTCTCAGGGAAATCCAATACTAAACGGCTGACAAATGACCCTCCCTTACCACCCAAGTCAACTTCTTGAGTGTCTATGGAGCTACTGTAAGAAGAAATTAAGGCTCTTCGACCCTTCATGGAAGAAACCAATACTAAATTGCAAGTTCTGACGGACAATTGGTCCCAACTCGAAGCAAAGGTCTCTTCAGTGGAGCACACTCCAGAAGCAAGTCGAAGATCTTAAAAATCGTAATAGACAGAATAATCTCCAAATCTACGGCCTGGGGAAGGCATTGAGGGGTCCGACTCCATCACCTTTTTTAAATCATTCCTTCCTAACTTGTTGCATATGCCAGATGGGACGATTCTCAATATTCAGCGTGCACATTGCCTAGGTCGGCCACCATCCCAAGCATCAATGACACACAGACCAAGATGAGTGATTCTCTGTTTTCTTATATACTGACTTGTGGAAAGTGCTTTTAGCAGTTAAAGCTTCTCCAAAAATTACTTGGTCTGGTTCATCTTTGTTTTTTGCGCAGGATTATGCCAAAGCTACGGCTAACCGACGCAAAGCTTTTCTGAATATGAGACCCGACTTACGTGCAATGGGGGCTCGTTATGGCCTCTTCCACCCTTGCCTCTTCAAAGTTACTCATATTAACAAGACAACAACATATAAAGACCCTGTTCGCTTACAAAGCTTCATTAACTCCTGCAAGACGACCAACATGGACTCTTCGGGTCCTTCTTCTTCATTTAATACCTGAAAATGCTTCTGTACTTATCCTTGTTTAGACTTTTCTTTGCAGAGTTTAAGCTCTCGTGAATTGTTCTCCTTTGTTTCTGATATGTTTATTCATTGCTGTTCATGGATTTTTGCATGCTTGTTCATTGACACTGTTTGACAATCCTTTTCATATTTTACTCTGCTCTTTCTTCTCAATTTTGTTTTTTGTTTTTGTCTCCATAGAGATTTTTTGCCCCTGTTCCGCGATGTCTCCCTGGTTTCCCGCTTGCTGATGCCCAGGGATGTCGCCTACCCCATGTGGCTCCACCCTCCTCCCGGTGTTTTTCTGATCGTATTTTCCTCATCGTATTTTCCTCACTTCTACTTTCTCCCCGTTCCCTTCTTGTAGGTATGTGTTCCATTTTAAATTTTCTCCTCTGTTTTGGATTATTAGGTGTCACTTTATTTTCATTTCATCACAGTATCTCTCACCTTACAATCATCTCTGACTCTTCTACTTACCTCTGTATTGTCTCATACTTTCCTATCACTCTTCATCCTCTCCTATTTTTCACATATTATTATCTTTTACATGAAATGGGCTTTCTTCTAGTTCTTTTCTATTTTATCTTTCTGGATTGTTGCGTTTACAATGCTTCATGTCTTTAAAAATTATTACTTGGAATGTTAAGGGTTTACACTCCCCCATTAGGAGACAAAGAATCTTGTCCCACTTAGCTAAATTAAATGTTGATTTTGCTTTCCTACAAGAAAGTCATCTCTCTGATGTTGAATCATCAAAATTGAAAAGGGGTTGGGTGGGTGATGCTTTCTATTCTCCTGGTGATGGCAAACACAATGGAGTGATGATCTTATGTCGTAAATCTTTACAGTATTCTTTATTATCTCAAGAATCTGATACAAATGGTAGATGGCTCAATGTTAAATTGTCTCTCAAGGGTGTTCCAATTTCTCTTCTGAACGTATACGCTCCTACATGTGGTGATCCTTCTTTATGGTCCATGTTTGCCAAAACTTTAACTCAACCTATAGATGATAATTTTGTTTTGTAATCAAATTTTGGACCCTTTCATTGATAGACTGTCCAAAGCCACATTTGTTCCTAATAAATCTCATAAATCCTTTGTTCAGGCAATCTCGCAACATAGAATTATTGATGCTTGGCGTCTGTGCAATCCCACCACTAAAGAATTCACCTTTTATTCCCCACCCCATCATTCCCAATCAAGGATTGACTATGTTTTTGTTTCTCACCATATAGTACAAAATCTTACTGATTCTGAGATTGGTCCCATTCTAATATCAGATCATGCCCCTGTTTCAATAATTATTGATATCCTACCCAAAACCACTGGTACTAAGAGGTGGTGCTTTAATAACACTCTCCTTCTCGAACCAAAGTTTACAGATTCTTTTACTAAATTCTTTGATGAGTTTTTTGAGATTAATAAATCTTCCATATCCCCTTCCACCTTAAGGGACACCTTTAAAGCAGCTGCAAGAGATTTCATTATTGGTTTTGTCGCGAAACGGCATAACATTGGCCGTAAGTATATTGGGGATCTTCTTCAGAAAATTAAGAAATTGGAACTCTTTTATTATACCTCCCATTCTAAAGATTGTTTAACAGCCCTCATTAATGCTAAAATGCAATTTAATAAGAAGTCCACAGAAGATGCCTCTTTGTTTTTGTTAAAATCTAGTGTGAAATTTTATGAGGGTAAAAATAAAGCGGGAACATTTGTGGCTAATTAACTAAAGGTTAAACACAATAAGTTGAATATTCAGTCGGTTTATAACACAAATTCTGAGTTGCAATGTAAGGATGCAGATATTCTAAAAGAATTTTCTCTTTTTTATAAAACCTTGTACACCTCTGAAACTCAACCCACTACCCAGTCCCTATCACATTTTTTCTCCAATATATATAAACCTCAACATCTACTTCCTGATCATTCTCCCCTGGAGATGGACCTCTCACTGCAAGAATTACTTAAAGGCCTTCAATGCCTTAAAAAGACAAAGCACCCGGACCAGATGGGTTTACGGTTGAATTTTACCTCCATTTCTCTAAACTTGTTCTACCTAGGTTACATTCTCTATTAGACTCCTTCACCGCATTAGGCGATTCCTCTGGATCCTTCTCTGAAGCACTTATGTCTTATACCCAAAGAAGGTAAAGACCCTAAACACTGTAAAAATTATAGACCCATTTCCTTGGTAAACATTGATTATAAAATATTTGCCAAGGCCTTAGCGATTCTATTAGACTCCTTTTTACCAGATTTTTTAGGCAAGGAACAATCTGGATTTGTTAAAGGACGTTTTATAACAGACATTACAAGACTCCTTTTTAACATTCTATCTAAAACCCCACGTTTAAATCACTCTCTCGCAGCGATTGCCCTTGATGCTGAAAAGTCGCTCGACAGAGTTGAATGGTCATATTTGTTTTACTGTATTTTATCAACAGGGAGGGATGAGGAATTAGTGTGTCCGTTTCTTTCCCCAGGGTAGTAGATGCATTTAATCAAGAAAAAATGGACACTTGTAACACTACTCGACCTTTGGTTCAGGGAGATTAGGAAACCCTCAAAAAAATCAATGTTAGTTGGAATGCGGTATATATGTTTCATCTGCCCCACATTGAGATTATGGCAGTTATCATAGGGTGTTCCTCTGCCCCCGGTTTGAAACCGGGGGCAGAGTCAGCACAAGGCCAATGCGCAGCCACCACGCGGCTCTGTGCTTTGAACAAGCGGACCCCGTTGAAATACCGAGCGCTTACACAGCAGATTGTGGAGAGCGAATTTTCCATAGCAACTAGTATGTGAAACGGAATACCGCACAAGTTGTGTGAGTAAATTATGTGTTTGTAAGTCCTGATGAAAGCTCCATAGACCTCCTGGCCCAAGGACCTGAAACATGTCGACAACTTCTTTCATGCAATACTACAGGACCTAGTAACCCGGTCCATAGAGAGTATACAACCCACTTTTTATCAAGTGGAAACTTGCCCCATAATAAAAGCATTCGGGTATTTTTTCCATTTTTAACAATATCCCCTTATGTGTATCACTTGTTTGTTTAATCTCTTTTTTTGTGGGGAAATCCTTTTTGTCTCTGGACACTGCACTCGAGACTAGAGGTGCCTCTGGATGAGGCTGGCACCCAACACAAACAGGAACACCCTATGATAACTGCCATAATCTCAATGTGGGGCGGATGAAACATATATACCGCATTCCAACTAACATTGATTTTTTTGAGGGTTTCCTAATCTCCCTGAGCCAAAGGTCGAGTAGTGTTACAAGTGTCCATTTTTTTTTGATTAAATGCATATTTGTTTTACACCCTTAAATGGTTTGGTTTTGGCCCTACATTTCTTTCCCTAGTTTCCCTGCTTTACTCTAATCCTCGTGCAGCAGTTTGCGCTAATGGTTTGATATCCCCTTTTTTTAACTCAGGTAGAGGTGTGTGCCAAGGTTATCCTTTATCTCCCTTTCTCTTTAATCTTGCCCTTGAACCCTTTCTTTCTAAATTAAGTCAGAACCCAAATATACACGGCTTCCACTTATTGCACACACATGTCAAACTTGCAGCGTTTGCTGACGATATCTTACATTTTCTGTCTAACCCTGATGACTCGATCCATGCTTTTCTATCTGAGGTTCAGGAATATTCCAAAATCTCAGGGTATAAATTACACAATGACAAGTGTGAGATTTTACCATTAACTAAATACACTTTTAACCAGATTTCAGTCCCTCTAACTTTACTTGGAGCTCTACTCACATTAAATATCTAGGTCGGCATGTTAGCTCTTCCATCCCTGATACTGTATCTCTCTGTTTGAATAAATGTATTAAAAAGATTTCAGATTTGACGGTTGGATGGCACCCTCTTTATTTATCTTGGTGGGGTCGCCTTGATACTATAAAGATGATGCTGTCTCCAATCATTATGTATACTATCTCCAATATCCCGGTTCCCATCCCTATACATAAAGGATTAACTCCATTCTTTCCTCCTTTTTATGGAATAAAAACAAATTCCGAATGTCTCTTTTTAGATTAATGCAACCTAAGTCGAACGGTGGAGTAAATTTTCCAAATTTTTCGGCTTATCAGAAGGCATTCCTCTCACGCCAAGCTTCCCTTTGGTTGCGGGATCCTGCAGAGGATTGTCCTTTATGGACCACAATTGAACGTCTCTTTTTACCTCCCTACACTAATGCTGAATACCTCTCTTTCTCACGTAAGCCACAATCACTGTCCATGCCTATAATCAAATTAACATCCAAATTACTTCTCTATTCCTCATCTCCTACTTACAATACTGTGGAAGACTTCCTTAATTCTACCATGTGGCATAATAAAAGTTTACCTGTCAAAAATAAACCTTTTCACTGGAAAACCTGGTGCCAAAAGGGGTTAATTTGGATCCATCAACTATTCTCACAGTCACAACTCTTACCTTTCTCATCACCCAGCCAACGATTCAATTTACCTTCTTTCATTCACAAATACCTTTTACTCAAAGAAGCGGTTATGACTACATACGCCCCATTATCTACTACACTTACGTCTCTTAACACTCCCAATTCTGCATTACAATTACATAACTTTTTGAAAACTACCTCCAAGGCTTCCACCATATACAAGCATCTTCATGATACTAACACAGACCCTTTCCGGTCAAAATCCAAAACAGAAGAATTATGGGAATGTGACCTTGCTACTTATTGGCCAGTATCCTTATGGGATAAAATCTGGATCAAAATTCGGAAAACGTCTAGAGCTGCTAACACAATGCAGACATAATTTTTCTTATATAACAGACTTCTTCTCACGCCACGAGATTTAAGCAAAAGATTTACTACCTTATTAGATGTCTGTTGGACAGGCTCTACCCTGAAGGCAGATTTGTTTCATATGTTATTTCCTTGTCCTCATGTACATAATTTCTGGAATCAGGTTTGGTCTCAAATCAACTTGATTTTTCGTACTCATCTTCCCTTTTCTTTTACCCATGTTTTTTTGGGAAGTCTTTCTCCTTGCTGGGACATTACTACGCTTAATGCTAACATCATTGACTTATTGATAGCAGTTGCGTTCCAACAAATCACAGCTAATTGGAAAGACTTCTCCAAGAATTCATTTAGGGCTTGGTGGTGTAATGTTTTTCATAATCATAGATTGGACACCTCCTTTGTAGATCCTCTGCATATGGCTGCTAAACGACAAGACTTGTGGTCACCTGTTACAATGTATCTTGATTTTTGTGCTAATCGCTCTTTTCATTTGCAGCCTAGCCAGCAGGAAGCCTCGAAACCTCCTTAACGTTCTTTATTTCTTTGCTATTTTATTGTTTATTCTCTTCATTGTCATATATTATTTTCTTTGTTCTATTTTATGCTCATTTCATGTATTGTTAATGTAGCAATTTTTCGGAGGATCTATATGTATGTTTTGCCTTTGATTTTCATCTTTTGTTATGACACCCTTCATTCTCTTAATAACATATTTCTTTTGAACTAAAAAATAGGGGTGTAACTTGGAAACAGGCACAGGCGGTCCGTTTTGTTCCGGACTGCAGTGACAACAGGTACATCACTGCTCACATTACTCACTTCTCACTATTGGAGTACTGACGGCGATGTCATGCCAGGTTAGCATTGTAGGGGAGGGAAATCCTTTAAAGAGAGCCATTTTCTCTCTGGAATTCATTTCTCTTTTTTAGGCACAGGAGCAGCAACATTGTACTGGTGTCACCAGAGCTTTAAATGGAAGCTTTTTCAATATTTTATACAAGTCATAGTTGCTGCTTATTTATCTTATGCAACTAACAACCATTGACAAAGCCAATCGTCCTGATGTGTTGTAGGTATGATGTTACTTGTTGTATCATATACCTAGATGCAGTGTCAGAAGCAGCAAAATACAAGTCGGGCGGCACACTATGCTAAGCACAGATTTTAAGCTAATGTGTTTTTAAACCACTCTCTTAATATAATTGGCCATGCCCCTTTGAGAGACCCACCAGTTTTTCATCCCACTTTAAGCCCTGCTTACCCTATGAGGTACTTTAGTTTTATAAGGGGAAAGAAGATGTAAAGATGTGTACATATGATTAGTCAAAAAAAAAAGAATCTGTGCAAATAATAAAAAATGAAATGAATTTTTTGTGATCGTCTCTATTGTACTTTTGAGATGCATTGTTTAAAAAAAACAAGAAAATGAAGCACATCATGAGTGAATAAGTATTGTCTAGGAGGGAAATATATTTGTTGTGTTCCATATGATTAGTCCTTCCTTTATTACAGGTCATTGTCTAACTTGCACGTTCTATGGAGCTGTTATACTTTGCCATTACAGTTATACATGCTGCAATCTTGTTGTTGTTCAATGTATGGCCTGTGACTGCTCACTTACTCTGTGAATTCTGAATGTCACTGCTCAGGTAGTTGCCGACAGAAAGCACAGGATAGGTGTGCACTCCCATGGGCTCCTGCATTCTTGAAATAAACTTGTATTTTCATGAAGGTGCTTGCTTGTGCATTGTTGCTCGCGCTTTATTGTAAGCAAGTAACACACACTCATGTGTTTGACGTGTGCATCTTATGTGTCATTCCATGTTCTGCTGTCCTGCTAACACAATATGTTTGCTAGTTTGGCAGTGATCAGTAAGCAGCAGAGCTGGAAGGATGCTTATTGATAGGGTCCAGTGCTGATCAACTTTGTTAATAAACTACTACCTAGTTTTCACCTCCCGAACAGTACATTTCATTGGAAGAATCATCACTACATCCAGCTTAGAATTTTCTGAATTTCCTTAAGCTCATTTTCAAACCAGGTGTCCTTAAACTTGCAATGAGTATTTGAACCTTCTGAAATGACTGTGATTAATAATTTGTTAATGAAATGTGCATTAGCTCTCAATTCCAAGAAGCCAGGCGCTCCTGCAGACACCTCAAAAAACTTTCATGGAACTAGAAAACCAACGAAGACCAGAACAACTACAGAAATGCCATGAACGAATGCCACCAGCGCATAAGAACCACCACGCGTACCTTTATCAAGATCAAAAGCCACACCAAAGCAAGCAATGCAAAAGAACTCTTCAACGTCATTCAGCTGTTCACCAAACCCCACAGCATAGCAACGGACATCGCACGCTCTCAGGACCTGTGCAACAAGCTCAGCTCCTAATTCCATCTGAAAATCAAGGCCCTCTACGACAACTTTAGTGAACAGACTCCGGACACCGTGCCCCTCCCCACCACCAACAACCATATGACCATCACCAACTGGAAACCTGCCACCACTAAGGACACCAACATGACTGTTAGACCTGACATCATTGGCCTGAGTCTCTCCTCCATTTTTTCTGTTTGCCTCCTCTGTTTACGATGTTTTTGCTGGTATATTGCTTTGGGCACCGTGCCACTGCTGATCAGTGCCACAGTGCAAGTGCTCCCTATGTAAAATTGCTGTATTGATTGAATTCCATGTTTGGCTTATTTGGTTTACTGTCAGTCCCTAGTCTAGTGCACGAGGAGTGCCAGGGCTTGTAAATACAAAGGCTGCTAGTGGGCTTGCAGCACATGTTGTGCCACCCACAAGAGCGGCCTAGTAAAACTGTGTCTAAAGGTCTGCCATTGCTAGAGCTATGTGCAGTCTGGTACTGTCATGCGGACTGCGCTAGTACACCTACTTGCCAGTCCCTAAACCTTTCCTTAACTTCATGTTAGTCACCCGTATGGTAAGCCCAAGGGCAGGTTGCATTGTAAGCATAAGGTAGGACAAGCCTGACTAGGTTGGCATGTCCTAATAGTGAATTACCACCATATTCGTTCTTCACTATTGTAAGGTTACCTGCTCTCCATAAGTTAGAATGGGCTGCCCGGATTATTAAGCGCTATAATCCTAGCTGGCTCGGGGGGCATGGTACAATATCGAGTTTGGTATCCCTGAACTCATGGTTTAATAACGCATCCGTTTGGGTGGATGTTTTTTTGGACTCTGGGGTTGAAAATAGCACTTTTAGAAAGTGGCTATTTTCTTGTCTAACTATTACTGGTTTTTGTCGTTATTTGGTCTTGTGCTAAGCCTTATATAAACATCCTTATTTTTATAATGCTACTGTGTCGTGTCCATTTGTAGTGTATTCACTTTATTACTGTATGTGGTCATAAATGCTTAACGCACTGCCTCTGAGATAAGCCTGTCTGTTTTGCCAAGCTACCAAGGGGGTGAGCAGGGGTTATCTAAGTGTGTGATCCCCTTGCCCTGACTAGAGGAGGTGAGTCCCTATTTGTCAGAAGTGTATACCTCTGCCAACTAGAGACAGCCAAGTCTAACAATGACCATGAAGAACACCCACGCAGGAACCCCCACGGACCCCTTCCCACCACACATCTACCACAGAGCCGCCGACGCCATATCACCTGAACTAGTCCAGATCATCAATGCCTCCCTCAATTCCAGCATCTTCCCTGATGACTTGATACGGGCAGAGGTCAAGCCCCTCCTCAAGAAACCATTGTCGGACCCAACAGACCTGAAAAACTACCAGCCCATCTCTCTCCTTCCCTTCGCAGCCAACGTCACTGAGAGATTCATCAACACCCAATTAACCACCTTCGTCGAAGAGAACGCCATCCTCGACCCCTCCCATTCCATATTTCGCAGCAACCACAGCACTGAGACAGACCTACTTGCCGCCACGGATGACATCTGCATGCTACTCGACCAAGGCAACACTGAGACCCTCATCCTACTAGTCATCTTTTCAGCTTTCAACACCGTCTCCCATCGGACCCTCACAGCCAGACTCCATGATGCCGGTATACAGGGAAATGCTCTCAACTGGATCTGTTCCTTTCTCTCTGGCAGAACCCAAAGGATCAGACTACCTCCCTTCCTCTCCGAACCTACTGAGATCAACTGCGGAGTACCCCAGGGATCCTCGCTCAGCCTCACGCTCTTCAACATCTACATGGCCCCTCTCACTGCCACTGTCAGACAGCATGGGCTCAGCATAGTATCCTTCGCCGAGGACACCCAGCTCCACCTCTATCTCATGAAGAGCCCCAAAGACATCAGACTCAACTTTCAAGAAGGAATGAAGGATGTTGCAACCTGGATGAGCAACAGCTGCCTAAAACAGAACTCGTAGAAGACAGAGGTCCTCATCCTCGGTCCCTCCCCCACTGTGTGGGCCAGCTACTTGTGGCCCCCTGCCCTCGGACACCCACCGACCCTGATGGACCACGCCCGGAACCTCAGCTTCTTACTAGACTCCTCCCTCATCTTGACCCGCCAGATCAACGCCGTCACCTCCACCTGTTTCAACTCCCTCTGCATCCTCTGGAAGACCTTCAAGTGGATCCCCCTGAATGCAAAAAGACCTTTACCCACACACTCATAACCAGCAGATTGGACTACGGTAACACCCTCTAGGCCGGAATCAACAAAACCGTGCTACACAAGCTCCAAACCATACAGAACACCACAGCCAGACTTGTTCTCAGAACCCCACGACACAAGCACATGACCCAGCACCTATCAGACCTCCACTGGCTCCCCATCAAGAAAAGAGTGACCTTCAAGCTACTCACCCACATTTTCAAATCCCTACACAACAGTGTTTTGAAGTGGAGGCACCTCAAATTTTATATGACATAAGAGATCGGGTGTATATTAGTGAATTGGAGCCTGGTCAGGTTTTTTCTAATGTTACGACAATAATAGCATATAGGGGTCGGCTACATGAGAAAAGTTCCAGGTCCGTGTCTCAGTTTCCGATGTGGGAGGTACATCCTATATATCATCCAGAAATAACAGAATTTACGGATAGCCGTGGCACTGTTACTAGAGCGAGGGAGGCGGCCCTTTTTCAGGAACAATAGGTTTATACTCCAAGGAAAAGAAGCAAAGTTTTGTCTCTTAAGGCTCATTTGCTTGTCCCTAGGAACAATCCTACAGCATATTATAAAGAACTGACTGAAGCTGCCTCTTCTACTGTAATGACTCTTGCTGGTATGAAGATGTTTTTGGTTTGTTGGGTCCGGTTGAAATTTTGAGTCATGTGCGCACCCAAGATCATATTGCGGAGTTGGGAGGTACTTGGGATGTGATCAAAGGATGGGATCAGGAAAGGAAGCCAGGTGATAAACCCCGAGCTGAGATACTTGCTTTGCCTGGTCGTATTATTACATATATGCATTTTCTTATTCCACAAAGAAATGTAGATTGGGACAAATAGTAGGCTTGCCGGCAAAAGAAAGATGAGAGTGTGTCTGATTTTTTTTCACCCGGTTTGAAGACATGTTTTTGGATTACAGTGGGCAGGATTTGTCTATTGAGGGAGGTGTTCCCTTGTTTTTTAATAGATTTGTTTTTAATTTGCTTCCTGAGATTGCGATTCGATTGCAGACTTCTGGAAGCACCTGTTCCACCTCTTCCCCTTCTGTTATTCTGAATATGGCACAGTATTATGAGCATAGGGATAACGAGGAAAAGGCAAGGACAGAGCAAAAGCATAAGGAGTTGAAGACAAAGTTGTTATTGTAGCAGGCGTTTAGAGGGAATGGTGGAGGACGTGGTGTTCCTGCTGGAAAGCATCCGCGTACCAGTAGGTAGTGGAATGCAACGCCTCTGGGGCTGAATCAGTATGTGTATTGTAAGGAAGAGGGTCACTGGCGTAGTAGTGTCCTGTGCTTTTGCAGAAGGGGGCAGTCCTTAGAGGACGTGGTTCTCGTGGACAGGGTCGTGGAGCTGGTGGGGCTGATAAAGCTCAGAACGCTGTAGCTTCGCAGGGTCGTTCTGATAACAATTACTTTGATGACCCTCGAGAGGGACAGTACTTTCGTGATGATTTTGTTAGGGAGGAAGTGACAGGAATGTCTTATAGCTAGGACAGGCCAGGGACAGGGTGGGGGACCAGTTCTGATACCTGTAGATCAGCGTAGTCCTTATGTTACAGCGGAACCGCAAGGTTCGTCTAAGGAATTTTTGGTGGGCACAGGTGCAATAAAAAGTTCTGTTTCTCGAAATATGGTCCCTGGGGTAGCTCTGTCTGGCAATAATAAAGTTTCGGTAGGTTTTACTGTGGATTCACCATTTTTGCTGACATCTAATTGTGGTGAAAATTTGATGGATTTGGATTTGTTGAAGAAATTGCATGCTACAATTTATTGTTCTCCGGCGGGTGTTTAAATGACAATGGGTCCAGATGTAGTACACGCTAAACAGTGTTTGTCCACACATGCACCTCTTCGTGTTGACTTTGCTGATGTGACACCCACTCTGTGGGCGACAGGCGACACAGATGTCGGACTGTTGCAGATACCACCAGTTTTGATACAGGTTAAGGATGGTGCTATTTTGCCTGGCATCCCTCAGTACAAAATACCACAGGCAGGAGAGTGAGCCTTATGGCAAATTATACAGGATTTTATTAACCCCTTAGACGCTCAGGACGAGCTGAGCTCGTCATGAGGCACAGTGGCGCTGTGATCATGACGAGCTGAGCTCGTCATAACCGCTGCGGAACGCCCACGCAGGGCTAATTCCATTGAGTGGGTGGATTCATGAAGAGCTCAGCTCGTCATGAACACAGCTCAACTGTGCAGATTGACGAGCTGAGCTCGTCACGAGTACCGCGACGCCGTGCGCGGCCCTCATCCCCCCCTTGGGGAATTAGCCCCGCGTGGAAGGGGTTAAGAAGGGAATGGTTGAGGAGACAACTGCTAACATTTTTATTAGGCCTATTCTTCCAATTCTTAAACAGTCGCCCTCAGGTTCCCTTGATAAACCTGAAGATGTTTATCATTTTGTGATTGATTTGTACGAAGTTAATAAAATAGTGGTTCCCAATTATTCCTTCTTCTGCTAAATTCTTTTCCATCATCGATTTGAAAAATGCGTTCTTCAGTATTCCTATTCCTCCAGATAGCAGATATCTGTTTTGGTACACTCTAGCTGGTAGGAGCTTTAGGTCCTGTCGAACTCCTTAGGGCTATACAGAGAGTCAGACTATTTATAGTCAGGCACTGAAAGGTCAATTAGATTCCCTTTCGATTCCCACAGGTAATGTACTGGTGCAATATGTTGACAACCTCCTTATCGCTTCTGATACAGAGCAAGGTTGTAGAAACAGTACTGTCAAATTGTTGTTGCATTTAGCCCAACATGGACATAAAGTTTCTCTTTACACATTTCAATATTGTCAACAAGAGGTCACTATTTAGGTCACCTACTGTTGAAGGAGGATAGGAGATTGACCCCTGAGTGCATCAGTACCATAGTTAAAATGCCCATCCCACAGACTCAGAAAGATGTGCACGCTTTCATAGGTATCACTTCCTACTGTTGGCAGTGGATACCTAACAACTCCCTACTAATCAAACCCTTGCTTGCACTAACCACTAAAGACGTGAATGAGCCCTTGCCTTGAACGCCTGAAAGTCAGCAGTCTTTTGAGCAATTGAAAACTGCGCTTTGTTCAGCTCCAGTGCTAGGCACCCCTGACTATAGCAAACCGTTTGTGTTGTTCGTCCATGACATGGCTGGTTGCGCGCTTTCTGTTTTAACGAAAAAATCTAGTGATAAGCAACAGCTGTGTGCTTATTTCTCTGCTGTTATTGACCCTGTCGCTAGAGCCCTCCCGAGCTGTCTAAGAGCGGTTGCGGCTGTGGCCGCCTCAATAAGACAATCGGCTGGTCTCGTACTTGATACTGACCTCACAGTTATGGTACCTCATGCTGTAGATAGACTTGTGAATAAGACAAAGACACAACACCTCACCAGTGCATGTCTGACTGGCTATGAATTAAAATGGTTCGCCAAACTTATTATGATTAAAAGATGTGCCACTCTGAATCCAGCCACGTTCCTGCCCCTGCCTTCTAAGAATGAAGAGGTTGACAAGCATGACTGTATCTTCCGGATGGAAGAAGAGAATAAAGGATGGGTAGAGCTGACTGATTTTCTAATATCTGACCCACAAATTAAACTATAAGTCGATGGCTCTTGTTTTAAATTACAAGATTTTACTACAACTGCGGTGTATGCTATCACCACACTGCGCACAGTAGTTGAGACATCACAAGTTCCTTATCAGTCGGCCCAAGCTGCTGAACTTGTTGCCTTAATATAGGCTTGCAAATTGAATGACCGACTGGTTATTAATATTCATACTGAAAGCCAGTACGCCTTTGGAGTCGAACATAACTTTGGGCGACTCTGGGCAGAGAGAGGCTTTTTTACTTCGCATGGCACAAAGATTCAGCATAGGCACCTATATTGAGGCTTTTGTCTGCTCTGACACTCCCTAAGAAATTGGCCATAGTAAAGTGTTGTGCCCATCAGAAAGTTACTGGCGATGTAGGTAAGGAAAATGCTTTTGCATATCAGCTAAGGAAACAGTCCGGACTAAAATGAAAAGAATGTTTGCAGCAGGTCCCACTAGGTGGGTGCCTGAAGTTACCATGTTTGAGGATACACTTGAGAATGTGAAAGAGATCCAAAGTGAGGCCACAATAGAGGAATTAGCCAAGTGGCATGAAAGTACAGCACATTTGAATGTGATAAGTCAGGGAAGCAGAGATGGATGCTGCCAGATGCATATGCTTTTCCTCTAGTCACGATAACCCATGGCCCAGCCTATATTAGTGCTAAGGGTATTTGCAAGTTGTTAGACCCTGTATGGCAGAATGATAACATTTCGAAAACAGCGGCACATTTAGTGAAGTACTGCATGGTGTGCATGATGCACAATCCTAGAAAGGGTACCCCTACACCAACCAGTAATTCTGCATCACCCACCTTTTCTTTTGAAGTCCTTCAGATGGACTTTATAGAACTGGAAAGGTGTAATAATTTGAAGTATGATCTGGTGGTTGTCTGTGCATTCAGTAAATGTGTTGAGGCTTATACCACTAAAGACAATACAGCCATTACGACTGCAAAGGCACTCCTGAAGGATTTCTTTCCTTGTTGTAGCTTGCCCCATTTGATTTGGAGTGATAACAGAGTCATTCTAATCCCAAAGTGATCCAATTGATTTGTGATGGTTTAAGTGTCAAGCAGAAGTTCCATGCTGCTAATCATCCACATTCAGCAGGTTTGGTTGAGAAGTGCAATGGTATTCTCAAACTCAAATTGGCAAAAATTTAAGAAATAACAGGTTTACAGTGGCCAGATGCTTTACCATTAGCTCTCTTATCAACGAGCAGATTCCATGACAGGATTGTCTGCGTACAAGGTCATGTTTTGATGCTCGGCCAATGTCTGGGGCGTCTCGTGCCCTCAGTGGTTTTCAGATATTGAGTACCCATTGTTGATAGACTATCTTTGCCAGTTAACTGAACGTTTATGTTCTATTCCCCAACAGGTCGGGAAAGCCCTGTCAGCTACACCAGAGGGCCCTGGACACGATATTCAGCCTGGTGATTTCGTGTTGCTGAGGAACATCCAGCGGAACAAGAGTTTGGAGCCACGGTGCAAGGGACCGGAGCAGGTCCTTCTATCAACATGCACAGCAGTGAAGGTCGCCGACCGTAAGAACTGGATCCATGTGATTCACTTTTGCAGGCTCCTCCTGCCTTTGCCCAATGTCCAGTGGAAGAAAGATGGAGTAGGGGGTTCCGAGTGTGAGATGGAGCCTCGATTTGTCCCCTTTAGTGACGCCAAGCTGACCTGGACCAAAACGGATGAGGAAAATGATGAAGTGCTGAATGCAGCCTTTCCTCCGGAAATACGGATTATTCAGGAGCCCCCTTTCATGGATCCCTCTATGCCTGGAGACCCTAGGTACAATTTGTGCCCTCGGTTGGGGGACAGTGCACCACAGAAAAGTCAGATTAGTTACGTATGGACTGTGAAAGTTAGGGTGTACTTTGCTATAGCACAAACAGAGTCAGTTTAGGGTGATGTGAGATTTGTGCACTGTTTGAACATTGGATAGGATAGATTGAAAGTATTCTATTGGGGGTACATAGTCCTGGTCATCGTGGGAATCCAAGCTTAGGACAGAGCAAGCTTCACTGACGGTGCTCAAGAGCGACAACATTTTGATGGACAATAGGAGCCTGTACCAGTGAGGCTCTGACGGACATCTGGAACTTATATATTCTTCTTGTCGGCATTTTGCCTTCTTGCTTCAGCATTTGCTATGCATCGCTTTGGCAGAATGGTTGTTGATGAAGAGCAGCCAGTGATTTCCTCTGTTCACACACGTATATTTTGGTCTACCAAGAAAGAGATCTTATGTGCAGTTTTTGTGATTTTACTGCTATTGATTTCGGGTGGGGTGTCCTGGGTTTTGAAATGTGATCAGGATGCACCGTCATGTACTAAAGATAAGGTTGTTTCTAAAATCTGCAAATAAAAGGACTGAGCCGCGTAATGTATTTCTAGACACACAAAGATTTTTTTTTTGAGAATGTACAGCTTGTTATCCCACCGAATCTGTTACAAGTTTATGGACTGCTTACGCATTGTAACTTGTCAATTACACGTATACTCAAAGTCAAAGGTAGCTTTATTCGATTTTACAATAAAATCATAAAAGCACATAAAAATGAATACATCCAATAAAAGACTTACTTTAAGCATTTAAAAAAGTATTTACAGATAAACATAATTCATAATGGGATTCCTCTTAAAAACGAGTTTTAAGAACATCAATTTTACACACCATATTCCCAAAGGACACTGCAATGATGTAAAACACAGAGCCAATAACTTTCATGAAGGGTTACAATTAATCCATGGTGGATCTACATCTGATTGCAAATTTCAGATACCTAGACACAGCAATAATGGTCGTTTCATCAGGTAAAGTGAGTAATTTAAGTAGTGCAGGTCTACATTGTCTCAAGTTCCAGAGCTTAAGAAGAGGTAATAAATATCTCTTCCGCCCCCACTCATAAAATCTACAGAACAAAACACTGTGTATGGTAGATTGAGTAGAGGAATCATCACACGGACAACTGGTTAATTGTGATGACTAATCGTTTGGTTTAGGGAAAGTTAACAGCCTTAAGAAGGTTCCGGTTCTTAGGTGAGCTAAAAGCATTCTACTATAGCTAGTCTGATCAGGTAATCGATAAAGCTGCAGACAAGAGCTCTGCAGCAAAAATTGGTGATAAACAACAGAAACCTTTTTTCCTTCTAAACACTAGCGTCGATCTTCCAGAAAGACAAGACAGGATTCCTTTAATGCTTTTCTTGAGATTAAAGACAATGATGAAGGTGAATAGTAAAATTCAGGGCGCCCTATATTGGTAAAAGAATTCCAGTACATAGGAAAGCCACTGGATCTGTTTAGTCCCCTCAAGTTTAATACAGTCCTCAATAATACACGTATACTCACCCAGCCCACTTTGTAGAGTTAAGGGGTGAGTTTGGTATGGGATAGCCTGACCCTTGTTTGTATTAAAGAAAGACATGAGGAAAAGGGTATCCAGGGTGTGATAACACAAATTGTGATAACTTGTACATGAGAGAGCAGAACATTACTTAGTGGGTTGGCATTACCAAGATTTAACTGTTACCAGAAAAGCTGATTATTACCCTGCATGTTGTCCGATAGTAAATTGTACTGATGCATTTTTGTATGTCAATTGTTCTGGAATAATATTGTTTAAAATGACAATGTCTCTAGTGAAGAAGAAGGATCCAAGTACTTTTGGAATGAACACCAGATATGCTCCTGTAGATTATCAAGGTCCACTTTATGCACACCCAGGATTTTATTTTCTGTCTAATGGTGCTTATTCGAATGTTTATAATGGTACATATGATGGTGCTTTGAGGACGGCGCTCCCTCTGGGCTTGCCTTGTAAGTATAGTAAGCCAAATGTAAGGTGGGTAAAAAGAACTCTAACTGCGGAGTTTTGTGATGGAGTAACAGATTTGGAAATCAACAATTACAGTAACAGAATCACATTTGGGTATATTCTTTCCTCCATTATTACCTTTGGTGGCACTGCAATGGCCAGGGGTGAAAGAGCCAGAGAATATTTTGGATGTAAGCTGCAGATATTGTCTAACTTCACAGTAGCAGCTTTACTTGACATCACCACCCAATTGGAAATTATGCAGATATATTCCGGGCAGACTAGATATGATGTTGATTTCATTCTAGATAAGAGTGCTGGTGTGCGCGCTAAAATAGGAGATCAGTGTGTAGTCGGGATCACTAATATGGAAAAGAACATTACCCAACACATTTTAGACATCCTAGACAATGTTAAAGGAATGGAGAGTGGGAACTGGAGTTGGTCACTTTTTGGTAGTTGGAGTTGGATCCTTGAGAAGGTGATTTACTTCATCGTGATTTTGATTTCTTGTTGTGTCCTGGTCCAGTATCTCCCCTTATGTTGCTCTTACTGCACCACCCTTCTCGCTCCTAAAAGAATATTGGTTCATGATACTAATTCAACAATTATGATTCAAAAGGAAGTAGAAGACCTCATGCAAATAGATGAGGGTATTTTTTAGACTTCTTCCCTCCTTACTGCTTCCCTTCGCGAAGTTGAAGATTTGGAGTGCTCCTAAAATAGTTATTTCATGATGTACTGAATTACATGTCTGATATGTTTGGTCTCACTAGATAGCCCGCATGTGTGTTATAATTTTGCACTATTTACAACGAATGCTATTAAAAAGAGAAAATCACACTGTAATAGTTAAATGTGATGTAGCAAAAGGTCCTGGAAGGGTGAATTTTGACATGCTCATATTATTGATTGCAGTACCCACCTATCATATTATCTGTACATATTATTTTAAATATATTTTAAATACTTGTCTCATTTAATATTTTGTATATATTATGGATTCATCAATGTATGTTTATATGAAATGTGGGATTTTAGCTTTGTACTTTTATGGTTGTATTTTTTATACATCCGAATAAAGTTTATGAACGAACGAACAAATTACATGTCTTTCTGTTATAAAAAAAGGTTTAGCTCATGATAAAAGGAGGGTCTGTTAGAATAGAAAAATATACGTTAGCATTGTTGTACGTAAGTTTGCATTTGCTGCGCCATTTTGTGTAAGGTCGGGATTTTGTATCATGATCAAAACTAATTCTTTGCCATTTCCTAGAAACGGCCTTCTCTAAGTTATGTTTATTTGGAGCAGAGTTTTGCTACACTAATGAATATACTGTTCTCATCAGCGCATACCTTTCCTTGAGACGTAGGCCTTCTCCCACTTATCTAGTGGTGGGTACAGGCAGAGTGACCTTGAATAGTAGAAAATGTGTGCCCGACCTAAGAATCGAAACTTACTCCTCTGTAATTTACTGTCCAGCTGCACCTCCCTGGAAAATTCCATGGTGGCCATGTTTTCATTGATTTCAAAGTGTACATAATGTATCGTTATGCTTGCTGATGTCAGTCCCTCTGCAGCATGTCATAGAGCAGCAGGGCCTAGCTGGGGTACTGAAGGACTGGTTTAAAACATGGTTTCCTGAGGGCAAGCTCTCCACTTTCTTTGTCATAGTGAGAGCACACCACTCGCTGGTGCCAAAGGCTCCATCTTAAGCTCCCCCAACTTGTGATCCTGCGTCTTTTTAACTTTAAGAATTGGCCGTGATCCTACAAGAGACCCGTTAGATCTGGGGGACTCTAGTTGGAAGAAGTAGGTACCCATGGCCAAATAGAGTCCATTGCTTCTAGTCAGGTCAAGGGAGATACACTCTTTAGATAACCCCTGCTCACCCCCTGGGTAGCTTGGCACGAGCAGACAGGCTTATCAAAGGCAAGGTGTAAAGTATTTGTACCAACACTCACATTAACACAGTGAAAACACCACAAATGGACTCCACACCAGTTTAGAAAAATAAAGTATCTTTATCTAAACTACACAAGACCAAAACGACAAAAATCCAACATACACAGTTCAAGAATATGATTTTCATAGAGTTCAAGTGTTTGCATCAAAATAAACCACAGTTGAGTAATTTTTAGCCCAAAGTACCTGTAGATGCGACAAAAGTTCCAAACAACAACTGCAGCGGCAAAAAACAAGTGATACGTCACTGCTGAGACCCTGGGGGAGCAATGTGACAACCCCGCTGCACGCAGTGGGCGTGTTGCGATGAATCCGGTCTGTATGGGAAGGGATGCGACACCTTGTGTGGATACCGGCACGCAGGTAGGATGCGTCTCACACCGGCACGATGCGACGATCTTTGGGGCGGCGACTATCTTCGGAGTAGCGGCGATCTTCGGAGCAGCGGCACGGAGCAGCGTTGATCCTCTTCTTCAGCGGCCCCTCGATGTGCTTGCGCTGGACACTGCGACGATGTTCGCAGCGACGTGATGTGGTCCACAAGCAAGCGCTGCGATTATTTCTCACAACAATGACAGTCTCTGCTGCGATACTCGCAGCGACAGGAATCTTCCCACACCGGGGCGATGCACTCCGCAAGCAAACGATGCGTTGGTTCTTGCAGTGGCGACAGGCGCTGTGACGATCTCCACGGCGACGGAAATTCTCTTGCACTGTCGACAATGCGCTCCGCAAGCAAGCGATGCATGTAAATTTGTATATCTTCTTTTCTTCCTCGTTTACAGCTCCCTAAACAACAGGCAACAACCTCCAGATGCTCCACAAATGGATCAAGCATTCTAGGCAGGCCAGAACACAGCAGAGTTCATGGGGGAAGGTGGGGATGAAGTCCTTTTGTTCCTGGGACTTTGTAACAGGAGGCCAGCTCTCCTCAGGCCCTTGGAGATCTTTTCAAGAAAGGGGACAATGCAACAGCAAAGTTCTTCCCCTCTCCTTGGCAGCAAAGAAACCGCAGGTCAGCCCACAAACACACAGCAGGACAGTCCTTCCTCTTCAGTCTTGCAGCTTTTCTCCTTGGCAGAGGTTCATTTTTGATTCCAGGTTGATCTAAAGTTCAGGGGTCTGGGTATCTCTTTTTATACCAAATTTTCTTTGTTCTCTGAAGGCAGAGAGGCCTTTGCCTTTGTTCAAACCAGTTCTGGTCAGTCCTGGAGCACTTTGTTTACTTGACTCCTTCTTTCCTTTGAGAGAGAGGGGCAGGGTCGTCAGCCGCCCAGCAGGAGGTGGAGCCAGCTTTGTGGAAAGCAGGCACAGCCCTATTCAAGCCCCAGGTACAACTCCTCTCCCCCATCTACATGCAGATCTCTCTATTCACTACTGGGCTGACCCATCTAGCCTCCTGGAGCCACCCCAGGCCCTGTCACTCACAAACCAGACAGAGACATAGAAAGGTTAGACAAGAGAATAGCCACTTTCTAAAAGTGCGGTTCTCAAACACAGGATTTAAAAAACATCCTTCCTAAAAGATGGGTTATTAAGTTTAGGGATACCAGACTTCAATTTCCTATCTTGCTCCTATGGGAAGGTATGAGCCTATGGGCAAGATAGCCTTTCAATAGTGAAAAATGAAAATGGCTGTAATTCACTACCAGAGCATGTCACCTACACTAGTGCATGCTCTACCTTTCACATACACTGCATCCTTCCATAGGGGTGACCAATGTGTACAGAAAGGGAAACATTAGGCCTGGACACTGGTCAGGTCAGCATGGCAGTTAGCAACTGCACACAGGCACTGCGGTGGCAGGCCTGAGACAACATTGTAAGGCTACTCCTGTGGGTGGCACAATCAGTGCTGCAGGCCCACTAGTAGCATTTGACTCGCCAGCCCTGGCAGACTCAGTGCACCTTACTAGGGACCTACTAGTAAAACAAATATGCCAATCATGGATAACCAATCATAATTACAATTTAAACAGAGAGCATATGCACTTTAGCACTGATCAGCAGTGGTAAAGTGCCCAGAGTCCTATTGCCAACAACCACAGGTCAGGAAAAACAATGGAGGAAGAAGCAAAATGTTTGGGGAAACCCTGCAAAAAGGGCCATTTCCAACAAGGCCTGTCTCTCGACCAGAGTTGCAGTTCTCTTACTCTAAAGTGCCTATTTCCATGATAACACCACAGTGGTGCAGCAGTGACCGCGCTCATCTACCAAAGTGAAACAAAAGCTCTGTGCACTTAACTTGCACTACATGCTGCTCTTTACGGCCTGCCTCAAAGTCATCTTTCAATCCAATACTCTTTTCTTTGACACTCTGGATCAGGCTTGGGAGTGGGCGATGAAACAGTGGCTGATGCGGCAGCGGCTGTCCACCGAACTGCTCCGATATGATGGCTCACCGGAGTGGTCTCAAGCGCTGCCCCACCCGTGGTAGAGGCACTCCCACTCTCAGAAGTTCTACGTTGAGGGGTAGCTGTTGAGGGCCCAGACTCAGTTCCATGGGAGAGTGTCTCATCCCCACCCTTGCCGACAATTGAACAACTACCTGTCTACTACTCCTATAAATTTTCAATCTGGTGAGGCAGACCCAGGCACTTCCTCCTAGTCTTCAGCACCACCTTCACTCTCAGGTCCTCACTTTACTTCAACTCTGCTTCTTTTTGTTATTCGATGGTATGAGTGGAGCAGGGTGTGGTGGGGGCCAGTTTTGCCTCTACTCTACTGGACAGGCAGTCTGTGGAGTTCATCAGTAACTCACTGCGCTCATTCCAGTGTGCATTCCTGTGTGCGTTGTACAATACTATTGTTGTTGCATGGTATCAGGCACTATATCCTCTGCATGCCACAGACGTTCCCCCCTAGGTTAACCTGTTTTGGGTATTTGTTTTGGTTGACAGATGCTTCCTGGGTGAAGTTTGGGGTGGGGGATGTTGAGGGGTGGGTGTTTTTGTTGGGCGTTCGGGCCAAGCTCAATGCTTCTAATGAGTTTTCCCCTTTGCAGGTCGTCAATGACAGACACGTTCATTATCATTTTTGAACTTGTATGGCTTCACACTTCATGTCTGAGTTACCACATTAGAGCCTGCTCTCTGGCAGGAACCACCTACTATTCACTGCCCATGCCATAGCCCCCCCTAAATTAAAGCTTCTCTTCTGGAACAATAAGAAGGGTCATTCTCCTACAGCAGACTCACTTATTGGGTGTGCGCTGCGCTTTCTTAGGTACTTTGGATATGGCAGGATCTACCACTGTGGCTTTGTCCCTGGCTCAAGAGCAGTCACTGTCCTGATATACAAGTCTGTCTCCGTGGCTGTTACTGGCCAACACACAGATTCAAAGGGGTGTTACATGGGTGTTGAAGGCCATATGGATGCTCACTCAATCAATCAGGGATTAGTAAAGCGCACTACTCAAGGCACTTGGGGGGGATGTGGGCAGCTCCCTTAGGGTCATTTGAAGAGCCAGGTCTTGAGGTCCTTTCTGAATAGTTGCAGTGTCGGTCTCCATCAGAGCTGATGGGGGAGTTCATTTCAGGTCTTGAATGCGAGGTAGGAGAAGGATATTCCACCTGCTCTGGTCCTGTAGACGTGTGGGACGGTGGCTAGAGAGAGGTTGGCTGAGTGGAGTTTTCCCTTGGGGGCATGGAAGGAGATTCGGCCGTTGAGTTATTTGGGTCCAGTGTTGTGGATGGCCTTGTAGGCGTGTGTGAGCAGCTTGAAGGTTATTCTTCTTTTGACTGTGAGCCAGTGGAGGTCGAGGAGGTGTTGGGTGATATGTCTGTGCAATTGTATATCGAGGATTAGTCTGGCTACGGTGTTCTGGATGGTCTGGAATTTGCAGAGGAGTTTTTTGTTGATTCCGGTATAGAGGGCGTTGCCGTAGTCTAGTCTGCTGGTGATGCGTGCAAGTGTGGCAGTTTTCCTGGAGTCGGGGGATCCACTAGAACATCTTGCGTAGTATGCAGAGGGTGTTAAAATATGTGGCGGAGACAGCGTTAATCTAGGGATTCATGGTGAGTGATGAGTCCAGTATAATGCCAAGGTTGTGTGCATTGTCCATTGAGATGGGTGGGTTTCCGAGGGTGGGGGCCACCAGGTGTCGTCCCATGCAGTGAGGGTGGAGCAGAGGATGAGGACTTTTGTTTTCTCCCAGTTGAGTTTCAGGCTTCTGTTCTTCATCCAGGTTGCGATGTCTTTCATCCCTTCTTGGAAAATGTGCCTGGTGATTTCAGGTTCCTTGGTGATGGAGTGGGTGAGCTGGGTGACATCGGTGTGAGAGACGATGTTGAGCCCATGGTTTTTTACCATGGTTGCGAGGGGGGCCATGTAGATGTTAAAGAGTGTGGGGCTGAGGGAGATTCCTTGGGGTACTCTGCACCTGATCTCTATTGGTTCTGAGAGTCTAATTCTTTGTGTTCTGCCTGAGAGGAATGATCATAGTTAGTATAAGGACTTTCCTTGGATAACGGCATTGTGAAGCGTTGTGGCTAGTGGGCGATGGGAGATGGTGTTGAAGGCTGCTGATAGGGTATGCAGTCTAAGGGGCCCTTTAGGATGTCGGGCGGATTGCCTCCACCAGGGTAGCGGTGGCCACCGCCACCCTGGCGGAGGCAATCCACCCGATATCCTTCCCTGCATTCCCCCCCCGCCATATTACGATGGCGGAGGGGACCGCAGCGGTGAGAAAGACCGCCCGCCTGTTTTCCGCTCCGGTCGCATAGCGGCCGGGGCGGAAAAGGGAGAACAGACACCGCCAGCCATATTAGAATAGGCATTTGTCAATGCCTTTCCGTGGCGGCATTGCCGCCACGGAAAGGCATGCGGTGTTCACTCGGGGGGGGGCCCTGTGTGCCCCCAGAGTGATGGGCAAAGGGGGGTGGCACACGGGGGGGTACCTGTGGTACCCCCCTGCATTTGCATAATCGCAGTGGCAGGCACCGCGCGGTGCCTGCCACCTCGGTGATGCAAATGCGTGCATTTGTTTTGAACATTGTGGCGGGCGGTGCAGTGAGCACCGCCCGCCACAATATTAACTTGAGGAATGCGCCCGCCACTGTGGCGGGCGCATCCTAATGCCATTGTCGGGACCCCCACCCTTTAGGCGGGTGGTCCCGATCTCCGTTAGGGTGGCGGGCGCACTGTTTCCGCCCGCCATCCTAATGGACCCCTAAATATCGAGGTTTTTTTCATCAAGTGGACATAATATCGAGTTAGGAATATCGAGTCTGCAATAATATCGAGGTAAGTAATATCGAGGTAAGTAATATCGATTTTATAGTGAAAAAAATCGTTTATGTTTGTAAGCAATTAATATCGAAAGTAAAAATATAGAGTGTCAGAATATCGAATGTAAAAATATAGGGGTCCATTAGGATATCGGGCGGATTGCCTCCGCCAGGTGCCATCCTGGCGGAGGCAATCCGCCCGACAACCACTCCCGTTTTCCCCTCTGCCAGATTAGGATGGCGGAAGGGCAGCGGCGGACGGAAAGACCGTCCGCCACTTTACCGCCGCGGTCGCCTTAGTCACATGGGGGGTACCTATGGTACCCCCCACATGTACATATGCTAAGCGGCAGGCACCGCGCAGTGCCTGCCTGCTGCTTTGCATGTCTGTATGCGTCATTTTATGTTTTGCATTGTGGCGGGCGGTGCAGAGAGCACCGCCCGCCACAATATAAAACATATAGGATGTGCCCGCCACTGTGGTGGGCACATCCTAATACCCACAACGGGACCCCCGCCCTTATGGCGGGCAGTCCCGATCTCCGTTAGGGTGGTGGGCGGACAAAGTCCGCCCGCCATCCTAATGGACCCCATAGTGTCAGAATATCGAATGTAAAAATATAGAGTGTTAGAATAGCAAATGTAAAAATATAGAAAGTTAGAATATCGAAATTATAAATATAGAGTGTACGAATATTTATATTTGGATTTTAGATTGTTAAATATGTTATTTAAGTTATAAAAAAAATATATATATTTTTATATAATTTTTAATAAATAATAAAAAAATATTTATTTTAAAAATTTTTAATGAAGAAACTGATAAACAATCTCCCCGACTTATTGCAGGGCCTCAAAGGGAGGTGGGAGGAGGATGGATTTATTATTGAAGATGAGGAGTGGAGATCCACGCTGGCCTCCCCAAGAGAGGTTGCTATTTCATCCAGGCTATGACTCATTCAACTAAATATTTTACACAGAGTCTACATCTCCATCACCAGACTAAAGGGTATGGGCAGGGGCGAGGATGACAGATGTAGGAGGGGGTGCGGAATGAGTGGCTCCTTTTTCCACATGATATGGGAGAGCCCGATGTTGCAGGCCTATTGGGTGAAGGTTGGGCAATGTATGCAGGATGTATGGGGGGTTAAATTGCGCCCAGAGGTGAAGCGGTGCATTCTGAACATCTGGGAACCAATGGACCTACAGGCTAGAGGCAAATTATGGGTCACACTTGGCCAGATGGTGGCAAAACGGAACATTGCAAGACTTTGGAGGGCAGACACGTCTCCGCGTCTGGTGGAATGGAAGCGTGACATGGATTGGTGCATGTTACAAGAAAGAACTATTTATGTATCCTGTGGATGCCCCCAAAAATGGGGGGAGGTATGGGGAAAATGAAATGAGTCTAGAGGTGACATATGTGATCCCCCCCAGCCACAACGGACAGTGCTTGAGGTCGATATTTAACTGTTTAGTATTGCCAAACCCCGTTGCTATAACATTAATCTACCTGATAGTCCCACACGTGTTCTATGGTGCACCTTCGTAGCTTACTTAAGTGACCAATGTTTCTTTTTTTTGTTCAAAACGCAATAAAAAGATTTATAAAAAAAATGTATAAAAAAATTTAGGAGCAGGATGTGGGTTTTTAGGGGAATAGGGTGGGGAGTGTTTTAAAAAAGTGAATTTTGATTTTTTTTGTTTAATAAAAAAATTCTGAAAAAAAATTTAAATAAATGTATAATACAATTTAGGAGCTGTATGTGGGTTTTTAGGGAAATAGGGTGGAGAGTGTTTTAAAAATGTGAATTTTTTATATTTTTATTTGAATTTAAAAAATAAAAATAATTTTTTTTAAATGTATACATAAATTTAGGAATGGGATGTGGGTTTTTAGGGAAATGGGTGGGGATTGTTTTACAAATTTGTTAAGTAAAAATATTAAATATTACATTTTTAGACTTTTTAAAAAAATTTGTAATAAAATTTAGGATGGGGATTGTTTTAAAAATTTCAATTTGTAATATTTTTTTAATTAAAAAAAATGTACATTTTAATAATGTATACATAAATTTAGGCATGGGATGTGGGTTTTTAGGGGAATAGGGTGGGGATTATAATATTTTTATAACAGAAAAAATTTAAAAAATGTTATTAAAATGTTTTAATTTAGGAGTGGGATGTGTGTTTTTATGGGAATAGTGTGGGTAGTTTTGTTAAAATTTGTATTCATAAATGTAATTCTTTTTTAAATTTAAAAAATTTATTTTGCTTTGGAAAATATTAAAAATTTATATTAAAATTAAGGAGTGGGATGTGGGTTTTTATGGGTATATGTCGGGGATCGTTTAAACATTTTGATTTTGAAAAATGTAATTTGTTTTAATCATAAAATATTACATTTGTATACATTTTTTTTTATTTCTAATAAAAATCAGGAGTGGGTTGTGGATTTTTAGGGGTATAGGGTGTGGAGTGTTTTAAAAATTTGAATTTGTCAATTTTATTTAAAAAATGTTACAATTTAAAAAAAAATAGTAAATTATATTGGTTTTGTGTACAGTACATTCCCTGAGTTTGTAGTTGGTGGAGTGGGATTAGTTAATTATATTGTTTGATTGTCCAGCATATGGTGGAGTGGGAATAGTAAATCATAGGGGTTTTGTGTCCAGCACCTTCCCTGAGTTAGTACTTGGTGGAGTGGGAATAGTAAATTATATTGTTTGAGTGTCCAGAACCTTCTCTGAGTTTATACATGGTGGAGTTGGAATAGTCAATTATATGCGTTTTGTGCCCAGCACTTTCCCTGACTTTGTACTTGGTGGAGTGGGAATAGTAAATTATATGGGTTTTGTGTCCAGCACCTTCCCTGAGTTTGTACTTGGTGGAGTGGGAATAGTAAATGATAAGGGTTTTGTGTCCAACACCTTCCCTGAGTTTGTACTTGGTGGAGTGGGAATAGTAAAATATATTGTTTGAGTGTCCAGCCCCTTCCCTGAGTTTATAGTTGGTGGAGTTGGAATAGTAAATTATATGGGTTTTGTGTCCAGCACATTCCTTGAGTTTATACTTAGTGGAATGGGAATGATACATTTTTTGGGTTAACTGTTCAGCATTTTGGTAGAATATATAGTTGATGGAGTGGGAATAGTAAATTATAATATACTAGCAGCCCGTCCCGACGTTGTCCGGGAACAAAAGGCTGCTTTAGGGCCCTCGCCCGCCCCGCAGAAGAGTTGTCTCTGCAAGTCCTGGCCCTGTTCAACTGATTTGGCACACTTGTGTTATTTTTTAATTCGTATGTGTTTTCCGCGTTTTATGTTGTCCACAAGATGTGAGGAAAGTGTTGTGTCACCTGTTTAATGTTTTTTTTTCTTTCGAAGGCTCTTTCCGTGTGTTTGTTTTTGGATCCCTTCAAAGAAGTTTCCCTTTCGTTTTGTCAATTGTGTGGTGAAGTCCTGGCAGCGCTCGAGTGATTATGGGCAGCTGTGTTATTTTCGTTATTCGTATGTCTTATTGTAAGCGTTTTATCTTGTCCGCAAGATGTGAGGAAAGTCTTGTGAATGCGCAGTCGATTACGTTTCTCCGTTCAGAAATGTCGGCTTTTTTTGTTCGTGTTTACCCCCATGTGACGTCGTTGGTCAATGGCCAATGGTTAAAGACTTTTTTTTTGTTAAGCCGAAGTCGTGTGTGTGTTTTCTTTAGTGCATTGTGATTGGTGTAGTATGCGATTAATCCTGCCCCCTGTGTGGCGTCATTTGACACTCCTCGTCGATGGAAGGCCCGCCTGGTTTTTATTGCGAAGGCATCAATGTTGTCTGGGTAACTGCAACGAATGTGTGTATATTTCTTATAGCGCGCACCTCTGCTGTTTTTGTATATTGGTGTTACCGTGCTTATGTGTGAATTTAAATTCATTGAAAGCGTATTTCCGCTGTATGTTTTGGGATTTGCAAATGTTTGTGAGAAATTCATTGAAAGCGCATTTCCGCTCTATGTCTGCATATTGAGCGTTCTAAATTCAGTGAAAGCGCATTTCCGCTCTATGTGTGCATATGTAAGTGTGTTGTGAAGTCGCTTGGCCTATGTTTGTTATTTGCACTTGGCACGGCCCTGTAAACGCCCACATTTGTTGTTTGAGATGCCCACGGCCACGACCACGCCCCCAAGGGACTACTTTACCAGTTTTGGCGTTTTTGCTTTTTTAATGTATATGGTGTACATATCTATAGCCTATGTCCTTCTGCCACATCTCCCCTTTCAAATGGTGTATTGGGTGTAGTGATTGGTGCATTACTTTTGTAGTTTACCTGGTTCAAAGGTTTGTGTTCTCTCTTTATAATAGTAGTATAGATGAATGTTTAGTATTTTGTGAGAATATATATAATAATATTAACTATGTTTAACTCATGTTTATGGTAAAGTTATTATATTAATATTAATTAATTATTGTAATTGTTAGTAATTAAAAATAAATTAATCAGAGTCACAGCAGGTTTTAAATATTTTATTATTTTCAAAAAGTAGGTAATAAAATAAGAAATCAGAAAAAAATGTATTGACATTTTTAAATGTTATCTGTACATTTATATTTTCATGAAATAAATTAAAAATATTTACATTTTCATTACAGTTGTACATTTGTCTCAAAAAATTATTATTGCAAACATAGTTTATTACAAATATTGTTAAGTAAAGTCATATTTATTAAGTGTACATTTTTTTGTTTATTTCACAGTTTTTAATGTAAAAATAAAGATTTATTTGACAAGTCATATACAACAACTATTTTTATAATTTGTTAACATTATGGTAGTATTTATAAACATTTTTTGTAGTACACATATTTATAAACATTAATACAAAAAGGTAGGTTTTGTTAACATTAATATAATATTTACGTTTGTGTTTTTTAAAATAAATTATTATTATTAATATATAAAATATTAATAATAATAATTTGTACAGATACATTGCTAATGTTTTTAGGTAAAATATTGGTTTATACAAACAGTAAATAATAGTAATATTAATAACAGTATTGTATATTCATACAGTCATGTAAGTAATTTTTAATAAGGTAAATGTTTGTTTATTCAATGTACAGTCATTGAAAATAACATATAGTACATTGGAATCATTTTTATAACAATGTTACATTTTTGTTTAATTAAAAAAAAACAATAGTTACATAATGTATATTGCAACATGTGTAAAATAATTTTAGAATGTTATTTAATGTTAATATAAATGGGACTATTTGTTTGTTTGGGACTATTTTGTAACTGTGCCATGTTATTTTGGGTCATTTCGACTTGGAAGAGCTCGCGGTTGGAGGCTGCTTCGCGTGTGGAAGGGTAAGTTTAATTTTAAGTACTTTATTTAAGTTATATGTTTAGTTTGAGTGTTTGTGGAGTGTGTGTAGGTTTTCTATTGTTTGGTAGTTGTAGGATGTGTGTGTTTTAGGCAGTAGTTACGGTTATCGTTTTAGTTCCGGTTTACTAGTTTTGGGTTAGCATGTTGATGAGGTAGGAATAGGGTTAGAAAAGTAACTTATGGCCACATGCATCAAGGTATTTAGGAATCGCAAACGGTGAGATTCGGTAAAATCAGCCATTTGCGATTCCTAAATACCTTTTTAGTATGCATCAATCATTTTTGGAAAAATCGCTATTTTTAGCGATTTCCAAGAATGCGATTGCTTCTAAGGAATCGCAAATTTGCGATTCCTTAAAAGCAATGCATGATTGTTTTTAAAATTGCGAATTCGCAATTAGGGGGGGGCAAATTACTACGAGGGTGAACCTCGTGGTAATTTGCGAAAAAAGTTTAAAATGCTCAAATTAGCATTTGAAACACTGTCATGTTACAGACACACATGTCCTTAGGACATGTGTGTGTGAAACATCCATTTTAAAATACATTTCAGGGGTGCAGGGGGGGTCCTTTGGACCACCCCTGCACCCATGGAATGCATCAACATTTTGCAAATTCTAATTTGCTAATTCGCAATTCCCATTGATTCCTATGGGCCAAGAGGCCCATAGGAATCAATGGGAATTGAAAATTCGATAATTGGAATTCACATAATATTTGCGATTCAGTAAAAATTGCGATTTTACCGAATGGCAATTTTTATGCACTTTCAATCATGCATCCCGTTTTGCGATTCCTTATTTGCGATTCCCTAAAAATCGCAAATTAGGAATCGCAAAACCGGACTTTGATGCATGTGGCCGTTAATGTTTTGTATTATGTTTAATAATGTTTTAAACTGTATGTTGAGGTGCATTGTGTGCGGGTGGGTATGTTTTTTTTCTATTATACAGGTACTTCATGTGGATGTCGTTTTTGGGAGAAGATTGCTTTTTTTTCGTAAGAAGGGTCTTTCTAACATTTTCGTTTTTTCCAGGAGCCCTTTTTATCTTTTACACTATTTTCGGGTTTTTAATGGGTTATCGTTGGATCTACTATGGAGACGAATAGTTATGGATGTGTTTTTTTAATTTTATTTATATTACATTTCCATGGAGCGTTTTTTCTGTTTTTGTGAACTATTTTCCGGTTTTTAGGGGTTTTCGAGTGGATTGTGTTGGAGAATAGCTTTTTGGGATTTCGTGTTATTTCTGAATGATCTCGTTTGGATTGTTTGGGTGGATTACTTTTAAGGAATGATTAATTTTGTTACAGAGGTTTCTCTTCAGCAGCAAAGTGAGTAAGTATTTTTTTTTTTTGGGTGGGATTGTCATGTTATTTTGTATGTAATTTTATGGTATATGTTAGAAATTGTAAGGAAATTATTTAGATATATTTAAATAAATATATTAAATATATTTGAATAATTTTGTTACAGTTTCTAACATGTGTTTAATATGTATATTTTATGTTTACTATTTGAATAGTGTAGGTATGTGAGTTATGTTTAAAGAATTGTTTTAGCTATGGTAGATAGGTATGGTAGGGCTCTGGTAGTTGGGTATAGGGTTACATGGCTTTGCAAGGTGTTGTACATTTTTTTCATTTCTTTAGTTAGTTTAGGGCCTATTTGTGTTATAGATTGCTCCATTCGGAGTTCTTGGTAGCTTTGCTCCTTTTATAATGCTTGAAGGAGTTTTTGTAGGGTTAGGGAACCTCTGCCTGTACCTGCTTGGAAAGCATTGTGCCATCCTTCGACAGTGTTGTTGCTTTTAGCTTGTTTATTTAGTGTACTTGGGTAGACGTTCCACCAGGGGATTTGGAATTTTGGTTGCCTTCTGTGTCCAGATCTGTGTAGTCTCCCTACCCATGTATCTTCAAAATAATCTAAGTGAGGGCTTAGTTTTGTTTAATTTTTTTGATAATAGGGGCTGTCTATTAATAGGTTGTAATGTTCCGCTACATCTGTAACTGGAACGTAGGCCAGTGCAATTAATTTTTTTACCTGATAGGCAAAAGTACTGTCAGTGCAGTATTGGGTGCTTAGGGCAGATTTTTGTATATGTTTTAATATACATTTGGTAAAGTGGTAGTAGCAACCTTGGATTGCTGTGTGAGGGTATGTCTTTAGAATTGTATTCATCATTGCTTTCTCAAAGTCAATGATCATTTTCTGGGGGAAGTAATTATTTGTTAGGTCTTTTTTTTATTTAGTACCTCAGTATAGGTTGTTTGCTGTTTGTTGGGTAGTAGGGCATATATGAAGGGGATATTACAGTTTTGATAGTGTCCATGGATGGTGTATAATTGGTAAAATGGTTTTGGGCATACTGAGAATGTGCCGTCCATCATCCATGTTTCGCATTGGTGTAATTTTACCATATTGTCTGCTGTAGCAAACATTATAATTCTTTTTTCTTTAGATGCATTGTCATATATGATGAAAGGTTCATTATTATGGGTTATTGTTAGTTCAGGGGGAATTTGGACTTGCTCAAATGTTTTTGGGGCAGGTGGTGTAGCTGTAGTTGTTCTTTTTTGCCTAGCTATTGTCCTTTTTAGAGAATCTATAGAAGGGAGTTGGCTTGCGGCATGTTGGGGGAAAGTTCTTAGATGGTCTTTAAGAATAGTTGTAGATGGGCGGTCTGTGTTAGTGCTTGCTTCTTTTAGTGAGTCAAGCATTTGTCGAATTTCTATTTCTGTCACGTTGGGAGGGTGGTTATGTTCTGCTGTGTTAGTTACAGTTGTTTCCTGAGTTATAGCACGACCATAACATTTATTACTGTAATATATGCTGCATTTCCAAAACACTTTCAATTGATGTTGTTTTTCTTGGGTATATGTATAGCCCATATAACAAAGAAGCATTGTGCCTTTCTGTGAAGTTACAAATTTAGCTTCTTCTGTCATTGTTCTGGTTTCTTTCTACAGTAAATAAATGTTACATAGAGAAATTTAGATTTGTTTTACGTTTATCATTACATTTATCACATTTTCACATTATATTTACCAGTTTTTCAGTTGTTTGGAGGGCTGCGCTCTGCTCTCTGTTTCTTTTGTTGATGGCTCTGTTGGTTAAAGTAAAATCATATATTGTATATATTTGGTTTAAAAGTATTGGATTCCTTTTTATTTGGACGTTTTCTTTCTAAGTTTCATTTTATAAGTTGTCTCTGTTATTTCAGTTTGTATACTTACTTTGTTTTTAGAGTTGATAGGTTTGTAAATGTTGGCCTTTTTTTCTTTAATTGTAGTATATCTGTGATAAATGGTAAAAATAATGAAAATGGTTAGTTTATTGTTTGATTTATTATTTGTAGCTTGTAGTGCTAAGCCTAGTAGTTAATGTCAGGTACTTACTTCTGTTTTCTTTATCCTTTGTTTGATGGTAGCAGCTTTCTGTTCTGGTGAAAATTTGGCAGAGTTTCCCCTTCTTCATGTTTTGTAGCACCAAGTGGTATCTAATTGTGTGTTTTCTTTCTTTATATAGTGTTTCAATTATGTGTTGGTTGATTTGATTGGTCTATTTAATTGTTTGGTGTTTTTTATTGGTTGTTTGAGATATTAAGAATTTTTTTAGTAGTTATGTGATTCGTTTTGTAGATGCTAGGTAATGGTTTTATATTGTGGTGCATTTATTTTTCATTCTTTTTATTTAATATTGTTTTGTAATGTGAGCTGTATAATGTTTTATATGATTATATTATGTGAACTTATTGTATTATAAAAATGTTTTATATGTTATAAATGTTGCTCTTTATTTATGGTTTGATTGTAGTATGTTATATTTTATATAAGTATGCTGATTTATGTTACGATTTACTGTGTTTTTTTCCTGATATATTCGTATATTTATTATCTATAGTGAAGTCAATAATTTGATTTAGCGATATTTTAGTGGTCTATATTTTTGTTTTCGATATTTTTGATAATGTCTTTATGTGTGTTGAAAGTCCATATATTTTATTTGCGATATTTTTTAGGGTCGATAATGTTGTTTTCGATGTTTTTTTGCTGCAATATAGTTGAGTCGATATTTGTGTAGTTTTATGTTTAAGTATTGGGAGTCGATATTTTTGTACTCGATATAATTACGTCGATAATTTTTGTACTCGATATTCGGTCCGTCGATATTGTTTCAGTGATCCTGCTGATAGGTCCAGGAGGATAAGGGCTGCAGTATTGCCTTGGTCTGGGAGGGCACGGATGTCATCGGTGGTGGCGGGAGGGGGGTCTCGATGCTGTGATTGCTGTGGAATACGGATTGAGAAGTGTCTAGGATGTTGTTGGTTTCTATGAAGTGTGCTAGCTGGGTGTTGACAGCCTTTTTGATGACTTTAGCTGCAAATAGAAGCAGTGAGATGGGCCTGAGGTTCTTGAGGTCCGGCGGGTCTGTGATGGGTTTCTTTAAGAAGGGGGTTGACTTCAGCGTGCTTCCAGTTGTCGGGGAATATGGCTGTCTCAAGGGAGCAGTTGATAGTTTGACGTAGCTCGGGTGTGATGGCAGTGGTGGCCCTATGGAAGATGTGCGGCGAGCAGAGGTCAGACAGTGCTCTGGAGTATATGCTCTTCGTGGTCTTTGGATGTTTTCTGTCGTGAGAGGAGTCCAGGTGAGAACAGTCTATTGGGTGGCCTTCTTGAGGTGGGGGTTATGGCGATGCAGGAATCTTGGTTGTCAAAGTTGTCATAGAGCATCTTGATCTTGAGGTGAAAGAAAGAGTTGAGTCTGGTGCAGAGGTCTTGGGAGGGAGGGACGTTGGTTGTTACGCTGCTGGGTTTGGCGAAGAGTTCTTTGGAGTTGGGGGTGTTGGAGAGAATTCAGTCTTGGAGGAAATTCTTCATTGTGGATTTAATGAGGAGGTGGTGTGCTGTTTAGCTCTTTTGTAGGCGGAGCGTGATTCCTAGATTTTACTATTTCTCAATGTCTTTTCCAGTCATTGGCAGGAGCCCTTGGATTCTTGGAGAGTCATGGTGCACCAGTTGGAGTTTTTCGTTGTGTCGCCACGTGGTGTTCTGGAGGGGGGCAAATGAGTTGGCGCATTTGGTGATCCATTGGTGGAGGTTGCTTGCCGCTGGCTTGGCATCTGTTGTAGTTGGGGATGGAGTGCAGGTGAGGGCCGAAGCGAAGAGTTCTTCTGAGACTTTGTTCCAGATTCTGCATGGGAGGCAGCATGTGTGTTTGTGTGCAGTGGGTTTCGTGAAGGAGAAATGGATGCAGCGGTGGTCAGTCCAGAGGAGCACCATGGTGTTGCTGAAGAAATGTTGTTTCCTCCAGCGAAGATGGGGTTGAGTGTGCGTCCTGCTGTGTGAGTGGGGCAGAGACAAGTTGCTTCAACCAATCAATCAATCAGGGGATTATAGGTGCATCACTCACCCGTGAGGATGTCAAGGTACGTGGGAATGGTGTGGAGTTCAGGGTTAGCCAAAAAGCAGGCCTTGAGGCTCTTCCTGAAGGTGTGCAGGTGGGGGAGTGTCTGATGTTGCCTGGGAGTTTGTTCACGGCTTTGGCTTCAACGTTGGAAAAGGCTCTTCCCCCAGCTCTGGTTATATGGATGTGTGGAGTCATTGCTAGGGCGAGGTTAGTGAAGCTGAGGTTTATTTTAGGTGCATGGAAAGAGATTCTTTTGTTGAGGGCTTCAGTCCTATGTTGGTGAGGTTCTCTAGGAGGGTGGTGGTGTTGGGGTCACCGTGGTTGTCCAGGTGGAAGTTCCGGTCTCCATGTAGTATGAAGTCTGGTGAGGCGAGGGTGTGGGGTGTGATGAGGATGGCGATGATAATGGTGAAGGGTGTGCAGGGCTCATGTGTTCTGTAGGCGAGGGTTCTGCAGAGCGTCATTCTGGGGTTGAGCTGGATCTGGAAGTGAATGTGTTCTGTTGGGGGTGAGGCATCCTCCAAGTTGGTGGTTGTCAATCGGTAGGAGCTTTTGTGGACGATAGCGAGGCCTCCTCCTGGGTGGCAGTCTTTTCTCAGGATCTTGTATCTGTCGGGGATGCTGGTTGCGATATCGGGAACGGAGCTGGCGTTGGTCCAGGTCTCTGTGAGGAAGGAGACGTCGGGGGTGTGAGTGTTGAGGAGGTCCCAGATTTCTATGGCATGTGTGTGCAGGGAGCATACTTTGAGAGGGTGCAGCTCAGTGGTTTGTGTATGGTGGCGTCCGGTGGGCTGGGAATTGCTGCCAGAGTCCAGAGGCTGGTGAAAGTGTGGTAGTAGTGTCAGCAGATGTTCAGGCCTTGGGTGTTGCTCGGAGTTGGGGGCTGGCAGTTGTTGTGTTTGGGAATTGAGTGCTTGGAGAGGACTGGGTTTGTAGCGACGGGGGGTCGTGGGACCGGGGTCCCTGGCGA
This sequence comes from Lissotriton vulgaris, assembly GCF_964263255.1. Lineage (NCBI taxonomy): Eukaryota > Metazoa > Chordata > Amphibia > Caudata > Salamandridae > Lissotriton > Lissotriton vulgaris. Next base: position 1,572,840,109 of record NC_141691.1, read on the forward strand.
TGGTCTGGTCGTGTTCTTGTCATGGACAGACGCAGATAGGCTTGCCATGGTGCACCTTTGTTGTGCCAGCTGCACTGCCGCCATTAATTAGGGTCTGGGTTGGGCGAATGGCTGGGAGGCAGGAGCAACGCGCTTTGGGGGGATGGGCCGCTGGGGCAGTGGGAAGCAGGGAGGGAGGCAGGGAGCGAAGTGGCACAGAAAAAAAGTTACAAAAAAGAGAAAAAAGGCACACAAGAGAAAAGATGCACAAATGATAAAAAGGGGCGCAGAGAAAAAGGCACAAAATTAAAATTGAAAAGAGAGAAAAAGGCACGCAAGTGAAAGTGGTACAGAGGAGAAAAAGAGAAACATAGAAAAGGGCACACAAAAGACTCAGACAAGTGAAAGGGCAGACAATGAAAAAGAAAGATCAACAGGACAGAGCGGAATAGCAGAAGAGCAGAGCGCTCTTCCACTAAACCACCAAGGATGAGGCACAGGCAGGAGCCTGCAGATTTAGGAGGGCCTCAAACACCTACCTGAAAGGGGCTCAAGGTCAGAGCCTTAAGGGTGGAGCTGCGCGGGGGAGAGCAGTGACACTGACTAAGGAGATCAGAGATCTATCTCTTCTTGCTGTACAACAGTCGCCATTAAGTAGTTTTGGGAGAGGGCGATGAGCTGGAAGGTGGGAGCTACCCACTGGGGGGCATGCGGGCGGCAGTGGCGGGAAGTGGGTAGGGAATAAAGGAGTGAAGAGGCACACACAAAGGCCCAAGAGAAAAAGAGCAAAGAGAGAAAAAAGGCACACAAGAGAAAGAGGCACAGAGGAGAAAAAGAGATACAGAGAAAAGGGCACACAAAAGAGGGATACGAGTAAAAAGGCAAACAGCGAGAAGAAGCAAGGACGACAGGAGAGGACGGAATGATAGAAGAGCAGGGTGCTCTTCCACTAGACCTCCCGGGATTAAGCGCAGACAGGAGCCTGCGGATGGAGGAGGGCCTCAAACACCTACCTGGAGGGGGCTCAAGGTCTGAGCCTTAATGGTGGTGCTGAGCGAGGAGAGAAGTGACATTGACCAATGAAGTGCTAATTAATAACATTTCGTGTCATGCTACGTTTCCCCACCCCTATTACAACACTTTCTCCAAACGCTATGATCCTTTCTTTTGACTCTTCCTCAAGGGGTATTAGTGGTCGGTGTGAATTTTATGCGGTCCCCGATCCTGATCTTGATACCTCCTCTGTCTCAAACTCCGGTAGTATATTGGCAGGTCTCTCTTTGTGGGCCACCTCTGTTGGCCTCTGTGACACGTGTTGCTCTTGGCATCCCACTTTACGCACCTACATTCACCACTCAGTGGTGCATGCCACAGACTCCCGTGTAGAACTGCTGTGGCTGCTGATGGCAGACCTTATCTCAGTCCAATCCGTGCACATTCTCCCATGTGGCATTTCCTACCATGCTCTGCTTCTGCTGTCTTGGGGACCCCAACCGACTGCCTTGTGTGCAGCTTTGAGATTTACTGCTTGGCATTTACAAGGCACTGACTGTGTGATATTTGTAAAAAAAAAAAATATTTAGTCACACTTTCTATTGATGAGACCTGCACTTTTCCTGTATGACAATCTCATGCAATAGATTATATTTAGTCATATATTCAGTCATATTTGACTTAAGTCATCAAGAGCTCCGAATGGTTGATTACATTATTCAACATCAACGCTCTCTCCCTTACGAGTGCATTTTCTCTAACTCACTCCTTAATTTCGGTCTCCCTTTTGTACTCCATAATTCGGTGTCTAAATGTGTTTTACCATCTTGGGACACTACCCTTCCCATTCTATACTCCAGCGCAACTACCGCGCAGGCTTGGGGGTATCAATACAACAGTTGGCTATCTACCCCTCGGTAACGTGGGCAACCCTGCGAGCGCTTGCTTCCCAAGCCTCGCTCTGTCCCTATCCGGCGATTGGATGCTGAGACGCGAGCGTCATTTGAAGCTCGCTCCTCCACGCTCTCTACGTGAAGATCCCGCGAACGCTTGCATCTGAAGCCTCGCTCTGATCCATTCAAGCGATTGGAGGCCCAGACGCGAGCGTCATCACACGCTCGCCCCGCCTCGCTCCCACCGGGTCTGGAAACGCCCTTGGCCCCGCGCATACAGCATATTAACTCCCCTTCGCCTCCGAACTCCCATCCACGGGGTCCGGTTGAAGGTATCGCTAGGTGCTAAGTGAGTGTTTGGCGTTGCGGGCGTAGAAGCTTTTCTTTCCAGATCAGCGCACAGTTTGACCATCTTCGATCAGCGCTCAGCTAAGTAATCTGTAACTCGATTTCCTTTGCTAACTGTGTTTTCCATTTCTCTACATCCTTTCCCAGGGTGTGCCATTGTCACCACCACCCCCCTCCTGAGGCCCATAGGGTGTGGATCTTTTAAATAACAAGTGAGAATCTTGCCCTTTCCTTTTTGTAAATACGTGTGATTAGAGCTATTAGTTTTAATATCGCCAAAAGCCCTGCATTCGGGCACATTGATCGCTGAAGCACGAGTAAAGTGATAGTACTTGTCCTGTTAGCCGGCAACCATTTTTCCTTTCCTCAATGCATGCCCCGAAATTGCCTGGCTCCCAGGACATCGCTTCAGGCACTAAGAAAGCATTATTCTTCACCATGGGCACCCATATTGACTAGCCCAAGCACAGTGTACTGAGATCAGTATTTGCAAAATACGCTCCAGTTTTAATGTTAATACTATTCTTGTTGTCTTCTATGTGTGTTTGTCATTCCCTTTCAGACCTCAGGTTCCTCATATTTCGAAGGAACCCTCACTTTTTCTGGTTTGTTCTTTTTGCACCTAATTTTACACTTAATTTTTTAACTTTCACGACCTCTGGAACGAGTGGGCCTTAGCGCGCCTACACCGCCGAGGTACACAGTTACATGGTCCTGATGAAAGCCCAGTAAAATCAATACACATAAGGGCAGAAACATGTCGACCCCACTCTAAGTGGGAAATACCCAACACATTAGTTGGTAAATTTCCCCACACATATATTTTAATCGATGCCTGGCTAACCACAGAAAAAAGTTTTTTGTCTGGTACAGCTCATTGGCATTTTTTAACTCACTTTTTTCACACTATTGTCACGAAAAACCGGCTCCACAGTAATCTGGCGTTGCAGCACACTAGGGAGGCATTCGGCTTCTCCTAGTGGGCCCGATGATGAAGCATGTCACCACCCAGGGTGGTGAGTGAGGGCTTCTTAAGAAATCCCTAAGTGACTCTCTTAGAGGTTGATTTCTATATTCCTTCTCATTTACTGTGCTTTGCGCACATTTTCTCTGACGACACTCTTCTGTTGTTTATAATAATGTGTGATATTTGTGGCAGAAGAATTAAAGGCATTTTTTAAGCTTAATGTAGGATCGGTTCCCTCAGCAGCAATGCTCATTTCAAAGATTTATTGTTCACTGGTCATCCATGCCCCTGATGACCTTGAATGTGCTAAGCAGCAATGGGTGGCGTGGGTGGGAGACCTGGATGAAGATGAATGGAGGGAGGCTTGCATGGCACACCGTGAGTTAGTGATTTCAGGGTGACTGCTATGGTCCAATTATCTACATGCCACATATCTCGCTCCCCCAAGGTTTGCAATGCGTATTTCCTGACGCCCCTTATGCGTGCCCTTTTGGCAACTGATTTTTTCCATATGGAATGGAACTGTCTAGTATTGAGGCCTTATTGGGGGGGAACAGGCCAGGAGCTTACCTCTGTCCTGGGCCAGATAGTGAATTTCCCCCCTCGTACTGTACTATTGGGGCTAGTGGAGGACTTTCGGGGCCCGTGGGCAGGGCAGGCCTTCTTGGGAGTAGCTTGTCTGGTCACGAAGAGGGACGTAGCTCGTGCCTGGAAGCAGTAAGCTCCACGACTATGTAATGTAAATTGATACTTGTATAGCGCACTACTCACCGCAAGGGTCTCAAGGCGCTTGTACGAATACCGCTGTGGAACCCATCCTGGCTTTCCCTGTGAGGCGTCCACTCCTGGGCACCCCAAAGGTGGAGGCCAGGCATCCTTAGCGTTGTGGGGGCCGTTGTGGAGATTAAGCAAGCTATTGCCCAGAGTTGCAGAGTGGGACTCCATGATTGGAATAGGCACCGAGGCGAGAATTATCAGGTCAGTGGAATTTTGAGCCCAAGACCCGACGAAGCGGGGAATTGAACCCTGATCCCGGGCTAGACCTCTGCATCAGGGTCTGCCGCTCTAATCATTGAGCCACACTTCTCCACATCCACTATCAGGTGCTGGATGTAAGGGGGTGAGCTGGTGTGAGCATCAGGAAAAGCCAGTTTTGTGGCTCACAGTTGTCCTCAGAAACATGACCAAAGATGGGACAAATGGCGTAATTATTATGGACTGCCATTGTAATTCCATGCAGTTTGGGTATTTAGCTGTCAGGTCCTATGTCATTGCCTGTACAAAATTTCTGTTATGTCAAATTATGTGTCTTGCCGAAAAGCGTTCAATTTGTTATTAAAAAAATAATTAATTGAGGATAGAAGTAACTTTTGCTCGCTGTATAAATATCTGTAAAGTAACTCATACCATGGATGGAACCAAGCTGTAATTTGATATCATTCAAAAAGCTCTCACTCCATCAAGTGAATATCCATTCAAGACAACAAGAGTGAGCACTGGGAAAGCTCAATAGACGGCATGTGAAGAACATCTCCACACCACCAAACCTGCCAGTCTGGCTGAATAAGCGTCATCTGTCTTCCAAGGGTGATCATCAGAATCTTTTTGATCAACAATATGGCTGTATAAGTCATTCATGACTACGATTTAACGACTGTTGCACTTCGATGAGAAATGGAACCTATTTTAAAAATATTAAGACAGGAGGATCCCACACCCTTTTACTTGGAGATTGGGTTGCGTTCATTAAATGATCAGAGAAAGGCTCATGGTACCATCTGCAATGCTAATTTAAATAGCTAACATAGCATGACTGACAGTATCTAGCAAGGTGCTATTCTCCAGTGGATTTGATTTCAATAAAATTACCATCTCTCAAGGTTAGATCACATCTTTTTACTTAAGCCAACATTTCAACAGTGATGTAATCCATAAAAAATATGGACTCCGTAATCCAGGTTTCTGGCAAGCATGTGAAAGAAAAGCAGTCTAAAAAAACTATCCTTCAGAATCAATGTGACTATTTCTGATTGCTAAAAATGTGATTCTTGTTTTTATGTCAAATATGTGATTTCAAAATGTATTTGCCCAATGTTGTCTTTGTCTATTCCAGAAGACAAAACCAGGGTCAACATTCTTCTTCTTAGGTCTACTAAATTCTAGAAGCAAAGTTAAGATACCCATTAGGCATGTCTAATCCTAACTGGTGCTAAATGCCTGGTCATATATTAAGACACATTCAAATGATTGCCTTTGTCACATAACTGCAACAATTCCCTCCTCTTGCACTTCTTTAAGAGCCTCTCCATCGATTGAGTTTAGTATTATGTTGCTGACCCTGCCTCTCCCTAAACATCAACTTTGTCAAAATCTAATAGGAAAATCATAATCTCTATTAGTCCTGGGAACTCCATATGAAAGGGACTCCAATCCCATTCTGATAATATTATGGAACAGTGGGTTCATGACAAAGGAGAATTGGAAAACATGGCCAATGGTTTAAAAGCAATCCCTAGCAATTCCAACCTCTCTGTTAATATCCAAAGCTAGTGGATCAGCTCCATGGATACCCTTGTCACTATACTATTTTCTAGGTGGGGCTCATTGATATCAGTTTTTACCTCCATTGACTCAATGTAAGTTGACTTAAAAGAGGTTAAGTCAAAAATATATCTGTCTAATTCCAAGTAGTTCATTGGTTCAATATTATACTCCCCCAAACTTAGATAATTGATTACATTTAGTTTTCAGAGATTTATAATTATGTCTAGTCACATATTATGAACAACAGGCTAGTTCATGGGTTGAATTATTGGAGCAACATTAAAAAAAATTAAAGTATTGCATGGCTGGGCTTGTGATGAAGATTGTAATTTTTAACTTCACACTTTCCCACCTTGTGAGGATTTCGTCATAATTAGATACATTTTTTTTTATTTCCTTTTTTTCCGAACATAGTGGTACAAGTGATGCTCCCCTAAAGATACTGAAGTTAAAATTGAGCTCACTAGTTATTTAAAGAGCAACGCATGCATACACTGAGTCACTTGATGAGGCCCTCAAGGTGTGCTCTAATAAGAGGTTTATCGTTCAGGGCCTTTTTTACACAATTAAGAATAAGAATCTATACTACTATTATAAAGAGAGAACTTGCACCTTTTGGCCAGGTAAACTCGGGAACCACAGAGCCAATCTACACACCCGATACATCTATGAAAATGTCAGGGTGTGTAGATGGACATAGGCTATATAAATAAAAATAAAAAAGTAAATTAAAAAAATTAAGTTCTAAAACAAAGTAGTCCCCTGAAAGTAGCGCCGGCCGGTACCTAGCGCTGGCCGCGACGTGACGTGCCTGATGACCGTGACGTGCGTGATGAGGAGGAGTGGCGGACATGGAGCTGCGGTGAGGTGAGGAACGCGGGCGAGTTATGGCGAAGAGGAGCGGAGCGGCAGCTCAGGTAAAGTAAAGCTTGAAATCAGTGTGGGAGGGGAGCGGGAGGGAGTCGGGGTGGGAGGGGAGCGGGTGTGCACAGAGGGACAGGCGGGAGGAGTGGGGGCAGGAGGGAGTCGGGACGGGAGGGGGTCGGGACGGGAGCGGGTGTACTGCCCCCAGCCCCTTTCTGCCGCAGGCAACGCTGGGGCGGGCTGCTAGTACTTTATAAAATGCACGTACCTAGGACGGTTATAAAGGAGGCGAGTCACCTTGCATTACATTTCATTTGTTGAAGGTTGTGATGGATGATGAAATAGTAGCTTGGCTGTTAATCTTCATGTATGCTTTATGGTTGATGTTGATGAGCACAGCAGTATTGGCCAGCAGTATTAAAAATAAAATGAAGAGTTGAGCAGCACGTCATGTAGATAACTTGATTCAGAACTGTCCCATTGTATTGAAGTAAATCAAGTTTAATTAATTATTCTCATAGATTAGAATAAAAGTAGTATTTCACAGTCAACATATTATCTAGAAGAAAAAGTGGTTAAAATGTACTAAACATAAAAGTGTAATAAGAATATGGTTAAAATGTACTAAACACAGGAGTCTAACACTTTATAAGCATGGTCTAAAAGTTATATTAATTTTATAATAGAACTTCTGTCTTTGATTATAAAACAGTATCTAACAGCCTCTGAGGTAGATCTTATTTTTTCATCATCAAAAATTGGTTGCAAGTAGAATTTTATTAAATACAAAAGCTTTGGGCAAATACATGAAATATGCATAAGAGTTCCAGTTGTATATCCACAAAGTCAACTGGCAGACTTTCCTTGGAGAACTTAGCCCATGTCCCCTCAAATTCATAAATAGGGATATAGAGAAATCTAAATCTTATGTAGTTCAGTTTAAAATGACCAGGCAGAGTGGATATGACATATTCTTGATCTGGAGAAACAAAGTTTCTAAAATTAGATCCATATGTTTATGTTGCTTTAACATAGCCAGTTCATTCTCCATCTGTCTGCTGCTTAATGTCCTTCGTAACATACATTTATGAGTCACTCATCATAAGTTAGCTAGCATTTCCATGTCAGGAAGATTTCACATTTCTAGAACCTCATTTGATGATGCAACATTCGATTCCATATGCTTGTATGATAGTTTCTTAAATTCTGAGTGGATTACATAAATAATACAAAGTAGCTCTCTGATGGAATGACTTAATTTGTTTAGGTTTAACTCTAGTCTGATCACATAGAGAGGGGTAGTTATGTAAATATGCAGAAGGTTCTGTAAACTATACATGTAAGTTTTTTCAAGATTAAGTATAAATTGACTATTTATTTCAGGCGATGCTTAAAGTTAAGAAGAGATAAGTTTCATGTTAAACACTTTTAAAAATGACTTAATTACTTTACCTCCAAATAGTTTGGGAAATGTTGTTATAGATTTAGTGATCATAGTAAATTTAAGCTTTCTTCCTTACAGATCGTTTATCAAAGATAGCCTATTGTCAACTGTAACACTAAGATACTCATATTGATTGGCTTTTTCAATTACGGAAGCTCCTAAAACCCAGGATGCAGGCTTTATTTTCTTTCCAAATATAATGGAATTGTTTTTGATAAATTAATTAACATTCTCCAAATTGTAGTCATTTAAATATTTTAGTCAATATTGTAACCTTTTAGGAGTTTGTGACAATATCACCAGATCTAAAGTGTAGTCAAAATGTGTCATCCCTTCCTTTCCCAACTTTGGTGATACTTCATGTTCTGGTTTAAGAACCTCTTACAAGTCGACAGTATATAAGGAGAGTAATAAAGGGGCCATGATGCAGCCTTGTTTCCGGCTGTTCTCTGTGTAAAATTTAGATGACAAAATGTTGTCAGAAGAAAGCCTTACTTCTTACCAGGTATCTGTATGCAATTCAACAAGGAAGCACAATAATGAAAGGTCAATCCCCCATTCCTGAGCTTAGTCCACAATCTTTGGTGATTCATCTTATCAAAAGCAGTGGACTATTCCACATAGCAGGTGTACAGAGCTGTTTTATTTGTTAGTGATTTTTTTCTCAACCAGTGTAAGTATACCACAATATTATCAATGGTAGAATGGGTGAGGTGGAATCCCAGTTGAGTTAGTGGTATTAGACATTGTTCTGTTGACTAATGTCACTCTCTAATCAACGTGAATGATATCTCAAATAGACAATTCATCAGGACAGTGATGGCACTATTAAATGGGATGGGTTTAGTTGTTGAATAACCAGGACCATAAATAGTTTTTGATTGAGTTTAGAATTTGGCAACATATTTTCCAACTCAAATTCAACTTCAAAAATTCTTTATTGTTTTAGTTAATTAAAGCCATAACAATGTGCTTTCGTTAATCATACTAAGGTTAAAAGAATTATACAAAACATTTGTTAAAACATCAGTTGATTCTAAGTGCATTGATTGCACAGTTCATTTCAGCGTGTCAAAAGGTGACAGAGAAAGGAGAAAAAATCAAGCCAACATAGCCTGTTTTGTGAGGTACAGTCTCCATTCATTGTGCTTTGTATGATATTAACTGCTTCCGTGCAGCGCCGATTCTTCCCCGGTGCTGGACATTCCAGAACAGGGTGTGGTCATGATGGAACCATTCCGTCATCAGCACAGCTCAACCGTGACTGATGACGGAATGGTTCCGTCACCAGCATCGAAGGGGTTAACGCAGCACCATAACACAGGTTAAAACTGGAAGACGGCCATTGTAGAGTGTCTGCCCTCCAATTTGCTATTCTGTAACACCCTTTATTAGTTTTTCATACAGGGTTAAAAAATGTACCAGATTACAATTGAGCTGTGGATCGTTTGTATCAAGGCATTTTAATATTGCTGCTCTGCAAGTGCGAACGCCACTTATATTGGAAAAAAAATGTCAGTAACCAAAGGTGATATGGCCTTTTCCAGCTTTTCACTGAGTTGTGGCAGCACAGGTAAGAGTGGTCAGGCATGGTGGGGGTGAGTCAACAGACGACGGGATTGGTAAAATTAAATAAAAAAATAATAAAGCCACTTACCTTGCACTTGCCGCATTGTTGACTTGGCGATGCGGCGAGCGCAAGGTAAGAGGTTTTCATTTATATTATTATACCTATCTCGTCAAAAAACTCCAGCACAGCTCAACACTGTGTAAGAGCCATTTACTAAAGTAAGCATCATGAACTTTTAAGTCCCAGCAGGAGGTCAACTCTGTTAGAATCATTAGGAAGATTGAATCCGTGTGGTGAATAGATTGAGGGGGAGAAGAGCACACTAACTAAGCTTGCCCTCCATTGGTATAACTCATCCTCTGCATTATGATGTCCCTTTTTGGTCTGATTAAGGTGGATGGTATGAGCAAATAAGCAATTTTTGAAACCTAGTGTTTTAACAGTCTAGCTTTGCTTAAACTACATCTGCCATGCCAAGTGTGATCTGTTAATTGTGGGAATAGATAACAACACAATGGATCCCACAACTTGGGGGAAGAGGGTTAAGAAGTCGATATTTGGATTGGGTAGGAAGAATTGGAGGAAAGTATAGCAAGACACAAACAGCATTCAACAAATCCATAATTTTGGCACATCTATCATGGAAAGAAGATGACAGTTAACATACCCTACTCAAAAGTCTTTATCAGCCAACAGACTCCTCAGTTAGTTCTATTTCTCTAGCTGCCTTTTGGTAATCCAAAATAGCAATGATACACACAGTAAAAAAATGTTTAAAATAAAAGTTATGAATATTCAAAGTCAAAGTCAAAAAGCTTTATTTCGATAAAAGTCATTATCATAAAAGCAGATCAATGTACATAAAAAATTACAGTTTGAGTACAATTTTAAAAAAGGTTCTATATCTCTGATCCAAGCAATAGATTCAGAAAATATTTGCTCAGTTATACGTAGTCAGCTAGTTTGTTGAATAAAAAGATAAACAATTAAAACAGCATTTCCAGTTACCAGAGATTTTTCTAAAAAAGAATTAAACAGATTGTTTTAGCTTTTTGGCTCGAATAGCCCAGGCCCAGGATAGAAATTTGGCTAGGGCACAAGCATAGGGTACGTGACTGTCCGAAATTAGTATCCTAATTGCCACATCATGACTCCTAGTCCCCAGCTGCCGGCATAGGTTTTTCAGCCACACCCTCCTTGGATTAGCATACTCGCCGCAGACAAACAAAAAATGTGCTAGTGTCTCTGGTTTAGCAAGGCACGATGGACATAGATCAGATTTGTCTATACAAGATTTCCATCTTTTAGTGAAGGTGTTCAGTGGTGAAGTTCCCGTTCTGAATCTGAAATACAAGGCCCTATCAAAGGGTTTTCCAATTATATCCAGATAAAGTTCCCGCCTGGGACAGTCTTTGAACATCAGGAAGTCCTCTGTTAGCCTACCTAGAGATGTGCTAGAATGTCTTTGAGAGCAAATCCAGTCCCGATAGAGCTTTTTAAGTATTTGCTTTGGGGGTGAAGTTCTACTTAGCCATGATTCGAGTTGGCCCAACTTGATCAATAGGGTTTTCGTGTCTTTTAACCATTTGATTTTATACCAGCTTGGTGAGGATGTATGTCGTTACAACGCATACTTTTACTCCGCATACCATTACAACGCGGTATTTACAACGCATACCGCTACAACGCATAGCGCTTTGGGGTGCTGGATAGTGGTAAGTATAATTTACTATTCTAACTCCAGTCCCCATGGACCCTAGGGAAGGTGTTGGATAGTAAATTAAACTTACCTCTTATCCTAGAGCGCCCCCCAGCGCAATGCGTTGTAACGGTATGCGTTGTAATGCCTGCATTGTAGTGGTAGTGCGGAGTAAAAAATGCGTTGTAACAGGTGCATACCGCTTGGTGATGACATAATTTCTTTGAGGCCTCTGGCATATCCACTTAGTTCTTCTACCCGCCAAATACGGGCCCATAATAATAACGGGCGAAATCTCGCAATTTCGCTAATCTGGGTACAGCCAAGGTCCATAAATAAAGGAAGTGTCGGGGTGCCTTGTGGGAGGGACATTATTTCTCTGCAAAATTTGTTCTCAGATCTTTGCAGAGCGTCAGTGGATGAAAAGCCCCAAAGTTCCGCTCCATAGAGGGCAGAACTGACACCTTTAGCTGTATAGATCTCCAGGGCTGTTCCTATAGGCCTTGTTGTACTGGAACGTTGCTCTCTCAAAAGGGCGCCTGTAATCCTTTTGTGGCTCAACAGCATTTTGTCTAGGTGTGGCGTCCAGTCCATTTTGTCTGAAAGGCGTATCCCGAGGTAATCAAAGACTTTCACCCTTTCCAGGAGCTCAGCGTTTAGGATGGGGGGACGCACATGTTGTTTCGGTGGATTGAGGACAAGGTACTTCGTTTTGTTGGTATTTATTACCAGGCCTCGATCAGAACAAAATGATTGAAAATTGTCCATAAGTCTCTGGAGTCCCATTGGGGTTTTGGAGATTAAAAGCGTATCATCTGCGAAGAGGAGGGTCGGTATGCGTTCACCAGCCAGGGATGGCTCGTCAGATGGATATTTGAGAAGATGCTCGACCACCCCATTGATGTAGAGAGAGAAAAGGGTGGGAGCCAGAACACATCCCTGGCGGACTCCTCTCTCGACCGGGATACTGCCCGTTTTCTCCCCTCCAGGGCCCCACCTGACCTGGGCAAAGCTGTCCTGGTGTAGTCTGACTAATAGGGATAGTAGATAGTGTGGTAGCCCCATGTCAGCCAGTACTTTCCATAATAGGTCCCTAGGTACGAGGTCAAAGGCAGTCTTTAGATCGATAAATGCGAGATAAAGACTGCCCTTGCCTATTACCACAACCTTCCAATATACCATCATGAGCCTGAATGCTTGCTCGATCGTTCCAGTGCCCACTCTGAAACCCGCTTGGAAGTCGGTAAGGATTTTATTTTCTTCTACCCAGTTGAGGATTCTGAGTAAGAGGACTTTACCGACAACTTTTTGGCTGATATCTAGCAAACTGATCGGCCTGTAGTTAGATGGGTCATCCCTCGAACCTTTCTTGTGAATGGGGACCACCTCCGCCCCCTTCCATGATGAGGGAATGGGGGCACCCCTACAGATGGCAACAAGGAGGGAGTGAATCAATTTACCCCATTTAGCGCTATCAGATTTTAGCAGATCCCCTGGAATCCCATCAGGTCCGGCCGCTTTTTGTGGAATAATAGAGCTTATTGCGTATTCCACTTCCTTAAGTGTAAAGTCGGAGTCGCTAGGGCAAAATATATAGTTAGTAGTAGGAGAGGATAAAACAGACCCTCTCCCGTTGGGGCCGTCGTGACAGGAGTAGAGTTTGGAGAAGTGATCCTCCCACACCTGGCTTGGAATGTTGCAAGTTATGAGATCACTATCTGGTCTGTTACGTGCCCTTATAGTGTCCCAAAAACATTTGGAGTCTTTTTTCAGACTTGCTTCTTTAAGGGTTAGCCAGTAGGCATCTTCCCACTCCCTTTTAGCTAACCACAAGACCTTTTTATGTTCTCTTCTAGCTGTTTGAATTGTTAAGGGGGACTTCCCTTTAACTGCCTCAATTAAACGTGACTTGGCCTTTCTGCATGATGTAGAGTACCAGTCATGCCTGCCTTTGGGTTTGGTTAGAGGTTTGGGTTTCCCTGTAGTCCCTTTTACCCAAAAAAGGTCCCCTATAGTTTTTATGGCTACTTCATAGATAGTAGTTACCCTGTCTGCTGCCTTAATTAAGTCTATGGAGCCAATCTCATCTTGTGTCCCTTTAATCACCTCATCTATAGTGGCTAGTTTGTCAGAATTACACAAGATTTTATTCCACTTAAGGCGTCTTCCACAAGAGGAGACAGTGATCTCTTGTGGGCAGCTCGGTGGTGCTGACGGTGCTCCAGTGGACCAAAAATTCATTAAAGTTAAGGAAAGTGAGTTATGATCACTCTCTATGGTAGGAATAACAACCATATCGATGACCGAACTCCAGAGCCCCCGGTCCAACAGAATATAGTCGATCCTTGTGGAGTGACCAATTCTGTTGAAAGTTGGGGCACCCAACTGGTCAGAACGTGTGCGGCCATTTGCTGCTCTTAATCCAAACTCTAAGGTAAGTGCATTGAGCTGTATTGCACTACGAGACCAGCGCTTGATGGGTGGAATAGAGAGGGTGGGAATACCCCACCTACTATCCTCTTCTCCTAGATCAGGTATTCCCTCTAGGGGGAGTGGCTCATATGTGCAGTTAAAATCTCCTGCTATTATGATATGGCCAGGTTCACTCTGGTCCCCTAGTTGGGCCTCAAGCTCTGCTACTGTTGGTGAGATGCACCCATTTTTAAGTCCTCTAGCGTAGACATCGTAGAGATCTACAAGTAGTCCCCCACGTGGGCCCGATAAAGAGATACCAAGGATATCTGGGTTTCCTGTCTTCTTTATGGTTATCCGACAGTTAAGCGAAATGCTTACCCAGATGATGAGCCCCCCTGATGGCCGCCCCTTCCCTGCCTTAGGTTTTACAGCTGGTGTAAAAAATGTAACAAACCCGACACGATGCAGTGGCTCAGTGGTCCAGGTCTCTTGGAATACACAAATCTTGTGGGCGTCAACCAGGACGTTCCACTCCGGGAGGCCTAATTTCCTAGAGATCCCCGCAAGATTCCAGCTAAGGATTTTTATCTCGCCATGTGTTAGATCACCATCACGGATGACAGTTATTTGAGAATTTGGTGGGTCTACACTATCCCTAGTTAGTATGTGGGGAAGCGGTATTGGAGGTGTCACTGCTGGGTATTCGGGGCATATGGAGAAGGATGTGGCTGGCAGCACATCCTCCATATCATTATTGGTGGAAGCGGGATATATATCTAGACCTTCCATAGAACTAAGTCAATCTACCTCATCTAGCACACAGTACCTATTTGGATGGGCGAATTGTGAATATGAGGGGTCAAAAGAAGGGGGCAAATCCTGCCATGGCTGTTGCCACTGGTGGTTAGCAGGTAGTGGGGGCTGGAAGGATTGCTGTCACTGCTGAGGAGGCTGATATAGGGGTGGAGGGTGCTGAAAAGGTTGTTGCCACTGAAGGCTAGCATGGTGTGGGAATAAGGATGAGAAATGTGATGGCTGTTGCCAGTGTTTGGTAGCATGTAGCGGGGGATACACAGGCCCTCTGTTGTTTGGGAAAGTAGGCCGATGGGGTTTGGTCTTGGCTGCATGGGGAGGAAGTAAGACAGGGGGAGTGGATTGATTTGGGTGGCAGGACCACTGTTAGGTGTGTTGCATATGAAACTGGCTGCCCCTATATCCCTAAAGTTGACTGTAATTACATCCCCTGGTATTGTTTTCTTACTCCTGCCCACCCAGTCCCCTCTACGCACAGTAAGAATTTCCCCACTCATATTACTAGGTAAGGGTTTGTGTAATTGAAGCCACTGGGCACATTTGTTTCTTAACTCTACAAAGGTTTCTTTTACTCCCTCCTTCAGTGGGGGAACGGCTGTCAGCACAACCACAAAAGGAGAGACTTCTGGTGGCAGGCTGATTGATTTATAACGTGCCTGCTTTGGCTTAGAGCCTTCGAAATTGTTTGTAGAGTGAGAATCTGCAGAGTTAGCAGGCTTTCCTGTGAGATCTTTCGCTTGAGGGATGGTAGATTTATTACCACCAGCTGGTTGTTGCAAGGTCGAAGTAACACTCACCGCCTTTGGAGTAGATAGGAGTGGGGGTTGAGCAGAATTATTCCCTGGATGGGACAAGTGTAGTACGGCTGTATCCTTGGTGACTGATGGTATTTCCGATTTGTTAGGTGCATCTTTGGGGAGCTTGACACAAGGTGGAGGCTTGGGAAGTGTTTCTTTAATCCCTTGTGGCTGGGCAGACCCAGGCCCATTCATCTTATTGGGCCATTTCGAATTTATTAGCGACGTGAGTCTGTCAAGTTTGGAGATTAGAGGCTTTATTTGTGCTGCTATTGTGGCCTCAGGTCCTGTTTGAGGTCTGTTACCATGTTTTCAACCCAACAGGGTATACCTGGCGCCAGGTGCGGGGTAGGCGATACCAAGTTATGGTTCCTGGCTTTGGCTTTGGGTTTTTCCTTGGGCTTAGTCTTGGACGCTACCTTTGTTGGGATAATGATAACCTTTCCCCCAGAGTCAATAGGCACAGGAGGTGTTGCTTTATCCGTTTGCCCGTCCTGGCTTGGCTCCGTCTCTTCAGATGTCTGACAAGCTACTAGATCTGGGGTAGCTTCTAGATCAACAAAGGACGGATCCGAATCAGATTGAGTGACTGACAAATCGACAGCATTCGGTACTGTGACTGTGCCAGTGGTAGTCAAGGGTAGGGGTAGGGAACAATTTTTCAAGGCTTGTTGGGAGGGTGATTTTGCGTTCGCGAGAGAGCCCAGGGAAGAGCGCTTAGCGTTCATGAGGTCCAGGGAGACTCTTTTTTCCAACAATACAATACTTTTATCAATGGTCTCATTCACCCGTGATATGAAAAGATCAATAGGGCCAGTCACTTGTGCTATCCCCATAGCTTTTTTGGTGCAGCTTCTAGTTCTATTGCGCATAGTTGACATCTGTGGTGCTGGGCCAGATGCAAAATGGGGCCTCAAAAGAAGAGCGGTTGGAAATCAATGCCGCCTACCTTGCTGATGGATTCAGGGCGAAGATGCAGGGGTTCAGGGCCAGGGCCGTCCTCTGCCGTCCTTGAACAGCCTTAAACGGCCCGCTCTTTGCCCGGTCTTCGCCCCGGTGGCCGCCCCGCGCGCGTCCCGCGTGCGCGTTGTTACCACAGCTTATCTAGGGAGAGGTCAAGTGAAGGGGGCGGGAAGAGGACCAGCTGCGGCCGATCCACGCCGCTAGGCACGCTGGTCCTCGCAGTCCCGTCTCGGACCTTGGTGAGCAGCTGCCGGTGTCAGGAAGCGCATTGGTGCTCAGAAGCACGTCGAGGGACAGGAGACTCGGTCCACAACAAACAAGAGTCTTGCCTGCGAGCGGCTCCCGCGAAGCGGGGGCCGCGAGGCGTGGCGAAGTGGCCGGAGAGCTACAGGAAACAGGAGAGCTACAGGAAACACGATCAGCACTCCAGGCAGTTAGGGACCCAAGGCACACTCACTCCCTGCAGATCTTTATGGGAGGAGGGGGCGGGAAGAGGACCAGCTGCGGCCGATCCACGCCGCTAGGCACGCTGGTCCTCGCAGTCCCGTCTCTGACCTTGGTGAGCAGCTGCCGGTGTCAGGAAGCGCGTTGGTGCTCAGAAGCACGTCGAGGGACAGGAGACTCGGTCCACAACAAACAAGATTCTTGCCTGCGAGCGGCACCCGCGAAGCGGGGGCCGCGAGGCGTGGCGAAGTGGCCGGAGAGCTACAGGAAACAGGAGAGCTACAGGAAACACGATCAGCACTCCAGGCAGTAAGGGTATATTGATAATGCATACAGATGGTGCAATTGAATACCTCTGGCATTAGGGAGCATGGGCGAAATGCAGAGCAGTGGCAACATGGAGGTTCCACTTCCTTTCATAAGAGAATGTCTGTAGAGTGAAAAACAAAAATGTGAATATTTGTGAGTAAATGTAAATAGGGTGAGCAAGGTGGTAGAGTACAATTATCTAATGGCCAATGTAGTACTACTGAACTCAGAAAACTATCTACAAGTATTCTGAATGGTTGATGATGCACACAATAAAAAAGGTTCACTGTTCATCTTTGTCACCATAGCTATGATGGATTTGCCACTCGAGCCACTAGTTTGTATGTTTAGAAATAAATCATCCCTTTTCAATCCACAGAAGTAAGCCTTTTTTGGAGGACTCCTGTTTCCCATAAAAAAGTATAGTCCTTGGTCTTTCCTCCACTTGTTGTTGAGACTTGCAGATTTTGTTTCTTTCAAACACACATGAATACCAAACTCGAAAAAAATAATATTTTAGGCGAATCTAGGTAAACTAAGAAGCTTCAGAAGAACCAAGAGATACTGGAGTGCAATTATGAGAATTCCAGTCAAGTAACATTCCCAGCTTTAACCTGAATCAAATGAGCACCAAGCCAAGTATGAAATACCTAGGTTACCTAGTTTAAGTCCGCCACATCCATCACACAAATCATTTGACATTCTTTTTTTTATAAAGCAGAGATAAATAAATACAGTAAGCTCTTTTAAAAAAAAAAAAGAACAGAGAATTACATCAAAGAATTCCTTATGCACGTCAAAAACTTTTACAAATTACTTTGATCTGATCTTTCCGAGCCAATAGTAATCATCTACTATATGTGGAAAATAGCAATTTAAAGTGCAACAGTTATACTCGATTCTCCAGCCATATTGTACATGTCTAATCAATATCCTAGTATGTTAAATTGCTTTAAAAATACATGGGTGCATCGATGGTGCAATATAAAGTACAATGCAAACAGTACAAACTAATTCACAATATCTTTTCCATAGCTCCACTCCAGCTCCTCTAACTTATTGCCAAATTCGAATATACTAATGATATAAACGGGGAGCCCATCCCTCTGTATTACAGTACAGGGCTTTGAATAACCTTTAACTTTTTTTCCAAGCATTGCCATGTGACATTAAACCTTGGTAGTCCCCCCACACGCTTTGCATGTGCCACCTCAAAATTATTAGTGCGTAGCATTTTGCTCTTCCAGCCCTGAACTGTTGGGATCGTACTAGTTTTCTATACTGGAGGAATAAAGAGTGTGCAATTGTCAAAGCCATTAATACGAAATATAGTTTACCCTTATTTAGTTGTTCATTTCTTTTAGATACCCCACATAACATGAGACTTGCCTCTGGGCATATAAGAGTCTCTATAGCCCGACTAATGACCTCAAATAGTTCCAAGAGACACATTTTTCTTGCAAGATAAAATCACCAAATGTTTTAAAACCTATAGAGCTCCAAAAACTGCCATCCCTCCCTACTAACAACAACCCCGAGAACCCACCCTCCCGAAGCAGTAAAACTGATCCATCAAAAGATGACTGAAAGAGCTTGCTCAAAACACTCATCCGCCCTCTAGTCTCCCGTAAAAACTTGCATCTACTATTTTTGGGCAATTTCACAGTTTTAATAAATGCTGGTAGGATGATTTCTGATTCCTGTACTATTTTAGTAAAGAAAACTCATCTAATGCTCTACATTAATTTAAATACCTAGATAAAAAGTTGAATAAAGCAGCCTGATAGTAACTTTGCAAGTGGGGAAGTGTTAACCCACCTTGTGATTTCTCAAGTTGTAATGCACACAACTTTACCAATAATGACTTCTTATTTCATATAAACTCCTTAAAACTGAGTGTAGTTCTTGAAAAAAGCTATTAGGAATTTTTATTGGAACATTCGAGAATAGAAATACCAACAATGGTAGCATCAACATTTTGATCATTACAATGCATCCTATTAGATCTTTTATTTTTCCTAACATTTTCTCATAATTCAGGTGAAACAAGTTGAGAAGTTGTTTTTCACTAATATCTCCAGAATTCTGCAAACGTGCCTGAAACCAAAATGGATCTGGCAAGTCTGCAGCTGCTACATTAAAAAGCAGAGATTCTGTTGTACTTTGATTTATCTTGCAGCTTCCAATTTTAGTAAAGTCTACTATCATCTGCATAGCTCTTCTAATGTTGTCCTTGTCATGCAACAAATAAAGAATAATATCGTCTGCAAAAAATTTGAGACTTGTGGTAAATATTTTAGTAATTTACCTTGATCTGAATTTCTATAATATCAATAAGGTCAAGCATAAAGAGCAGAGTCTGTGGTGGTTAGAATTCAAGGGTCTTTATTCAGTACCTCGAGTTAAGGGAGAGCTCCATCACCTAAGGAGGCTCGGGAATAGTCTCTACTTTAATCAAAGAAAACATGGTATTTATACATTCTTGCCATAGAAAAGAGGAAGGAGCTTCCCTTGAGCAAATTTCAGTTATTTGTGTTGTAATCATACAGAAGTCATGACAGGAGGCAGCGTAACTGTGTCTTAATCATGAGTAAAGTCACGGCAGAAGCAGAGTGTTGAGAAATAACCCTAGGCTGGTTCCTTAGATAAGAGAGAGAGAGAGAGAGAACTGGCCGTGACAGGATGTCTGGTGTCGTGTCTTAGCAAACATGCGCTGGTTTCTCGGAATTGGTCGTTGTGTCTTGGCAAATGGGGGCTTATTTCTCGGAATCGGCCTGACCATAAGAGTGTGTGGTTGCAACGGGGCTCGTTTCTCGGAATCGGCTTGGACATAAGAATGTGTGGTTGTAGTTAGAGGAAGAAGTGCGTTGTGCACAACCTTACGTTTATGTGCCCGGGTTTTCTAGTCTCCATCATTGTGAGCTCGGGACGTGAAAGAGAGGGTGTATAATGGGACATAATATAACGAAAAATATTCATTTTCCACATTCCCTCCTTGTCCCATAATATACCCTTTTTAAGATTGTCTTTCTTAATCTACCATGTTCATTAGGCTGTCCACTTGTTCCTGTAACATGATCTCTTCCTTCTTTTTCTTTCCAGTTTGGGGTCTGGGAACGCAGGTAGTGATACAGAAACTACAGAGTGCTGGGCCACATTGAATACAGAGGCAACAGGTGAAGAGAATGGCTAGAGCGAGACCTATGACTGTAAGTGCCTTCCATCCCCATGAGGACAGGAGGCCCCAGAGCCATCCCGTCAGGGACCAGGCATCAGTGTCTGTATCTAGTTTTCTGGAAAGTACATGAAGGCGGGAAATAGCAGAATACACCGAGGGTGCATTATCTAGAATATATATACAGCAGCTGGACCCGATCAGTTCGTATACGCCACCACAGTCAGCCAATATAATATCTAGAACCATACGGTTCTGCAACGTCATGAGTCTGTCGGCAGCCATCTCAGCCGTGATGTTGCTTAATGCACCAGTGGTTTCGTTTATGGCTCCCTGGACTACACGAGTCAGTTGTCTTATGTGGCGGCTGTTGATCATAGGCCCCCAGAAAGGGATGATTCCTTTAAAGAAATCGCCAACCTCTTGGTCCGCTGTATCTTCAGCATCTATGACCCCCTTCGCCGTCTATTAATTACGGTCGGAGGATCACTTAGATGGTAATCTGCTGGGGCGGTGTAGGTAGGGGGAAGGAGAAATGCAATGTAGCACTTCCCGGACCAGCCTTGAGGTAGCCAAGTACATGCGTGAGGTCCACAGATAAAATAGGTGTTGGGGCAGTGGCCATCATTGGGAAATTTAGGTCAGGTAGGGTGTATGTCTTATTACACTTGCTGTCTTCCATTTTCTGACCCTTGCCCTTTCCTCTTACACAATATAGGTCCTTATGGAGCACAGTCCATCCCCCCTGTTCTGTCTGTCTTTTTTGGACGGAAAACGTTTCCCTAAAGGAGGTAGTGTCGTTAAAAAGGGAATAACTGGTATTCTCATTATTATCTGCTCTTACCCATGTTGTGGTGAAATATACCATCTTTTCAACGGCTCGTACTGTCTTAGTTTTTATCTCGTTCCAGGTACTAGTGTTCTTGGCCTTGATCTCAGGAATGTTTGTAACAGAAGCGGAGAATATCATAGAGAATGCATAGGTAGATCCAGCATAGCCAAAAGGGAGAGGAATAAAAGGCATTCCTCTATGTACGGAATGTGGCATTAAACCACAGACCCAACATTTGGTTTTGTTAATAACCATTTGGAGGTGGTGGAGTGTGGAGATGAAGGTGTTATTGAAAAATTCTTTTCTTCTATTCTCGAGATGTGGAGGGAGACTTACATGTGAATGCATAGCTGTTTTATTCAAAAGCGTGGGGGAAGCAGGTGGGAAAGCAAGATGAAGGAACCAACCTAGGCAAACCATGATACAAAAAATAAGAATCATGATAGAGAGGAAAATTGAAACTTTGGTATGCAATAATTTTACGATTTTAAACATATTTTCCATGGTTTGTCGCTAGTCTGAGTCAATTGTGCATACGTGACCGGACACTTCCCAGCAACCACTTCACCAAGACTACGTCTTGGACTTATCAGCCACCGGTAGGTCGAGGTCAGATGCAGTGTCTCTAGCTTGATTCTGATGGGATCGCAGCCGCGATCTGTACTCGTCTTGGGGGGAAAGTTCAGGAAGGGGTGAAACAAAGTCTGTCGCTTCAGTGTCTATAGTCTCGGGGTTAGCAAAAATGTCATTAGGAGTTTGTCCAAAGAATTTTTTGCAGTGGCTAGCATGGAGCCATCCTTTTCGTCCTTCGACCTTGACTGCAGTCCTCGTCGTTAGTAGCACCAACTTGGGAGATGTCCACCTTCTTTCCAGGGGACTGGCACGGTCAAAATTCCTTATAAGAATCCAGTCTCCGGGTTAGATGGTGTGTTCCTCAGGCGTTGTTTTGTCTAGAAAGGCTGCAGCCACCTGTGAACGACAAGAACGTAGTGCAGACATTAAGCATGAGCAGAAAATCCGTTCCGCTTGCGGATTTCGCGGATTTTCGGTAAATTTGCAATCCGCGAGATTCGCGAATTTCCCGCAAAATCCGCGAACGAAAATCCGCGAACGGAACGGATTGGGTCAAAAGTTCAAGCTGACTTTTGTAACTCTTTTAGAATGGCGCCAGCAAGCTGCCAGAGCGATTCTAAAATAGTTACAAAAGTCAGCTTCAACAGGAAGCTCTAATAGATAAAGTAAAGCAGGTGTTGCTCAAATTCAGTTACACAATCATTAATCACCCCAAACTTGGGCTGATTAATGATTGTGTAACTTAATTTGACCTTCAACTGGAGCACCTGCTTTACTTTATCTATTAGTGCTTCCTGTTGAAGCTATTTCTAGCTATTTTAGAATGGCTCTGCCAGCTTGCTGGCACCATTCTAAGTGGGGCTGAGGGCAGAAGGGCACAAAAGTGGGACAGAGGGCAGAAGGGGACAAAAAATTAGTGGGGCAGAGGCAGAAGGGCACAGAAACAAGTGGTATAGAGGTCAGATGGGCATAAAAAACAAGAGGGTAGCAGTGATTAAGCAGGCAAAAAAAAACTCTGCGAAATTGCAAAGCGCCTCGCGAACACCCGCGAACACGCAAAGCGCCTCGCAAACACCCGCAAACACGCAAAAATAAAAAAAATCCGCGAATTTGCGAATTTTGCAGATTGCCAATTTGCAAATTCGCAAATTGCCAATTCGCAAAATTCGCCCATGCTTAGCAGACATCAAGGAAGCTAGGTAATCCATTAAAACATTTGAATCAATATCGGTTAACTTTCATGGGGATAGGATGCCCCAGATATTCGGAGGTCTCCCATATGTGACTTCGAAGGGGGACAGACCCGTCCGGGAATGTGCCACCATTCACATGTAGAAGAGAGTAACCTCAAGAGCTGTAACCCAGTCTATTTGTTTGTCAGCACATATTTTAGCTAGTTTGGTCTTTAGAGTCAGATTATGTCGTTCGACTAAGCCTGCTGCTAGGGGGTGTCGAACACAGTGGAATTTCCAGGTATATCCTAACAGTAAGGAAACAGCCTCTATTAGTTTAGAGGAAAATGGTTGTCCGTTGTCTGAGTTTATGACTCTTGGCAACCCATATCGGGGGAAAAATTCCCTAACTAATTGTTTAGCTGTCATTTGGGCACCGTAGTCTGGGACGGGGTATGCTTCAGTCCATCGGGTCAAGGTACAGACTATTACGAGGACATACTTATGTCCTCGACATCTCTCCATTTGTATGTAGTCCATTTGGAGGACTTAAAAGGGGTGATTTGGGGGATGGAACCCTCCTTCTTCAACTGAGACACTTTTCCCTGGATTGAACTGACAGCAAATCATACAGGTTCATACTTTTTGTTTGGCTGCTGAGCGCAGATGCTTGTTATACCATACCAAATTTAGGCTGTCCAACATTCCTTTTTCTCCTAGATGTGCAGGACCATGGGCAGTTTCTATGATTACAGGAACCATTATGTCAGGGAGAAACCATTTGGATTTATCTTTTGTTACCCAGCCCTGGTCTGTGTGAGAACCTCCCTCTTCTTCCCATTTTCTCTTTTCGGTCTCTGTAGCTTGGTTTTGGATGTCTACTACATCTTTGGTAGGATCGATAACTGGATAAACAGTCTTAATGGTAGTTTCAGTATTCAGTGTTCCTGTCTGATCAGCGTGTTTAGCTGTGGCACCCGCCAGAGCATTACCTCGGGGGATGGAGTCCATGACTTTTGTGTGTGCCTTGCATTTCAGTATAGCTACTTCTGTGGGTCTGTGTATTAATTCTAGTAGCTGAAGAATTGAGGTTCCGTGACAATTGTGAGTGGTGTTTTCGACTCGCACGAATACCGTCGAGTCTGGTATCTATGAACCGCAAATGATGAGTTTAGTAAGTGTGCGCAGTTTCGCTGTGCTAACTTAAACCGTTCGTTTGTTATGTGGGTTTTTCATCTGTACCCACGGGTTCCATCTTAGATACGGCATCCATTTTGTCTCTTGCCCTCAAGTAGCCAGCGAACGGACGTTGTCCGCTTCGCGACCCTGGGACTCCCAAGATATTTGCGGAAGACACATGTTCTTTGTGAGTGTCTTTATGACGAGGGGGATGCTACTGTAAGGCAGATGGCGCCGCTCGAGGCTCATCTTGCCGCACGGACTTATTGTCTCAGCCGTGCATCTCATTAGGCACGTCCCTTTGATGCCTGTATCTCGTGTTTCCCGATACCTCCCCTTTTACACCCTTTCCGATCTCCCCACTGTCTCCGTCTTCCTTAGCACCTGTCTTCGTTCCTATTTCGATCTGTTTTACTGTTGATTGGAATTTGCTAATGGTGGGAAGATGGTTTTTACAGTTGGGAACCGCCAAATGTTTCCGCACTTATGTTCCGGACCTCGTGTGTTTCGAAGTGACCAAAGTGACCCCTCTGGGGGATAATTGTGGGAACCGGGTTGTAAACTTTTGTGTTCAATGTTATCCTATGAGTAAAAACTGTATAAAAGGAGCGATCCACAGAACCAATTTGAAGCAGTCTCCCCAAGTTGCACGCTGTGTACTTGCCGTGATCTCTGTGTTCCCTGCAGCAAATAAACCTTGAATCTTTGACGTCGAAGGAAGTGTCCCGTGTCTCTGTGATTCGTACGCCGGAGCAGGTTACCCACGAAGGTTTCAGGTGTTGTGCCCTGGCACCGCTGGGTCTTAAAGAACCCAGTCCTTCAGTTGGCGCCCAACGTGGGGCTGCATCAGTGGTACCGGTCCAAGCCCGACGATCGTGAGGAACTTCGTGTGAAATCTCCGAGGGAAGGTGCACTCCGCTTCATCGATCCTGTTGTCGAAATAAGTGGCCCGAAGACTTTTCCCGCGAAGATTCCCGCCTCCGGACGGCTGCGACGGACTGCTGCCCTGACTGTAGACCTGTTTTGGCGCCTGGCGTAGACCTTGGTATAGCGAGACGATTGACGGGCCTTCCTGGAGACGCCATCGATTTTTGAGTTAAGTATTTGTGGGTCGCTCCCATAGTTCTTGGTTGTTGACACTTTAGCGAGTGTTTTTGTTGTTAGCGCTGTGTGAGTGTTTTTGTCGGTGACACTTTGCTAGCGTACTTTGTTGTATTGTTTGACGACTGCAGCCGCCAAAAACCGAGGGTTTTGTTCTTTGCTGGGACTTGGTAAATCCCGTAACCCTTGAAGTTTGTGAAACTCGGCTAGTGTGCAAGATGCCTGGTCGCAGTACTTTGTTTAGTTGTTTTAGACCTTGTGGTGCGGATTCCCGACTGGAGGACTCGTGTCCGATACCTCCGGTTGGGACTCCTACTTATGACCTGTATAGCAAACATGGGCTAGGCCCGATTACCTTTAACGATTATTGGATTAAATATACAAAGAAAGACGGCGACCTTCGTTGGCCACCTCACGGTAGCTTTGAGGCGTCGATCTTAGATAATCTAGAAATGAAGTTGTTCGAACGTAAATCAAGGCCGGCCATGTTTGATGCCTTTCGGTTGTGGCGCAAAGAAGCCCGACAGAAAGAGATCAGACAGAATAAACGTAGTCAGCGAGATAATGTTGCTACCATAGTGAAGAAAGCTGAGCAGTTCCAGCGTGATAAGGAGGATAAGGATAAGGAAGTGTTTGAAAGACTACAGCGTATGACCATAGATAAATGTTATCCTGCTTTGCCTACGGAGTCGGATAAGAAGGAAGAGGCAGTTGAGGATCCTTTAATGTCCTATCTTATGAAGTCGCCACCTCCGTACGTACAGGGTACCGCAGTTCCTGTGGTCCCTGCCGTACCTGTTCTTCCACCTATTGTTCCTCCGCCTGTCCCTCAACCTGCACCCGCTCTTCCGTCTGTTCCTGCTCCTTTGTCTGTTGCTATCCCTACTGCTCCTCCGCTTCCACATACTCCTGCTCCCGCTACTGCTCCTGTTTTGTTAAACCCTGTCGTTGCTACTGTCTCTACTCCTTCTCTTGTTAGTCCTGTGTCGTATCTCTCTCCCTCTACTCGTAATCGTAATTCTCCCCTTGCGGCTAGCTTCTTTCAGTCGCTCGGACCTGTTCATGGGTCTGCTGGTTCCGATGGTCCTCAGAGACGTAGTCAGCTTCCTGGAAACAGAGAACGTGTTGCGCTGTATAATATGGCGATGGGATGGATGGTAAACCCTCTTAGAAATCCACCCCGTGTTGTCCTCGAAACGTTTTGTCAATTTAATATACCAACCCAGAGATACGTGTTTGACGAAATGTGCAAGTTCCTTCATGATCAGATAGCGGCCGATGCGCCTGACGAGGTGCTGACCGCCCTGTCCGAGCTTCGACTTCAGTTCGCAACTGGACTGATAGTAGATACTAACGTCCGACGTGCTATTGAGCGGTTACTATCTTTCCGTCCCGCTCCAATACCTCATGCATTGTTCGTTGAGGATATTGAAAAACAACCAGACGAGTCTGGCCAATATCCTATGCGTGAAGTCCCGCCGGTTTGGATACCAGCTAATCCTAATGCTGCTCCTCCGGTATTGGCGCACTTCCAGAGAGTATGGATACATCTCCCATGGAAGCGCTCGGAAGTGTTGCAGGTGAAGCAATCTTTGCCTGACCCACGCAAAAATCCTACAGGGTATTACAAAGAATTATCACAGCTTGTAGATGCTACGGTAATGAATCTTGCCGATATTGACATGTTGTTTGGCAATGTTGTACCGCAACCGGTATGGGCAAAGATTCGACAGGAAAATCACCCGGCTGAATTAGGTGGTGCTTGGGCTACCATTGTAGCGGCAGACGCCGGACAAGTAGCTGCTACTAAACCCGATCAGTTGATTCTCGACCTTCCTCAAAGAATTATTACGCTAATGAAAACTCTTATGCCAGCTATGAAGGTGAACTGGGACAAGTTGTCAGCCTGTAAGCAGAAGAAAGATGAGAGTGTATCAGACTTCTTTACGAGGTTTGAGGAGGCATTCATCGACCATAGTGGTCAGGATATGGGTACTGAGGGTGGACAAAGGTTGTTTGTGGATAAATTTGTGTCGAACTTATTGCCCGACTTGAGCAATAAATTGAGAAATTCGGAAAGTGCATGGGCCGTTTCTACTTCGGCTCAGATATTGGCTACGGCACAATACTATGAGAATAGAGAGAAAGAAGAGATTGACCGTGCTGATAAAAAGACGAAAGAGCTGAAAACTAAAGTGTTGTTGCAACAAGCGTATCCTCCGCGGTCAAATCAGAATAATTCGCAACAGAATAGATCACAGCCACAATCAAACAGATCCCAAACCCGTAACGATTCCTCCTCCCAAAGATCCTCGTTAGGGTACAATCAATGTGCTTATTGTAGACAGGAGGGACACATTAAATTCAATTGCCCTGTTTTAAACGAACGTAATAGTGGTAACTCATCTAGAGGAGGTCGTGGTGGTTCGCAACAAACATCACGTGGTAGAGGTCGTGGTGCTCAGAACGATCGCTCAGATAACTCATCTACTTCTAATAATTGTTTCGATCAACGTGGATCATCGCAAGGACGATCTGCGCAGTACAATGTGGACGATTATTACGTCGATCAGGGGACTGACGACAGTAATTACTAGGACAGCCATAGACAAGGAGTGGTATCAGTTCCGGTTGATCAGAGAGGGCCTTACGTCGCAGTTGCTACATCGGGCGTCGTTGAGCCTTTTCTGTTGGACACTGGTGCAGCGAAAAGTTCTATCATGTATTCGAAACTCCCTGGCGCACCTTTGTCTGGCTTAACAAATGTTTCCGTAGGATTCTCTGGCGCCCCTGTTAGCAATCCAGTTTCGCGCCCTTTGCCCCTTCAAGTTGGGCCACGTGAGCTAGAAGCTCCGTTGATTTTAACCACGGGTTGTGGCGAAAATCTTTTGGGCCTGGATTTGCTTAAACGTTTGTACGCAACCTTGTATTGTTCTCCTGCGGGTGTAAAGCTTACGTTAGGAGAGAGGGTTGTCTCTCCTATGTATTTGTCTCTCGATAAGCTTCCACCGGAATTGAGTTCTCTTCCTGCGTCTTTGTGGGCGACGGGTCCAAATGACGTGGGCCTGCTTGATATCTCCCCTTATGTTGTTCAGTTGAAATCTAATGTGCGGCTGCCACGTATTCCCCAATATCGTATCTCCCTTGATGGTGAACGAGCACTGTTAGCGATCATCTATGATTTGATCGAGAAAGATGTTATTGAGGAGACTCGGGGAAACGTGTGCAACAGCCCTGTACTGCCCATTCTTAAACGTACCGATCCTTCGAAACCGCCTGTTTATCGCTTTGTTATCGATTTACGGGAGGTAAATAAAATTGTGGTTCCTCAATTTCCTGTTGTGCCTGACATCACGGCGCTACTGACTCTGATTCCAGCTTCTGCATCATGGTTTTCGGTGATTGACTTGAAAAATGCGTTTTTCAGCATCCCGATTGCCGAAGAGAGCAGGGACCTTTTCGGTTTCTCTCTCGGTGGACGCAATTTCCGCTTCCAACGCGCTCCTCAGGGCTACTGTGAAAGTCCATCTATTTACAGTCAAGCCCTGAAGGGTCAACTAGATGCCTTTCGGTTGCCGGTTGGTGCGGCTTTGATCCAATACGTCGACGACTTATTGGTGGCTGCTGATACTCAGGACATTTGCAAAATTGCTACAGTGTCGTTGTTGCAACATCTCTGTGAGTTAAATCACAAGGTGTCACCTTCTAAACTCCAATATTGTTGTCAAGAAGTAACCTATCTAGGTCACTTATTGTCAAAGGAGGGAAGGAGGTTGACCCCAGAGAGAATTGCAGCGATTGCGCGAATGGCTGTGCCAAAAACCCAAAGAGATGTTCGTGCCTTTCTAGGTATCACGTCGTACTGCAGGCAATGGATTCCTAATTTTTCATTGCTAGCGAAACCATTGGTGGCTCTTACGTGCAAGGATGTTTCAACTCCTTTACCATGGACGGAAGAATGTCAGAAAAGTTTTTCTGAACTGCGTGATTCATTGTGTTCGGCTCCTGTGTTAGGTACCCCTGATTACAGTAAGCCGTTTACGTTATATGTTCACGAGAGGGAAGGTTGTGCTTTGAGTGTCTTAACGCAACCTTTTGGTGGTAAGCAACGTCCATGTGCATATTTTTCCTCGACCTTAGACCCAGTAGCTAGAGCATTGCCGAGTTGTTTACGAGCAACAGCGGCAGCTGCGGTCTCCATCCGACAATCAGCAGGATTGGTCATGGATAATATGCTTACGGTGATGGTTCCGCATGCAGTCGATACTCTTTTGAATCGAACGAAAACTCAGCACTTGACGAGTGCGAGGTTGTCTGGGTACGAGTTGACGCTTTTGGCAAGCCACATTCAGATAAAACGTTGTAACGTTCTGAACCCGGCAACTTTGTTACCAATTAGCACAGAGTCAGATGAAGTAGCAGAACATGACTGCTACTTGAGGACTGAAGAGGAAACGAAAGGTCGAGTGGACCTTAAAAACACCCCATTGGAAGATCCGGATGGCACTTTGTATGTGGATGGGTCATGCTTTAAGTTGCCGAATGGCGATGTGACTACTGCTTATGCTGTTGTAACATTGAATACTGTTGTTGAGACTGCAAGGTTGAATCAGAATTCTGCCCAAGCTGCGGAATTGATTGCTCTCACTAGAGCATGTGTGCTAGCAAAAGGGAAACGTGTGAATGTGTACACCGATAGTCAATACGCTTTTGGTGTAGCGCATAGTTTTGGACGATTGTGGCGAGAGAGAGGTTTCTTGACGTCGCACGGTACGAAGATACAGCATGGCCAGCTTGTGAACGATCTTTTGGATGCATTGACTTTGCCTACCCAAGTAGCGATTGTTAAGTGTAGTGCGCATCGTAAAGTGACGGATGATGTTGGTCGTGGTAATGCGTTTGCGGACGAGACTGCTAAGGAGACTGCCCGGAACCTTAGCACTCGAATGTATGTGACGAGTTCGGTTAGGTGGCCCACAGAATCGAGTATGTGTGAAGACACTATTGAGAGTGTGAAAGCAATTCAGAATGAGGCCACTGAGACTGAAAAGACGAAGTGGAAAGAAAGTACGGGAAAGTTGGATGCGAATGGTTGTTGGATTGATTTGTCGGATCAGAAAAGATGGATGTTGCCTGATGCGTATGTGCTGGCCGTTGTGACAATGGCACATGGGTTAGCACATATTAGCGCGAAAGGTATTTGCAAGTTGCTGGCTGCTGTATGGAAGAATGATGGCATTACAAAATGTGCTGAACGTCTGGTGAAGAATTGTATGGTGTGTATAATGTACAATCCTGGCAAAGGAACCCCAACTCCTCCTGGCAGTTTTGCTCCCCCTTCATATCCCTTTGAGGTGATTCAATTGGACTTCATCCATATGGAGCGATGCAATAACCTGAAATACGTTTTAGTTGTGGTTTGCGCATTCTCCCGATGGATCGAGGCCTATCCCCTCAAAGACAATACTGCTTTGTCTACTGCGAAAATCCTACTGAAGGAATACTTTCCTCGGTATGGAATGCCTAGAGTCGTGTGGTCAGATAACGGAAGTGAGTTTGTTGGAAGTGTGATGAAGAGTGTGTGTAAGGGCCTTGGAATAAATCAAAAATTCCACAGCGCCAATCATCCCCAGTCAGCTGGATTAGTTGAGGGGTATAACGGTACCCTTAAACTAAAACTAGCGAAGATTCAGGCTACGACTGGTCTTTCGTGGCCTGACGCTTTACCCTTAGCATTACTGTCAACTAGGGCGACTGTACACTCCCGAATAGGGCTTAGTCCCTATGAGATAGTGTTCGGCCGTCCTGCGAATGTGTGGGGGGTTCCTAGGCCAGGAATGTTTTCTGATCTTGAGTACCCAATGTTGATTGATTATCTACATGACTTGACTGCTAAACTGAGGTTAATTCACCAACAGGTTTACGACGCATTGCCGACGCAGACAGAGGGTCCAGGCCACCAGCTCCAGCCCGGAGACTGGGTGGTGACACGGAACTTTTCACGCAAAAATAACCTGGACCCGAGGTTCACCGGACCCTATCAAGTGCTCCTGGCCACGAGGACTGCCGTTCGTCTGGAGGGACGTAAAAATTGGGTGCATGCTACGCACACCAAGCGAGTCCCCATCCCTTTGCCGGCAGACCCGTGGGTAAGGAAAGGCATTGCGTCAGCAGAAACAGAAACATTGCCGGCGTTTGTGCCTTTTAGCGACGCACAGCTTGTTGAAGAATCCTCAGCACAGCAGAAAGACACAGTTGAACAATTAGCATCAAAAGACTCAAGACCAGAACACTCAACTGATCAGCAGGACGCTGTCTCTTCAACGGATCCCTTGTTCGACGAGCAGACACGTCCCGGGAAACACCGATATTCTTTGCGATCTCGCACTAAGGACAAATAAAATTTTTTCTTGCTTTGCTGAAATTGACAACTGCATTATCCCCGTTTCCCGTGATCAGTTTTGAACATTCGTATCACTGTGATTTGTATATATATATATATATATTGAGCTTCCTCCCTTGTATCTTTTTACTTCCACAGCCGAGAGACTTTGTGCTTGTATATACATATTGTGTATTGAAGGCCGTAGGGCCGCGCGCGTACTTCCTTCTGGACAGTAGGTTTTGACGCTAGGTTAAAGGCCGTCGGTTCCTAGGAACTCCTAGGGATTGACTATTGCTGCACAGAACGAAGTGCGTCAAGAAACGTTGCGGACGGTCGTAGGGAATGGCATTCTCGAAGCTGAATGATTTGGAGGGGGCTCAAGTCCACAGATTCAAGCTGCAGCAACTCAATCGTACCAAATGTTTCATATTCCAATTGTTTGTGTTGTTTTTGACTGCTTCTGCATTATTGGCGGGTGGGGTGTATTACACGATGTCTTACTTCTTACCTGCTACACCTACTCCTACTCCTTACCCTAATCTTACCTCTACTGTTTCTCCCCATTCCTTTCACATGTTACCGGAACACGAGCAGGCTAGACGTGTAGAATTCCGCAACAATTCCTTTATTCAGCTCCTCCATCAGCATCAGTTAGTGGTTAACATTACTAATTGTTGGGTGTGTGGGTTGATGCCACATACTACGGATAAGGGAATTCCATATCTGGTGTTACCGTATAGTTCCCAAGGGTCAGCTCGAGCATTTCAAACAATGTTTCGAAGCGCACTGGGTTTCCACCCCATTCGAGAACCACGTTCCCCCTACTCTGGTCCTACCTCGTACCAAAAACCTTTGTCGATAGCAATAGAGGATTTAGATAGTGAGATCTATGATCCTTCGCTTATTCCCGAAGAAGAGGTACAGGCCTATAAGGTCCTAAGTAGAGGTGAATATAGTGTGTTCACTAGTGAAAAACAGCTTAAAAGCTCGCCTCCTATATGGGTCGTACCCCACACTGGTAATTTTTGTCTTATGGGTCGTGGCCGAAGATCGCAAGCCCGACTTGGAGCAAGTGCTTGCACTGAAAATTACATTTTGCCGATGTTCTCGTCCCCTGTGTTTCTAGCTGCCAAGGGTACATACTTTATCTGTTATGATCGTGCATATGCATGGTTGCCCGCTGACTTCATGGGCTCATGCTTCATTGCAAATCTGTTGCCTCCGACGTTTACTGTAGATGCCGATTATCATAAGACTAGAGTTGTGCGAGGCGTAATTAGCGAAGAAGACACTGCCGGTCAAGAGGCAGGAGATTTTTTCAAGGGTTTCCTCCCGTTTTGGGGACCTATGGTTAACAGTAGGAACCTGAGACAGTTGACTCGAGTGGTAGAATCGACAGCTAATATTACTGCCAGTGCCCTTGGTAACATCACCACAGAACTTCAGGCGGAGAGACTTATGACGTTACAAAACCGTATGGTTTTAGATGTCATTTTAGCAGATCGAGGTGGGGTATGTAAGGTGATCCATTCGAGCTGCTGCATTTTCATTCCAGATAATGCTCCTACTGTCTATCAAGCCATCTCGAGGTTGCATAAGATCTCCGAATCCATACACGTGGATGTAGGGGATTGGACGCTACTTGGATGGTTTTGGGGCCTGATGTCGACTTGGGGTTGGAAAATTCTGATGATCATTGGAGTTGTGGTAGTGTTCCTGTTCACGTGTTGCCTTTGTGTGCAGTGTGGTCCTGCCTTATGTGGCCTTTGTGCTACAACGTGTATGAGACAACCATCTGTTACCAAGGGGACTCGGTTGGACAGAGCTATGCTACAGCAACATCTCGATGGTCTGATGAATATCGAATATGATTCCGACTAGTGCTTGCCTACATGAGGGCAAAAGGAGCGTCTGAGGTTCCGTGACAATTGTGAGTGGTGTTTTCGACTCGCACGAATACCGTCGAGTCTGGTATCTATGAACCGCAAATGATGAGTTTAGTAAGTGTGCGCAGTTTCGCTGTGCTAACTTAAACCGTTCGTTTGTTATGTGGGTTTTTCATCTGTACCCACGGGTTCCATCTTAGATACGGCATCCATTTTGTCTCTTGCCCTCAAGTAGCCAGCGAACGGACGTTGTCCGCTTCGCGACCCTGGGACTCCCAAGATATTTGCGGAAGACACATGTTCTTTGTGAGTGTCTTTATGACGAGGGGGATGCTACTGTAAGGCAGATGGCGCCGCTCGAGGCTCATCTTGCCGCACGGACTTATTGTCTCAGCCGTGCATCTCATTAGGCACGTCCCTTTGATGCCTGTATCTCGTGTTTCCCGATACCTCCCCTTTTACACCCTTTCCGATCTCCCCACTGTCTCCGTCTTCCTTAGCACCTGTCTTCGTTCCTATTTCGATCTGTTTTACTGTTGATTGGAATTTGCTAATGGTGGGAAGATGGTTTTTACAGTTGGGAACCGCCAAATGTTTCCGCATTTATGTTCCGGACCTCGTGTGTTTCGAAGTGACCAAAGTGACCCCTCTGGGGGATAATTGTGGGAACCGGGTTGTAAACTTTTGTGTTCAATGTTATCCTATGAGTAAAAACTGTATAAAAGGAGCGATCCACAGAACCAATTTGAAGCAGTCTCCCCAAGTTGCACGCTGTGTACTTGCCGTGATCTCTGTGTTCCCTGCAGCAAATAAACCTTGAATCTTTGACGTCGAAGGAAGTGTCCCGTGTCTCTGTGATTCGTACGCCGGAGCAGGTTACCCACGAAGGTTTCAGGTGTTGTGCCCTGGCACCGCTGGGTCTTAAAGAACCCAGTCCTTCAGAATAAGATCCCCATGTTGTATTTTAGTTCCATGAGAGGTCAGAAAACCTCTCTCTTTCCATAAAATTCCAAAGTTATGGACTACCCTGAACGCATATTGCGAATCGGTGTAGATGTTAACCCGTTTCCCTTTGGACCATTCACATGCTTGTGTAAGGGCTATGAGTTCTGCTGCTTGGGCTGAATGCACGGGTATTCTGGCTGCTAAGAGGACCGTATTCTCTGAAGTGACAGCATAAGCTGCTGAAAGTTCGCCTGTTTGGAGGCGCATGCAGGAACCATCTACGAACAGTGTGTGTTCAGGTGCACTTAGAGGTATGTCTACAAGATCAGACCGGGGCTTTGTGACTAGTTCGACTATTTCTGAGCAGTTGTGAGTTTGGTTGTCGTCTGGAACATTGGGTAGCAGTGTAGCTGGGTTGAGGATATTGCATTGTTTGATGATAATGTGGGGTTGGAATAATGTGACTTCATAACCTGTGAGATGAGCTATGGTCAAGTGTTGTGTCTGTGTCCTATTCAAAAGTAATTCTACCGCATGTGGGACTTGTACCTCAAGAGGATGTCCTAGCACTATGGAATCACTTTATCGAATTGCCAGAGCCGTAGCTGCAACAGATTTTAAACAGGCAGGCAAACCTTGTGCAACAGGGTCAAGAGTACATGAAAAATAAGCACAGGGACAATGTTTATTGGCCTGTGTTTGTGTGAGTACTTACAAGGCTGTACCTTCCCGTTCCGTGACGAAAAGGACAAAAGGTTTGGCATAATCGGGTGTAGCTAGGACAGGTGCATAGCATAATTCTTGTTTGAGAGTGTCAAAGGCAAAAGTATGGTCAGGTGTCCATGGCAATGGAGAAGAGGTGGCAAAATCGGAGGTCGTTAATTGTATCAAGGGTTTGGCCAAATAGGCGAACTGGGGAATCCACTGCCTACAATAGGAAGTGAGGCCAATAAAGGCACAGACATCTTTCTGTGTCTTAGGGACAGGACTGTTAAAAATGAGTTGGATTCTTTCAGGTGTGAGTGCCCTACCCTCCTTTGACAGCAGGTGTCCTAAGTATGCCACCTGCTGTAAACACAATTGTAATTTAGAGGGTGATACTTTGTGGCCATGTTGTGCAAAAAACATTAGGACAGTTTGTGAGGCTTGTTCGCATTCTGGTTCGGAACGTGCAGTGATCAGTAATTCATCGACATATTGTAACAATGTCGTATTGGAGGGCAGAACAATGTCATCTAACTGTCTTTTAAGTGCCTGATTGTAGATACTGGGACTTTCTGTGTACCCTTGAGGAGCTCTTGTGAAACAAAAACTACGACATTGCAGTGAGAATCCAAATAGATACTGATTATCTGGATGAACAGGTATACTGAAGAAAGCATTTTTAAGGTCAATAACTGTAAAATGTGTGGCATCAGGATCTATAGCTGTCAGCAGAGTGTTGATGTCTGAGACCACAGGGTACTGTGGTACCACACATTTATTGAGTTCACGTAAATCAACCACAAGTCTGTAAACTGGTGGTGCACCGTCATCTGTCTTCTTTCGCACTGGTAGAACTGGTGAATTACATATGTTGGAAGGTACTTCTCTGACTACTCATTTTTGTATCAAGTCATCGATAATCTGAATAAGGGCTTGTTCTGCATCTGGAGGTAACTTGTATTGGCGGACACGAGGTAGGACAACACTTTCCTTCAACGTGACTATGTGTGGTGTTATATCCATGAACCCTACGTCAGTTGGATCCGTAGCCCATAATGTAGTAGGAATGTCCCTTAATCTGACATCTAACTCTCGTGTCGTGAAATGACCTTTGAAATCTCTGAGGAATAGTCGGATTCCTTCCGGGGAACAGCATATCACAGCACCCAGCTGCTTTAATGTCTGGATGCCAAGTACATTTTCGGGACAGGACTTAATAAGTACCAAATTGGTGGAAGCTGTAAGAAGGCCAACCTGAAGTGATACTGGTTCAGTAACTTTGTTAATGACTGGTGTACCTGAAAAACCCAAGGAAATACTATTTGAGCCAGAGAGGGGTACCTTGGGAACTTCGTTGTGTTGTACTGTCGTCCTACTGGCCCCGGTGTCAATCAGAAATTTTGTTTCTTTACCTAGGAGCTTAGCATGTACATAAGAACCCTTTTGGTCAACCGGGACCAGGATTAGTGGACGACTATCGTGTTCCTCCCTGCTGTCTCATGAAATTGTAGGGAATTCAGGATAGGATGCCACTGGATACTGATAGAGTTGTGTGGCTAATTTAGTATCAGCTGGGGGAGTTGATGTTGGAGCAGAGGATGAGTGGTATAGGTGCGAGGCTGTGTCTCTCCAGTAGCAATATTGTGTTGTAAGACTGGACAGTCACGTACAAAATGGCCAGGCTTTTTGCAATAATTACAGGTAACCTTTTCTTGTGTTTCTGGACGTTGCTTATGAGTCTGAGGAATTGTATTGGTCTGTGCTACCAATACCTTCATTTTAGTATATTTTGTCCTCTTTTTCTCCTGTTCCTATTCATCTCTAATTCTGTTCTGATGGTACTGGAGCATCTGAAGTGCTTGTGAAGGGGAACTTGCTCGCCAAGTGCTTTCAACCTTTAATACCCTATCTTTGATCTGAGGTAAGGCATTTTCTACACATTTTGAAACAAACAACCGACTATAGGCGTCTCCACCTGAGGAGAGACGGCTATTGATAAGGAAAAATTTCTCTAATCTTGTATAATAGTCCCCTATATCCTCATCTGGTTTTTGCTTGCACGCAGAGATAGCACCCCAATCTTCCTTTTTGGTGGCCAATAACTGGGAGAGTATTTTTGGGAGAAGGCGAGGAAGTTCCAGGACTAGAGGTCCCAAGCCTTGTCCAGGAGTACGAGTAGTTTCTTCTGTCTCTAAAGCTGCCCATGCTATCCTTTTCCCTTCTACCTCCCAATCTTTCCCTTTTAATTTGTCGTATGTTCCTTAAGGCAGTGGGACTTTGAGGAGAATATTGAGGTTCTTATAAGTAAAGGAACCCATTTGAAGGATATCTTTGAGTTCCCTATGGAAACCCGTAGGATCTTTTTCATGAGAAGGGACTATTTTCTTCATTTCTAATATCTCTATTTTTGTCAGGGGAGTGTAGACAAATGTTTGTTGTAGCTTTCCTGCAGAATCTACAACGGGATGTACTTCTCGGAGAGGAAATTGACCTTGGCCATACTGAGGGGTATTGGAGTCATAAACATTAGAAAGGTATTGGACA
This sequence comes from Lissotriton vulgaris, assembly GCF_964263255.1. Classification (NCBI taxonomy): domain Eukaryota; kingdom Metazoa; phylum Chordata; class Amphibia; order Caudata; family Salamandridae; genus Lissotriton; species Lissotriton vulgaris. The sequence goes on from NC_141691.1 coordinate 1,572,877,648, forward strand.
TAGCGTTGTCGTTGATCTAGGAAAATGTTTAGGAATTCTTGTCCCCTTGTCACCCACCTCCCTTCTAGACAGTCTTGTAAGAGAGGATGTAACATTTTGGGTGGGTAGCTAGTGTCTTCATACAATGTAATGAGGTGTTGAACCATATAGATACTGGCTAGTCTTTGAGATGTCATGGGGAGCGATAAAACATTTGAGCGACTATGTCAGGGCCATATATAGAGTATTGGGACACCCAATGGGTGCTTGATCGAGCGAGTTCTTTTTCTTGTGTGGTGAGTGGAGGTTCGTCATCCATCCAATCATCCAAAGCTTCTTGTGTTAGTTGGAACGATCTATCTGAAGAAGCTGACAATTTTTTAGTCTTATTCCTAAGTTGTCCGCTACTTTGGGAACGAGGGATAGGGAAACGTACTGACCCTTGAAAAGCAGTTCCTTCTTCCCTGTCTTCGTCTGTACCCCCATTCTCGGTCTCTTGGGTAGGGGCACTTTTTTGGTGAGAGTCAGAAACCTTACTTGTAAAGAGAGGGATGAAGAAATCTATTTCTTTTATTTTATTATAATTCCCGCTATCACTGCTTGATCTAGCTGAAGTACCTCATTGGGAACCTTTTTCCCAGCACTTGAGATCATACGGATAAAACAGTTAATCATAAATCGTGAGAGACATTTTTTATGAGCGATAGGTCTATTTTTAATAGCCTCTTGATATTTGGTGCCTCCTGTATGCCTTCTAAAGCTTCCCGTAAGCGATAGGAGACATCTGCTTGTTGACCTTCCCCTGGAGTCGGGTCCTATTCACATTCTAACATAGGTAGAACACCATCTGAAGTATCAGGGATGGGTTCCATCTGGGTAACTATCCATCTGACCGTTGTTTGATTAGTATAAGCAGGAGGTGGTTCCATTAAATAGGTGGTAATGAAGGCTTCGGATACGGAAGGAACTTTAGGACATGGAGGTACTGTGGGAATGCTAGGGTCTGAACTACCATCGGACTCTGTCCTTTGCGAAAGGACGGGATATATACCCGTAACGGAGGCCGAGACCTCCCTTTTTCTTTGTTCGAAATTAATATCATCATTCTGATTCCATAACTTTCTCATCTTACTTTCTTCTGACATTCTATTTGCTTTCTCTACTTTCCTTTGCTCTTTCTGTTCTCTTCTATGTGCTTCCTTTCGCCATAAATCGATACTCTCTAACATCGATGGTCTTGCTTTCTTTTCCCAACATTTCTTTTCAACTGCCATGATACAATTTAAATCCCATGTGCCACTCTTTGGCCATCTAATCGCAATTTCTAAATCTTGAGTGTAATCTTCCCAAAGATCTAAGTACAAAACGGCACCAATTCCATATTTTGTATACATGAAGAAACCAGGAGTATCCTTTGGGGGGACTGGTACATCTTGTTCCAGTAACCCCCTCCGGGTACCCAGTTTACACAACTTAGAAAACAAAGGCATTGCGTTAACAAACAATAAAACTTACACTTGATAACTTGATATACCCTCAGTATCAGAGTACAAACATACCGTTTTCTAGAAACCTAGAACCCGTCTTGACCGTGCTCTGAAAAATCAGAACCCGTCTTGATACACCCCCAGCAGTCCTCACCGAGGTGAAGAGAACTTGAGGACCGTGAAGATCTGGACACTGGACTAGTTATGCTGCGCTCTTGATCAGGGACTTGTCGGGGTTTTGAAGACCTCGGATTCGGCAACTTCACAAGATTCGGGCTCAGGGCCGAGACTTCCGCTGTCGTCCTCACCGCCTCGTATGGATGGCTAGGCCGCGGCTCGGTCCCTCTTTGACACGAAGGAGTTCATGCAGGAACACCCTGCAGTATGCACTTTGAAGTCCGTCGGTATCTGGAGAGACAGGTTCGGGTCCGCATCACCGGCGTGTGGGGAGAAAGGGAAGTCCCTGTTCAGGCGCCAATTTACTGTGGTAAATATGTTAGTAATTTACCTTGATCGGAATTTCCATAATATCAATAAGGTCAAGGATGAAGAGCAGAGTCCGTGGTGTTTAGAATTCAAGGGTCTTTATTCAGTAACTCGAGTTAAGGGAGTGCTCCATCACCTAAGGAGGCTCGGGAATAGACTCTACTTTAATCAAAGAAAACATGGTATTTATACATTCTTGACATAGAAAAGAGGAAGGAGCTTCCCTTGAGCAAATTTCAGTTATTCATGTTGTAATCATACAGAAGTCATGACAGGAGGCAGCGTAACTGTGTCTTAATCATGAGGAAGTCACGGCCGAAGCAGAGTGTTGAGAAATAACCCTAGGTTGGTTCCTTAGATAAGAGAGAGAGAGAGAGAGAGAGAGAGAGAGAGAACTGGTCGTTACAGGATGTCTGGTGTGGTGTCTTAGCAAACAGGCGCTGGTTTCTCGGAATTGGTCTTTGTGTCTTGGCAAACGGGGGCTTATTTCTCGGAATCGGCCTGACCATAAGAGTGTGTGGTTGCAACGGGGCTCGTTTCTCGGAATCGGCTTGGACATAAGAATGTGTGGTTGTAGTTAGAGGAAGAAGTGCGTTGTGTGCAACCTTACGTTTATGTGCCCGGGTTTTCTAGTCTCCATCATGGTGAGCTCGGGACGTGAAAGAGAGGGTGTATAATGGGACATGATATAACGAAAAATATTCATTTTCCACATTCTAGTCATCTCCTCTATAGACGCCCTAATATTTCCTTTACGAAGTTTTTCTGCAAGGGACTCGATAAAAAATGTAAATAATACTGATGAAAAAGAGGCACCCTTGACGAGTGCTCCTTTTATTTGCTATAGCACCAGGCATCTTATAGTGTACCATCACTTTAGCCTGTGCCCACCTGTATAAGTTTGACATAACGTTTGAAATAAACTGAGAGGCGAATCCATATTTTGAAGGCTATACAATATAGCATCCCAATTTACCACATCAAATTCTTTTTCGGCATTGATCATTATGACTAGAGCTTTTGTATGGTTGACCGAGAAATAGTATAGTGCCTGTATTAAAAACTGGGTATTTGCAGACATTAAACAGCCCACCACAAAGCCACACTGATCCTTATGAATTGGATGCTGTGCACCTGACATTATTCAGGATACCCACATTTTCATCAACAATTTGTAGCCCCTATTTCGCAGACCAATAGGTTTGTATGAATGAACCAAATTTGGGTTCTTATCTTTCTTCGGAAGGAGACAATAGTTGATTCCTTGAAGGTAAGGGGAATTTCACCCCCTTCTTTAACATAATTAAAAAGCTCCATTAAAAAGGGCACCAGTTCTCTGGAGCATATCTTAAATAACGCCAATGGAAACCCTTTGTTCCCACATACCTCAGAATTAGCCATTTTCTTAAGCGCCTCATTAATTTCAATGGGTGTTAAAGGCTTCAGCAATATCTGGAGTAAAGAGTTCAACAATAAGGGGAGTTGAATGGATAATACTGTTCTATGCTAGTAATTGAAACAGTAGATTGAGTTTGAGAGATGCCGCTATAATGTTGGAAAAACCCTTGGGCGACTTCTTCCTGCTTAGATACTAGTTTTCCAGTGAGGGGATTCTCTACAGATTTTATTACTGCCTTTTCATTCTTTATTCTAGTCAACCAGGCTAAAAACTTTCCTACATTCGTACATTTGTTGCTGATAGGTGTTAGACTTATTAATCTCATTCAGCATGTGAAACTCTCTGAGGTTCTGCCTCGGTGCAGCTAATAGCCCTCAATTGAGGTCTATTCCATTGTTATGCTCCCTCACTTTTGTGGCATTGCCTAATGCTGCATTTAGGCCCATTATCTGCTGGGTAAGTCCTTTTGTTTGATATGCTTTAAAAGCAATGATCTTTCCTCTTAATGTTGCCTTAAAGGCCTCCCATATAGCAAACAATGAGGCTGTTTTACTATTGATGGAAAAAACTTGTGGACCCTGCTACCCACTGGGGATTTGACAACAAAGCGCTATGTAGCTGCCACCTAGGCCTATCCCTGATATTTGAACCAGGATCTATTACTACAGAGACCAAAGATTGGTCAAAGAAAGCATTAGCCCAAGTATTGGTCCACCCCCTACTTAACGATTTAAGGCAGTTTTAAAACACAGTGAGAAAAAAGTGTAATGCTTAAAATCTGGGTGATCTTCTATCCAGGGACCTATCAGGTGATAGCTAGACTTAAACACTTCTGTAATTTTGTAGTTCTAGGTTTCTACTTTTTTTGTCCTATTTGATTTATCCTCGGACAAATCTTGAATGAAGGTGAAATCACCTCCACAAATCAATGGTCCTTCTGCCCCAAGGCAATATCGTAGTTCTGGGAAAGAGAGTCAATAGCATCACTGATAATGCCATCGTAGTTGATAAAATTTAGGCCCCTCCCATTGACCTCTTCTATTACCCACAGCCATCTTCCTTGAGGATCACGGATCAACCCTCGTACCTACCAATCAATGCCTCGTCCTAAAAATATTGTGACTCCTCTTACCGCCGCCTGTGCAAAAAATACTTATGAATATTTATGAGGAATAGACATCATTTGGGTATTACTCTTTAGGTGGGTCTCTTGTAGGAAAATAACTACAGGTGAAAAAGATGAGAGCCACCTCATTAGGCTACCATATTTACGTTTGTTGGTTATACCATTGACATTGCACGTGAGAATCTGAACCTCCAACCTTTTAAGAGTAGACATCATGTGGGTTCCTTTCAAATCCCCATTTGACCCCCATCCCTAGAAGAATTTGCCTTAGTACGACTCCACTATTCAAAAACATATTTAAGCTTGCCCTGTTCATTACTGGTACTGTTTCTATTCAACATATTTCTGCTATTTTTTCTTTTTGCCAAAGGGCTCCCCTCTCAACCCTGCCCACCCACCCTTAGGAACCCCAGTGCTCACTTTGAAAACATCCCTTTCCGGTGGAAGAGATTGCCAGCCTAACTCCCCTCCCACTCATTGTTTTGTTTTTCTTTTGTGCCTTGGTGTGGTACTAGTGGTCTACTCTCCGGTGTTAACCGCTGCTTAGCCAAAAAGATAAAAACCACTATGGATTTAATTACTTTTCTTTAGACTCTGAGATGGAATATGTGTTAAAAATGACATCCTGCTTCCCTATATTTCCATGCCATCAGTTACTTGTCATGATTAGGCTGCTGCAAAAGTTCCTTCACCTGCTGGATCAAATTCAAGATATGGAAGTGTCCCCTTTCCAGCACTTTTAATTTTGATTGTTGCACCATGGCCGCCTGTATTCCCTGTTTCCTAAATTGTAATAACATTGAATTGAACTCTCGGGCCGTCTTACTGACATGTCCGAAAACATGTTAAATCAAAACTTGTCTGGTGTTTGAAAACCCTTTAGCTTGATGGTTGATGCTAAAATTGATTCCTTTATTCGAAAATCGCCAAAATTAACCTGAAATGTTCGTGGATATTTTGCATTTACTGTTGATTAAATGGGACCCGGGGGCCCTCATGATCGCTTAGCAGTCTATGCTAAGTGCATCACCTGGAAGGACGTGATACTGGATTAGGTCCGAGAAACATTTTATGGGATCTTGTCCCACCTCATGGCCTTTTGGTATACCTATAAAGCTTACATTTGACCGTCTAGAGCGATTCTAAAACTCATCTAGCTATTTCTGAATTTCAGACATCTCCTGGCATGCTTTGCTCGAAATAACAACGTTTATCTGGGCATCTTCGAAATCAGATATGCTCTTTTCTGCAAGCGTCAGTCTATGGTTTATTTGCGAGATATTGTCGTTGAAGGTATCCTGTTGACTTGTAACTTCCCTAGGGGTCTTTTCTTGTGCATTTTTCAACTCCCTTATTTCCTCTAAGATCGCATTAAGAATATCTGAGGACTGAGATTTATTAGCTGGAGCTGCCCTTCTCTCTGTTCTTGACTCGATCTGAACAGTGTCTTGCGATAAAGGATTCACATTGCTAAATCATTTGACATTCATTGATGCAAGCTACTTGTTCCATGTTTGGTGTATGGTTACCTATATAGGCATCTCTGTTTTCCCACAGAAATGACATATATAAGCTGTGCATTCCATTGCATTTTCAGTTACAGCTGAGCATGGGAATGAAAGGTTAGGCATGTAAGAAATGGCCTGGAGGCTTACACTGCCGATCTAGATACCTCACTGCAAATGATATGGTTGACCCTAAGAATTATTTTGTTACTTTCTGTATCACCTCCTCCCCACTTTGTCACCAGGCTAAAATAGTTGTATCTTCCCATATTCTCTACCAGTGCAGTGATTTTTATTTTTGGGGTTTCATAGCAGACATTACTGCTGTGTTACCACTTCTTTTTTTAATTCAAAAAGTATATCTCAGTGGCCAAGATGGCAGCCAAGTAGGATGTGCCTGCTCGCCGCTCTGGCCCTTAGCATAGGAGCATTCTTCGAGCCACGTGGTGAGCGCTTCTGGGGAGCGGTGAAGTTCGCTACTTGGGTCTGGACCGGGAGCATGGAGTGAGACTTGAGACACGGGTCTCAACAACAACGGGACAGCCGAGGACGCTGTTTCTACAGGTACTGTGGGACCACACTGCCAGGTGGCCGGGTACCCTCATCATTTTAACTTGCCACAGCTGCCCCCGCAGAGAGGCAGCGGACACGGGGCGGCTACTGGAGGGCCATCAGGGACAGTGCCTCTGGGATAGTTAACCTGGTCTGCATGGTGGTGTGGAGGTGTCACTATTAGCAGCCTGTACCCCAGGAAGGGGGAGTGAAAGAGGGAGATCCGGGTCTGACGGGCGCAAGTCCTTGGATTGGCGCCTGCCTCCCTCAGAGGAATTTTTGGGCCCACTTGACCTCTGCAGGGATCGAGGAGGGGCACAGATAACATTTGGAAGACTTTTGCCAGGGGCAGCATGCACTTATTACAGAGAACAAGGGTCCTAAGGAGTTACAGTATGGCGAAAGGATAATAATATAGACTACAATCAGTACTATATAGTTGCAACGCCCAGCCGGGCGTGAGTTTATTTAAAGAATAATATAGAATATTGTTGATCCAAGAAGGATCAAGATAAAGGGTGAGATAGGGTACAGTCCTGTACCTATCCCAAAGGGTTAGAGAGAACAGATCAAAGCAAGAGGGATGGAAGAAGGAAACAGGTTTTTCAGGCAGGAAATAATTCTAGAGCCAAGGGGTGACTTGCAAATACAATAGATAATTTCAACAAATTCACCTTGCAGTATAAACAATTTTAAATATACATGTTATATCATATGCTACACTGCATAGCGCGTCGACGTTTCGATCCCTAAAGGCTCATGATAAACTGGGATCATCATCAGGACAGTTTTTAATTAATACCTGCATTACAATTTGCAAGCCTGTAAAAAAAGGGGGGAAAAAATAGAAACAGGTTTTGAGGCATACGCCAGGAACATTGAATTATACATAAGGGTGAACACTCCGTCAAAGCATAGGTGCAGGTGTAAAAGCAGGCCACTCTCACATGTTTACTCGCTGGTCTCTGACTAGTGTGAAAGTGATTTTTAAGAAAAATTATTTTAAGTTAAGAGGACTAGAGTGAGAATTTCGGCGCAGTGAAAAACGGAAATTGTGTCATTCACATCCGTGTCGGTGATAATCTAAAGTGACAAAAAAGGCGCGGTGACTTGAACAACATTTTTATATAAAAGACTTTTGTGATAGTGCTGGCGCTGTGTCCGAAAGGATCCAGAAGATTGGTATTACGGCGCGTGTTGCGTGGTGAATGTGCAGTGAAATGGTGATTTAAGGTGAAGAAGTTTCTGGGCAAAGAGGACATGCTTTACCTTTCAGAAGGTCTGACCCCGAGTTTAAGGGACAATTGGCTTGCGACTTTCTTATTGGTATAGGCACCTGTACCAATAAGAAAGTCGCAAGCCAATTGTCCCTTAAACTCGGGGTCAGACCTTCTGAAAGGTAAAGCATGTCCTCTTTGCCCAGAAACTTCTTCACCTTAAATCACCATTTCACTGCACATTCACCACGCAACACGCGCCGTAATACCAATCTTCTGGATCCTTTCGGACACAGCGCCAGCACTATCACAAAAGTCTTTTATATAAAAATGTTGTTCAAGTCACCGCGCCTTTTTTGTCACTTTAGATTATCACCGACACGGATGTGAATGACACAATTTCCGTTTTTCACTGCGCCGAAATTCTCACTCTAGTCCTCTTAACTTAAAATAATTTTTCTTAAAAATCACTTTCACACTAGTCAGAGACCAGCGAGTAAACATGTGAGAGTGGCCTGCTTTTACACCTGCACCTATGCTTTGACGGAGTGTTCACCCTTATGTATAATTCAATGTTCCTGGCGTATGCCTCAAAACCTGTTTCTATTTTTTCCCCCCTTTTTTTACAGGCTTGCAAATTGTAATGCAGGTATTAATTAAAAACAGTCCTGATGATGATCCCAGTTTATCATGAGCCTTTAGGGATCGAAACGTCGACGCGCTATGCAGTGTAGCATATGATATAACATGTATATTTAAAATTGTTTATACTGCAAGGTGAATTTGTTGAAATTATCTATTGTATTTGCAAGTCACCCCTTGGCTCTAGAATTATTTCCTGCCTGAAAAACCTGTTTCCTTCTTCCATCCCTCTTGCTTTGATCTGTTCTCTCTAACCCTTTGGGATAGGTACAGGACTGTACCCTATCTCACCCTTTATCTTGATCCTTCTTGGATCAACAATATTCTATATTATTCTTTAAATAAACTCACGCCCGGCTGGGCGTTGCAACTATATAGTACTGATTGTAGTCTATATTATTATCCTTTCGCCATACTGTAACTCCTTAGGACCCTTGTTCTCTGTAATAAGTTACTTAACCCATGGTCCGAAGGCCTTTAGTGGGTTCCCTTGTATTGTTAAAACAAGGGGCAGCATGCACAGCAGGGGATTTGCTTTGCAATAGTTTTCCTTCCCCCAGGTCTTTTGGCCACCCATTGAGCCTCCTTGCAACAAGGACCTTAATCGGTCCCCTCGTGCCCCAACATGGCTTCCAATAAACCCAAGAAGGAACGGCCAGTGAAGGACCTCCTCCACAAGATTGGCACTGGTGGGGCTGAAATGGAGGAGACATCTGGGGGACCGTCAGCAGAACGAGATCCCACAGAGGCAGAGGACCCCGTCACCCATAGCGTCCTTGAGTCTCTATTTGCTTCTCTGACCGGGGAATTCCACACCATGAAAAAATAAATCACCTTGGAGCTCCGTGAGATGCACAGAGACATAGACTCAATTGGTGAGAGAGTGGATGCTCTGGAGACCCACGAGTCATCACAGGATGAGGAGATCCATCAGCTTCATCAGGAAGTCCTTTGCCTCCAGGAAGAGCAACTGGACCTCTAGGCTCAGGCGGAAGACCTCGAGAACCATTTATGGCGGAACAACATTAGAATCGGTCAGTTCCTCAGGGCATTGAGGGACATGACATTGCATCATTTGTTGAGGAACTTTTCTACCACATCTTGGACACCCCTTTGGAACAGACACATCAGGTAGGGCCTAAGAGATCGGCAACAGGGGCGGCCTTAGGCATGTGCAAGCTGTGCACCTGCACAGGGCCACCAAACCCCAGGGGCCACCACGCCAATATATATCCTTAATATATCAATCCTCTGAGGATGAATACATATTTGTATGGCGGCCCCTGGCAGGGATTTGGCGGCCTCTGACTCTGTTCCACTACCAAACACCCTGACACCCCCCCCTTTCACTGGCCTCCGCGCTCCGCCCTGCCTGGACCCCCTTTCGGGGGCCCCCTACCTACGCTCCCTGCCCAGGGCCGCCATGAGCCTAGAGCCACCCCTGTCGGCAACTGCACCCCCGGACATCTTAACTTGCGTACATGAATTCCAGCTTAAGGATCGGATCCTCCGGGAGGTGCGAGCCAAGCACCCCCTCGAATTTTGCTCAATTTGGCCCCTCCTATTTTAGGACCTTGCTGCCTCAACATTACAGAAACTTCGGGACTTCAGGGCGGTCACAGCATTCCTGCGCTCAAAGGACATCTCCTATTCTTGGGGTCACCCTTTCAGACTCATCTTTAAGTGGGGAAGGAAGGCTCCACCAGGTTCAATCGCTGCAGGACGCCACATTGCTTCTTAACTTACAGGAGGAGAAGCAGAGTTCCCCGGAGCTGGGTGGCTCTGAAGGCCGGCAGTCCAGAACAGCACAATGGAGCCGCCCATGGCCCAGATCCAGCGACGATGGCAAAGGAGCGCAAAGCTGTTCTTGATACTCTGGTGGAGGGCGCCGCAGATGAGGACTGAAGGCATGTGGATCCGGTAAACTGGGGACATTTTGCTAATGGGCACACTTAGACCTTGTAGAGCTGGGTGCTGGGTGGGGCGGGGCGGTGGGAGATTCCTACTGAACATCTCAAGTCTCACCATGGGGCTGATAGCCCAGGACATTGATGGACATCTTGAATTGTTATTATTTGTTCGTTTTTCGTTAAGGTTAAAGGAGTCCTCTCCTCCTCCTTCCGGAACATACTTCCCATTATGATTTGCAGGTAGTATTGATTTTTTTGATCCTGCAGGCAGGTACGCGTTTAGGTGACATATTGGGTTAGTATCCACCCTGGGCTTGCTACCTCCTCTATTGCACCTTTCTCTCCACTATAATGATTGACATCAAGATCCTACCCTTTAATGTCAAGGGCCTTAATAAACTGATTAAGTGGCGTGCTGTTTTGTCTTTTTTAGAAAATCTAGATGCTCAGATATGCCTCCTCCAGGAGACGCATCTCCTGGCACAAGACACCCACATATTGCGGTCCAGAGCGTTCCCTTACCAAATGTTTTCCTCTCGGCCCTCTAAAATGGCGCGGGTGGCTATACTGGTCTCTGCAGGGTTTAGGAGACAGACCGGTTCTAAGAAGGCCAAGATAAGAGGCAGACTCCTAGCCTACTCCTTCACACTGGGGCAGCATACCTCCACAGTAGCTACTGCCTATGTCCCAAATGAAGGGCAGGAGGGGTTCATCAGAGAAGTGATTCAAGAACTGTTGTGTATGCCGGATAAATCTCTGCTCCTCGGGGGAATTTTAATTTGGCATTTGATTATGACCTGGACAGATCTGTGCAGCATTTAGGACTGATTGGGGCCCTTTCCAGAACAGGGACTCGTCTACTGGCCGAGGCAGGTCTCACTGATGTCTGGAGACTGCGTCACACGCGGTCCAGAGAATACACCTTTTACTCCCACTCCCATAAAACGTATGCCGGTATTGAGTATATATATTGACAACATACACCTTCACACAGCAGATACGGGAGGCGGTGATAGTCACATGCTCCATATCTGACCATTCTGGGGTGCAGATGTTCCTGTCCTTGAGCTGTCAATGACCTTCGCGTTGTTTTTGGAGACTGCAGGAGACAATTTTACAATGTCCATGGGTGATAAAGCAAATCACTAACACCATTACTGACTATTTTGACATAACTGACTCCTCGGACATCTCAGCAGCTATTCTTTGGGATGCATTAAAATCAGTGGTTACGGGGGAGTTTTTAGGGATAGCAGCAGCGGACAAAAGGCTCAGGAGGGAGAAGAGGGAACAATTAACTGGAGAGGTTGTTGAACTAGAAGACATACACCAGAGGACAGGTGCCTCTAGAGTATGGAAACTGCGTAAAATGACCAGGGTCCAACTAGTGGCATTAGATGTCGATAGAGCTGAGTATGCCGCCCTTCAGCTTAAGCATGCTTTCTATGTTGGTAGTGATAGATGGGGGAAGCTCTTAGCCAACAGATTGCGGGCGCAAAGGCAAGCATCCCATATTCCCCTTGAGGTAGATCAGCAAGGAGAGGGGCGTACTACCAATCAAGGAATTGCGGACGTGTTTCAACAATTCTATTTGGCTCTGTATGAAGCCCAGATGTTACCGGAGGAAGGCCCAGACCAGTATCTACAGGGCATATCCACAGCCTAACTGCTCCCTTGCCAAGCTGAGGAGCTTGTTGCCCCTTAAGATTGGAATAGTTTATCTCCGCCATCTCAAAATTAAAGCCCCACAAATCACATGGTGCTGATGGATTCCTCTCTGTTTTCTATAAAACCTTCTGCAAAATTCTGTCCTCACTGATGGTAAGGGTCTATAACTCGATTGGGCCCTCTGTTCCTCTCTTGCCCTCAGTGCTGGAAGAGCTGATCACGGTTATTGCGAAACTAGGCAAAGATAAAAGGATGTGTGCATCTTTTTGCCCCATTTCCCTCTTGAACGTGGATTTTAAAATGTTTACGGGAATACAGGTGCAGAGACTCTTCTCATCTTCCTGGGCTGATTTACCCGGACTACTCCGGGTTCGTCCCCGGCCGTTAGTGCTCTGACAATACGAAATGACTCCGTCATCTTGTGGACAGGTCAAACTGATTCCCTGCTAAGTGAATGATATTCTCTGACGACTCTGAGAAAGCGCTCAACAGGGTTCAATTGGCCGTATCTTAAGGAAACGCTACATTATTTCGGCATACCCCCCCCCCCCCCGATTTATAGATTTGATATTTAGTATTTATAACAACACAAACACCTCAGTACGTGTGAATGGGACTGTTTCACAGCCGTTTTCCATATAGCAAAGCACGCAGCAGGGGTGTCCCCAGTCTCTGCTTTTATTTGCCCTCTATATGGATCCTATGGCTCAAAGGGTCTGAGACTACCCTTAATAACAGGGGTGCAATTTGGAGGGTCGGCGCACAAACTTTGTCTTTACGCGGATGACATGGTAGCTATGCTGGAGCAGCCTAGGGAGTCTCATCCTGCCCTGCTAGCGGAATTAGATAGGTGTGCCTTTGTTTCGGGCTTTGAGATCAATGTGAATAAGTCACAAGCTCTTAATCTCTCACTTGATCCCGCGACGTTAGATCTCCTGCAGCGGTCTTACAACATTCACTGGGCCCCAGCCTCCGTCCCCTACCTGGGACTGCAACTGTCTGACAATCTACAGGTCACTAACACAACAAATTACACATTACTACTGCAGCAGGTTTGGGACTCTCTTCGGCACTGGAGGCTTCACTTGTTGTCGTAGCTGGGCCGCAAGGCCGCCATAAAGAGGATGATTCTCCCTACGATAATCTACATTTTCCAAATGCTCCCTCTAGTGCCACCGACGGGAGTCATACTTTCCCTACAGAGAGATATAGAATTATTCATTTGGCGAGATCAGAGAGCTCGACTACTTAGGGGCTTAGCATACAGGAGCTTGGTGGAGGGCGGACTGGGTGTCCCGAATCTGAAGACCTACTGGTGGGTGACACAATGGCGAGCCCTGGTCGAATGGTCCCGCCCAGAGTCCAAAAACACGGGCTTTTTATGGATCGTCCCTGACTGGACATCCGCTGTGGGTTGTCCTCTTCTTATCTCAACATGCGCCACCCCGGAACTTGTACTTGTCTAAGGTCACCCATCCTACCCCTTTTGCTTAGATAAGGTTGCTACCTCAGGACATTCCCGTCACCGATTATGCCTACAGTTAACAACCAATACTTTGCCCCAGGATTGGATCAAGTGGGGGGGTCGGGCATTGGACTAGGGGGGCCGTCGCTCCATAGGGCATTTTTTGATATCACAGGACCCCGAGCCTTCTCAGACTTCCACGAGGACTCTGATCTTCCGGAGACTGAACGGTATCATGACCCACAGATTCGCCATTGGGTGCTGAGCACTGGGGTGCGGGAGGGGGCTGAGAGGCACCTTACAACATTTGAGAAGTGGCTACTTACACGACACACTGACTCCCACTTAACTTCCGATCTGTACAAATTTATCAATCACTTTCAAAACACTGGGAAAACTTCAGGACAGATAAGGTGGGAAGGGGAACTAGGTAGAACAGTAACACAGAAAGAATGGACTGATGTTTTCTTTTGGGCTCGACATTTGTCACGCAATGTTGCCGCCATCGACACCCACCAAAATAGTTACGTATTGGTATCTTACCCATCCCCGGCTCCACAGAAGCAACCCCTCTCGCAGTCCCCACTGCTGGAGAGCCTGTGGTTCGCTGGTGTTGGGCTTGGCCGTTCTCGCAGGTTCACCCCTGAAATTTTTGCTTTTAATTGTGACTTGGTGGTAGTGATTTTTGGCTTCTGCACACTTTACCACTGTGTCCCAGGGTAAAGTGCGTGCGTGTAGTGAGGTTGGCCTGCCCTCCCATAGGAATGCATGGTGAGTGTCCCTGGTAGTTCCTGATGCGTGGGGAGTGCAAGCTCGAGTTTGGTATGTGCGGACTCGTGTGATTAAATGCTGCGCGTTGATGTGTGCAGCGTTATTGTGTCTAGTGTGGAAGTGCCACTTCTAGAGGTTATACAAAAGGGGATGATGGATGGAGCATTTGAGCAAATCAAACACTCACCCCCAGTCAACTGATCTGGGTTTAATCCATCACCATTCTTTAGCTCATTCAGCCACCCCAGTTCAGACATGGCCATATGCAAATCAGTGGCTGAGTGAGTTAAGAATCCTAATCTGAGGGGGGCCTGCTGCTGCTGCTGGGTGCCAGGAGGACCGCCTCTGGGACTGCCTCCCTGCCTGGAGGGCTCTGTGAGCTGGCCCCTCGGCCCAGCCTTTGCCCCCCCTTGCCTTTCTAAAGGACTTGCCCTGGACTTTGCGTATCTAGCGCCTGGGAGCGCTTGGTTATGGTGCTGGGGAGCGCTGTACTTCCCTGAGTAGTGCTTCCCTCTTTTGGACTGCAGCCCGGAGCTGCGATCGTCCTTCGAGGGTTTCCCCAGTGTGAGGATCCCCCTTGGCTGTATTTCCAGGCAGGTGCCCACCCTGCTTTTTCCCCGCAATATTGCTGATTCTAACAAGTGCCTACCCCGTATTTTGACCTCTATTCTGACCCCTGACGGGTGCCCACCCCGCAAGGGACTTGGGATTCTAGCGGGTGCCAACCTCGCTTTCTATAATCTTTATCGAGGGAGCCTACCCTTCGAAATCACCACCAGTGGCCCGGGAGCTTTGGGAAGGCCTCCCCCCTGTTGCCGACGTCACGAGGCCGCCCCGCTGGGATTGGTCCCAGCCGCGGGCGTTGCCTCCCAACGAATAGGAAGAAAAGCAGGAAGCAGGCAGGAGTCTACCCCGTGCTCCTGCGCCATGGAACAGAGGCTGGCATCTCTCCCCCGGGGCCCCCAAGAGTGAGGGAGAGCCCCAAAGTACTGCGGAGGAGAGCCCGAAGCAGAGGACCGGCAAGAAGAGCTCTGGCCGACCGAAGAGAGGAGACGTGCAGAGAGGAGTCACCCCTCGCAGAAGCGCCGGTAAGTGAATGCTGGCGGGGTGGTAGAGGGAGGTCACCCACCCTGCCCGTGCCACTTGGCAGCGGGCCGCTCCTGCGTTAAGCCCCGCATGTAAAGGGAGTTCCCTTCTGCCTGTTGAGCGGCCCCGGAAGGCAGCGGGCCACTCCAACGTTATTTGGGGCCCTTTCTCCAGAGCCCACGAGGCTCCAACGACTGGCTCAGTTGCATTCCAAGCCCATTAGAGGCTCCAAAGGGGCATTTGTGTACTTAGAGCCTGAAGGCTCCAATGCTGATCTGGGGGCCATTATTCTTTGAGTCCCCGGAGTGGGACTCCCACATAATTTAGGGGGTAGTTTTGGTGGTAGAGCGGCCCCTGCTGGCAGCAGGCCGCTCTCCCAATGCAAGGGCTTTTGTTTATTTAGAGCCACAAGACTCCTGCGGCCCCAGTTGTTTCTTCGGAGCCCACAAGGCTCCCACATTGTGGTTGGGGCCCTACTGTTCATTTGGAACCCTACAGAGAGCCAGGAGGCACACTGGTGCCAGGCTCAGTTCCTACAGCTGCCCAACACTTGGTGGGCAGCTGCTTCGTTTAGGCCTTGCATCTTCTTTGGCTACCTGCGTAGCCTGCCCTAACATTTTGGAAACAGGGCATTTCAGCCCCTGAGAGGCCAAGTTGGCCTGGGAGACAGTTTATGTGTTGGACCCTGGCGTGGGGTACATGTTTTTACCTAATGTGATCTTAGCGCAAATGTGTGATTACCTGCCTAATGTGATTTCTGCATCATGTATAATGTCTTTGTGCCTATACCTCTCAATGTATTGTTATGCTTAGGAGGTTGTTTTTCCTAGTATAGGTTATGCTAGTGAGTTCATGGTTCCCTGCATGATGTTTGCCTAAGGTTTTAGGATTGCGTAGGTGGTACTTAACTTTTACCAGTGGTTACTGGTTGTGTGCTACATTTGCTATTTGGTGCTACAGTTATTATATGTTCTATGTGCTAAGCGTTATTCCTAAAAAGTGCAAATTCTACCAAGTGCTAGTTCTAAAAGTGCTTATTCCTGACAGTGGCACACGTGGCCCTGTCCCATGTATATAATCCCCTGTAAATTCTGCCCTTGCCTTTGGCACATTGTAAATTGTGTGTTTATTATCTAATGTATAATACAAGGGTTATTTTTAGATTTAACCTTGTGTGGAGTTTCCTTTGTGGTGGGCCTTGGGGGTTGTTGCTGGGTGCGTGCGCAAATACTTAACCTACATTGCCTCCGGGATTAGCCTTACTGCTCGTGTCACGTTACCTAGAGGGTGAGCAGGGGTTATCTTTGGCGTGTAACTCCCTTGCCCTGACTAGAGTGGGGGTTTCTGCCTGGCTTTGGCGCCAGCCTTAGCCAACCGTAAATCCCATTTCTAACATCTGGGTACACTCACCCATTTATTTAGATACTTTGACGACTCCTACCCGGCTGGGATGGCTCCACAGACTCTGGGGTACTTTGGGCATGGAAAATATTTAGCTATCACTTACTCACCCTGGCGCCTCCTTTCACGACCTGTGGGAACCCTTGCTTACTTTGCTATCTACTGACTTCACAGAACTCACATGCCCCAAATATTTGCAACTTCTGAGACTTGCGGACCCACCTGTACAGTCAGCCTTGACTGATCCAGCTACAACATAGACCTTGCTTTCTTTTTTCTTTTTCTTTTGGAGAGGAGAAGGGTGGGAGGGGAAGGTTTCTGTTTCATTTCTGTTGTCATGTTCTGTATGCTCTGCCACAGCCATAATCCGCTTACCAGATTGTACCCTGCTGAACATAATGCTCAATGGCATTGTATGTTGTTTTGTTTACTTGAAATCAATAAAAGAAATCTAAGCCAAAAAAGTATATCTCATCCTCAAATTCCAGGAGGTTGTCTGAAGATAATCACTCATAATGCTTGTGATGTCCAAGAAATTAACCTCATGAATAGATGTGTCTTGAGGGGTCCTGTAATTAGGGGTATTTTTTTCATACTAAATATTGTTACTCTCATCACATTTTGAAGAAAGATAATTTTCCTTCTGACTATAGCAATTGCTACAGCTGCACTAAACATCCCTTCAGTGGACAGGACATACTGGCTACAGGACATAAAAGAGACTTTATTGCCAGCCTACTGAGTACTGTCCAGTGTTGAATTTTCCCAAGCCAAGAGGTAAATGACTCATTGGTTTTATTCATGAGGATAGCAACACAAGTGACCTACAGGGAACAGATAGGCTGCATGGATGCTTTAGGGTGACTATATCCCACATTCTTGTATGCTGTGCCAAAGTTGCTGCAGGTGATGACTTCACACTAGGAGCTGCAGGGCCTCTTTCTATGATGGGGAGATCTTCTTCTTCCTCACCACTACCTCCTTCTATATGGTGGATGGCTG
The DNA here is from genome assembly GCF_964263255.1 of Lissotriton vulgaris. NCBI lineage: Eukaryota > Metazoa > Chordata > Amphibia > Caudata > Salamandridae > Lissotriton > Lissotriton vulgaris. The sequence continues at coordinate 1,572,895,344 of NC_141691.1, forward strand.
CTTTCTCAGCAGCAGCTGTTCTTTTGAGGTGTTCTCCTCACAAAAAACAAGTTGTTTTTTTCAAATGGACCAGTTGACCCCATGTACTGTAATGCCCACCTGAACTAGTTTATAGCAAATTGTGCAATCTTCCATGTGCTTGTCACGCTGCCTAAACATAAAGGCATGCCAAACCTGAGAGCAGATCTTCCTTATGCAGCAAAATTCCCAACAACTTGTTGTGGGGGAACTAGGCAGTTGTGTTAATTTCAGTAGGGATGGTGGTTGCTGCAATCTATGGGATTCTTTAAAAGATGGCAGCAGGTGGTGTTGGTGGAGGTAAATGATTTGGAGCTGGTTGAATAAAAATGATCAGCACTTTCTAAGTGATTTACAATGAGAGACTGAGGCAAAATAAAATATCGCATATCGCTGTAGTGGCTTGTAGTTATGCTTCTTATACAGTTGTGCATGAGTCTGGAAGACCAGTCATCATAATCTTCCAAACAGGAGAAACTCAGCACCCACTCATTGTCATGATTTCTAATATTATACAGGTCTATTCAAATTATGAGATTAAACCTCAACTGAATCACACAGTGCACAGACTCAGAGATAGATTTTCTTAAAATATTGACTTCTTTATTCATGACCTCATTTTTCAAAAAGTCTTCTTTTATTTTGTCATAGCCAAAGCGTTTCATCCCAACTGGACCTCTTTAAGGCAACAAAACACATACATTATATACATACTTTAAAACCAATATATAAACAGAAGGAAAATTGACATAACACAAAACACTATAGGAAATGCATACAATGAATCACCTTCTCACTTCATAAATAAACAGAGTTATACAGTCAAGAAAATTACAAAGGAAAAGACAAACTGATTCTCAGCTGTGTTAACCATGTTCACTGTGCATTGCTTGTGTATTTATTAATAATATATAAAAGTGCCATGAGGTTGATGGCCATAAAGCTATTTCCATACAAATTCTGAACCATTATCTCATTCTAATCCTGGTAAAGTTGACCATGTGGGGACAGTGGGGTGAATAGTACATTTACCAATGTATAAACAGTTTTTTAACTAGTTAAAAAGTTCTTAACCAGGTACAAGATCTAAGTCTACCATCAACTAATCATCAGCGTGTCCAAATTGGATTGCACCGTAGATTTTTATCTCCTCTGTATAATGTTGTGGCCAAGCGAACAGTGGTGGCTCCTGCACTAAGGTGAGGAGCCTCGTGCCACTGCTTTTCAGCAGTGTAAAAAAAGAAAGATAAATTGGTAATAACCCAATGTTTTTGGGCCATATGTATGAAGCTGTTTTGCGATCGCAAACACTGCAAATCACCAAAAAATGGTGTATGCGATCGCAAAACAGAGAACCCCTATGTATGAGAGCCATCGTTTGTGCAAAATTGCTAATCCTAAAATTAGAGATGAGCTATTTTGCGAGGCAATGATTCTGCAAATATATTTGCAAACTTGCAATCTGTGACACACCAATTGCAAAAATCGCAATTAAGGAGTTCTCAAATTGCGAAATTGCCAAATGCAATGCATAAAAAAATTGCTAATTGCGATTTCTTGAAATTTGCAATATTGGTAATTGCAATTACCACCAACTCTGAGCAGGTGGTAACCAGGTGCAACCTATTTAAAGAGGCCCACAATGCCACAGGCATTTTCCACAATGGCTGGGCTGTATGTGATAGTCAGGAGGCTGCAAATCAGAGCTTCTGCACAGAGAAGGAGATGCCAGGAAAGGATATTCTGAGCACACGTTACGCTGTTACAGCAGATTGTGGAGGAGATCCATGTGAACTACAAGGTGGATAAAGACAGCATCCTGGACCTAATAGCAGAGCTCAAACCCATACTTGAACATGCCACATACAGGACACACACCATCCCCACCCACGTACATGTCTTGTGCTCACTGCACTTACTGGCTTCAGGGAGTTTTTAGGGGGTGATAGCCACAGCAGGAGGGTTCTGTCAGAGTGCACTGCTGCGCTTCTCCCACGGGTTCCTTGATGCAATGGTACAGTGGCTGCATCACCACATCCAATTCCCCAACACACAACAGGCACTAGACCAGACCAAGCAGGAGTTCTACCAGATAGCACAATTCCCCCACATAATTGGCTGCATAGATGGGACCCATGTCGCTATTTTCCCCCTCACAGAATGAGTATGTGTTCAGGAATCGCAAGTCCTACCATTCCCTGAACATACAGGTAGTGTGCAATGCCAAACATATCATCACTGACATAGTTGCGAAATACCCAGGCAGCACTCACGACTCATTCATCTTTCACCACAGTGGTATTCACCAACAACGCACAAATGGGGAGTTTGGTGAGGGCTACCTACTAGGTAAATGCATTAGTCACAAGGACACCCCAGTAAAGCACAGAAGTGGCAGGACAGTATGTAAACTGATTCTGCTCACCCGCCAGGTGACAGCACGTATGCTGTCCGTGATTTCATCCTGACTCTGTACCTAAAACCAGCCACCGCTGGGGAGCGGAGTTACAACAGTGCCCACACAGCCACCTGTTGTTCCATTAAGAGAACATTCGGAATACTCAAGAGCCGTTTCCGTTGCCTACATAAGAGTTGATGAGCACTACAGTACAGTCCAGAGACCTGTTGTAAAATTGTGGTTGCGTGTGCCATGCTACACAACATCACCACCAGGAAAGGCACCCCAGTGGAGCTCACAGATTCAAACTCATTAGATGAGGAGGGCCAGCTCCAAGATGCAGGAAAGCCGGTGTTATTGGTGTGGCTGCCAGGAGCCAGAGGCGAGATGAGATCACACAAAACTATTTCTAGGTGAGTAATGATGACACAATGCTACAGATTGATGCAAAACTGTGTTTTTATTTCCTTAAGTGTAGGAAAATTACCATCACACAGCCTGACGTGCACACTGTGTTAGTGTAAATGTCTCGCACATGTTGAACACTCAGTGCAATATGTCTTCACAAACATGAGTCAGTGTGCAATGGGTTAACTTACCTATTGCCATGTGTCACTCAGGGCTCTTCCCCGTCTGCGTGCACAGCTCGCTGTCCCTCGCTCAGGGTTCCTACTGCACTCTCCTGAGGCATTTGTAGCTCTACCCTGACGCGCACTATGACCCCCGTCCTGTGGGATGGGTGGAGTGTTGGTGCTCCTGCTTGATTTCCCATCCTCCTCCAGTGAACTGAGGGGTTCTCTGCCACAAGTGGCTGCTGCCCGCAGCTGGTCCACTGCATATGTGACTTGCACTAGTCCCCTGGCTACATCCTTGCAGCAGTGTGCTAACTCATGCTGCATGCTGATACAGCGGCGTTGACAGCACTGATGTGGCAGAGGACAGCCGGTTTACAGCCCTAGCATAAATGTCCAGGCGAGTGTGGCGGCGCTGTCTCTCCCTGCGCCTGGCTGCACGGTCTTCCCGCATCTCAATGCACAGTGCTTCCAGTGCACCAGTCAGGCCCATGATGCCCACCCTAATTTGGCGCTGCATTGATTTAATTATCTTTGCCTGCAGGCACTGTAACTCCAGCATGTTTCTCTCAAGCCCTCCAAAGACTGTGTCCTCGCCTGTGTCAGCTGAGTTTGTGGACGGCTGTGCCCTGTACCTGGATTACATTCCTGGAGTGTGGCGTGCAGGGGACTGTGCTGTGTGGAGTGAGGCACACTGGCCATGGACTTGCTGCTCCTCCACACCTGTGTCCAGTGGATCTACCTCCAGTGGTGGCAGTGGTGATACTGCGAGGCGCCGTCTGTATTTAACTGGGATCACTGGGCTGCCTTCGTCCTACTCCTCTTGCCCTGACTTTTCCGCGCTGTGTGATGCATCCTCCCCTCCTGCCATGTGTTCCTGTGTTTCTGGTGGTCCTGTGAATGTAAATCCACACATTAATTTGGTGCCCTGCCTCGCATTGATCATGCAATAAATTTAACAGTTTGGAGTTACATGGGTCCTATCTGTATTTTGCCTTTCCAGATACACACATACTGATTGTACCTTGCTGGGTGTCACAGCCCCACTGTTTGGTGCTAGTGACTACAGCTCCCATAATGCACTGATGTGTGTGCTTGTGTGCATTGCTCTTTGGTGCCTGGGTCTTTCCTGGGTGTGTGGGTGATGTGGTGATGTATCAGGGGTGTGATGGCATGCTTCTTACCTTGTCTGGGGGTTTGGGGTTCAGAGCTGTCAAGGTTAGCCACGCCACTCACACTCTCCAGCAGCAAGGTGCCCTCAACCAACTCCTCCATAGGCGTGGAATCAATGGCAGTGGACGTCCCACCACCGCTCTTTCTTGCCTCAGCCTGCCTTGCAGCCACCTTTTTTTTTAGCCTTTCCTGATGTCTTTTACGTTGTGGTGGGTAAAACCAATGGCGTTGAGCTTCTCCTGGATGTCTGCCCAGATTTTCCGTTTGCGTGCCTCGGGCACACGCAGGGATTGTTTGCCAAAGAGAAGCTCATGGCTCACCACCATCTCTTGTATGAGCACCATTATCTCATTCTAATCCTGGCAAAGTTGACCATGTGGGGACAGTGGGGCGAACAGTACATTTGCCCATGTATAAACAGTTTTTTAACTAGTTAAAAAGTTCTTAACCAGGTTCAAGATTTAAGTCTACCATCAACTAATCATCAGCATGTCCAAATTGGATTCTACCTTAGATTTGTATCTCCTTGGTATAATGTTGTGGCCAAGTGAACAGTGGTGGCTCCTCCACAAAAGTGAAGGAGCCTCGTCCCACTGCTTTTCAGCAGTGTAAAAAAGGAAAGATAAAATAGTAATAACCCAATGTTTTTGGGCCATATGTATGAAGCTATTTTGCGATCGCAAACACTGCAAATCACCAAAAAATGGTGTATGCGATTGCAAAACAGAGAATCCCTATGCATGAGAGCCATCGTAAGTGCAAAGTTGCTAATCGCAAAATTAGCGATTAGCTATTTTGCGAGGCAATGATTCTGCAAATATATTTCCGAACTTGCAATCTGTGACACACCAATTGCAAAAATCGCAATTAAGGAGTTCTCAAATTGCAAAATCACCTTGTGGTGGGGAACACCAATGGTGTTGACCTTCTCCTGGATGTCTGCCTAGATTTTCCATTTGCGTGCCTCGGGCACACGCAGGGAATGCTTGCCAAAGAGAATCTCATGATGAGCACCTCCTGCTCCATTTCACTACACTTTTATTTTCTCTTCCTGGCATTCTCAACCTGCTGCTTGTCCTGTGTGTCCATGTCTCCTCACTCAGTAGCAGTGCACTAGTGCCTCAGCTCTCCTCCCAGCCTCTCTGTTAGAATTGGGGGTCTCTGGTTGGCACAGGTATGCACTTGTGACAAGCAGGGACCCAATCCTCTAGTCAGGGCAAAGGACTACTCCTAGAAATAACCCTTGCTCACCCTCTAGGTGGTGTGGAGCAAGCAGACAAGGCTAATCCCCAGAGCGTTTAGCATTAAGCAGTTGTAGCAACACTCAGCAATCAATTGATACACCACAAACGGAAACCAGGCTGGCTTTGTATAAAAATATACTATTTTATATGCAGGCTTAATCAGGCTTAATTCACAGGATTCAATAACGTAAAAACGGTTCCAATAACTTAAAAGACAGGTTCCACAATACTCAAGGCAATGTTCAGTTCTGTTTGGCAATGTTTTTCAATGCTATGCGCTTCGTAGACACGTTAGTCTGAGGCACGGGACTTGGTGCGAGGCATACGGCACTGCAGGTTCAACTGGGGTACAAGTCGTTGCACTCCCATGCAACGCGTACCTCACTAACAAACAAAGGCGTTCCAAATCATACGCGCCTAACGGACACTGCAGTCCGGGGCGCAGCGCATAGGACAATACGACGCGTACAGGGAAGCTGGGGTTCTAACAGGTGGTACAAGTCGTAGGCTTTAGTGAGACTCGCACGGCGTACAGTTTGCAGCATAATGTACCTGTTTCTTAGGGAGTTGGATGGAAACAATGGGTAAGTTCCAACATCCCACGCAGCGGTGCCTTCCTCCTTCGATGTGAGATACGGCTCGATGGCTCGGCAGTCTCTTCACCTTGAGGGCAGCGATGCGTTGTGGGGCAGGCTCTTGACTTCGGCGTACACTCCAATCCTAAAGAGAGGGGGAGCGGCTTGAGGCGATGCAAGCGGCGAGGTGCTTTCAGCAGGGCGTCACACGGGGGAGCGAGCACAAGCAGAGTCCGTCTTTACTTTGTGAGCTACGGCTCGGGGCCCACAGGATCACGATGCTCGGACTGGACGGGTCCGTTCTTGCGTTGCAAGCTCCGGCTCGATTTGGCAGCAGTCGCGGTGTTCGGGCCAGGCGTGGCTGACCTTTACTGTGTGAGTTGCGGCGCGATCAACCAGAAGTCGCGTTGCTCGGCGGGACAGGGGAGCACAGGCTCTCAGAGTGTGTGGCAAGCTTCACAGCGCACTCAGTTCTCCGTGGTTAGCGCTGCAGGGGAAGGCAGCACTATCAACAGCTTTCTCTTCAGGGGTGTAGAGCCCAATGTTCCTGGGGCTCAGTTCAGGGGGCAGGCTCACACGCAAGCCCTTGGAGATCGTTTTAAAGAATGTACAAGTAGATTTCAAAAGTCTTTCAGTCTTTTCTCCTCTCCTTCTTGCAGCAAGGCACCCACCACAGGCCAGTCTCTCAGGCTAGAGACAGTACTTCTCCATGCAGCTTTCCAAGGTCCTTCTCTTCGGGCTGAGTTTCTTCATGGCGCAAACAGGATCTAATTTCTTGGGAGCAGGTCTCCTACTTTTATACACCATTTCTTTTGTTCTTGCAGGCCAGGGGGCCTGTGCCTAGTTCAGCCCAGTTTTGGAGCACTTTGTTGTGGTGACCCTGGCTTCTTCTTTCAGTGAGCAGGACAGAGACATCAGACTCTCCACAGGAGGTGGAGCCAGCATTGTGGTGGCAGAGCACAGCCCTATTCAGAGTCAAGGGGCACTCCTCCCCACCCATCCTGGTGCAATCTCTCTATTCACTACCTGGCAGCCCAGACTGTCTCCTGGAATCCCCCAGCCCTGTCACTCACAGAAACCAGACAGCAGATACACATCTTAGCAGAGGCGGGCTGAAATATTCAGGCAAGCAAAGCCTAACTTTCTAAAATAGCATTTGCAAACACAGGATTTTAAAATAAACTTTACTAAAATAAGTATTTTATTATTCTGAGTTCAGGCATACTAAACTTGACTTTCTACCATGCTCTCTGAGTCTGCTAGGATTAAATAGTGTAATAATTTCAGTAGCCCATTCTGGCCTACGGAGAACAGGAATACTTACAATAGTGAAAAACGAAAATGGCTGTAATTCACTATTAGGACATGCCACACACATCAGGGCTTGACCTGCCTTATGCTTACAATGCACCCTGCCCTTGGGCCTACCATAGGGTGACTAATATGAAGTTAAGGGAAGGTTTAGGGACTGGCAAGTAGGTGCACTTGCGCAGTCAGCATGACAGTACCAGACTGCACGCATGGTTCTGCAATGGCAGACCTAAGACACATTTTGCTAGCCCGCTTCTGTGGGTGGCACAACCAGTGCTGCAAGCCCACCAGCAGCATTTGTATTTACAAGCCCTGGCACTCCTGGTGCACTTTACTGGGGACTGACAGTAAACCAAATAGACCAATTATGGAAACCAATCAATGTATATACTTTTCATAGGGAGCACTTGCACTGTGGCACTGAATGGCAGTGGCACAGTGCCCTGAGCAGCTAACACCAGCAAAACACATGAGGCACATTAGCAAAAAGTGGAAGGGAGACTCACACCATGGTGCCAGGTCTGACACTCTCACTCTGCTTCTGGGCTTCAGGTGCAGCATGGGCAGTCACACTTCCTGGTTGTGATGTCATCAAGCTGCACCTGACTTTCCGATTAGCAGATTTGCGATTTTGCAAGTAACGAACCGGATTTTAGGTATTCGCATACATTTTATGTGAATATTTGGGAATTGATAAATATTAGCGAACTTTTATTTTCATTGGGTTTTGCGATTCTCAAATTGCGATTCGCAAAAAATCGCAATTTGAGAATCGTAAAATCAGAGTTTGACACATATGTCCCATTATCATTTTATTTTTTTCTGCTGAAGTAGTTTTGCAGGGCGTGTCGGGCTGGGCTAATCTGCAAGCATCAGTATAGTTTCGGGTGCTGACTGCTTAATTCTCCACATCAGATCGTGCCCCAATCGTTTTAAGCATAACAGAACTGTGAATAATGCAGTATTGTATAAGATCCCCAGGCATTTGATATGCACACCATGCGATTTGACAGTGACATATAGTGATCCCACAAAAACCCTCTGCATCCTGTACATATGTTGCCATTTTTCACACAATAGTGCTGAATCCTCAGAGACGCCAATATATACATGGTGTATCTGCATTAATCATTTTTTGATTAATGCAGATCAACATTCAGTTCCCTGATATTTAATGTGTAACACGCAAGGAATGTTCTAGTTACATTACAACATTTTACCCGATTTCTATACCTTTTTCTCCAGTTGAATCATCATTATAATAGTGTTTACTATGATGGATTCCTGATGAAGGCTCAGCCAAAATGTCCATAGTGTCAACAAACTGCCAGCTTGTGTCCATTGTTTAGCCATTCGCATTGAGCACTGTCTATAAAGAGCATTTATGGTTCACGTAATGATGTGATGTAAAAGTAAGAAAGAAGTGATAAGATTGTTCAATGTAGTAGACATGCAATTATCTATGTATTCACTGCGAATTTGGTCACTTGAAAACATATTGCAAAAATGTATTTTAAAATATCAAAACAAAATATCAACAATACATTTACATTTATTTATCTTAAGAAATGAAAAACATTTTCTTAAAAAAATGACGAATAAACAACTCAACAATAATGCATGTCACGTTGTATATGTGACTTAACATACATGTAATTGCATTATACATTCTCTAGATTTTTCTGCCTGCACATACAGATTTAATGTGATTTGCCTAGATTTCTTTTCCCAGTTTGTTTTCCTTGTTAGTGGCTAGTTCATCTTGTATACAGGGGCCTCCTACTTTCTAAGTTTACTGATCTGCCCACAGAGCAGGGGAAGGAGTGGTGAGTGCACCATGTCAGGGTGCACGATGGCTTGGAAGGCCGTCTTGGGCCGGCCAAACAGTTATGCGCACTTTGCATGTTCTCCTTCAGCTGTAATGCACAGCCTGGGTGGAGAACATGCACAGGATCCCACTGTCTGCTTCCGCTCCGGACGGAAGAGACAGTGATAATTTACGGAGGAGAGATGTGGTGAAAAGGTAAGTGTATTTTGTTCTCCCCCCCTGCCACACCACATCTGATCCGTGCCAGTCACCACTGCAAGTGAATCTTTCCTACTTTAAAAGAGAGCAATGCCTTGGACCTTGAAACAATATGGCGATCTAGGGACCTAGGAATTGTGAGGGATGACAAAGGTCAGCCCTTATTTATAGTGGCATGGACAGGAGTGTATGCCACAAAATGATTCCATGATCCTTCCTGACAAATGCTGCTGACTCTTTTGAGCCAAGAGGCAGAAGCATGTTGATCATTTGAGGGGTGATGGGACCTGGGTGAGATTTATCAAGCAACACAAGGCCACCTTGCATGACTCTGAATAGGTTGATAGATCTAAAGTAAAGCAAAGCAGTGCACATCACTGCCTTGTGTTACTCTGCGGGATGGGAGGGAGGTATTCCATGGATTGAATCTGGGTGTTCTCAAGCATCCACTCATTTATTTTGTTGCGTTCTCAGATTTACCATTAGTGGTAGACCTGCAAATGTGTCAAAATGCTGCGCCTCTCCGGTGAGATGTAACGAGAAAAAATGTCTTAATTTCTCCTCATTCTTTCCTCTTTCTACATGTGCTGCATTCTGCACCACACATAGAAAGAGGAAATTGACTCTGAGGATAGTTTTTATGAAGGGAGGTGTCCCTACAATGCAGCACCCTTGCACCATGTTACAAGGGTGTCTACATTGGTGTTAGGTAACCAAATGTGCGCCAGCAGTAGGAAAGGACACAAATGCACAATATATTGGTAAATACGGTACATTCCTGCCCTTTCCCCTGCCCTTTCATGCAGCGCAACAAGGTGGCGCGCTGCATGAAACAATGCTAAACCTGTCCGCTAGATGCTATTGAGTTTCCTGTGATCATTCAGTTTTCTGATAATATCATTTGATTTTGAATTCACTGGTCTCAGCCATGAATGCAATCACTGCAGTGCTGAGAGACATCTGCATTTGCAATGTACTGCACTGAACTTTCTAGATTTTTTCAAAAACAGTAGTATTCTAAGGTCTGACAAAGCAACAAAGATTGCAGGAAAAGGAAGAGTGATGCTGTCCCTCCAAAATTTAAATCCAAAATGACCAAGGGCAAAACAAAGCAGCGTATTTACATAATAGGAAGAATAAATTGATATCATATGTACAGTACCCTAACCTTATGATACTTCCTTTGTAAATAAAAATGTATTTTGCACTCACAAATTACCTAAGCAGTACACTCAGGTAAAAAGAAATACCTGGAAAAGATTTTTTCAGTTTTGTTTAACTGTGTACACATTAAAGGACTGCTTCTCATGCTTGAGACAATAATTTTGTTCCTGAGATATCATCAGTGATGTCATCAGTGATGTCACTGACCATGTCATAAATGACGTAATATGTGACATCATCAGCAGTGCATTGCGGGAGCTCGAGTTATAGTTGGCAGAACTAACTATAACGGAGGAATTTCTATGGGTTTGTACAAGTGAAATGTCTAGCTAACTATAACACCCCTGAAACCTATGGTTTTTTCAGTGAATTTCAAAGGTTTTTTAAATGCTAATCTCTAACTATAATGTGTCTGAAACCTACGGTTTTTCAGTGAACTTCAAAGGTTTTTTAAATGCTATTTTCTAACTATAACGTGCCTGAAACCTACGGTTTTTAAAGTGAATTTCATAGGTTTTTTAAATGCTAGTTTCTAACTATGCCTACAGAGGTAGGATATGTGATGAAAAAAGAAACAACGCACAGAAAGAAGCAAAAAAAATGCAGAAAGAAGAAACAGAAGTCCACAAAGACGAAGAAAAGTGCAGGACGAAGCAAGACATGTGCAGATCAAACCAACAGAGGAGCAGAAAGAGGCCTTTTTGCAAAATCATCCTGTCCCCCAACTTTTTCAGATGGGTACTGGTGGTAATTGACTGACTAACCAGGCCTAGAGCCAGTGTAATACTAAAAGACACTTAGAATACAGGGAAAACACCTACATACACTAGGGAACACTATGCGTTGGGGTACCCCTGTGATTAGCATGACCTCCTCTGTAAGGCCCTAGTACATGATAGAGAAAGGGGATTAAACCTACCTCTAAGTCAGAGGTGCAGAAATATGCTACTTTAACTAGTAGTCGCGTTTGCAGAGTGGTGGAGAAAGGGTGCTGGGCATCCAACCAAAGCTCAGGAATTCCGCTGCGCAGGACTTACAGGAGGTACCAGGAGGGATTCTTGGCCCCCAAACTTCCTCAGGGCTAAATTGGACTTCATCCCCCTTCTAATAGTCTGCCACGAGGCACGTTTGCAGAGTGGTAGAGAAAGCAGACCATGGCCTCTGATTCTGTGGGGCTTACTGGAGGTAAAAAGAGGGGTAGTTGCCCCTCAAGGACATCTTTGGGGGCCAACTTCCAAAACTATTCCCTCCAGTCAGTTCCACACAGCAGCCTTGGTAAGTATTCGTACCAGGCCACGCCCAATTTGCCCACCACTTTACAAACGCGCTCCCCGGCAAGCTCTTGGATGGGGATTGAAGGGGGCCAACAGACTACCTTTTACCTCCAGTAAGCCCCACACAATGGGATTAGTGAGAGGTAGACAAAGGCCATGCCCCCTTTCTCCACCACTCTGCAAATGAGACCCCTGGCACATTGTACTTTGGGGGGATTGAGTCCCTCTTGAATCATGGGGGTCCCTGGGGTTCAACTAGCCCACTAGGCACCTCCAGTAAGCTCCAGGGAGCTGTGTTTCAGAGAGGTGTAAAAAGGGACGTGGCCTGGGCCACCTCTCTACAACGCAGACCTGTGGCGCTTACTGGAGGTACCTGGTGGGCTAGTTGGCCCCCAGGGGCCCTCAGGATTGAAGGGGAATTAATTTCCCCAACTTAAAATGTGCCAGAGCGCGTGTTTGCACACGTCATCTCAGGCCCCGCCCCCTCCTTTTACCACTGTGCAAACGCTCCCCTTGGCACATATTAAGTTGGGTGATTAAGTCCCTTTGAATCCTGAGGGTCCCTAGGGACCAGCTAGCCCACCATGTACCTCCAGTAAGCACCACAGAGCTGCGTTGCAGAGAGGTGGTCTGAGGCCACGCCCCTTTTTCACCTCTCTGCAACGCTGCAACTAATTAACCAAGCCCCGGCGAGGTGGAGATCCCCGGGTCAGTGTGGGGGGATTGGGGCCCCCCACACTTATTTTTTCACTGCCACTGGACCTGGCCCACCCGGGGGCTTCAATCCAACAAAGCGCGGGAGCCTGCACTTTGGGTTATTTTTTCGGCAGGACTTTGTCTTTTGATTTTCTTGTGCCTCGGTTACCGAGGAGCAAGATGGCTGCCAACACTTCCTGGTTTGGAGCGTTGACAGCCAATTAGCATAAAGCTCATGGTCAGGAGGGTGTGCGGATCCTCTGTGCCTCTAAATATTGAAACTTTTATTTTTTTATTTTCTTAGCAACTACTGAACGGATTTACACCATAAAAAAAAAGGTCTCTTTCTGAACCAAGGGCTACCTTTGTGCCAAATTTGGTGTAATTCCGCTCAGCAGTTTCTACTGTAACCGTGTCTAAATTTTCCTATGGGAAATTGATTTTCCGACATCTATTTTTTTAAATTTCTCAGAAACTACTGAAAGGATTTACACCATTTAAAATAAAGTCTCTTTCTGAACCAATGGCTACCTTTGTGCCAAATTTGGTGTAATTCCGTTCAGTAGTTTTGGCTGTAACTGTGTCTAAAGTTTCCTATGGGAAATTGATTTTCCGACCTCTATTTTTTGAATTTCTCAGGAACTTTTGAACGGATTTACACCATTTAAAAATAGGGTCTCTTTCTGAGCCAAGGGCTACCTTTTTGCCAAATTTGGTGTAATTCCGTTCAGCAGTTTGGGCTGTAGCCGTGTCTAAAGTTTCCTATGGAAATTAACATGGAGAGAACACGTTTTGGGACCGCCCTTTTTTCTCTGACCCCGCTTGCCAAATCACTCCGAAAAACTTTCAAGATAGGAGCTGACTGGAGTGCCCCACTAGTTTTGAAATTTTTGCGAAGATTTGTCAACCAGCACCAAAGTTATTGGGAAAAGAAAAAATGCTTTTTGATTAGAAACAAGGCCCTAACTATAACTACCTACTGGTGACCACTGGCGAGTTTGTCACCATCAATAAATTGATTATTTACCTGCCTGCTGGCTTCTTCTTTCAGGGCTTCCTGTTACGTTGGGTGTTTAGTGGCAAAGCTCAACCACTGAAGGAGCCCACCGAAAGAAAGTGGGCCTGTCTAAGGGCGCCAAGAAGGGGCCATCTGAATCACAGGAGGCAGTGCTCTGAGGTTAACAACAACGAAGCAGAACAGTCAGCTTCAGCAAAACATTGCATCAACCCACTTGAGTTTTAATAGACTTTTACTACTGTTTTTTAGACGGACTCACAAAACTGGCACTACAAGTACAATAAGGCCATTGCAAAGGCCACTCCCACTGCGGAACGAACTTGCAATCTATAAGTGTGCCTGAGAAGCTGCCTAAAGTTAATAGAATACCATTGACAAAGGGAATGGATTCCTGAAACGCTTTTGGCTGCTAGAAGAACGGATGTCTGTCTTGCTGCTGCCTGGGGGCGAGTTTGTCACCATCAATAAACAGATTATTTACCTGCCTGCTGGCATCTTCTTTCAGGGCTACCTGTTATGTTGGATGTTTAGTGGCAAAGCTCAGCCGCTGAAGGAGCCCACCGCCAGAAAGTGGGCCCGTCTAATGGCGCCAAGATGGGGCCATCTGAATCATGGGAGGCAGCGCTCCGAGGTTGACAACAACGAAGCAGAACAGTCCGTTTCAGAAAAACATTGCATCAACCCACTTGGGTTTTAATAGACTTATACTACTGTTTTTTAGACGGACTCACGAAACTGGCACTACAAGTACCATAAGGCCATTGCAAAGGCAACGCCCACAGGGGAACGAACTTGGAATCTGGAAGTGTGCCTGAGAAGCTGCCTAAAGTAAACAGAATGCCATTGACAAAGGGAACGGATTCCCAAAACGCATTTGGCTGCTAGAAGAACGGATGTCTTTGTCTTGCTGCTGCCTGCGGGCGAGTTTGTCATCATCAATAAACTGATTATTTACCTGTATATATATCTATATATATATATATATATATATATATATATATATATATATATATATATATATATTGCTGCACGTTCCTCCTCTCATCCGTTGTTTAGGAAAGAATACGGCTTGCACTCTGGTATCCGTTTCAAAAATGTAATATACCAAACCCCCCTCACCCCAAACAGACGCGTTTCGTCTTTGCAGGCTTCGTCAGTGTTACGTTTGTGCCACGTATGAGTCACCATTTTAAACCTTTAGCCAGTCTGACATAATCATGGACATAGAAGACGGCTACTGACATTCAAAAAGATGGTGGCCATCTTGTAACGTGTTAATTTGCATTGAAATATACATGGCTTTAAATGGTGACATTAAATAAAGTGCGTAGTGCTCATTTAAAAAGATATAACACAAAACTTTCATTAAAAAAGTTTGTAAACACAGTACATTTTGTAAATACAATCAATTCAACTATTTCATATATCTATATAAATTCTATTTTTGGCATCTTTCATAGATATTTGCCAATAAAGTGCAGAATTGATAGGATAAGTCTTTCCTATAATGCATTACATTAGTTGTGCAGCCCTGAATGGGCGATTGTGTTACAGCACAAGTTCCCAAAGGGGATTCCTGGTTCAGCAGTGGAGTATTGTTATTATCCCTAGGGTATGTTAGATGGATACAGTTGACCCTGGTGCCCCATGTGTCAGACTATATGTGAACTAAGGTGAACCCACAGTTCTTCATTGTTATTGAGGCCCCACGGAGTCATGGTTTTGAGACTGATGATGCACTTTGACTCAAGAATACGTAGGGCCTTGTCTCTGTCCCCTCCCCGTTCCAATTTGGGGGCCTGTCTATACAATAAAAACTAAGTTTCTCCCAGTCACTTTGATGGTGTTCGGCAAAGTGGCGGGCAACGGGATATGTCTTGTCGTTATTAGTAATTGCCCGCATATGCTCCAGGACTCTTAGTTTGGCAGGTTTCATGGTGTTGCCGATGTATCACAGCTTACAGGGGCAGGTTAAACAATAAATGGTGTATTCTGAGTTGCAATTTAGCAACAGTTTGATTTTTATGTTGGGTTTCTTTTCACCAGTACGGT
This sequence comes from Lissotriton vulgaris, assembly GCF_964263255.1. Lineage (NCBI taxonomy): Eukaryota > Metazoa > Chordata > Amphibia > Caudata > Salamandridae > Lissotriton > Lissotriton vulgaris. Next base: position 1,572,910,865 of record NC_141691.1, read on the forward strand.
TAGGATAGTCTGACACTTTGCTGCTGAATCTACATGCCTTGCATTTTAGACATGGAAAAAAGCCCGTTGATTTAGACAGTTTGATGGGTTGGACCATTGTTCTAAAATGGCTCCGGACTAGATGATCGGCCAGAGACGGACATCTTTTGTATGTAATTAATGGTCTCTGTGTCATGTGGTTTTTTAATGTTTTGTCTGTGGTGAGTATGTGCCAGTGCTTCTTAAAGATGTTCACAATTTCCCCCGATTTGGTATTAAATTCGGTAATCATTCTCACCTCATCAGGCACATCTACTTTTAATTTTGGTGTCAGGAGATCCCTCCTGTTGATGCCTGAGGCTTTCACACTGGCCTGTTGTAAGATGTTCTTATTGTACCCTCTTGTCTCAAACCCTCTTGTCTCAAACCTCTCTTTGGCATCCTTGCTGGCCTGCATGTAGTCTTGTTCTTAGGAACAATTCCTCTTTAGGCGGAAAAATTCACCGTAGGGCACATTCACCAGGCTCTTAGGGTGGTAGGAGCCAGCATGCAGTATCGCATTGCCCGCCGTCGGCTTTCTATATAGGCAGGTTTGTAAGGTGTTATTGTGTACAAATATTTCAAGATCTAAATAGTTGATGCTGCTAGCACTAATGGTGCTGGTGAATCTTAGATTGAGGTTATTTGTATTGAGGGTGGCAATGTAATTTTCCGCAGACAGACGATCACCATGCCAGATAATAAACAAATCGTCTATATATCTGGTCCACATTAAAATTCTTTCAGTCCATATACCATTGGTATCCTTCCAGGCCTCGTGCTTCTCCCACCAGCCGACGAACAAATTCGCGTAGCTGGGAAAAAAGCACGAGCCCATGGAAGTACCTCTCTTTTGATTATACATTGTCCCATCAAACAGAAAGTTATTGTTGTACAAGCAGAATCTAATCATGGAAAGAATCATGGCACTGTGACTGCTAAAGTGATCTGGTTTTTGATCCAAGAACCACTTAATGGCAGTCATACCCTCCTCATGGTTAATGCAGGTGTATAGATTGACAACATCTAATGTTATTAGTAACATTTCAGAGTCCCATGTAACACTATCCAAAAAAAAAAAATATATATATATATATATATATATATATATATATATATATATATATATATATATATATATATATATATATATATATATATATATATATATATATATATATATATATATATATATATATATATATATTACCTACTGGCGGTCGCCAGTAGGTAGTTATAGTTAGGATTTTTTTCAATGTTAAATCTGAAAATTCTATTTGGAATAACTTTGGCACCGGTTGACGAATCTGCCTGAAAATTTCCTGAAAATGGCCTCGTCGAGCTCCGGTCCTTCCTTGAAAGTTTGGGGGGGATTCGTCAAGCGGGGGCCGAGATAAAAGGGGGGTCCCAAAACGCGTTTTCCCCTTGTTAATTTCCATAGGGCGGTCGATTTCACTTTTAGCCCGAACGGCTGAATGGATTTCCACCAAACCTGGCAAAATTGTAGGGACTGGTAGCCCGATGTGCCTTTGCTATGTCTCAAGATATGTGCTCCAGTGGATTTTGAGTAATTTAGGTTCAAAAAAATATATATATCTATAGGCGCTCTCCGGTGCGCGCACCGGAGTGCGCTCCAGGCGCGACACGCGACTTGCGCGCAGGAAGCTGATTGGCTCTTGGGTGTCTGTAAACATTCTAAACAGTCTGGAGCGGCCGCCATCTTGTGTCTCGGTAAAATCGAGACACAAGGGGTTTGAAAAAAAAAGGGGCAAATGACCATAAGGGGGAAGAGCAGACCCCCTCTGACCCCCTAGGTTTGATGTAGGAGCTAAAATAGGGTCCTGCAGGGCATTAATTTTTTTATTTTTTTTTTCGTTTTGCGCGGGGGAAGCGCATGGTACGCGCACCGGCGAAGCACGGGGAAAATCCAGGACCATATTTATGAAGGCCTTGCGCTGCTAGTTTTGCGCCTCCTGTGCATCAATTTTTGTGACGCACCAGCGGTGTAAAAAAATGCGCATTGTTATGCAATATTTAAAAAGTGACGCATCTATCTAGATGCGTCACTTTTTAAATATAGTGCAATGAGGCACATTTTTTTACACTGCTGTTGTGATGCGTCACTTTTCTGTGCGCACTCCTTATGACATTCCAGATGTGTCATATTTAATGTATGACGAATCATGTTGCAAGGAGTTACAGATACATCAGTATTTCTGACATATCTGTAAACATAAAAGTGATGCGAGGCAGGTGCAAGATTTTGACGCAACAGCATCCTAAAAGTGACGCAGAGAAATCTTATAGATTTCAGTACGTCGTTATTACCAAGCTTTTTGCGGGGGAATGCCCCCTTTGCATACATTATACCTGACGCAGATATAATGTGGCGCAGAGTTTTAAAAAGTGACCCATGTACCTAGATGCGTCACTTTTTAAAAATAGCGTCAGGTATAATGCATGCAGAGGGGGTGTTCTCCCGCAAAAAGCTTTGTAATAGCGACGCAGTGAAATCTTTGAGATTTCACTGCGTCACTTTTAGGATGCTGTTGCGTCAAAATCTTGTGCCTGCTTTACAGCAGGTGTTAGACTGACGCAAGCCCTTTCACATGGTGCTTTTTCCATGTGAAAGGACACATTACTGGAGTTGCGTCACTTTTGTGACGCACTCCAGCAATGCGTTACTTGGAATGTCATAAGGAGTGCGCACAGAAAAGTGACGCATCGCACCAGTGGTGTAAAAAAATGTTCCTCGTTGCGTTATATTTAAAAAGTGACGTATCTTGGTAGATGGGTCACTTTTTAAAATCAAGCGCCACATTATATCTGCGTGAGGTATAATGCATGCAGAGGGGGTGTTCCCCCGCAAAAAGCTTTGTAATAGCGACGCAGTGAAATGTTTGAGATTTCACTGCGTCACTTTTAGGATGCTGTTGCATCCTTTAAATATAGTGCAACGAGGCACATTTTATTACACTGCTGGTGTGATGCGTCACTTTTCTGTGCGCACTCCTTATGACATTCCAGATGTGTCATATTTAATGTATGACGAATCATGTTGCAAGGAGTTACAGATACGTCAGTATTTCTCACATATCTGTAAACATGAAAGTGACGCGAGGCAGGCGCAAGATTTTGACGCAACAGCATCCTAAAAGTGACGCAGAGAAATCTCATAGATTTCAGTACGTCGTTATTACCAAGCTTTTTGCGAGGGATTGCCCCCTCTGCATACATTATACCTGATGCAGATATAATGTGGCGCAGAGTTTTAAAAAGTGACCCATGTACCTAGATGCGTCACTTTTTAAAAATAGTGTCAGGTATAATGCATGCAGAGGGGGTGTTCCCCTGCAAAAAGCTTGGTAATAATGACGCAGTGCGTCACTTTTAGGATGCTGTTGCGCCAAAATCTTGCGCCTGCTTCACAGCAAACCTTTCACATGGTGCTTTTTCCATGTGAAAGGACACATTACTGGAGTTGCGTCACTTTTGTGACGCACTCCAGCAATGCGTTACTTTTGTGTTTACAGATACGTCAGAAATACTGACATATCTGTAACTCCTTGCGAATTGATTAGTCATATATTAAATATGACATATCTGGAATGTCATAAGGAGTGCGTCCAGAAAAGTGACGCATCGCTGTTTTCACGTAGCGACGCGTCACTTTTCAGAAATGAGGCCTCCAGTTTATTCACTGTGTCATAACTTTCTTTTCTAACACTCACCTTCTTTCATTCCTCCTACTTCACTTCCTTTCACCTCTCATACCTTTCTGTTCTTTTTTACTCATTCTCCTTTCAATTATCAATGCACTATATTTCACTTACTCTTCATTTTTTTAAGAATATAGCTCTTTGATGAGAATTGGAGGTAGTTCTGAAAAGAACTTTTGGTTTTCTTCTTTTAACTGAACAGGAACAAAAACAGGGAATGGAAACTGCTCAACAGGAGCAAAAAGAAAAGAAAAAAATTAGGGGTGGGAAGGGCAGCGATGGTTCTCCAATGCTCGAACCATGAGCAGGACACTTTGCTCCCCATAGGTGAGGAGTTGATTGCAGTATCTGCATTTGACGACCCCATGGTTAAATACAGGTTGTATGTTTGCCACCTGCTCCTGCGATTGCTCTCTCCCAGAAGAAGTTGCTCCTCCTGTTGATGTAGAGGCCCCATCTCTGGGAACCTCTTGTGCCAGAGCCCTGACACTTTCCCGGGCAAAATTCTGGGGGTGCCTCCTCTCCACATGGCGAATCATGGTGAAGTTGCCAAAAGAATACATTTTTTGGGGGTTACCCCGTGACAGGACCTGTTTGCAGATCCTGCACTCTACTTTTGGTGCATTCACCTTTTTCTGGTCTGCTGGAAACTTAAAAAATTTCCAGATGAAATGTTCTTTGACCTTCAGCTGAGGAGGCTCTTCATCAATGAAATCATTGGAGTCATCTTCACTGCTGGATGGTCTGGCAGCCATGATTAATCAAGAAATATGCAACAGCAAAAAAGGCAGGTCTTTCAGTCACAAAAGTGAAAGAAGAAGTGAAGGAAATGGGTGGGGATTTCATTCATTGTAAAAAAAACCTGTTAGCAACCAATGAAAAGTGTTATTTCAGGGTCACATGACCCGACGCGTTTACGCTGCGCGCTCCGGAGCACTTCCGGTGCGTTTACGCAGCGCGATCGTAGGCGCTTCCGGGGCGCAAACGTGGCGCGATCGTAGGCGCTTTTGCGTGCGTTTATGCGCCGCGAACGTAGGCGCTTCCGAGGGCACTTACGTTGCGCGCCGAAGTGACGTCATCAAACTTTTACAGAAATGCATAATCATTTTCCTTATTAAAAAAAACTAATTTTATTTGTATGGTACGAAATGTTTTGCATTATTATTAACTTATCATTCATATTTTTTTTCACGAACGACAGTTGCGCTCTGGGTGCGCTTTCAGATGAGCTCACGGAAAAGCTTACCGGAGAGCTTAGCTGAAAGCTTCCCGGAGCGCGCACCCAGAGCGCAAAAGAAAAAAATTATATAAAAAAAACATGAATACTTTAAAAAAAACAGCAAATTGTAAAAAAAAAAAAAAGGTTAGAAACTCGATATACAAAGTAATTAGCATTTAAAAAACCTATGAAATTCACTGAAAAAACCATAGGTTTCACACCAGTTATAGTTAGGAATTAGCATTTAAAAAACCTATTAAATTCACTGAAAAAACCATAGGTTTCACACCAGTTATAGTTAGCTGGAAATTTTACTGATATAAAACCATTGAAATTCCCACGTTATAGTTAGATGGACTCACTATAACTTGCGCGTGCAATGCACTGCTGATGATGTCTTATTAAGCCAGTTAACCAATCAATTTTTAAAAACCATCCATTTAGACACTTATTTAAAAATGTATTCTTCCATCAACTTTTACATATACATATATAAAATATATTTATTTTTCAGAAAGACACACATTCACTGGATGGTGTCATCAGTGATGTCATGAGTGATGTCACTGACCATGTCATGAGTGATGTAATATGTGATGTCATCAGCAGTGCATTGCACGCGCAAGTTATAGTGAGTCCATCTAACTATAACGTGGGAATTTTAATGGTTTTATATCAGTAAAATTTCCAGCTAACTATAACTGGTGTGAAACCTATGGTTTTTTCAGTGAATTTAATAGGTTTTTTAAATGCTAATTCCTAACTATAACTGGTGTGAAACCTATGGTTTTTTCAGTGAATATATATATGCCTTCATCCGTAGAAAGAAGCAGAAGCCCAGACGAGGAACAGTTGGAAAGGCTTTATTGACATCAGCATAGCTCCGGTGGTGGCGAATGCATTTCGGCTATCCGCCTTCTTCAGCGCCCAGCACCAGAGTGGAAATAACGGTGAGTCCTTCCCTGCTGCCTGAAGAATGACTGGCGTGGTCCGCTCCTCCCCCTCACCATTGGGCTCACCTGTTGTAGTTCATTCTGAATGCTCTGAACCACAACTCCCGTGATGCTTAATGCACAGCACCTCAGGCCGGTGACAATGGGGGGTGGAATTCACGATGTTGTTAATCCGGGCCATGATGTAGCAGGGTAGGGAAACAAACGCCAAAATCTTTCAAGCCTCTCCTCGGGTCCCCGTCGATACTGCCACCGCCCTCAATCACAAGAGTCCTTTGTGCAGGGACAAATGCAATGCAAATTGCCACGAGAGAGGAGAATACCCCGACTGCTCGAGTCCTCCGTAGTCAGGGGCGGGGGGCCGGACACTCTCCATACCTGGAGCAAGGGGGAAAAGCCGTGAGGCATACCAGAATTGGTCCGGACCCAAATTGGGCAGGGACTTCTGAAGTGCGCTTCTGGTGTGCGCAGAAAATGTGTCCAAAGTGCCTTCCTCCGTAGAAAGAAGCAAAAGCCCAGACGAGGAACAGTTGGAAAGGCTTTATTGACATCAGCATGGCTCCGGTGGCGGCGAATGCATTTCGGCTATCCGCCTTCTTCAGCGCCCAGCACCAGAGTGGAAATAACGGTGAGTCCTTCCCTGCTGCCTGAAGAATGACTGGCGTGGTCCACTCCTCCCCCTCACCATTGGGCTCACCTGTTGTAGTTCATTCTGAATGCCCTGAACCACAACTCCCAGGATGCTTAATGCACAGCACCTCAGGCCGGTGACAATGGGGGGTGGAATTCACAATGTTGTTAATCCGGGCCATGATGTAGCAGGGTAGGGAAACAAACGCCAAAGTCTTTCAAGCCTCTCCTCGGGTCCCCGTCGATACTGCCACCGCCCTCAATCACAAGAGTCCTTTGTGCAGGGACAAATGCAATGCAAATTGCCATGAGAGAGGTGAATACCCCAACTGCTCGAGTCCTCCATAGTCAGGGGCGGGGGGCCGGACACTCTCCATACCTGGAGCAAGGGGGAAAAGCTGTGAGGCATACCACAATTGGTCCGGACCCAAATTTGGCAGGGACTTCTAAAGTGCGCTTCTGGTGTGCGCAGAAAATGTGTCCAAAGTGCCTTCCTCCGTAGAAAGAAGCAGAAGCCCAGACGAGGAACAGTTGGAAAGACTTTATTGACATCAGCATAGCTCCGGTGGTGGCGAATGCATTTCGGCTATCCGCCTTCTTCAGCGCCCAGCACCAGAGTGGAAATAACGGTGAGTCCTTCCCTGCTGCCTGAAGAATGACTGGCGTGGTCCGCTCCTCCCCCTCACCATTGGGCTCACCTGTTGTAGTTCATTCTGAATGCTCTGAACCACAACTCCCAGGATGCTTAATGCACAGCACCTCAGGCCGGTGACAATGGGGGGTGGAATTCACGATGTTGTTAATCCGGGCCATTTGTAGCAGGGTAGGGAAACAAATGCCAAAGTCTTTCAAGCCTCTCCTCGGGTCCCCGTCGTTACTGCCACCGCCCTCAATCACAAGAGTCCTTTGTGCAGGGACAAATGCAATGCAAATTGCCACGAGAGAGGTGAATACCCCGACTGCTTGAGTCCTCCGTAGTCAGGGGCGGGGGGCCGGACACTCTCCATACCTGGAGCAAGGGGGAAAAGCCGTGAGGCATACCAGAATTGGTCCGGACCCAAATTTGGCAGGGACTTCTGAAGTGCACTTCTGGTGTGCGCAGAAAATGTGTCCAAAGTGCCTTCCTCCGTAGAAAGAAGCAGAAGCCCAGACGAGGAACAGTTGGAAAGGCTTTATTGACATCAGCATAGCTCCGGTGGCGGCGAATGCATTTCGACTATCCGCCTTCTTCAGCGCCCAGCACCAGAGTGGAAATAACGGTGAGTCCTTCCCTGCTGCCTGAAGAATGACTGGCGTGGTTCGCTCCTCCCCCTCACAATTGGGCTCACCTGTTGTAGTTCATTCTGAATGCTCTGAACCACAACTCCTGTGATGCTTAATGCACAGCACCTCAGGCCGGTGACAATGGGGGGTGGAATTCACGATGTTGTTAATCCGGGCCATGATGTAGCAGGGTAGGGAAACAAACGCCAAAATCTTTCAAGCCTCTCCTCGGGTCCCCGTCGATACTGCCACCACCCTCAATCACAAGAGTCCTTTGTGCAGGGACAAATGCAATGCAAATTGCCACGAGAGAGGTGAATACCCCGACTGCTCGAGTCCTCCGTAGTCAGGGGCGGGGGGCCGGACACGCTCCATACCTGGAGCAAGGGGGAATAGCCGTGAGGCATACCAGAATTGGTCCGGACCCAAATTGGGCAGGGACTTCTGAAGTGCGCTTCTGGTGTGCGCAGAAAATGTGTCCAAAGTGCCTTCCTCCGTAGAAAGAAGCAGAAGCCCAGACGAGGAACAGTTGGAAAGGCTTTATTGACATCAGCATAGCTCCGGTGGCGGCGAATGCATTTCGGCTATCCGCCATCTTCAGGGCCCAGCACCAGAGTGGAAATAACGGTGAGTCCTTCCCTGCTGCCTGAAGAATGACTGGCGTGGTCCGCTCCTCCCCCTCACCATTGGGCTCACCTGTTGTAGTTCATTCTGAATGCTCTGAACCACAACTCCCAGGATGCTTAATGCACAGCACCTCAGGCCGGTGACAATGGGGGGTGGAATTCACGATGTTGTAAATCCGGGCCATGATGTAGCAGGGTAGGGAAACAAACGCCAAAGTCTTTCAAGCCTCTCCTCGGGTCCCCGTCGATACTGTCACCGCCCTCAATCACAAGAGTCCTTTGTGCAGGGGCAAATGCAATGCAAATTATATATATATATGAAACAATACTCGTCTGGCGCAGCCTGCGCCACCAATTAGTGATTCAATTGGATTAACAAACGAAGAGTTGAACCCGATTCTGGTGCCAAACAAAAAGGTGCTTTATTTATGCATATTAGTTAGCTCGCCCGCCATTACGCGTTTCGACTGTCTCCACAGTCTTGGTCACATGGTAAGGTTGCAATACCACAGTGGGATTTAAATAACAAACACAAAAGGCGGACTTTGCATTCCCGCCTCCTACTCCTACATTATTTCAAAAAGGCTCCTTTTCAATGAAACAATAAGAACACTATATATAATTTGATAGTCTTCTGGCATTAAATAATGAAACTCTTAGTGAGTAATTTCATTCAACAACAATATGATGGAAAATGTGCAACATATCGCAATAGTAATAAATATCTATACATATTTACATCAATAAATAAATAAATATATATCTAAAACCACTAAAATCACATGTCAATGTTTTAGTAAATACGGTATGCTGTTTCCTAATTGAAAAAAGAGGCCTCTTGAATTATATTCACCCCAAGTGGGGTTTCAAAAAAAGTGCTTTGTGCAATTTAACATTTCACATGGTGTAAACATTATATATCAATAAATCCAGCAAAAGTGGTATGGAGCAACAATGATAGCATAGTGCAATGATTTATGTAAAAAGTGCATGTGCTAATTAGTGCATAATCATAAATTCCATAAATGTTTTTTCATTGTTTCAAAAATACTATGGTAGGAGCCCCTACCAAAGATCTTAAATTTTATAATAGATGTTAAACAGCAAAACAACAGAGCAAACTACTTGAATCTCATAGAATATCCATCTGTACAAACCCTTCATTACATGTATTGAGTAGCATTCTATCACTATAGGATCCTACCGGTTAGAATTTAAACAAATTTCATAAAGGTGTTCACAGTGATGTTTTTATAAACACGTGTACAGATCCTCGCTGGCGTTAAGACCCCCTGGGGTACGACTATCTAACTCCAGGATATAGCGAGTTTCCAAGACCCTTAAAAGTGCATCCCTATTGCCACCTCTTTTTAGTGGCAAAACACTGTCGATGACATAGTATGTAAGATATTTCGGGTCACTATCATGAGTGCTCTCAAAATGACGAGCTACAGGATATGAAAGGTCTTTGGTGTTAATTGCTCTTATATGCTGCAGTATCCACCTGTGAGCCGGTAGACGGGTGCTCCCCACATACCGAAGCTCACAGGGGCACTGCAGCACATAAACCACAAACTCAGTCTTGCAGGTGAGTTGTTTGGAAATCAGTGTCAGTTCAGCTTTAAAAGGTGTCAGGTATTGCGTTTTACTACAACCATATTTGCATGCCTTACAGATTGAGCATTTTTTAAAACCCTTGCTGAGAGCCATGAAAATTTTTGAAGATGGCTGATCCAAATGGTTTTTGACCAATCTGTCGGCCATAGAAATTGATTTCCTGAAGGAAAATTCGGGTTTTCTGCCCACTAGGTCCCCAATGACCGGATCCCCGGTTACTAAGTTCCAATTACGGCAGAAAATCTTACGAATTTCCTTGTGCTGTCTGTTGTAGGTAACTATAACTCTGGAGGATTCTGATATTGACTCAGTGCAGGAGATGCCTCATGTTGTTCTTGGAACTAGTGCCTGAGCTCTGGTCATGTTATTTGAGCGAGCCATTGCCTTCTCTACGATCCCCTCCGAATAGCCCCTTGCAAGGAAGCGTATTTTACTGGCTTCCTGAGCTTTTAAACATTCAATTTCTGAGCTGCAAATTCTCCTAATGCGCAGCATCTCCCCGAAAGGGATACTGCGTATTAGGTGAAGGGGGTGTTGACTTGCTGCATGAAGGACAGTATTTCCAGCAGTTGGCTTTCTGTATAGCCTAGTTGCTATTTTTTTAGATTCTATACATACTTCCAAACCCAGAAAACATACTGAAGATGTACTCATATTAGATGTGAATTCTAGATTTAAGTCGTTACTATTCAGATGTTTTACAAAAGTACTTGCCTCCTCTAGGGTGCCCTGCCAAATCAGAAAGAGGTCATCAATGTACCTAAGATATAAAGAGACATGTTTTTCCATGGTGGTACAATGTTTGCACATGAGGACCTGCTCCTCCCACCAGCCCATGTGCAAGCACGCTAGGCTGGGTGAAAAACAGGCCCCCATGGCTACCCCCCTGACCTGCTGGTACACTGGATTGTTAAAAAGGAAGTAATTTTGTTTGAAACATATTTTAATCATGGAAATCAGCATGGCATTGTGTGCGGAAAAATTGATAGGACGTTGGTTTAAATAATATTTAACTGCTGCAATGCCATCGTTGTGACGTATCGATGTATACAAAGAAGAAACATCTAACGTGATTAGTATACATCCTGACTTCCATGAAACATTGTTTAACTTTCGTATAAAATCTGAGGAATCCTGCACATAAGAATCCAAATTTTTTACGCTGTCCTGCAAAAATTAGTCTATATATGATGACATATTCTCAGTGGAGCTGTTAATGGCCGAGATTATGGGACGCCCTAGTGGATTGTCTAGTCGTTTGTGAATTTTAGGAAGTAAATAAAATGTTGGTATGACAGGGAATTCCTTCTTTAGAAATCCAAATTCCTCTTTGGTGATTAAATTGGAACTTTTCCACGCAACCAATTTGGCATTTTGATCCTGCCATGCCAATTTGGTTGCTCCCAGGTTGCTCTTTCTGTAACACGATTGATCCTTGAGTTGGGATTCAGCCTCATCAATGTACATTTGTCGCGGCCAAAGAACTACGTTGCCGCCTTTATCCGCTTGACGGACTAGAATATTTTGGTATGATTCCAGTTTTTTTATCAACGTGTAGTAACTTTGATTCATTTTGATTACCACTGTGTGTTTTTTGTTGGTAGCTATGTACAGTTTTTTTAGATCTTTCGTGATCAAGTCCTGGTATACATCAATATTATCATATGTCGAAGTGGGAAGAAACACTGATTTCGATTTAAAAGGAGTGACACAGGTCGCTACATCTATTCTTGATGCAACTAGAGGGACCTGCCTAGATGCTCACACTTCTTCCTGTAAAGCCCATATATCTTCAAAATCTGTGTGATCTTCCACATTTAGAAAAGTTGGACTGTTAGGAATTTCCGGATTTTTCTTCTTTGCAGGTTGCAATTTGAAGAATTTTTTAAGTTTTAACTTCCTAATGAATCTGAAGGTGTCCATTCTTACATCTGCATAGTTGAAATTGCATTGAGGGCAGTATGACAAGCCAAGACTTAAAATCTTTATATCATTATCTTAATCCGTACCTGTGTAATCTGTGTGGCGTGTGATACATTTGGTGGAGATATTTATAGTGGATGATTCTTAGGTTGCCATTAGGCGTCAGCAAACCAGTCAGTAGGCAGGTGGTTTCCCATTCCTCTTCGAAAGTGTATCATCTAATGCCTTGCTCCATTTTTCCCTTGTCCTCTCAGTGTTCCCTCCAATGTTTGTTTGCGCGCTATTGTACAACCTGGATACCAAATGAGAGGCTGTGGGTGTGGTGAGTACCAGCTGTAAAGGGGCTAGCGTCTGTGGTTCGTCTGGGAATGTGGGAAAATATTCTCTCATCGCCCTTTGTAACCTATAGTAGTTGAAACTAAGCAGCAGTGTTGGGTTTTTAATATAATCGAGTTTGTCAAGAGTTAGAAATTTTCCATCTCTATACAAATCACCCAGTCTGTCTACGCCAGCGTGCCTCAGTAATTCCATTCCAACTTGCTCCTGTGTAACTGATAGGGCCGGATGATGGGCTACTGGGAGTTCAGGAGCGTAGAGTGGCATGCTTCGTGTTACCTTGCCCAATAGTCTCCACGCTTCGTTTGTGGTATTGACCGGGTTGATGTCTCGGTCATGTAACCTGATTCTTTTATGCGGCAATATACTCGTCAGCGGGATTGGGTCTGTGTCTCCCTTTTCCACCGCAACATGCGTCAGGAAAGGTATTTCGTGGTACCAGTAATGCGCAAATTGCGCCTGAGCGCAGAGGTAATAGAGGTAGATATCTGGGACCTTGAAGCCACCCCTAGCATATGGTAGTGTCATCGTTTGTAGGTCTAACCTGGCTTGTTTCCCTGCCCAAATTAGGTTCAGTATGAGGGTTTTGATGTTACGGAACACCTCTGCTGGGGGCTTGATAGGAATGTTGTTGAACAAGTACAGGAACTTGGGGAGCAATACCATTTTCACAACTGCGAGTCTGTCTGCCAGGGACAGCGGCAGCTTATTCCACTGCTTGATCTTGTCCTCCAGTGAGGATATAGCTCTTCCGTAGTTAGTACGGATAACCAATTCCGGGTCCCTGTGGAACCATATATCCCCAAATACCTAGTCGGCTCATCTTGCCATTCTAGAGGATAGTCCAGGGCCGTTGGGTGAGTACCATCTGTTAGTGACAGAATAAGGGACTTGGTCCAGTTGATCTGGAGCCCTGAGTACTGGCCGAATTTAATATACTCTCGCAACAATGGGTTAAGGTGTTGTTCCGGGTTTTTAACATACAGCACAATATCGTCTGCGTACAATGATATGTGTATGGGTCGTGTTGGGAGTTGTATGGCTGAGTAGTAGTGTTGTTGTCTGATTTTGCAAGCCAATGGTTCAAGGATGAGGGCAAACAGCATAGGTGATAGTGGACACCCTTGCCAGGTACCGCGACAAATTGCGATTGGGTCCGAGAGATGTTTATTTATCCTAATGCGTGCAGTTAAGTTTGTGTATAGCATTGTTATCCACCCAATAAATAGTGGTGGAAAATCCATTCGTATAAGTACTGCGTGTAGAAAGGGCCAGTCAATCGTATCAAATGCTTTGGCCGCGTCTAACAAAACTGCCACAGCCTTTACTTCAGGTGCTAGGTAGTGTGCCAGGGCAAATAATGTGTGGGTGTTATGTGTGGTTGATCTTTCCGATATAAAACCGGATTGGTCGGGCCTAATCACCAGCGGCATTAGAGGTTTCAGTCTGTCAGCTAATATGCTCGCTATGATTTTAGTGTCCACATTTATGAGCGAGAGAGGGCGATAGGAATCACATTGTTCCTCATCCTTGCCTGGTTTTAATAATGAAATGATCAGCACTTCCCTCATTGATTTCGGTAATGTTTGTGCTTCGTGTGCCGTTTCATATAGCTTTATCAGATGTGGAGCGAGTATGTCCGCGAATGTTTTATAAAATTCGGCCACAAAACCGTCTGGTCCCGGAGCTTTTCCGTTCGGTAGCCGTCTAATGGCTTCGACAACTTCCTGAACTGTAATGGGGAGAGCTAGGTGTTCCCTATGTCCGTCTGCCAACCACACCAGCTCCACATCCGCCATATAGGCCAACATTTCTTCTTGCGGTATTAACGGTTGTGCCTCGTATAATGCCCCATATGTGCCCATGAACTCTCCCATTATGTTTTTGATGTCATGTGTGAGTGTGCCTGCCTTAGTTTTAATCGCTGTGACATGTTGTGGTGCTCTGCCTGTACATATCTTTTCAGCCAGGGCCCTGCCCGGTCTTCCCCCCTCTCCATACCTCCTTGCAGTTGTTCGTTTGAAAATATATTTTAGTTCGTCCTCTGCAAATTTGCGATGTTCTGTCAGTAGTGCCCGTATGTCGCCCAACAGGGCGGTGTCCCCAGTTTGTGTGTATCGCTTTTCCAACTCTTGTATTGCCTCTTCACGAGTCTTTAATTGCTGGCGTATGTCTTTTAATATGCCTGAGGTCGTGCTTATGCATACTCCCCTTATTGTGGCTTTGAAAGCTTCCCATAGCAGGCACGGGTCTTCCGTCGTGGGAGAATTTAGTTCAAAATAATCTGATATCGCTTTCTGGATGGTGTCAACATACAATGGGTCACGTAAGGCTTGTGCATTAAAACGCCATGTGAATGGTGGTGGTACATAGCGAGGGATTTGCACCTCCAAGAGCACAGGGCTGTGATCTGAAAGTATCCTGTGGAGGTGCTTGATATTTACTACCCACGATAGTATATCTTGTGTGCCTAGCCAGTAGTCCAGCCTGGACCAGCTGCCATGAGCCGCATTGATGTGTGTCGCCATTTGTTCCCCCGGATGTATTATTCTCCACATGTCGCCCAGGTGTAAGTTTTTCATCGCGTCAAGTAGTACCGCCCTCGCTTTCACATGAGGTTCCATTGTGTGCAGTGTTCTGTCTAGCCCTTCCGTTAACGTTACGTTAAAGTCTCCTCCCCATATTATATGCTCAGCCTGTATATCTGCAAGTGTGTGCCATAGAGTCTCATAGAACTGGGGGTCGTCTATGTTAGGGCCATATACGTTCACTAAAGTAACCTGATGTTGCCTCACCTTATCCACTACTATGACATACCTGCCCTCTGTATCTTTATGTGTTTCCCAAATCTGGAAGTGTGTCCCTTTCTTTATCAGTATGCTAACCCCTCTTGAGTATGTCGAGTAGTTTGAGCTAGTAATTGATTCCGCCCACCTAGTGCCCAGTGTTGGCATGCCCTTAGGTGCTGGGTGCGTTTCTTGCAGGAAGGCAACATCTATGTGCAACCTGTCAAAGAACGCAAACATTTGCCTTATCTTCTTTGGGTTGCCTAGGCCTCTAATGTTCCATGTGATGAATTTTAGTGTATCATGTCGTGTCATGAAGCTAGGTCTGGTTGTTGATCTTCTATGCCAGAGCCTTCTACAGCAGCCAGCTCGCAGCCTTTCTGCCCAAGGGCACGTGGGTATACAAATCCTCTGGTGATGAGTGTAATCAGGACAACAGTGTAGCTGGCAATGAAAGAGGTCGCAATGCCTCTCAGACACAGTGTATCTACTTGAACATTTCCCAACATCCCTTCACCCCCTCGTCCCACTTCAGCGCCCAAACTTTGCCAAAGCCATCCCCCTAGTAACATCAAACCAGCACCATAACTTAGATTGGGGCACACCCGCTTGGGGGTGTCGCCAGGTGCACACGTCTCCATCCACATGGTGGATGTGGACGGGTGCTCAGTTCATCACTGTAGTTATCAATTCCTTTCTTTCCCCTTCCCATCTCTTCTTATGCATGTATTCAAAACCTTTCTTACATCAACATCTTCTCTACGTTTGGGATATTTTTATGCAGTACATCACGGATCTCCCATGTTGGCCCACCCATGCCTTATCCATCTCAGTGCATTGGCCTAGAGGCTCATCTCCATATGATTGCTGCATATGTACCCGGAGGAGCCCTCCCCAGGAGTTATCCACATTTGCCTAGCACCGGGGAGTGATAGTGTACTCACTGTTCAGTACTAATGTTCACACTCATCGTGTCTTTGTCGATCTGTCGCTCTTGTCCCGCATTGTAGTCCAGTCTTCTGTATAATGCCTGCGACATCTCCCGCAGCCATCCGCTTCCCGTTCTATTGTCTCTGAATCTCTTTTAAAAAAAAGGGGGGTGTAGTAGCAGAGGCCACTAGGCTCCTGGATATCCAGCCAGCCTTGTATGTTTCAGCCGTTGAGCGCCTCAGTCGTTATCACTCATCCTGTCTTCTCTTTCCCGTTCCTTGCGGCGCTTTCCAAGTTTCTTGATATAGTCTTGCGCAGCCTGCACCGTCGGGAGAATCACAGGTTTGCCCACATTGGTGATTTTTAGTTTTGCGGGGTACAGCATCGCATATTCAACTCCCATCTCCCGGAGTTTCTTTTTTACTGTGGTGAATTCTTTTCGTGCTATTTGCACCGCTATGGTGTGGTCAGGATAGAATTCCAGGGTGTTGCCTTGATACGTGACTTTGCCCTTCTCCCTAGCGAGTCTGAGGACTGTGTCTCTGTCCCTGTAATTTAGCATGCGGGCAATAATCATTCGAGGTGCAGCACCCGGTTTCCGGGTGGGCGCCAGTGAGCGGTGCGCACGTTCAACGAGGAAAACCTCAGAGAAGCTCCCTGCATCAAATATGTCCTTTAACATTGCCTCTACGTAGGTCTCCATCTTGCCTTTGTTTGTTGATTCCGGCAGTCCCGAAATACGGACGTTATTTCGGCAAGACCTCGCTTCTTGGTCCTCCACCTTCGCACGTAGGCTCTCCAGTGTCTTTTCAATGCTCCCGCACGCTTTCGTTGTGTTACTGGACTCATCCTCAACTGTAGAGATCCTTTGTTCAGCCTCCACCAGCTGCTCATCGTGGTTTTCTAGTTTCGCTGTCATGGTGTCTACTCGTAGCATGACATTATCCAGTTTATTGTTTATCTCCTGCAAGCTTTGTTGGATGGCTTGCAATACTGATTCCATGCCGGTTCCATCGGCCAAATCTTGTTCACCTTCCACTTCCGAAGTGGTCGCGGTACTTTTCGCTTGCTTCCTAGTTTTGAAGGGCAGTTAGGTCTGCTGTTTGTCGGGTTTCCCCATCGCGCTGGGACTCGTCGAAGGGCTACCGCGTTGCGTCCCTGGGCTTGTTATGGACGTGGCTCCCGCAGAAGACCGATTACGACGCTGAAATGTTCTTGCCACCCACTGTGAAGTAGGTTTATTCATTGGACCATCCACGTACCCACATTTCTGCCCAGCACTTTGTCATTCACTGTTCGGGTAGTCTGTTAACTTGCGCAGTGTTGCCCCACTCACTTCCTCTCATGCCATGCCAGGCACTGTGTGGCGTGTGCCAGCAGAACTTGGCCGAATTCCAATCCTGGGACCGTGAGCTCCTAGTAATGTTCAGCTATGAAGAACATATGGGGGGATTGCAGCCCAGATCCAAGCTGTCTGTGCTGAATGCGTGTTCGTTTGTTGGCTTGCGCCCCTTGATGCTGTCTTTCAGGCCCCCAGCCGAGTCTTTACAGTTAGGATCATTGCCACCGTGGTCGCTGTATGTCCGTATGAGAGTGCGCATGCCTTTCACATCCCGAGTGCTGCGGTGTCTCCCCCGCAACGGCGCACAATCGCTTGCCGAGTGAAGCGCCTCGCAGTCGAGCCCTTTACCAATCTTTCTCCATGCTCCGCTGCTCCTGCCCAGCTTCTCCACCCGCTCGCGTATCTCTACTTTCCGCCTAGATGCCGCCTCCTGACATCGGAGTCCCCGCAGTACCTTGTGTGGCTGCAATGTCCTTGCTTCCCCCGCCACCGCCATTTTGCGTGATTTGGAGCGCAACCTCTGCCGTAGCCCTGTCATAGGTTTCAGTAGAGCCCAGCCCGCTGACCTTGTTGGCAATGTGGCTCCGCTTTGCTGGGTCAGCAGTCTCGCAGTCCGTGATTCGAATGCGGGTGGTCATCGCCTGTAATACCGGCGGCTCCGTACATCGTGCGCCCCCATTTTGAATCGCCGCTCGCCTCCACCTCTATTTTTGCCGATTTTATCCTCCAAGATCGCTTCTGCAGAGCTGTAGCTCCTGAGGCTTATTGCCTACATCTTCCGATTACCAGATGTCTATGTGTCGTCCTTTTTGGATCAGTTTTGGGGGTATAAAGGCCGCTTTTCTCGCACCCGTCCGGCGGAGCTAACTCACACGCCAGCCATCCCGCAGTGCGCCCTCTAGCGCCCCCCGATACCCTCCCTATATTTCATCCCAAAGGTCCATAAAGACAGGAACAATCCCCCCGGCAGACCCATCATCTCAGCCAGGGGGAGTCTATTGGAACGAACATCAATTTATATAGACTATTTCCTCCAGACTTATGTTCAAGGATTAAAATCCTATGTCAAGGATACGGGGGATTTCCTGTCTAAAATCAGCAATATATAGGTACGAGAGGGTGATTGGCTAATTGCCCTTGATGTGACATCCCTCTACACGAGTATCCGCCACTCAGATGGTGTGGCAGCTGTAGAGTTCTACTTGGGGAGGAGGGATGAGAAATTTCATTTACACAATGCAATGCTGATCTCAATGTTGAAGTTTTGCCTCAGACATAACATCTTTATGTATAATAGTCTAATTTACAGACAACTGCAGGGTGTGGCTATAGGGGCCAGTTTTTCTCCAAGCTTCGCGTGCCTACACATGGGAGCTTGGGAAGAACTGGTCCTCCAGTCTCGTTTCCAACTTGAAGTGGAGAACTATGTCATCTGTTGGCATAGGTTCATAGATGACTTGTTTGTAGTGTGGAGAGGGGAAAAGGAGGAGGCAATGAAATTCATTGAATGCTTAAATGACAATGAATTCAATATCCACTTTACTGCTGAAATAAGTCAACAGCAAGTACCCTTTTTAGACAATGCTTTGGAAACGAAACTATACCGTAAAAGTACTGCAGGCAATACTACACTATATGCAGGGAGCACACATCCAAATCACCTCATTATGAGCATCCCGTATGGGGAGATGCTGCGTTTGCGCAGACTGTGTAGCAACGATGAGGATCTAAGGATAGCCCAGGAAGCAAGCGCAATAAGATTCAGGGCAAGGCGCTATAGCCAGAAAACCATTCAAGAGGCAATCAATAAAACTAAGAAACTCGATCGCCAATCCCTACTGAATAAAAGCAACTTATCCACTGATACCATCACTGAGAAAACAACTACAGACAACATCCCTGCTGTAGGAGGTGATGCCTTCAGGATTATAATTGGTTACAGCTCCAACCATAAAGAGGTTAGAAAATCATCAATAAAAGCTGGCCCATAGTGTTACAAGATCCTATAATAGGACACAATTTTCCGAAACGGGCCAACATTACTTTCAGCAGGGCTCCCAATATGCGAGACAGACTAGTGGATACTGGACCAGAGGTCATTTCCAAAACAGTATGGTTTCAAAATAAGGGAGGATTCCATAAATGCAAATCTTGCAAAGCATGCACACATGGAATCAATCGTACCAGTTATCGTGATGGGTTCTGCAACAAGGAACATAAGATCACGAAAACCCTTACGTGCAAAACTGATTTTGCCGTATATATTTTGGAGTGTACATATCCACTACAGTATGTGGGCAGTACAAAGTTACCTGTACACAGACGTATACTCCAACATTTACGTGCTATATCAACTCAGGATAATACTTATCCGGTTGCACTGCATTTTAAGACCCACCACAACAGTGACATTAAAGATCCTAAATACTTTGTGGTAGATTCTTTTTGGCCAGCAGAAGGGGTGGGAACCGAGAGGCCAAATTGAGAAAACTCGAGACAAGATATATACTACAACTAAACAGCAAACATCCAGGAGGTCTTATTGTGACGGAAGACATATACACCTGTTTACATTAAATTAAATCACACTATCTCTGAAAGAAGTAGTTATATAATATAGCCTCGCTTTTGAGTTTGTATGATGTTTCATGGTAGATGCTGGTATTTTCAGTAGATCTAATGAAAACTTCTCTTGTTGTTTTATTCAACAGCTCCTTTTGTGGACATCCTAAAATGTTTTCATCTTTGGGGTTCAACCTCTAGTATGTGATGAGGACTTATCCGCATTATATGATCTTTCAATCGCCTACAACCAACTATAAAATGTGGGTAAAACATATAAGGCAATCGTTTTTGCATCAGCAGAGCACAATTGAAGTCTGTAAAATTATCTACTTAAAACTATCTACATAGAACTATTGTAATAACGCATGAATATTTTGAGGTTTTCTGTATGATGTTTAGTTAACGTAGCCTGCATTGATCGTTTGTCCTCCTCAAGTAAGGAGTATTGATTAAAATTTATTTATCTGGGCTCAGTTAAATAGGTTAGTGTAACGAAATGGTCTGCAATTTCATCAGCAGTACTGAATACAAATAGGGAGAAATAGAATGAAAAAAATATCTGAGAAAAAGACTATATATAAAAAATTAAAATAAGAATTGTTTTTGAGCACAAGTCTCTTTTGGTATTAGATGTGGACAGAATAATTTGTATTATGTCGAATTTATCCATTTTTGTAAGGTTGTTAGTGGTAATAAAGGAATATCACCATTGGATGATAATATTAAACAACACGGAAATATATTAGGGTTGGACGCAGGGCATACATTATAAACTAAATGAGATGTACTGTATTTACATAGTCATAGGGACTAATCAATCTGGTCCTATTATCAATATATGAATATGTTGCAAATGAGGTATTTTAATATATGAATTTTAACTTGATATTTTATTATTAGATGCACTCAACAAATTTTTTTTTTTGGGACATTACAGTATGGAATGTATATATTTGTGCATCTTTACAGGCATGTATAGTGTGTATATATTTTATAGGTATTATGTTTATAGATATATCAACACAATAACATATTACAATTATGTGTTATTCTGCTATGCCACTGTATTTTACAGTTATTGTCCCCCTTTACAATATGTTTTTCATTTCCATTTGTGTTTTTTGATTTATCCAATCAAAATTGAGCACTTGCACTTTAAATAAATCACTTTCACTCACTTTCGTTGTCATGTGAGCAAGGCACAGGGGTGCCGAAACGTCATGAAACCGACAGGCAAATAAAGATTTGAATGCCGCAAATTTGGTCTGTGCTTGGTGTATCTGTGCCTGCTGTGATTGCTAAGCGCGGAGTACACTTTGATTTTGGATATATATATATATATATATATATATATATATATATATATATATATATTTCCGCCACTCCACTTCGCAAGCAGGACGCAGGCGCTCTCTTCTCCCGAAGAGACACATGGAGCACAGACCCAAGTAAGTAGAAAAATTGTCGGTTTATTGAGCTGTTACTCAGTCGGCCATATATATATATATATATATATATATATATATATATATATATATATATATATATATATATATATATATATATATATATATATATATATATATATATACAAAAAAGGAGCGGAAAGCTCTGGGTAGTTCTCAAGTTTAGGTGGAAATCAGCTCCTGTATAGAGCACCCTCAACACCAGCAACACTCTAGAACTGCTAACCTCAAATGTCTGCTTTTCCATCAGTCTTTAAGCAATATGATTAGCACAATGCCATCCACACCAAGATAGAAAGGGACAAATTATTTTGCCCTTCTACAGCAAAGTCTTTAAGCACAGGACTGACACAGTTCTGTCCATGCCGAGCTGTATAATGACAAAAGCGTAATTCCAGAGATTGTGTAAGATTATGCCAGCATAATATTAATTACAACCATGTATATATATATTGCCAGTAGATAGCTATCGTTAGAACCGTGTTTCCACAGGAAAAGCATTTTTGGACGTGCCTATAACTTTGGTGCCATCACAACATTTTTCAAAAAAAGGTCAAGGTAAGTTCTGGTTGTCATGGAATGTTTGGGTGTGATCCATGTGGTGGGGACTAAGAATTTAGGTCACGAAGTAAGGGTGCATTTATAATGTTAATTCCCATAGAAAGCTTTAGCCCCACCTACTGCCCGAACCGCTGAATGGACTTATAGCAAATTAGGTGTAAATCTGTCCGTGGTTTTTCCAAAATTTAAGCCAAAACTTATAGTGATATCTTCGGCCGTGGATATTTTGTGGTGATTTTGCGAGTAATTGCAAATGCATGCACCAATGGGAATGCTCGGATTGGCTTGACAACACTTGAACAGAAAGTTGTGGCCACCATTTTATCTATCCGGAATGGTTTCATGGGCTGTACATTTGTGTGAAAACAAACAGAAGGGGTCAGAGTAGAGGTACTCTGACCCCATGTTTGAAAAATGGGGGTGATAGTGACATAAGTTATGTGTCCAAAATTGATTTTTTTAAACATGTGCAATATTTACAGTGCCGACTCGACTGCCAGTGAACCCCACCTGTGTACCTTTGCGGAGACATCGCGACTATCTCGCGAATATTGGTGGGAATATAAAAAAAATCAGTGAATCATGAATACACATTGTTATAGAGATATCAAGATTTTGATCAATGTTTTTATAGAGTTATTTATATAGTGAGTAATCTACTGTTATGGTTAGAATTAATTGTATAGTTAACATTTTTTAATGTGGTGGTGGCTATTGAATTCCTGCTTTTGCTTTCCACTTTCGTGAAGTAATCGCAGGGATCATGATGACCAAAGTCATCGTAATCTCTGGCCTCTCTGAGAAAACAGAAAATAGGTTTCATAGGGTTGTTTTAGAAATACACTACAAAAACATGAGTTTGAAGTGAACAGTAATAAACCCCTAGTGTGTAAAATACTGTAAGATATGTGTATTTATGTGTTTTCACTTTATGGTAAAGGTGTGACTGTCACAGTTAGCTTTGATGTTGCAACGTCCCGAATAACCGCAAAAACAGAAAATAGTTCTGAAAGATGGCTTCTGAAGAAACTTAGTACAAAATTGAGTTTAAGCATGCTTTGAAAAGTATGTGTATAGTAACACATGCACTCATCCATTGCCCTTGCACTATGCAATCACCCAGATTCTAACTATGTACACATTCAATCACCCAAACACTACCCTTCTACTCTTCCATTCACCCAGACACTATCCATGCACTCATCTATTCGCCCAGGTACAACCCATGCACTCATCAAATCACCCATGCACTACTTATGCACTCATTCATTCACTCAACCATTATCCTTGCACTCATACATTTACTCAGGCACTACCCTTGCACTCATCCATTCACTGAGGCACTACCCATGCACTCCTCCATTGACTCAGGCACTACCTATGCACTCATCCAATCACCCAGATACTACCCTTGCACTCATCCATTCACTTAGGCACTACACAAGTGCTCATCCATTCACTCAGGCACTACCTGTGTGCTCATACAATGACTCAGCTGCTACCCATGCACTCATCCATTCACTGAGGTACTACCCATGCACTCATCCAATCACCCAGGCACTAACCATGCACTCACTCAATCAGACACAAACTATACATGCACTCATCCAATCAAGCAGGCACTTTGGTTGCACTCATCCATTCAATAAGGGACTACTTATGGACTCATCCAATCACCCAGGTGGTCTTTTTGCACATACTCAGCCACCCAAGCACTACCCATGCATGCATACAATGAACTAGGCACTACCCATGCACTAATCCAATGACCCAAGCAGCACCCATAAACTCATCCATTTACTCAGGCACTGTCCATGCAGTCATGCATTCAACCAGGCATTACCCATGCACTCATCCATTCAATGAGGTGCTATCCATGCACTCATCTGATCACCCAGGCACTACTCTTGCTCTCATTCATTCACTCATCCACTACCCATGCACTATGCAATCACCCAGATGCTAACTATGCTCATAGCCAATCACTTGAGCACCACCCATGCACTCATCTATTCACCCAGGCACTATCCATGCATTCATCCATTCACTCAGGAACAATTAATGCTCTCATCCATTCACTCAGGAACTACCCATGCACTCAGCCATTTACACAGACAATATCCTAGCACTCATCCATTCACCCAGGCACTACCCATGCACACATCCAATTACCCAGGCACTGCCCTTCCACTCACTCATTCACCCAGGCGCTACCCTTCCATTCATCTATTCACCCAGGCACTACCCATTCACTCATCCAATCACCCAGACAGGCACTACCCATGCACTCAACCAATCACTGAGGCCCTACCTATGCACTCACTCCTTTACCCAGCCATTATTTATGTACTCATCTATTCACTCAGACACTACCCTTGCACTCATCAATTCACTGAGGCACTACCCATGAACTCCTCCATTCACTCAGGCACTACCCATGGTCTCATCCATTCACCCAGGCACTACCAATGCATACATACAATCACCCAATCGCTACTGTTTCACTCATCCATTCACTCAGGCAGTACCAATGCACTCAGGCACTATCCATGCACTTATCCAATGACCCAGGCACTACTATTGCACTCATTCATTCACTCATGCAGGACCCATGCACTCATCCATTCATTCAAGCACTACCCATGAACTCATCCAATCATTCAGACACTACCTGTGCACTCATCCAATCACGCACAGTACCATTGTACTCATCCAATCACAAAAGCACTATGCATGCACTAGCTCAATCACCCAAGCACTACCCATGCACTCATCCAATCACTCAGGCAGTACCATTGTACTCACCTAATCACCCAGGCAATATGCATGCACTGGCTCAATCACCCAAGCACTATCCATGCACTCACCCAATCACTCATGCAGTGCCCTTGCACTCATCCAATTACCCAGCCACTGCCTATGGACTCATCAAATCACTCAGGCACTACTTATGCACTCATAGATGCACTCAGGCGTCACTGCTGCACTCACTGTAACATCCATGCCCCAGTTATGCAATCATTCAATCATCCATACACCAGTCCCAGTCATACACTCATTCCAACATATAAACATACTTTATCTTTTTTTAACTGTAAAAGTCAGTTACAACAGGAAACTGTTTTTATAGAATTTTCGTAAAGTTTTACATTGGTTTTTTTTAATAACAAAAATGGAAGTGAGACAGGGGGAATTGGAAGAATGTGCACTGAAAAATGTGCAAAACATATTAAAGGGTAAAATGTTGTGCATGTTTGCTATTTTGAAGCATTCCAAATAGCTGTGAGACACTGCTCACCAGCACATTTAGATGATATAACATGGATGTTGTCCTACAGAATATTTCTTGTTCGTCCCTTGAGAGAGGGTCTTGTCACAGATTGTGCATTGCACAAGTTTGACAAATGCAAAAACAACAGGTGATGAACAGAATGCAGAACAATGTCATACATTCACCCCAGTACAGAGATCTGGGCCTAAATCAATCGTTTTTTTGCTCACCATGCCATTCCAGTTTAGACCCAGCCTTATGCAAATCAGTCTTGACCCTGTGCCCCATGAAAACAGTCCAGCCCGAACTGCCAAGACAGGTCCTCCCTGGACTAGAAATAAGCATCCAAGGACCGGTTTTGGGCTTTCAGCCCTCATCAGCCTGGATAGCTTGATTCTAGTGGCATCGAGAGCACGGGACTCACATCTGAGCATACCCGCTCCACTCTGGGTGACAAATGCAAAAACAACAGGTGATGGACAGAATGCTGAACAATGTCATACATTCACCCCAGTACAGGGATCCGGGCCTAAATCCATTGTTTTGTTGCTCACCATGCCATTCCAGTTTGGACCCAGCCATATGCAATTCAGTCTTGACCCTGTGCCCATGGGAACAGTACAGACCGAACTGCCAAGACAGGTCCTCCTGGACTGAAAACAAGCATCCAAGGACCAGTTTCGGGCTTTCAGCCCTCATCAGCCTGGATAGCTTGATTCCAGTGGCATGGAGAGCACGGGACTCACGTCTGAGCATACCCATCCCACTCTGGGTGACAAATGCAGAAACAACAGGTGATGGACAGAATGCAGAACAATGTCATACATTCACCCCAGTACAGAGATCTGGGCCTAAATCCATCGTTTTTTTGCTCACCATGCCATTCCAGTTTGGACCAAGCCATATGCAAATCAGTCTTGACCCTGTGCCCCATGGGAACAGTCCAGCCCGAACTGCCAAGACAGGTCCTCCCTGGACTGGAAACAAGCATCCAAGGACCGGTTTTGGGTTTTCAGCCCTCATCAGCCAGGATAGCTTGATTCCAGTGGCATGGAGTGCACGGGACTCACGCCTGAGCATACCCGTCCCACTCGGGGTGACAAATGCAAAAACAACAGGTGATGGACAGAATGCGGAACAATGTCATACATTCACCCAGTACAGAGATCTGGGCCTAAATCCATTGTTGTTTTGCTCACCATGCTATTCCAGTTTGGACCCTGCTATATGCAAATCCGTCTTGACACAGGAACAGTCCAGCCCAAACTGCCAAGACAGGTCCTCCCGGGACTGGAAACAAGCATCCAAGGATCGGTTTCGGGCTTTCAGCCCTCATCAGCCTGGATAGATTGATTCCAGTCGCATGGAGAGCGCGGGACTCACGTCTGAGTATACCCGTCTCACTCGGGGTGACAAATGCAGAAACAACAGGTGATAAAAAGAATGTAGAACAATGTCATACATTCACCCCAGTACAGAGATCTGGGCCTAAATCAATTGTTTTTTTGCTCACCATGCCATTCCAGTTTAGACCCAGCCTTATGCAAATCAGTCTTGACCCTGTGCCCCATGAAAACAGTCCAGCCCGAACTGCCAAGACAGGTCCTCCCTGGACTAGAAATAGGCATCCAAGGACCGGTTTTGGGCTTTCAACCCTCATCAGCCTGGATAGCTTGATTCTAGTGGCATCGAGAGCACGGGACTCACGTCTGAGCATACCCGCCCCACTCTGGGTGACAAATGCAAAAACAACAGGTGATGGACAGAATGCTGAACAATGTCATACATTCACCCTAGTACAGAGATACAGGCCTAAATCCATTGTTTTGTTGCTCACCATGCCATTCCAGTTTGGACCCAGCCATATGCAATTCAGTCTTGACCCTGTGCCCATGGGAACAGTACAGCCTGAACTGCCAAGACAGGTCCTCCTGGACTGAAAACAAGCATCCAAGGACCGGTTTCGGGCTTTCAGCCCTCATCAGCCTGGATAGCTTGATTCCAGTGGCATGGAGAGCACAGGACTCACGTCTGAGCATACCCATCCCACTCTGGGTGACAAATGCAGAAACAACAGGTGATGGACAGAATGCAGAACAATGTCATACATTCACCCCAGTACAGAGATTTGGGCCTAAATCCATCGTTTTTTTGCTCACCATGTAATTCCAGTTTGGACCCAGCCATATGCAAATCAGTCTTGACCCTGTGCCCCATGGGAACAGTCCAGCCCGAACTGCCAAGACAGGTCCTCCCTGGACTGGAAACAAGCATACAAGGACCGGTTTTGGATTTTCAGCCCTCATCAGCCAGGATAGCTTGATTCCAGTGGCATGGAGAGCACGGGACTCACGTCTGAGCATACCCGTCCCACTCGGGGTGACAAATGCAAAAACAACAGGTGATGGACAGAATGCAGAACAATGTCATACATTCACCCCAGTACAGAGATCTGGGCCTAAATCCATCGTTGTTTTGCTCACCATGCGATTCCAGTTTGGACCCTGCTATATGCAAATCCGTCTTGACACAGGAACAGTCCAGCCCGAACTGCCAAGACAGGTCCTCCCGGGACTGGAAACAAGCATCCAAGGACCGGTTTCGGGCTTTCAGCCCTCATCAGCCTGGATAGCTTGATTCCAGTTGCATGGAGAGCGCGGGACTCACGTCTGAGCATACCAGTCCTACTATGGGTGACAAATGCAAAAACAACAGGTGATGGACAGAATGCAGAACAATGTCATACATTCACCCCAGTACAGACATCTGGGCCTAAATCCATCGTTGTTTTGCTCACCATGCCATTCCAGTTTGGACCCAGCCATATGCAAATCAGTCTTGACCCTGTGCCCCATGGGAACAATCCAGCCCGAACTGCCAAGACGGGTCCTCCCTGGACTGGAAACAAGCATCCAAGGAGCGGTTTCGGGTTTTCAGCCCTCATCAGCCAGGATAGCTTGATTCCAGTGGCATGGAGAGCACAGGACTCACGTCTGAGCATACCCGTCTCACTCGGGGTGACAAATGCAAAAACAACAGGTGATGGACAGAATGCAGAACAATGTCGTACATTCACCCCAGTACATAGATATGGGCCTAAATCCATCGTTGTTTTTCTCACCATGCCATTCCAGTTTGGACCCTGCTATATGCAAATCCGTCTTGACACAGGAACAGTCCAGCCCGAACTGCCAAGACAGGTCCTCCCGGGACTGGAAACAAGCATCCAAGGACCGGTTTCGGGCTTTCAGCCCTCATCAGCCTGGATAGCTTGATTCCAGTCGCATGGAGAGCGCGGGACTCACGTCTGAGCATACCCGTCCCACTCTGGGTGACAAATACAAAAACAACAGGTGATGGACAGAATGCAGAACAATGTCATACATTCACCCCAGTACAGACATCTGGGCCTAAATCCATCGTTTTTTTGCTCACCATGCCTTTCCAGTTTGGACCCAGCCATATGCAAATCAGTCTTAACCCTGTGCCCCATGGGAACAGTCCAACCCGAACTGCCAAGACAGGTCCTCCCTGGACTGGAAACAAGCATCCAAATACCGGTTTCGGATTTTGAGCCCTGATCAGCCTGGATAGCTTGATTCCAGTGGCATGGAGAGCACGGGACTCACGTCTGA
The DNA here is from genome assembly GCF_964263255.1 of Lissotriton vulgaris. Lineage (NCBI taxonomy): Eukaryota > Metazoa > Chordata > Amphibia > Caudata > Salamandridae > Lissotriton > Lissotriton vulgaris. Next base: position 1,572,939,725 of record NC_141691.1, read on the forward strand.
GCATACTCGTTCCACTCGGGGTGACGAATGCAAAAACAACAGGTGATGGACAGAATGCAGAACAATGTCATACATTCACCCCAGTACAGAGATCTGGGCCTAAATCCATCGATGTTTTGCTCACCATGCCATTCCAGTTTGGACTCAACCATATGCAAATCAGTCTTGACCCTGTGCCCCATGGGAACAGTCCAGCCCGAACTGCCAAGACAGGTCCTCCCGGGACTGGAAACAAGCATCCAAGGACCGGTTTCGGGCTTTCAGCCCTCATCAGCCTGGATAGCTTGATTCCAGTGGCATGGAGAGCACAGGACTCACGTCTGAGCATACCCGTACCACTCTGGGTGACAAATGCAAAAACAACAGGTGATGGACAGAATGCTGAACAATGTCATACATTCACCCTAGTACAGAGATACAGGCCTAAATCCATTGTTTTGTTGCTCACCATGCCATTCCAGTTTGGACCCAGCCATATGCAATTCAGTCTTGACCCTGTGCCCATGGGAACAGTACAGCCTGAACTGCCAAGACAGGTCCTCCTGGACTGAAAACAAGCATCCAAGGACCGGTTTCGGGCTTTCAGCCCTCATCAGCCTGGATAGCTTGATTCCAGTGGCATGGAGAGCACGGGACTCACGTCTGAGCATACCCATCCCACTCTGGGTGACAAATGCAGAAACAACAGGTGATGGACAGAATGCAGAACAATGTCATACATTAACCCCAGTACAGAGATTTGGGCCTAAATCCATCGTTTTTTTGCTCACCATGTCATTCCAGTTTGGACCCAGCCATATGCAAATCAGTCTTGACCCTGTGCCCCATGGGAACAGTCCAGCCCGAACTGCCAAGACAGGTCCTCCCTGGACTGGAAACAAGCATACAAGGACCGGTTTTGGGTTTTCAGCCCTCATCAGCCAGGATAGCTTGATTCCAGTGGCATGGAGAGCACGGGACTCACGTCTGAGCATACCCGTCCCACTCGGGGTGACAAATGCAAAAACAACAGGTGATGGACAGAATGCAGAACAATGTCATACATTCACCCCAGTACAGAGATCTGGGCCTAAATCCATCGTTGTTTTGCTCACCATGCGATTCCAGTTTGGACCCTGCTATATGCAAATCCGTCTTGACACAGGAACAGTCCAGCCCGAACTGCCAAGACAGGTCTTCCCGGGACTGGAAACAAGCATCCAAGGACCGGTTTCGGGCTTTCAGCCCTCATCAGCCTGGATAGCTTGATTCCAGTTGCATGGAGAGCGCGGGACTCACGTCTGAGCATACCAGTCCTACTATGGGTGACAAATGCAAAAACAACAGGTGATGGACAGAATGCAGAACAATGTCATACATTCACCCCAGTACAGACATCTGGGCCTAAATCCATCGTTGTTTTGCTCACCATGCCATTCCAGTTTGGACCCAGCCATATGCAAATCAGTCTTGACCCTGTGCCCCATGGGAACAATCCAGCCCGAACTGCCAAGACGGGTCCTCCCTGGACTGGAAACAAGCATCCAAGGACCGGTTTCGGGTTTTCAGCCCTCATCAGCCAGGATAGCTTGATTCCAGTGGCATGGAGAGCACGGGACTCACGTCTGAGCATACCCGTCTCACTCGGGGTGACAAATGCAAAAACAACAGGTGATGGACAGAATGCAGAACAATGTCGTACATTCACCCCAGTACATAGATATGGGCCTAAATCCATTGTTGTTTTTCTCACCATGCCATTCCAGTTTGGACCCTGCTATATGCAAATCCGTCTTGACACAGGAACAGTCCAGCCCGAACTGCCAAGACAGGTCCTCCCGGGACTGGAAACAAGCATCCAAGGACCGGTTTCGGGCTTTCAGCCCTCATCAGCCTGTATAGCTTGATTCCAGTCGCATGGAGAGCGCGGGACTCACGTCTGAGCATACCTGTCCCACTCTGGGTGACAAATACAAAAACAACAGGTGATGGACAGAATGCAGAAAAATGTCATACATTCACCCCAGTACAGACATCTGGGCCTAAATCCATCGTTTTTTTGCTCACCATGCCTTTCCAGTTTGGACCCAGCCATATGCAAATCAGTCTTAACCCCGTGCCCCATGGGAACAGTCCAGCCCGAACTGCCAAGACAGGTCCTCCCTGGACTGGAAACAAGCATCCAAATACCGGTTTCGGATTTTGAGCCCTGATCAGCCTGGATAGCTTGATTCCAGTGGCATGGAGAGCACGGGACTCACGTCTGAGCATACTCGTTCCACTCGGGGTGACGAATGCAAAAACAACAGGTGATGGACAGAATGCAGAACAATGTCATACATTCACCCCAGTACAGAGATCTGGGCCTAAATCCATCGATGTTTTGCTCACCATGCCATTCCAGTTTGGACTCAACCATATGCAAATCAGTCTTGACCCTGTGCCCCATGGGAACAGTCCAGCCCGAACTGCCAAGACAGGTCCTCCCGGGACTGGAAACAAGCATCCAAGGACCGGTTTCGGGCTTTCAGCCCTCATCAGCCTGGATAGCTTGATTCCAGTGGCATGGAGAGCACAGGACTCACGTCTGAGCATACCCGTACCACTCGGGGTGACAAATGCGAAAACAACAGGTGATGGACAGAATGCAGAACAATGTCATACATTCACCCCAGTACAGAGATCTGGGCCTAAATCCATCATTTTTTTGCTCACCTTGCCATTCCAGTTTGGACCCAGCCATATGCAAATCAGTCTTGACCCTGTGCCCCATGGGAACAGTCCAGCCCGAACCGTAATCAAGGTACATTCGAACTTTGGGACTTTGGTCTTTTGTGTATGGATCTTACCATGGTGTCACAGATATATCTTATCTTTTCCTTTACCCTCTGTTCAACTTTATGTTTAAGCCAAAGAGATTTCACTTTGGTGATGCTATTCTCTCCAACCTTTTGATTGTTTATCTTATCATTTGTTCCACTTCGTCTTGACCAACTGTATGGCAATATGTTTCCATCTGTCAATATAATGTATTTATATTGTTTTGTTACTGCTGTTTTCTGCTGCCTTGTTGTCCTATTTAAATATTGATTTTGGGCCATTTTCTCTTTCTATTTCTTTTTCTCATTTCCAATTTCTCCCTCACCCTTTTTTCATTTTTTCCAATTGTTCATTGTATTTTCAATATGTTGTATTGTGTATCATTTTATTCATTGTCTAATTTTAATGTGTGTATATATATATATATATATATATATGTGTAAAAAGATGTTTTATATAATTTTTACAGCCCAGATGAAGTTCCCGTGGCACTGGGAAACGAAAAGCAATGGCTGTGTGCCGGTTTTAACCAAACAACCTTGAATAAATAGAAAAACTTTTTTGGATTACTTGCGTGTTTCCTGTTTGATTCAGATCTGAGTGCACCTTCCTTTCTTGTGGAGTGTATTTTTCAGTATGGGAAACACATTTACTGGTCACTGATTCTCCACAGTAAATGCGACAATCTTGTGCCGACTCACAAAATTGTTCAAAATAAAACCAGTTATTGATGTACTTTCTGATAAACACATACAAAATCGAAAAATGAAAGGAATATAATATAAATTAAATACACAATATCCAATTATAGCAAGAAAATACAAAAGTCTTAGAGGTTCATTTAAAAAAATGGACGTTACAATTAAGAAATAGAATTTTTAAAAACTTTAGAAACTGAAAAAACAAAGGGTACAGGGACATTATAGTTAAGAGTTAGCATTTTAAAAAAACATTTAAATTCACTGAAAAACCAAAGATTACAGGGACATTATAGTTAGGAAATATATCTTTTTTAAAACTTAAACAACAAAGGTCACAAGGGTGTTATAGTTAGGCTGACATTTCTCTCATACAAAACCAGAGAAATTCAGCAGGTATACCTTGCGCCCCCACAATGCACTGCTTATGACCTCACATTTTACATCATTCATGACATGGTCATTGACATCACTAATGACATCACTCATGACATCTCAAATGACATAACTGATTACATCATCCACAGAATCTCTGATGAACCCACTCACACCTCCATATAACCTTTCATACACCCACTCCAACTTCCACATTATCATTCTCAAAACCATTGAAACAGCCATATCAGTATGTACACACCCACTCACTGACTCATAGGTCTACATACACATCCACTCAGTCACCCATATAGCCACTCATACACCAACTCACTCACTAATACAGCCGCTGATATATCCACTGATACACCCATCCCCACCGAAACCAGGAAGACAGTCACCCAGGCACTCGTCACCAGCCGACTGGACTACGGAAACACTCTCTACACCGGAACCACAGCCAAACTGCAGAAAAGACTCCAACGCTTTCAGAACGCCTCCGCACGACTCATACTGGACATCCCCCAACACAGCCACATCTCCGGACACCTGAGAGACCTGCACTGGCTCCCCGTCAGCAAGAGAATCATGTTCCGTTTCCTCACCCACACAAAGCCCTCCATGAGCTGGGCCCCAGGTACCTCAACAACCGCCTGACCTTCTACACTCCCACCCGCCAGCTACGATCGACCAGCCACGCCCTCACCACCATTCCACGCATTCGAAGAGCCACCATGGGAGGAAGATCCTTCTCCTACCTGGCAACAAAGACCTGGAACTCCCTCCCCATCCACCTCCGTCTTACCCAAGACCACCTCTCCTTCAGGAAGCAACTTAAGACCTGGTTGTTCGAGCAGTAGGGGACCCCCATCCCCCAAGCGCCTTGAGACCCTCCGGGTGAATAGCGCGCTATACAAATTTCTTGATTGATTGATTGATTGATTACAGTCACTCACACACTATCAGTCAACCATAGAACTACTCACACACCTACTAAGTCACCCATAGGGTCAGTCACACAGCTACGTACTCACCTATACAGTTATACACACCAACTCATGTATTCATGAAGAAACTAACACATACTTGGACACCTATATAGTCACTGACACAAACACACTCACGCATACAGCCACTCTCACAATCACTTACTCACACATACAGTCACTTGCATACTCCAACACTTATCTATACTGCCTTTTACATATGCAGTTACTCACCCATATACCACTAACACATCCATTCACTCACTGACATTGCAATGTACACACTCAGTCACCAATACAGCCCCTCAAATATGTACTCACTAACCCATACAGTCACTGACCCACCCGCTCGCTTATCCATGATGGCAGTCACACACCCCCTCAACCACCCACACAGACATTCATACACCCATACAGGTACTCAGACAACCAATCAATCACCCATAAAGCCACTCACATATCCACTCACCAACCCATACAGCCTCTTAGACACCAACTTATAGACTGATATAGACATTCTCACAACCTAATCACTCACCAATACATTCACTGAGACATCTAATCACTAACTTATACAGTCAGTCATGCACCCACTGAATCATCCATACATGCACTTATACATCCACTAATTCATCGCTAAACCTTGGCATGTATATTTAACACTCATAAACTTTTTTTAAATGCTCACAGTCACTGGATGATGTGATCAGTGATGTCCTTTGAGTTGTCATGAGTGATGTCACTGACTATGTCATGAGTGATGTCATATGTGAAGTCATAAGCAAGACAGTGTCCACCGTGGGACTCTTTTAAGACTACTATTGGCAACCATCTTGCATTAGTTTGGGGCAGCCTCTATTTAATGTAATATTTCTAAACACTAAGTGGTCCAGTTCTAGACTGGCTAGGAACAGAGATGAAGTCTTCAAACATTGTGTCCGTATTTTTCAAACTATCAAAATAAATACACTACGTGTTTCTACTTTGCCAGGACTTGGAAGAACAGGTAAAGTTTGGAAGCACACACAGGCAAACTGAGACACGCCCAACGGTATTGGTGGTTACATTAGCATTACCCCTTGAAAGTAGTATTCCACTGAGAAATTAAGCAGAATAGCTAGATGAGTCCCCAGACTGACCCACGCCTTGACCAGTGTATAGATATCTCCTGGTAATAAGTCAGACACCTATTGTCCTGAGGAGACCCAGAGATTCTACAGGGGTCGAAACGTCAAACATGGTTTCACTTGGTTGTTTTGAAAAGTAATTGTTCCACCAGTTGTAATGGGACGTACACATGTGTTTTAAGTTGTAAATACATAACCAGTGAACTTTTATATCTTGTTTCTTATGTGTATATTTTAGGATTGTAACAATTTTAATTAATTTTAAGACAGTGAATAGAAAAAATTATACAAATCTTTCGCCTACAACCAACAATCAATGGCCGGTGGGGATAGAAAAATAAGAAAGAAAAAGCGGGGGAGAAAAACAATAGGGGAGGACAATAACCAACAATATACACTGATAATTAAAATAAACAAAATACCTATTCAAGCCATGCCTGCCTGTACTGTGTTGGTGTCAGTGTAGTGTAGTTCCGCACATTGAGGCTAACCACCTTTATCATGATTAAGTGTTAAAGTGGAGTGTGGCGGTGGTTCTAAAAAGTAAAGCTTTGCTTCTCCTCTATCTGGCGGGTGAGGATGGTCTTGAGCATAGATGGTGTATGGGTGTGGGTGAATAAGTTTAGTTTATTAAATTATTAAATTAGCACAGTTAATTAAAACCATTGCAATAAAATGTTATCATAGCGCTGTTACCACGTTAAAAGCAAAAACAAAGAAAACCATCTCATTTAAGTTCATATACATATTACTGATGAGGCAGTCTTGTAGTTGCTATTATAATCATGTGATAGGTTTCCAAAGCCAAGGGTAAAATAATTTGGTACTAGGACAGGGGGCAAAAAAAGTCTGTGATAAGTTTTTTGGGGGGAGGAATTGGAAGGGCGGGGCAGGAAGGGGTAAAAACAGATTGTCAAAGAGTCTCACATATTTTCCAGACCTTGCAAGCACTTGAGTGTCTAGGGAAGTAAAGCAGAGGGTTGATGCCCCCCAACATGTACTGATCCCCCTTTTTAAATATAAGGGTTTTAAAAGAAGTCTTCTGGGAGCGTCAAGGGTGGGACAACAGCACAGAAGATGCAACCATGATTCAGACCTGTAGTTGCACAATCTGCAGGGCCCCTCCTCCTCACTTGTTGGAGCCCATTGGTTGAAGGCAGTGGAGGGCAAACCTAAGAGACGCATGAACATTATATTAATCCGGGCCACTGCGTTCAGACTTTCCAGGAGGTAAGACTGGGGTACCCCAGGGAGGTATGAGTTATTCAAGGGAAACAGGATAGTTGTTGTTTTTTGGACCTGTATGTCCATCTGGTAGGAAATTTGTCTGACCTGCTTGTTGAGAACCCTTTTCCAGACTGTGTATGGAATAGTGTCTGCGGTTAGTAATGATTCGTCAATGTGTAGCGCTCTTATGGCCTTTACAATGTGACGGTTCCACGGATTCCCAGAGCTGACAAGAGTTTTTTTTAACCGGGCTTTAAGGGTGTTGTCTGTGTCTTTTACTGTCCTTATAACATTTTTCAGGGTATCAGCCTCACAAAAAAAAGATTGTCTTTGAAGGCCCAGCTCCAGTCGTAGTCTTGCCTTGTGGATGTAATTCGGGAGATGGAAGATTTTTTTATAAATGGAAACCTGGGCCTGGTAAGACTGGCCGAGCATGCACCAGGAAAGGCCTGATGCCCATAATTAAGACGGGAAGTGGCTTCAGAATGGGTTCAGCAGAAGGACTACTCGGGGACAGGTTGAGTTATTGCTCCAGCTCTCTTTTTCAAGGTGGCCAAGTGGACTCATGATCTGGAAGACTCGCTAAACCAGACCCCCAAGATTTTTGCGGGCCCAATGTTCCACGTTAAACTTTTCTTTTTCTTGCAACAGCCAAAAATCAAGACCTTGGTCTTATCCTGGTTCATTTTTAGAACGTTAGCAGTATTATATTTGTGGAGCGTGCTCAAGGCTTTTTGGAGCCCAGATTTTGCCTGGTCCATTATATAAATATCATCAGCGTATTGCAGAATGTGCTGGTTCGTTGTTGCGAGACCCAGTTTTGGCAGAAGGAGACTGCTTTTCTCCAGGAATCTCCGCAGATCTGCGATGTAAAGGTTGAACAACAGGGGAGCAAGAACACATCCTTGCTTTAGGCTGTCTGCAGTTGTAATTTTTGCAGAGACTGTCGTTGGGCCAGTTCTGACTCATGCCCATGTGTTCTTATGCAAGGAGATAAGGACTCCTAGCAGACTCTGAGGGATCCCCCACTTGTCCAGTTTCCTCCATAAGGTGGTGTGAGACACTTTGTCAAAGGTAGCGCTGTAGTCTATAAAGCAGCCATAGAGGGGGAGATGATTTTGTTGTGCTGCTTGTTGACTCAGGATGGCTAAGGTGGTGATGTAGTCTATTGTGGAGGCCGAGGATCAAAACCCTGTTTGAAAGTATGATAAAATGTTGTTTTCCGCTACCCTTTTTTCTAGCGACCTGAAAAGACACCAGGCATGTACCTTAGCCTCAAGATATAATAGGGCAATGAGTCAGTAATTAGCTGAAAGAGAGCGATCTCCTTTCTTAAAAATTGGGCATAAGATTGAGCCTTTCCATTAGTATGGTAATCAATAGGTAGTAAACGCCTAGTTGTAAAAGGGGGCTAACAGATTAGCCCAATCTTTCAGCGCACAGTTGAATAACGCAGATGGAAGGCCGATGGACCCAGGAGCGCCGTCGTTTTTCATGGATTTCAAATACTTGCAGACCTCAACCGGAGTAGTCAGCTCATGGGTTTCCATCTGCGTAGTATGGGCTGGATCTCAAATTTTGCCCTCCTCGGAATCCAGGGTATCACTGCAGTATTGTTGAATCACATACTAGGACCAGACTTTTTCACGGATCCGGTTCCCCCTGCTCTTATTGGAGGAACGAAGCCTGTTTATGTGGTTCCAAAAGTGGGTCAGGCTTTTTTCCTTTAACAGGGCAAATATTTTTAGCCAGTCATTCTGTTCTTTTTGTTTCTTAGCTTCCCATGTTGATTTTTTATAGGCTTTGCACAGTGAAGCATTATTAGTAGAATGCTCTGTGCCTTTCGATTTGCACAGGTGCACAGCTCTCCTTAGGGCTCTTCTTTGGATGGCTAACACTGGGTCAAAAATCAACTGTGGGCGAGGACTGGGGAGTCTGGGGTGGGCTTCAGGACCTGTTAAAAGGTTTTGTAATTTGGCAATGGTGTTGTCCTACTGGTGATGGAAGTCTGTGGGAGGATTGTGAGTAAAATTTGGAGTTGTTCCCATGAGCCAAGTGCCCACCTTATCGGCACCCAAAGCGTCCCATTTAAGTTGTCTGACTAGAGTGTGGAGTTCGGCCTGGGTTGAATGCCCCACTTCAGTTATTTTGGCAGCAACAGGCACTTGCAGGTCCATTGTTTCAGTCAAAGGATTATGGTCGCTCTTTGTACAATTGGGGATTTCCATCATGATTAATTTGCTTGCCAGAGATGGAGATAAAAAAATGTAGTCAATGGTCGAAAGATTCTTAAATGTTGGAGCCAGATGGGCACCAGGATCCTGTTCCAATGCGATTTGCTTCACAGAACATAAATTGTAATTAGTTAAAAAAGTGGTCATGACCTCTTGCTCTTTAGTTTTGGTAAATGAATGGGCGCTGGATCCCAGGTCTCTGATGTTAAAGTCGCCTAATAACAGTACTTCTGCAGAAGTGAATTCCAATGAAAGTTCTTCCAGTTGTTTGACCAATAGGACTGTTGCCAATGATTTTGATGTTTTAGCAATGTTGTGGTAACAATTGATTAAAAGCAAAGGAAAGGCCCTGATTGAATTTGAAAGACTGATGATTAGTACAATTTACCCTGCTGTTAAGTTCTGATAGAGGGGGGTAGCTGCAATCTTGCACCTGTGTTTGATGAAAATGAAGAGGTCCCTTCCATAGGAATTAGACTGGGAAGCTGATTGAAAGAGTTCATAATAACCGAGGTGAGCCGATGGAAATAGAGACCAGGTCTCTTGAAAACAAATGATTTAGATGAAAGGGTTGACTTTAACTCAGCCATTTTCCAAGAAAAAATGGTCAGTTTGGAATCTGACCGTTTGGATGAGCCGTTTGGAAGAATACTGCTGGGAGCATGCGGTTAGAGGCTCTCGATGGGAGTACCCATAGCAGCTGTAAGTATTATGGGAGGCAGAGAGACAGGGTTTACAGCTCACCAAACATTGATTGTTATTACATGAAGTATTTATGAGGTTATACACTTTTGAAGCGTCTGGCAGCCAAACATGGGTTGCACCCCGAGTCCCCTTCAGTACGCTGGTGTACAGCCTCACTGTATCATCCTGAAGAAGAACGTGGGGATATTTTTGTTGTGGGGGGGGCAAAGTTCTGTACCCCAGTCTTCAAGGAGGCTGACTTCCCCAAAAATTGAATCCCTTAGGGATTCTTGTGACCATGTTGTAACAGTTGCTTCTGAAGCCCCCTTGCCTGGTATTGAGGCAAACTTGAATGATGTAAGATCAGAAGAAGTAACCCCAGAAAGCGCTGGGACATGTTTGAATAAGTGGATGAGGTTGTTTATATTAAGAATGTCGTGCGTGCCCTTGTGTGCAAAGTGAGGAAAATAAACAAGTTCTCCATATTTTCTAGGACTTTGGTATTTCTGTCTCCCAGCTATTTCAGGCAGAGGCAAAGGGACATTAAGATGTTGGGGTGTAACTTCAGATAGACGATTCCCCACCAATTGGCTTTGCCCTCCCGAGGCATGTAACAATTGAGACGGAGAAGGCCTCTTAATTTGCATAGTGTAGTCCCAAAGAGTTTTAGCCAGGTCACCTAACGAGTAACACGAAGTTGGGCCTGTCAGTACACCGTCTGTTATAATTTGGAAAACGACGTTTGTTTGTTTTGCATTTTCCGAGCACTTGTTTAGGTCGTTCCATGTGTTTAGGACTTCCGCTAGGGCCTGAGCTAAGCTGTCTTGCCTGCCCAGGCTTTGGCCTTGAGAGGCTGTCCTCTTGATTTTTGTTGACAAAGATCCATGCTTCGTGATAGTAGAGTATAGTTCAGTGACTCCGGAGGCCGGGGCTCCCCTTAGGAGCTTCCTGTGTTAGTGACAGTAGGTTATCGATGGAGTAATTGTTGTCAGTGAGACACATTCTAGTCTCAGGGGATTTCATTTTGAGCTTTGAGGACTGGTTAAAAATGGGGAAGTGGGAGAGCCATATTAACAAAAATGGGGGAGGGCAATCCAATTGGATCAAAGAGGGCGCAAGTACCACTCAAGGGGAGTGGAAGGTCCAGCCACTGTCCGTGCCCTGCGTCAGTATATATCAAAGAAGATTGGACAAGGCTGTTCCTAGAAGAAGGTAGTGTGATGGTCACAGAAAAGAGGAAGCTTGGTGGTTAGCAAGTGTAAACCTACCACTGGGTATCCATTTTGTTGGAAATAATTGCCTCACACACCTTTGCAGGTGTCATGCTTCATCATAGGCAGTGCTCCTCGTTGGGTAGGCGGTGCAACACCCAGCGGGCACACCTCAAAGAGGGGGTCTTTATCGGAGATCTTTTAATTCAACTGCCTATGGGTGAAGTGCGGGTGTGGGGACAAAAGGTTGTACACAGTAATGTGAATTAAAATGGAGCTAAGGGTACCTAAAACTACTTTATTTGGGTGGTCCCTTGCTACAACTAAAAACGAAGCTAGTCTGGGCTTACTGGAAATTAATGTTTCCTTGCTCTAGACTAGATTAGAAAGTGTTTAAGGATAGGTCAACATGTTTCTCGCATTGGTGCATTGACACTCTATTCTTCAGGACCTCTGTGAAATAGTCTACAAACAAGTCTTCTATATCAGAATTATACGCTCATTACCAGTTGGGAGGGGGCGTTGTACCTCTGTTGCACTGTTCCTTGCCTGAGATGGGGAACAAAAAGTGGTTGGTTAAGAGCAACTAAAATATATTGTCCTCAACAATAGTGACCAGGTGTACACACAGTGACATGCTAGATTGCTGAATTATACTAGCATGCATGCGGCTAATGGTTGAACCGGGTGGCATGCTCTTATGTGGCATGCTCTTGTGTGGTCCAGCGCTAGTGCTCAAAGCACGCAGTGAAGAAATAAGTGAATATTAAAGAATTAAAAGAAAGAAAAACACTGTACCAGCATTCTGCTTGTTACCATAGGCTTGGGAACCACACTCACCTACTGGTCAAGACCTACATACAACATCAATGCCCGGCGGGTCGTACATCAGGGATGAGGCCTCCGAATATAAACAAACAAGTAATGTATGGTGAACCCTAGTCTCCACCAATCTGTTAAATGTCATAGTCCTCACTATGGTGTGGTGATTACATAAAAGAATAAGGATAAATTATCCACGTGGGAAGAGCTTATTAACTGCTATTCAGATCTGTGTCCTATCGGGGGGGGGGGATTGGTTTGGGTTTTATTAGGACCACAAAAAGTGTATAGCCAAGAGTAATCGTGTAACACACAGGAGAGGGTGATGGCCTCAGAACCGGCGGTTCACCCGGACCCATTCAATGTTAGAATCTGGTATGCATATGGGTATCACCCGGTTACATTAGAGCCACTTTGCTGATTTCATGGTGGTGCTCCGTAACGCTCTAATGACTAATAACTTAAAGTTTAAATTATGAATTTTAAACCACCCACTGTTATCGCTCCTCAAGTTGTCAAAGTGGGCGTGAAGGAGAAAAGTTAAACAGTTAAAAAGGTAATGCGGGGTAGAGGAGGAGTGTGGTGAGGAGAAGGTGCGGGTGGTGTAACCCGTGGCTGTCAGGCGTGGAGGGTGCCGTGTCTATCCACATCTAATGGGGGTGTAACTCACCTCAACTATCCTGTGTAGTGGACGATCGTCCTACCCCTCTCCGCCGGGATCGGGTAGATATGGGTGAGCGCGCCCGGCCGCCCTTATAAACCGCATAAGGCGTGGCTCAAATGTGGAGGAACCGTGACTTGGTATGTCACATGGGTTTAGGTAGGAAACGTGGCGGCCATCTTAACGTGGTGGTAATGCTTTACAAGGTGTAGGATGTATGGGTATGCACCATTGTGTAACATTATTTATCTGATGTAAAGGTGTGGAGGACTTATCTTAGTTAAGCATTAATTCAATATGAACCCTTGTATTAAATGCAGTGCGAAGCTAGGCAGGCATCGCATCAACTGTGATATTGGTATTAATATTATTATTAAGGGTACCAGTATGTGGAAACAACAGTGACCTCACCCGTCAGTTAGGTGATTGTGTTCGAAGGGGTAGTAAAAGATAGAGGGGTTGACCAAGACGTCTCCCAGTTAATGTCTCATGGGAGCGATAGTGATCTGGAAGGACACATGGTTAGTACAGTTCTCGGAGTGGCCATATTGTGGTGGTAAAGAACATTGGTCATCCGAACTCGTATGTATAGTGGCAAATTCTGAGTCCCAAGGTCTGTTAACCATGTTCAGTACATTCAGGGTTTATCACACCGGCAAAGTATCAAGTGTGGGAGTGAGAGTAAATGTAAGATCATATTCAGAGTGAACTCCAGGGAATATCTTCATTTAACCCTTCTCTATCCGTGGCCAATCGGTGTATCCACCGTTGTTCCTTGGAAAAGAGGATCTGCTTGGAACAGTTTGGGCTAGCTTCCAGTATTAGCCACTTCAATGAGTCAGCAGTATGGTTATGCTCGACGAAGTGCCTACAGATTTTGGTGTTGCTTTTTTACAGCGAAAGTTGCTGTGGTGTTCAGTGATGCATATTTTGATAGTTCGTGAGGACATTCCAACGTATTGGAGATCACAAGGGCATCTTATTAGGTATATGCAATGTGAGGTGTTGCAATTAGTGTGCCCCCTCAGTTCCCACAAAAAGGAATCTGTTAGCTGTATTGTCTTGTATACCGACGTGAATGGGCAAGCGCTACAGGAACCACAAGGGTAGTGCCCTTTCACCGGAGGTAGGTGCCATAGGGTAGACTGGGAGGTTTTTTTCAGTGTGCTTGGTCTGGTCTTTATCAGAATATCCTTCACATTTCTTGATCTCTTGAAGGCAAACCTCTGCACTTCAAGGGATAGATCACCAGTATTCAAGATTTGCCAATGACGTTTGATGATGTTTTTAACTTTAGATGATACTGGTGTGTAAGTGGTTACACAAGTCACAGGTTCATTCGCCTCGGGGATTTTCACCCTATGCTCCAGGGGGGCCTCTCTCTTTTTTGGGCTTTGGCTATATCTCTACAAGGGTAACCTCTCTCAGCCAGATTTCTAGACAGGATAGCAGATTGGTTCTTATACTCAGAGAGGTTACTACAATTGCGCCTTACTCTCAGGAACTGTCCTAAAGGCAGGTTTGTACGTAGAGCTTTAGGGTGATGGCTGGAGAAGTGGAGTCGGCTATTGCGGTCAGTAGGTTTCCTAAACATGGTGGTACTTAATAGACCCTCTGTTAGTTTGATTGTCAGGACCAGGAAGGGGATCTGAGTTGCAGAAACTGTCATGGTAAACCGCAGGTAGGGGTTGAGAGTATTCATCCAGTCAAAGAATGCCTTGTAAGAGTCACTGGTACCTGTCCAGAACACTAGGATATCGTCGATGAACCTCTTCCACAATTTGATGTTGTTGTGGTAAGGGTTCACCTGGTTGTGTATGAATTTCTCTTCAAAATACGCCATATACAGACAGGCTACCGAAGGGGCAAAAGTACTGCCCATCGAGGTACCCTGCGTTTGATGGTAAAATCTCCCCTTGAATTCAAAGTAATTCTCCGATTGAGCTTGAGTGGCGCATTCCATTATGAATGCAGGCGGTGTGTTGGACCCCCAGGTTTCGTTATTAAGAATCTCTTCTATCACCCCTAGTGTGGCCCTCTGTGGGATGCTAGTATAGAGGGCCTCCACGTCCAGGGTGATGAGGAAGTTGATCTGTCTGCTTTCCTGAAAGGTGTCAAGAAGGCGTAGTACATCTGTGGTGTCCTGTATGTAGGATGGTATGCGCTTGACCAGAGGTTGGAAAAAGTGGTCACAAAATTGTGAAAGAGGTTGGAATATTGAATCAATACCCGAAACAATTGGACGTCCGGGTACTGGAGTGGTCTCTTTGTGGATCTTAGGGAGTACGTAGAAGTAAGGGACCCGAGGGTTCCTCTTAACCAAGAACTCTGCTTTTTTTTTACTGATCCACTCCTCACATTCTGCCACCTCAACCAAGCCTGTGAAAGTGCATTTTAGGTGTTCAGTGGGATCGGTCGGGATGGGGGTGTAATACCGCCCATCACCCAGTTGTCTGAGGCATTCTGTCTCGTAATCTTTGGTGTTCATGAGTACAGTAGCCCCTCCCTTGTCAGCCTGTTTGATCGTGACGGCAGGGTCATTGGCTAGGGACTCCAATGTCAGCATTTCAGTTTTTGATATGTTACGGTGATTATGCTGGTACTTCAGGGTATTGATTTCTTTGAGTACAGCCTGTTCGTATGTGAGGATTTCATTAGGGACCATACCACTATGGGGGGTAAAAGTGGAGGGATTATGTAGGCCAGAGTCCTCAATTGTTTCATTGGGCCTGCCTTCAAAGAAAGCCCTGAGTCTTATTTTATGGAAGAACTTCTGTAGCTCACACATCTGTTGGAAATGGTCTATCTTGGGGGTTGGGTCAAACCCAAGGCCCTTCTGTAGGACTTGTTCTTCTTCCTTTGAGAGTTGGCGGTCTGAAAGGTTAACCACCAAACTTATTTGTATGCCGTCCTGCTCCTGGTGTCCATTCCCTGTGGGGGTGTTGCTGACCACTGTACTCTTTTCTCGGGTATGTTTCCTCTCTTGTGCCCGCACCCTCTGCCCCAACCTCTGCCTAAAAAAGGTTGGTTATCACCTTGTGGGGCAAATTGCAGTGGATATTGGGGGCCGTAAGGAGGTAGGGTCTGTGGGAATTGAGGGTATTGCCAGAGTGGTGGCCCTGGGTATGGGAGGTGTTGGCAGACCTGTTGTCCACGTCTTCCACCTCATCTCCCCCTGCGTTGTTCTTGTGGTTGCCAACCATCTCCACTGGAGTCACTTCCGCTGTTTGAGCCCCTCCTGGATGAGGTAGTACTGGAGTCTGATTGATAGTTGGTACCTGGTGGGACAAAGTTGTCTTTAAGGTACGGGTACACCTTCTCTTTGAAGAAACGTTTGATGTCTTTTTGTAATTTGGTTACCTTTTGGTTCATAAGGTATTCTTTATGTTCCGCCAGCTCTTTGTTAAGTTTGGTCAGTTTTGTTTAGAAACCTGGGTGGGAGAGCCCCCTTGCTTCAGAAGGTGGCATACTTGCGGCCCCTGTCCCGTCAAGCCCCGATCTCCGTTTGCAAAACATAGTTTTTTGGTTTGTTTTTTAAGTTTCTTTCTCTCCCTCCTAGACAATGGTAGTTTTTTGGGGAGACTAAAGGGCAGGTGGGTGACGTTTGAAGGGGCTGGGTCAATGAGATCAGACTGTGTAATTGCTAATGGGATGGTCATTAGACTGCTGATGTTAGTGGTCTCCACCCAGCTTTGGGATCACTTAAGCCAATCGCCAATGACAGGCAAGGCGAGAAAGTCAAATTTTTGAGGTCTGATTCCAAGGGGGGGATAGTTCTTCTTGTTGATGATAAATAATCCAGTGTTGCTAGGCACAAAGACTCTACAGAAGGAGAACCTGTTTGAGCCTGTTTGAGCCGCTTGAGTAGATTTCGGTTTCCCGTTGCTGTTGGTATTGAGCTTCACGCTGTCCAAAAGGGAGCCCAGAATTTCTGGAAAAGATGAACGTTTGTTTTTTAATGGACAGCAGGAACAAGAGTTCGAGCTATCAGAAGGCCCTATGGACCTTTTGAGAGAACATAGCCTGGAGACCAGGTCAGACAATGTTGAAGCCAAAGTTTGAAATAAGTCAACCTGTAGTTCAATTTTCTGGGATTGCCATAACAGAGCTGTTGCAATTGAGTCTTGTTTTACGTGAAGGGACGTCAACAAGGTTGAGAAAGGAATTGTAGGCCCCAAGGGCGTGGGCATAGGTGGGTCCTTGTCTTCTTGCACAATACTGAAAGACTTGTCATGAGGGCTGAAGCCCGGTGTATGTGCTACGGAAGCCACAACTCTGGCTTCTAGGGAGGCCAAGAATCGATCGTATAGGTTTTTAGACACCAAGGGGCTTTCAGACATTGGGCTGCAGCAAGGAGCGAACTTAGATGATGAGTGAGCTGCTGCCAGGTCTCTGCTGCTTTCTTGAAGATTTAAAGGGGCGGACAAGGTGTCGTCATGGACTTGAGCTTGAACTTGTAATTTGACTGCAGTAGTTGTTGCAGTATTTTTTGTAAAGTCTGAGCCAGGGTCAGGTGCAGAAAGGTTTCCAGTGCCGACGGGGTGAACTCTTAGTGAGCCAATAAAAGTGTCCTGGATCGTGATGACATCCTCCTGGAAAGGCCTGTACGGCTGTTGATTCTCAGGTGAAACCTGAGACTCAGGTGAGCACAAGCGAGGACTCTCAGAAAGTGATAGTTTGATATGACTGGGGCTGTGGGAGGAAAGCTGGTCATGTTCCTGCCCGTCCGCATCGCACTGCGGTGTCGTGGTAGGGGCTGGGACAGTTTAAGAAGCGGCCTTACTGAAAAACTCACTGTTCCATGTTTGTGCTTGTGAAAGTTGGCCACCAGGGTATGATAGTTTGCCTTGCAGTGATGGCGACTGTTGTGGAGCCCCCCCCGGGGTAGACACCTCGAAGGGCGGTACCATTTCTCCGGGGAAGTTTCCTTAGTGGCATTGTGACTTGCCCCTCGATAAAGCACCCGGGAGGTACTGATTGCAGATTAGCAGCTAGGAGCTTGCGCTTTCCCTGTCAGAAAAGCCTCTGCACTCTATCCAATGATTGCTTACACCAGTGAAAGTGGCAGACTAGCTGTAGTTGTAAGCAGACCATCTGTATGGTGTGGTGGTGGAGGGCACACGCAGGCGGATCCCCAGGTCAGGGGCTTTCACTTACCGCAACCCGAGGCGCTTGTGGCGATTGTGGCATTTTGCAAAGCTTTCCTTTCCCCTCTTTGCTGATGGGAAAGCAAAGCTGGGTAAGTGGGACCAAGCACTCTCCTGCGTTTGCTGGCCACTTCGGCCTCCTTCCCACCAAATGGCCTTCACATGGACCCAGGCTGGAGCCGATAGCTGTGGCTTGTGCCAAATACAGTATGTTTGCGGGGCGTAACAGTCTAGTGGTGGGATGTATAAACCAGCCGTGGAGGAGGTTCAAAGGGGTTCAAAGATGATGAAGGGCAGCCTTTTCCCCTGCTGCCTGACCCCCAATTGGGCGTCTCTCATGTGCTGAGGGCAGGTGGCGGTGTGGCAGCGCTCTCTACCCCAACTCTGCACAGCTCTGCTCCGCACCATTCACCGCCATATTACTTCTTTAAGTAAGCTTCACATTTGGCCGATGCCAGGCGCCAGACACAGCCCAGATTGTCAGTCTAGGCAGGAATCATTGCAAGTAAATCACTCCTCATGAGTCCTCATAAATTATGCTTGCTGTGGCCATACAGGATAAATCCAGTAAATGTAATGAAATCCCTTAGTTTGGCTGGCTGGCTGCTTATCCCCCCTCTGATTGTGTCCAGTCAATCCAGTCCAGGTCTGCTTCGGGTCATTGTGGGAGCGGGGCTCTAGTCCCCTGCTCTGCACCGCTTACCCATCATGCTGCGTGAGGGAGGAAGAGGGGATGATGAGTACGCCTGAGGAACTGAGACCAGGGGAGCAGGAGAGAACTACTGCCGCCACACCAACCTGTGCAGCTTGACCCTGCTCAACCCCTCAACTTGACCCCCTCAACTCGACCCCAGCACCTCGATCCATTCCTCAAGACACCAGCTCCAGGAGCGGCCCTGCTCCTCTCCGCTCTGCTAGGTCTGCACAGGCGACTGGCTGCGGCTAAATGCGCAGGACTCCTCCTTTCTCACAGGTG
Organism: Lissotriton vulgaris; assembly: GCF_964263255.1. NCBI lineage: Eukaryota > Metazoa > Chordata > Amphibia > Caudata > Salamandridae > Lissotriton > Lissotriton vulgaris. The sequence continues at coordinate 1,572,958,672 of NC_141691.1, forward strand.
AGCTCAATGAGCTCAGTCAGCTACGGACTGAAACCAGCAGCTCAGATCAACCTGTGGGTGAATAGAAATGTGCAATAAAACATAAACAACAACAATAACAATTGGCAGACGTAGTAGGGGTCCATGTCATTGGCAGGCTACATGAGTCTTTCAGGATGATGACATTCAAAGGAGTCCTCCACCAGCGCATGCTGATATCAAAATGCTATCCTGCAGCAGGGCCCAGAGTTGGACTGGCTAAACATATGGTCTGTGTCTATTAGGGCCTGCGGTTACTGCGCTCTGGGCTGGCAAATCCGTGAAAACATAGTCCCATTTTGTTCCTGATTCCAAGATCATTGTTCATACTCTTGTTCCGTTGCAAGATATTGCTTTGTGAGGTCTTGAATCAGAGCTGAACGTTCATCTTGTGGGAGTGCAAGGAAGGGGATCCCCGGCCATCTTCCCAGTCACCCTGCTCAAGGTCGAGGCCCAGGATCACTGCTACTTCTGATGGGGTGCGAGTTGATTGTGTCTCATCATTCCATATGAACACTAGGCAAAAGGGATATACCCATCTGTAACGCACACACTTCTCCCTCAGAAAACCTGTAATGGGTATCATGGAACGACGATGCTGTAGGGTGATGGGAGAGAGGTCCTTGATTCCCTCAAACATGGGCCTGGTCTCGTACCACATTAATTATAAGTTCCTTCTGGCAGTAATTGTGTAGGTATGTAAGAATGTCCTGAGGGGTCCATGGCAAGGAGGGCAGGTGACCTGCCCTGTGGGTATGATCCACGGGGACCTCAACGTCCTTCAGTTCAAGGACTATCTGGCGGAATAGCCGTGTAACGAAGTCCTCAAGGGTGTTGCCTGAAGTGCATTCCCTTGAGTCTTATATTGCATCTCCTAGACCTGTTTTCTAAGTCTTCTAGATAGTATTTGAGGTTGGCATTGCGATCTTTAAGTTCAAGTATCTCCCTGCGCTGTCGTTCTAGTTCTTCCTCTCTGGCATCACCCATTTTCTCAAAAGATTCCACCCATTGCTCCAGTTCGCCCACCTTGTGATGCAATTCTCTCACATCATTTACCATCTCTGTCCTTAGTGTTGCTATGTCCTCCCTCAATGTGCCAAAGAGGGACTACATGAAACCCTGGATAACAAGGCCCTCCTCGCCTTTGCCAGGTTCTGGTCCCGAAGACTGGTGTTCCAGCAAGGCCACTCTCTGGGCCTGGTCTGACCACTTAGAGGGGTTTTGGTGAAGAGGTCTTTAATGGTGGGTCTTTTCTGGTCCTAGTATTTGCCAGTTTTGCCCCTTGTAGGCTTGCAGTGGATCATCCTTTTTTGGTTCACTGAGTGCAAACTCCATGCACACTGGCTGCCCCTCCAACTGTAGATTCTTTATGCAGTGCACCCGATCTGCTGCACTTGTGGCTCTAGTACTGTTCGCCCTGAGGCTCGAAACCTGAGATGTCATCAGTGATGTCATCAGTGATGTCACTGACCATGTCATAAGTGATGTAATATGTGCTGTCATCAGCAGTGCATTGCGGGCGCGCGAGTTATAGTTAGCTGAACTAACTATAATGGGGGAATTTCAATGGTTTTGTATGAGTGAAATGTCCAGCTAACTATAACATGTGTGAAACCTATGTTTTTTCAGTGAATTTTTAAGGTTTTTAAAATGCTAATTCCTAACAATAACGTGGCTGAAACCTATGATTATTCAGTGAATTTCTAAGGTTTTTTAAATGCTAATTCCTAACTATAACGTGGCTGAAACCTATGGTCTTTTCAGTGAATTTCAAAGGTTTTGTAAATGATCATTTTTAAATGTATTAATTGTTATTTTTTTACACTGATTTACTAAATTGTTTTAAAGTATTTATTTTTAGATATTTTATTTTTTAAATTATATTACATATTTTTAATATAAATTGAAAAAAATGTTTTACAAAATATGGAAATTGTTATATGTTTTTATTTTATTTCATATTTATTTTAATTTATATATATTTTATATAGCAGGCAATGATATCCTATGGAAGGAAATTCAATTTACTGGTAAGTACGGTTAAAATTACTTTTCAGGATCAGTACTGGGCTGAAAGACGTAGCACTGAGGTCTCTCCTGATAACAGGTGAGTAAATCGGAATTCAGAATTCGGCTGATTTTAGAGGAATTTTTTAAAGTTCCAAAACTCCACACTTAGAAGAATTTCCAAGTGAAACCAGTCAATGTTAGCCTATGGAAGGAAATTCAAGTTACTGTAAGTATGGTTAGAATTACTTTTCTGGATTAGTAGTGGGCTGAAAGATGCAGCACTGAGGTCTCTCCTGATAACAGGTGAGTAAATCGCAATTCGTAGTTTGTCTGATTTTAGAGGAATATTTGTACGTTTCAAAAAAAGACACTTAGAAACTTTTCTGGCGAAAACCACACAATAGATTCCTATGGAAGGAAATACAAGTTACTGGTAAGTATGCTTAGATTTACTTTTCAGGGTCCGTACTGGGCTAAAAAATGCATCACTGACGTCTCTCGTGATAACAGTTGAGTAAATCGGAATTCGTAGTTCGGCTGATTTTAGAGGAATATTTTGCTCAATAGTGAAGGAAGCGCCTGGAGTGATATGTGTGCAAACACGCCCTGTGGCGCGTTTTAAGTTGGAGAATTAATTCCTCTATAATCCTGATGTCCCCTGTGGGCCAACTAGCCCACCAGGTACCTCCAGTATGCGCCAGGGAGCTGCGTTGCAGAGAGGTGTTCAGAGGCCATGCCCCCTTTTTACAACACTCTGCAACGCAGCTCTGTGGCACTTACTGGAGGTACCTGGAGAAACCGGTTGGTACCTGTTATGGTGGTACCTTTTCATCAAGCATTTATGCAGTGATATGGAATATTGTTTAAAAATTCAATTCAATTTCTTACCTATATATTTTTCTGTTTTAATAAGCAAATTATTTGCATTACAGAAAATGAAAATGTTTTTACTGATCAAATTAAAAGCTTTTTATATCATAGTATATCTTCTATGGTTATGATCAGGTGATTGCTGTAACCAATGCACTGAGTGGGCGTGGTGTTTTGCACAAGCATTTAAAAAAAGAAACAAATTGTAACAACTTTACATGGGACCAAGGGCCCACGAGCCCGAAACGCATCGTGCTGTTGTTGCCTCACCTGTACATTAAAATCTTTTGAAGTCAGATCCTGTTGTCCGTTTCTCCTTTTGCTCCGCCGATCTGGACAATTGGAAGTGGCGTGTGGAGTCTTCGTTTGTATATATATATATATATATATATATATTGCCACAAAAAAGATGCAGAGGCCAATTCACGGAACATTAGCAGCGTTTATTTAAATGCAAAATGAGGCTGCAGGTACAGAATCCTGACGCGTTTCGGCGGGATGCCTTAGTCATAGGTAAAGAGGTAAACCGGCACAGGTGCTTTTAAGTCCATGCCCCCACGTGACGTAGCTTAGTGCATACAAGTCCCACAATCCATTGTTTATGCCTCGTGAAACTTAAGAATTAATTTGCTTCAAATGCAAAGGTAAATGTCACGTACATTTTGAATTTCATTCACAGTGGTGTTTGTTCACCAACCTCTTTGCTGTCCAGCTGCCACTTCCAAACTGTATCCATGCAAACGTGCAAAGGGCAGGAATTGCCAGAAAGAGGTCGAATACCTCTCCCTTCTCCTTTTCTCGCCTCCAACTTGCGTGCTTTTCAGGACAGTCCTCTTTAAACAAGTGGAAGCAAGCGGGTCATGCCCCCCCATAAAACATTTCCAAACAGTTTTCTGTCGACGGGGGCCTCCGACCCTGCAAGGCGGCCTCTGCTGACGGGGACAGAACTCCCGGTAATATTGCCACAAAAAAGATGCAGAGGCCAATTCACGGAATATTAGCAGCGTTTATTTAAATGCAAAATGAGGCTGCAGGTACAGAATCCTGACGCGTTTCGGCGGGATGCCTTAGTCATAGCTAAAGAGGTAAACCGGCACAGGTGCTTTTAAGTCCATGCCCCCACGTGACGTAGCTTAGTGCATACAAGTCCCACAATCCATTGTTTATGCCTCGTGAAACTTAAGAATTAATTTGCTTCAAATGCAAAGGTAAATGTCACGTACATTTTGAATTTCATTCACAGTGGTGTTTGTTCACCAACCTCTTTGCTGTCCAGCTGCCACTTCCAAACTGTATCCATGCAAACGTGCAAAGGGCCGGAATTGCCAGAAAGAGGTCGAATACCTCTCCCTTCTCCTTTTCTCGCCTCCAACTTGCGTGCTTTTCAGGACAGTCCTCTTTAAACAAGTGGAAGCAAGCGGGTCATGCCCCCCCATAAAACATTTCCAAACAGTTTTTTGTCGACAGGGGCCTCCGACCCTGCAAGGCGGCCTCTGCTGACGGGGAAAGAACTCCCGGTAATATTGCCACAAAAAAGATGCAGAGGCCAATTCACGGAACATTAGCAGCGTTTATTTAAATGCAAAATGAGGCTGCAGGTACAGAATCCTGACGCGTTTCGGCGGGATGCCTTAGTCATAGGTAAAGAGGTAAACCGGCACAGGTGCTTTTAAGTCCATGCCCCCACGTGACGTAGCTTAGTGCATACAAGTCCCACAATCCATTGTTTATGCCTCATGAAACTTAAGAATTCATTTGCTTCAAATGCAAAGGTAAATGTCACGTACATTTTGAATTTCATTCACAGTGGTGTTTGTTCACCAACCTCTTTGCTGTCCAGCTGCCACTTCCAAACTGTATCCATGCAAACGTGCAAAGGGCCGGAAAGGACCTCTTTCTGGCAATATATATATATATTCACTTAAAAAACCATAGGTTTCAGGCCTTATATAGTTAGGAATTAGCATTTAAAAAACCATTGAAATTGCTCCTATATAGTTAGTTGTACTAACTATATTTCGCGCACCCGCAATCCACTGCTGATGATATCACATATTACATCATTCATGACATGGTCAGTGACATCACTGATGACATCACTGATGACATCTCAAATGACATCACTGATGACATCACTGATGACATCTCATTTGACATCACTGATGACATCCCTGATGACATCAACCAGTGACTGTGTGTTTCTGTAAAGTTTAAATATGTTTTACATATTGAAGAATGAGTGGATGTATAAGTGTCTGGATGAAGGATTTAGTAGGTGCGTGACTGACTGTATGAGTGAGTGATTAAATGTGTCTTACTTAATGCATGGGTTAGTGACTAAACTGTCTGAATGTGTGCATCAGTATGTCTGTTGTTGTGTAAGCTGCTGCATGTGTTGATCGGTAGCTATATGAGTGGCTATATGGGTTTTGATTCGTTGCCCAAGTATTTGAATGGGAGACTGAGTGTGTGGGTGGCTGGGAGATGTGTGACTCTGTGCATAGATGTGTGAGCAGTTGATTCACTAGGTGTATGAGTTCAAGAGTGCATGTGGAAAGAGCTATATGGGCGGTTAACTGTGTGCATGGGTGTGTTGGTGAGTGAATGGATATCTCAGTGCTACATGTCCAAGTAAGTACATATGTAAAACACAGTGCATGTGAGAGTTGGCATATATAAATGCCTATACTTGAGAGCCAGTGAATGTGTGAGTGGCTGTATGGATCATTGTGTACTTGTATCAGTGATTGTATAAGTTGAAGTTTAAGGTTCTTATAGAGCGTGCTGTGACCAAGCGGTTTCCTGGCGCTGGGTGATTACGGGGGAGGGAAGGAAACAAAGGCGATCAGTGAGTGGGAAATGCCTGGGCAAACAGATGGGTCTTAAGCGCCTTGCGGAAGTGCAGATAGACAGTGATAGATCTAATAGTAGGTGGAAGACTGTTCCAAAAGCGAGGGGCAAGAGTGGAAAACCTAGTACCGCCCGCTCTAGATTTGCGAAAGCGGGGAACCATAAGGAGAGCCTGGCTGGAGGAGCGAAGATTGCGAACGGGGATGTAATGAGTGACCATCGAATTAATGAAGAGAGGGGCAGTGCGGGCGCGGGCCATGAAGGCTATACATCCCATTTTGAAAAGGGTTTGGTACAGAATGGGAAGCCAGTGAAGGGATTTAAGAATGGTATAGATGTGGTGAGATTTAGGGAGCCGGTAAATGAGGCGAGCAGCCTGATTCTGAATGGTCTGGAAACGCCGCAGCTCATAGGCGGGAATGCCCACATACAAGCAGTTCCCGTAGTCCAGACGAGAGAGGACTATGGCTAAAATGATAATTTTGAGGGCATCGAGGGAAAAAAAATGGGAGATATTACGGATAATCCGGAGAGACAGAAAGCAAGATGAAACAACGGAGCTAACCTGAGGGCGCATGGAGAGGTCCTGGCTGACTTTGATGCCAAGGGTTTTAACCGAGGCAGAGGGGACCGGGGGGGGCCAAAGCTGGAAGGCCATAAGGCAGAACACCAGGGACTGGAGGAGCCACCAGTCAGGACCAGCTCTGTTTTGTCCGGATTAAGTTTGAGGTGGTTTAGGCTCATCCAATCAGAAATAAAAACAAGTGTGGTTTGGAATTTAAGAAGGGAATCGGTAGAAGAAGAAAGGTCAAAAATTAGCTGGAGGTCGTCAGCGTAGTTGTACACGGAGACCTCCATGCTGAGCAAAGATACAATAAGAGGAAAGATGTAGAGGTTAAAAAGAATAGGGGAAAGAGAAGAACCCTGGGGGACCCCACAGGACACCGGGCGGGACGGGGCAGAGAACCGGAGAGCCAGACAGCCTGCGACCGGCCGAGGAGGAATGATGCGAGCCAAGAGAGGGTGGTGCCCTGGATGCCCGCTGCCCTGACATGGTCGAGAAGGATGGAATGGTTGACCGTGTCAAAGGCAGCGGACAAATCAAGAAGCACCAAGGCTTGAGGAAGGTTGAAATCCGCCTTGCTCTTTAGCTCATCAAGGACAGAGAGGACCACCGTTTCGGTCGAGTGAACCGAACAGAAGCCCGCTTGATGGGAAGCCAAAAGATGGTTGTCCTCAATGTAGGTTGATAGGCAGGAAGTGATATGGCTCTCTAGGATCTTGCCTAAGTAAGGGAGCAAGGAGATGGGCCTGAAATTAACAGGGAGAGTAGGATCAGAACCAGGTTTTTTTTTAAATGGGGATGACAATGGCCGACTTAGATTGGGACGGAACTGTTCCCTGAATGGTAGATGAGTTAAGAAGGGACAAGGGGGGGATCAGGGCAGCCAGCGAATAGCTCCCTAAGGATGCGGGCAGGTCCGCAATCGGCAGGGGAGCCATACTTGACCTTCCCAAGCAGAGTAAGAAAAGATTCTTTCGGAATGGGGGAAGTGAGTAAGGGATATAAGAGAGTAAGTATGTGTTAGTATATGTTTGAATAAGTAAGGTGTTGTGTGTATAACTGTATAGTTGAAGAAATGGAAGTGTGATTGATTCTTTGCATGACTGACTAGGTGTGTGAGTAACTCCATGGATGAGTGGTATTGGTGAAATCAATGGTTTCAAGAATGGTAGTCTGTATTTAACACTGGGTGTATCAAAGGTTATATTAGAGTGTGAGGAGGTGCATCATATTATCATATGAATGATATCATCAGTGATGTGATCAGTGATGTCAAATGAGATGTCATCAGTGATGTCATTTGAGATGTCATCAGTGATGTCATCAGTGATGTCACTGACCATGTCTTGAACGATGTAATATGTGACATCATCAGCAGTGGATTGCGGGTGCGCGAAATATAGTTAGTACAACTAACTATGTAGGAGCAATTTCAATGGTTTTTTAAATGCTAATTCCTAATTATATAAGGCCTGAAACCTACGGTTTTTTAGGTGAATTTGCAAGGTTTTTAAAATGCTAATTCCTAACTATGTAAGGCCTGAAACCTATGGTTTTTTGAGTGAATTTGCAAGGTTTTTAAATGCTAATCCCTAACTATAATATTATATAAGGCCATAAACCTATGGTTTTTTAAGTGAAATGCTAATTCCTAACTATATCAGGCGGGAAACCTATATTTTTTTTCAATAATTTCAAAAGTTTTGTAAATGCTAATTCTATTAGCGGATAACCTTTTATATATGTTATTATCCTTCTGTGACCACCTGAGCACCCATCTTGTTTCTCAGGAGAAGTGAGGCACAAGAGAGCACAAAACAAGAGTGGAAAACGCAAAAAGGGGGCAGGGTAGAGACCCCCTGACGCCCTAGCCCTTCTCAGGGGGTCCCAGAAGGACCACCAAGTGCAAAAAACTATTATTTCATTTTTTTTAAATCGCGGCGTACGCGCACGGTACGCGTACAGTACGCGTACTGTGTGCGTACCCCTCCATTTTTTTGAATTATTATTTTTTTTTGCCCTTGGGGGTCCTTCTGGGACCCCCTGAGAAGGGCTAGAGGGTTGGGGGGTCTCTACCCTGCCCCCTTTTCGTGTTTTCCACTCTTGTTTTGGGCTCTCTTTTGCCTCAGTTCTCCTGAAAAACAAGATGGTGGCCAACACTTCCTGGTTTGGACAGTTTGGAATGTCGACAGTCAACTGTCAGCCAATCAGAAACTCACTTGCACACGTAAGGGTACGCGCACATACGCGTACAGTACGCGTACCGTACGCGTACGGTGCGCGTATGGTGAGCGCATATAGATATATAATTTGCTCAAATTCAATTTTCTCAACAACTACTGGAGGGATTTTCACTTCACTTCGCAAAGGAACTTGTGCATACCAGGCCCTACCATTTTGCCAAGTTCGGTGTAATTCCATTCCACCGAGCAGTTTTAAGCAGCTTAAGCTGTGACCAGAGCGGGACGCCCTTTTTGAACTGTCAGCGTGTCAGCGTTTGCCTACTGCTTGGGACCGAGTATCAGCCTTCCAGACTTTCCAGTCTTTGTCAGTTTCTGCCTACCCCTCGCGGAACCCGCTCCGCGGGTCCCGCATCGCTGGAGTGTTCGTGTTTTCTCCTTGGAGTAGAAAAGGAACAGCTGTGGGAAGTGTATAACGGGGCTGCGAGCGAGCGCGCCTGCTCCCTGAGGGACTTCATCTCCCAGGAGCGAGCGCCAGCCCGGAGCAGCATCACCTGGGCCGCTCTCCCCGACCCCTCCCACCCTTCCACCGAGCAGTTTTAAGCAGCTTAAGCTGTGACCAGAGCGGGACGCCCTTTTTGAACTGTCAGCGTGTCAGCGTTTGCCTACTGCTTGGGACCGAGTATCAGCCTTCCAGACTTTCCAGTCTTTGTTTGTTTCTGCCTACCCCTCGCGGAACCCGCTCCGCGGGTCCCGCATCGCTGGAGTGTTCGTGTTTTCTCCTTGGAGTAGAAAAGGAACAGCTGTGGGAAGTGTGTAACGGGGCTGCGAGCGAGCGCGCCTGCTCCCTGAGGGACTTCATCTCCCAGGAGCGAGCGCCAGCCCGGAGCAGCATCACCTGGGCCGCTCTCCCCGACCCCTCCCACCCCTTCCACCTTTTGTGTGCAAGGCCTACTTTAACAGATTACACTCCCGCAGCGCGGGAGAGCGCGCGGGAGAAGCCCGGGACAAGGGCGGGACCGTCTGTGGCCGTCCGGGGCCGCTGGAGGCCGGGCTGGGCCACCCCATTAACATCTACGGTCCAGGTACTGATTAACCCACTGATTTTGTCACTGCTTCGTGATTTGTTAGCTGTTTGGTGGACAGAAGGGGGGTCTCTTGTACTATGGCTTGCTCAACTAGTATTTCTACCCTGTTGCCTCCTGTGGGTGAAGCAGAGCCTGCTGTTATGGGCCCTCTCGATTCCTACTTTAAGCGTTTGCCACAGGATATTGACAAAGAGATCGCTCTGGCCGAAAGACGGGCCGGGCGTAGGCTCTCGATTGAGCTTCTGAAAAACCCGCCTGAGAAAAACCAAGGTCTGAACTTCCCAGCGCTGGTTACACCTCTGTCATCCATTGTTTTACCAGCTACCCAGGACTTATTACTCGACTTGCCTCTGCATACTGAGTTAGCTGGTAATTCTTCATTGGACATTGTAGCAACTAATCTATCTGTGGCGCATTTTGATGAATCTAGCCAATTAGCAAAAGGGAAAGGAGCCTTAGGAAAATACTGTGTACAATTGGAAGCAACTAAAACAAAGCCTGGTGTTAAAAGGAAATGGGGAGTTACTGTAAAAAAATCACAACTTCAAAAACCTGCAAGAAAGTACAGGAAGCTGGGTACTAAATCATGCTCAAGCCATGTCCCTCCAAAGAATGGCGTACTAATGCCAATGGGGGAGGCTGAAGCAGCCCCAGTAGAAGTGGACCCTATAATCTTGGTGCCTCCGACCACGTTGGCGGTGCCAATCCCAGACCCAACTATCATAGCACCCTTGGGGTCACTATCTCCCAATCACGACCTTCTGTTAGAAGTGGAAAAAATAATGCGTTCCCTTCTAAATCCAGTAGAGTTAAGACTTAACAAGCTAGCTGAACAACTTAATCACCTAGAACAAGCTAGCCTAGATAACTTTTTTTCTATTAAATCTTTAATTAAGTCTGACAAAAAAATGGGTGTGACTGGGATACATCAACAGATAGTCGATAAAGACCAAAGAGCCGTGTTGGTTGACATACAATCCCCTCCTGTAAGTGGTATTCCTGTACAGGATAAAAAAGGGGGGAATAGTAGGAAGGTATCTGATCCAATGTCCACTAAAACCATTAGTAATAGCGGGAAAACTAAGCCGATTAACATCACTAACAAGGGTAGTAAGGATAGTGTAAAAAATCCACCTATCACTATTAGCAAAAATGTCACACTTTTGCCGACCGATCCGGGAAAAACTATGGCCCAACGGTCAGGAAATGACAAAACTCATCCTAGTAATGGTATTGGGAACAATGCCCATCGTACCGGGAATGGGTCTAATACTTGTGTGACAGTGGAAAACAGCCTTACACAGAGCTGTGTTCCTTTAGAACAAGCACAAACAAAGACCCAAATATCTAAACTGCCCACTAGGATCCCGCCAGTACAGCTCACCCCGGACTCCTACCCATATGTGGCTATACTTACTAACGTCCCACCCCTAACGGAGGGCCAAAGAGAAACTTATGACATGCTAAAAAACAAGGCCATGCATTGGCTTTCTGTCAATAGACCACTGCCAGGGGGTGTGGATGGCCTGATAATTGGGGCCAGAAGGGTTAATTGGATAGGGAATACCTTAAAAAAACAGGGGGGGGAGTGTATTATAATTAACTTTCAGGATTCAAGGGTTGTGGGGCTGATTACGGGACCGGGTTGGAACATAAATATTGGTGGGATTGGGGTTGTGGACCTCACTTTCTTTTATCCCAGACCGGTGATCTACCCAGGGGGCTGCAGGGAGCAACCGAGACTTAGTCCCTGTACCTGGGTAGAGGCTGGCCCCCCTGCTGCTCCCATATTTAGACCAAATAATTGTTACATACAGGCATTCAACCCCTACAATGGGCAGGGGCAGACGGGGTGGGGATGTTGACAGAGACCAGTTGAACAACTACGTTTGGAAGAAGAAATGGTTGGGGGAAGTAACCCTGATGTAATATTGATACCCTATGATGATGAAACGAGCCAAAAACCCGAAGTGGCGAATGTGAGGGATGGGGGCATTATTGCATGTTCGGAGGGGTGTGTGGGTGAACCAGCCCTCCCAACTACCATTTGCACCAAGGAGGGTTCAGATGCAAATTGTATAGATACTGTTTTAAGCGAGGATTGTGACTGTGGGAAGCAGGTTGATTTGCCGCCCACGGCACCCAACGAAAAGGGGATTCGTATAGAAAATACCCTGGAGAGTCTTCTGTCATGGAATATAGCGGGGCTGGGGGCTAGACTGTCGTCACAGCACTGGATTGATTTTGTAAGTGGGTTTGAAATGTGCTTATTTCAAGAGACGTGGGCTTGTGATCCAATTCACTTCCCGGGTTATTTAAATTTTTGTATCCCAGCAACGAGAGGCCCCAGGGGTAGACCTAAGGGAGGCCTCGCAGTTTGGATTAAGCAAAATTCAAATGTAAAAGTAAAAATGATCGATCTAGGTTGCAAGGATATACAATTATTGAGATTATCCGTAGGCAAGGGTGGCATGATAGACATTTATAATATATATGCAAGGGGCAAGAGTCTTGGTAATTCTGCCACTTTAGAAGTTCTATCCGCCTCCCTTGAATCCCAGTCACTTGGAAATAGAGTAATTTTGGCTGGTGATTTGAATAGGACATTCGAGCCTCTAGAAAACACTGCATACCCAATAGGACTAGAGGAAGATGCCCTTTGGGGCATCCCAAGCCTAAACCTCCTACCCGTGAAGCGGTGGACAAAAGATATCTTGTCATTGAATGCGTTATGTTTGGAGTATGGTCTGAGGGCCCTCAATGGCAGGACAAAAAGCGACCAATGTGGTAATTGCACATTCGACAATGGACACAACAAAAGCAGGATTGACTATGTCATCTGTAGTCTTGAGTTATGGTGTGGCGTGGGTGACATGGAAATTGTGGGGAGAGTAGAAAGTGATCATAACCCCGTCTGTGTCTCCCACTCATGGTGGAGGGCCGCACGGGCAAACCCAGTGTCAGGTAGTGGGAGCATATCTGTTATGGCCAACGACTCAAGAAGGGTGAAATGGCCATATGTCCTGGCCAATTTGGCCACCTTGGAGTCTATTAATCTGGAGGTAGGTAATGCTATTGCCGCCATGGAAAAAGTAGATCCTGTATTACCAGGCTCTGTCCAAATAACTAATATACATGACACATTCTTCTCTTTGATAAAACCGCACTTTAGCAAGCCATTGAAGACTAATAGAAAAGCACCAATCACATTGGCAACTTGGTTTAACAAACAGTGTAGGGTAGCTAGGCTGGAGTTGGGCAGAGCACTTAAAAGCAGGGACAAGGCCTCGATTAGAGCCACCAGGAAACATTATAATGACAGTATCCGAAAGGCCAAGAAGCGGTGGGATGACGAGTACTGGGAGGAGCTACTTGAGGCTTCAGGGCAAAAGGATTCCAGAACTTTCTTGAAAATTGTGAAATGGGGAAGAGGGGGCGCCCCCAAAAATCCCGACAACAATGTCGATGAGACATTGTGGGTCGAGTATTTTAAACCCCAGTATGCTGAGTGCAGGGATATAGTGGCCACAGAATCAATCCCTATGGTTTTTTGTAAGGGTGATCTATTCCTAAAAAAGGATGCGGAACTTGTAATTTCAACTCTGCAGGGGGGAAAAGCCCCCGGGCTAGACGGAATCCCTTCAGACATTTTTAAACACGACAAGGTCCAGTGGGCAAAATATGCGACCCTGTTGGGTAACGGCTTGGCCAAAGGGGCAAAAATCCCCAACATATGGAAGGGGGCAATAATAATACCGATTTTTAAGAAAGGCGACCGGTCACTCCCGGCAAATTATAGACCAATAAGTTTGCTGGCTACTATGCAAAAAGTAGTGGGGAAGATGCTGGTCGACAAACTTATGGCCTGGGTAGATGACAACAATGCCTTATCCCCCTTTCAGGCAGGATTCAGACGTGCAACTAGTACGGTCGATCAAATTTTTCGTTTCACCATGCTACGGTGGGGGACTGTACTCCTGGGTAAAGGCAGCCTTTATGTAGCATTTGTAGATCTAAGGGCTGCCTTTGATCTGGTGCCCAGGTGCACGCTGTGGGAGGTTCTGTCTAAAATAGGGGTCCCACTTGACTTGCTCACGTTGATAATGCGTCTTCACGAATGCAACTACGCCAAGGTTCAGTGGGGGAGGAATGGGGAATCTACTACCAATTTTCCTGTTGAGCGGGGGGTACGGCAGGGATGTGCAATGGCACCCCTGCTGTTCTCCCTGTTCATTAATGGCATTGTAGACAGGATATTGGACGCAGTGGTTGACGCACCTTCGTTAGCGGGCATCAGAGTCCCAATTCTGATGTTCGCCGACGACACCTTGATTGTGTCCAAGACCCCGTCGGGTCTCCAGCGAGCCCTGAACATATTTGATGCATTCTGCAAAGAACGGGGTCTAGAGGTTAATGTAAACAAAACCAAGCTGATGGCCTTTGGGCAAAAGTGCCAATCCAAACCCAAGGTATTTTTGAACAATATTAAATTAGAGTTGGTAGATGTTTTTACTTACCTTGGGGTGGAGATATCAAGTAAACTAGGTTGGTCAAGACACATAGAGAAGGCGGTGTTGAAACACCAGCAAATTTCAGGAGCCCTCAGGGTCGAGCAAGTAAAATCCAAAACCAGGCCTATAAAACCTGTTCTCATGGTCTATGACGCAAAAGCCTTGGGCGCAACCCTTTATGGGGCTGAAGTCTGGGGCTTTGAGAGTCTTACCACTCTTCAAAGATCTGAGAACAGGTTTGCGAGAGGGATAACTAGTCTTCCCCAAAGTACCCCATTAATACCGCTTTGCTTTGATCTAGGCAGAAGATCGCTTAGTGATCGAGCCCGACTGAGGCCTATCCTCTATTGGAGACGGCTATGGACAACCATGGAAATAAGACATTACGCTGAGGGGTTCCTAGCACTAGCCAAATCAGATGTTTTTCACAAAATTAAATGGCTAAAAATGCTAAGGGACGTCCTTGCTGAGCTTGGGCTCTCCAAACTATGGGAAAACCCCCTCGGGGAAGTATTCCCTAGTAAATCCATTATTAAAGAAATATATTGGGACCACATCGACCAGAAACTTTGGAGGAGCGTAACCTCGGAATCCATGGGGGGTAGATTTATGGAAATTAAACAAAGACCATCCCTAGAAAAGTATTGGGACTGTATAACTGTCCCATTAGACAGGAAATTATTTTTCCAGTTAAGGGCAGGTTCTCTCCCCCTGAGGTGTTTGACGTCCAGTTGGAGAACTAGTAGTGGTTTGTGCTGCCCGTCATGTGGGGCCCCCAATGAAAGCATTGCACATTTTCTATTTGTATGCGAGGCCTATGTAAATCCAAGAAAATCTTGGTTGGCTCCAGTATGTAGGAATCTTGGTGTCCGTAGCGGTGTTGAGGGGTTGAGAATCATTTGTTCCTCCACTGAATTGTCCATCGTAGTTGGAACAGCAAAATATTTGGGGTGGGCATGGTCCATAAGGAGGAGGGCTCTATCCCTTAATGTGTTTTGAATTTTACATTTTCCTTTGTTTGACTTACCCCTGCAGACATCAACTGGGAGATATATATGAATTTTAACTGCAAAATGCGGCTAATATGCATGGTATGAGTTTTTATTTAAACTTTGGGAATGGTCCGTAACGCGGAGGTTTCTATACCCCAACCTGCATCTAGTTTTCGCATATTATGAAAAAGCTTATTTTATCTTAATTGGTAACAATTTTTATGTTAATATATTATGTATTTCTAATTACAAATCTTTGTAACAGAATGTTTGAAGTTTTAAAAAAATGTGTATGAATTTATATGTTTGTGCTTTTATGAGTGTACAACTCGAATAAAGCTTTTTCAATCAATAAGTAATTCCATTCAGCCGTTCGGTTGTAGCCATGTCTAAAGGTCCCTATGGAAATTAACATGGGGAAAACACGTTTTGGGGCCCTCCTTTTGGCCCCTCCTTGACGAATCCCCCCGAAACTTTCAGGGAAGGAGCGGAGCGGAGCTGGCCAAAATTCTGGAAAATTACATGCAGATTCCTCAGTCGGCACCAAAGTTATTCCCAATAGAATGTTGAGCGCCTATAGATATATAATTTGCTCAAATTCAATTTTTTCAACAACTACTGGAGGGATTTTCACCAAATAAAGAAAAGGCACTACTGCATACCTGTCCCTACCATTTTGCCAAGTTTGGTGTAATTCCGTTCAGCCGTTCGGGCTGTAGCCATGTCTAAAGGTCCCATAGAAAATGCCATTTGAAAAATGTCAAATTCAATTTTCTCAAAAACTACTGGAGGGATTTACACCAAACATACAAAAGGCACTCTGCATACCAGTCCCTACCATTTTGCCAAATCTGGTGTAATTCCGTTCAGCCGTTCGAGCTGTAGCCTTGTCAGAATGTCCCTATGGAAATTAACATGGGGAAAACACGTTTTGGGACCCCCCTTTTTTCTCGGCCCCTGCTTAACGAATCCCCCCGAAACTTTTAGGGAAGGAGGGGAGCGCAGTGAGGCAAATTTAAGGAAAATTACAGGCAGATCCCTCAATTGACGCCAAAGTTATTCCCAATAGAATGTTCGGAATTTCCTATGGTAACTAGGTCCTAACTATATATAACTAACTACTGGCGACCGCCAGTAAGTAATATGCGTGTGTGTATATATATGTATATATCGTGGTGTTGGGTTGAAAAATAAAGAACACGCACCATATACTGGGTTTGCCTCGTCTTTTTACCTTGTTACTGGCTGTTGAGACGACAACGTACCGAATATATATATATATATATTTTTTTTTTTTTCTCCAAACGACCTGAGATCGCGAAGTCCAGGGCCCGTTGACAGATGGTGAGATAACGCCGGGCAGGTCTCCTGGCAAATTAAATCCCACAGCAGCTTTCTTCAAAGAAAAACTCGCACTCGAAATATGCCAAAAGTTTATTTTTTAAAGGCTACGCGTTTCGACAGCTGGGCTGTCTTGATCAAGACAACCAAGCTGTCGAAATGCGTAGAAAAATTATTAATAAGAATTGGCCCATGGTTCTGAAGGATAATGTTATTGGGAATAAATTGCCCAAGCGAGCCTCTATAACATATAGCAGGGCACCCAATATGAGAAGCAGATTGGTGGAAACGGGATCTGAGGTACTCACAAAAACATTGTGGTACCAAACAAGAGGAGGTTTCCACAAATGCAAGTCTTGTAAGGCATGCACACATGGGGTGAGCCGTACGAGTTATCAGGATGGGTTCAGCCACAGGCAGCATAAAATCACTAAAACATTAACCTGCAAAACTGATTTTGCAATATACATTTTGGAATGTCCCTGCCCACTACAGTATGTGGGCAGTACAAAACTGCCTGTCCACAAGAGAATCCTACAGCACTTGAGGGCCATTACGTCACAGGATAATACTTACCCTGTGGCGCGTCACATTAGATCCCACCACAACAGTAATAATAAAGAACTAAAATATTTTGTGGTAGGTTCTATTATGCCAAGCAGGAGAGGAGGTGACAGAGAGGCAAATCTCAGAAAGTTAGAGACGAGATATATTTTACAACTCAATAGTAAACAGCCCAATGGATTGAATGTAACAGAGGACCTCTATACTTGTTTGCATTAGAATGAACAGAATATCACATATATAACATCTAACAGTGTCTATAACAGTACTATTAGGACCCATGTATGAGCTATTATCAGTCAGGCAATACAAAAGCTATACATATGATGGTTTTTACTATCTTATTTATTTCCCTATTTACGGTGGATTTTATTAATTGTAAATAGAGGTTTTAATGTTTATGAGAACATTTCCATAAGGTTGTTAGCGAATGAAGGTAACCTTTTGACTGTCTAATAATTTCACTTATAATTTACTTTGCACACTTTACACTGTTTACAATGCACGCAGTAGCATATATGAGATAGAACAGAGGCCCTTAAGAAAGCCTAGGGTCCCTTTTCCCATTAAGGCTGAAACATAGCGTGTGGAACTGAACTCTTCCGCACCCTCCGTAGGATCTGCAACCAATCTCTGTGCTGTGGATATGTCCCTACCCCCTGGAAGCAAGCACTCATCACCCCGCTGTGAAAAAACCCTCTTTGAACTCCGAGTGTCTATCTAACTTTCGGCCTATATCGCTCCTACCCTTTCCGGCGAAAGTTGTGGAACGCTGGGTTAGCTCCTGTCTATCGACACATCTAGAGCAGAATCACATTCTGGACGACTTCCAATTCGGATTTCGCCCAGCCCATGGCAACGAAACGGCTGTGCTTACAGCCATGGAAGAACTTCGTATGCGTGCAGACAGGGGCCACGCTGTGGCCTTGATCTTATTGGACCTGTCTGCCGCATTCGATACGGTCAACCATGTGATTCTGCTAAAGAGGCTCAGAGAGGCAGGGGTCGACGGCACCGCCTTGCTCTGGTTCCACTCCTACCTGAGAGATAGGAAACAGGCTGTGTCCCTCCCCCCTTTTCAATCCGCCTTTTCCCCAGTACCTCACGGGGTGCCCCAGGGCTCGTCCATGAGCCCGATCCTTTTTAACGTTTATCTGAAACCACTAGTCACTCTAATTAAATCCCACAGACTGAAAACTATAAACTACGCGGACGACACCCAGCTTATCCTCTCCTGGGAGGGGGAAGACTCAATTTCCATGGAATCGTTCCACAACTGCTGAAGAGACACAGCCGGCTGGCTGCACAATAATTCCCTGCAATTCAATTCCTCCAAGACCGAGGTACTGTTCTGCTCTGGGAGCCGGATTCCTCGCCTATTCCCCATGGAATTCTGGCCCCCGGAAAACCCAGAAAAACCACAGCCGGTCACTAGTGTCCGCAATCTGGGTGTTATGCTAAACAACAACCTCAGCATGGAAACGCAGGTAACCAAAACAGTCTCCACCTGCTCGGCCCTACTGCGTTCCTTACGCAAAATCCTGCCACTACTCCCCGCACAGGCCCGAGCACTAATAGTCAGGTGCACTATCCTTAGTCGCCTTGACTATTGCAATGCTCTTCTGTTCGAGTCCCCAGCTGTTCTACTGGACAGACTCCAAAGAGTCCAGTCGGCCGCAGCCAAACTAGCCCTCGGTTGGACCAGGAGATCCTCGGCCACAGCAGCCTTAGCCGAGCTACACTGGCTCCCTTTGAAGCAGCGAATAGCTTTTAAAGCACTCTGCCTTGTCTTCAAAGCACTACACGGAACTGGCCCCAGATCCCTACAAAAAATGTTTTCCTGGTACACCCCCACCAGAACTCTACGATCCACCTCAGCCTGCCTTGTGATGGTACCCAGATTCAACAAGGTAAGCACTGGGGGAAGATCCTTCAGAGTGGCCGCCGCTAAACTCTGGAATAGTGTCACGTTTCGAGCCAGATAGTGGGACTACAACTCCCAGAATACTTGCTGTGGTCCTTTTTCTCTGTTTCTACCTGTCTATGTCCGTTTTCTATTTATTTCCTCCCAGCGCTTGCCGCGGTGCTTGTCACCTGTGTTTCTTAGGACCTTGGATTGAGCCTCGTGAATCTCGTGTATCCCGGGGATTGTGATTTGAGATACGGAGTCGGGAAACTGCTTCCTCGCCCGTTTGGTTGGTGTGTGGACGCTGGGATCAGCGGAGAGCAGCGTTGGGGAGCCGCGCTGGAGGAGAGCCGCGCTGAAGGAGAGCCGCGCTGGAGGCAAGGCAGCGTGGAGGAGCTGCATTCACGCGGATAACGGCTGTGGAGCCGTGGGGTGAGCTGGGGTACAAATTCTGCCCTGAACTTGGATCACAAACAATGAAGTGTGCTGTTTAAACACTAAGTGACTCCAGGGACTTACTTCAGTCCGTGTGTATTCTAGCGGTTGCTAGTATAGAAGGGTGGTTTTCAACTCTTCTGGTTATTTTGCACAACTATTTTGGACATCTGTTGTTTTTTGGCAATGGTACCTTGCTGAACATTTTGTGGATTTTGTTTATGAGCTGTTGAGTGGCTCGGATCCAGAACTTTGTAACTTTGGGTTTTTGTTGTGTATGACTTTTGGAAACATCCTGTTGGATCTCTGATCTTATGGTGTATTACACTAGACTGTGACATCGCTGAAGAGCACTTTAGAAGTCTTTTGCTTCTTCCCTGATATAAGGATTCTGGGCAGATCCTTTCTTCTTTTCTTTTTCTTTTATTTTTCCTATTTTGCCTTCTTTTTGATTACACAAGAGTGGAAGCCTTATTGAGTAAGTGCCAGTCCTCTTATATATATATAGAGAAAGGTAGAGAGTGGGAGGGCAATAGGTAACTGTCTTGCTCTTGTATCCCTCTGCAGGTATCTATTTACAACCTCTACGTTTGGCGTTTTCTCCTGCTGTCAAATCCTGTAGATGGTTTCTGGCTGCCACATCTTTATATTTTATTTATCCACTTTTCCCCTTCCCTGGGCCGGGTCCTATATGCGAGTGTTGATCTTACGCTCGTCTGTGGTACCGTGTCTAGGGAGGAAGGAAGTTCACTTCGACCTCGCTCCTGCTGTACCGGATATCCAGGTTAGTCAGTCTGGCTAAACACGACAGAGTGACAAGCCCACGTTCTACTACAGCCTGAGCGATGGAGACTGAGAATATTTTAGCATCTATGTTAGAAGCCCTTAACGCTTTACGGGTGGAGGTAGACGCCGTTAGAGGGGAAAATCATGAAATGAGAAAGGAGATGGGTACTCTACGTCAGGAAGTAGCGGGAATGGCTCGTACCAGTCCTGCTGGTTCAAGAGGAGCCCATTACATTAAAGAAGCTACTTTCCAACCTCCGACGCACACTCAGAACCCTACGGTACAGGGAGGTGGGCAAGGCCCTTCTACCATTCAAGTAGTGCAACCAATTCAATTGCCTCTGGCGCCTCCAAAAAGGGACCCTTTTGGGGGACCCTAAGAAATTTGGTACCTTCCTGGGTCAGTGTAGGTTACATTTTTTATGTAAGCCAACGGTATTCCCTGATGACCATTCCAAAACAGCCTTTATGTTGTCATATTTGGGGGGTAACGCAGCTAGTTGGTCGTTCCCGCTCATTGAAAGGAAAGATCCTGTATTAGATGACTTTGAGGGGTTTTGTGATGAGATGCGCAAATTATTTGATCGTAAAGCACATATGCTGTCTTTAGATAGGGAGTTGATTACCTTGAAACAAGGATCCCAAGACTTGTTGTCTTACATTACCAATTTTAATCGTCTTGTTGTTGAAACTGATTGGCCTACCTCGAAGAGAATCTCCTTGTTCTACCAAGGATTGCGAGGTGAATTAAAGGATGTATTGGCGCAGGTAGTTACGTTGCCTACTACCTGTGAAGAATTGATTGACCTCACAGTTCAGCTGGATCATCGCTTACAAGAACGCAGAGGCGACAAACATCGGTATGATTTCCGGTTTCCCATGGTAAAACCTAAAGCTGCGGCAGAAAGCGCTACAACCTCCGATGCCCCTGAACCAATGCAAATCGGAGGTGTAAGAGGACCCTTATCTCCAGAAGAGCGTACTCGCAGACGAAACCTAAAACTCTGCATGTACTGTGGGAAATCTGGACACTTCATTAGAGAATGTAGAGCAAAGACCAAAGGCACCCGTTCTCTTTCTGTGGTGGAACATCCCCTCAATGTGGCGGTAAACGAGAATGCTCAAGTGAGTCCCAGACCCCTTGCTTGAGCCCAAACAACGAACAAGAGGTCTACCATGCCGTAGCCAATACGATGCAGCCAGCGGTACCCCACATGAATGTCTGCGTTACTATACAATGGCCAGGTGGTCAACCTGTGATGGTACATGCCATGTTGGATAGTGGAGCAACAGGAAACTTCATTGATCTGCAATATGCCAAAAGACTTGGAATTCCTTGTATCCAAAAAGAGACCCCTGAAGCGGTGAAGGCAGTGGATGGGTCTGACTTAACTTCCGGGCCGGTGTGTTACCATACAAGTCAGTTGGTGATGCGAGTGGGACAAAATCATCATGAATATATTGCCTTTGATTTGATAGATGCCCCGCAGTTCAAGCTAATTTTGGGAATGCCCTGGTTAACTTTGCATGATCCTGTTGTTAAATGGGCTGCTCGTACTATCACCTTGAGTTCCACGTACTGCAAGGACCATTGTTCCCTCCCTTGTATCCATGAGACAATACACGTGGAAACCCCAGCAAGCACTCTAGCAGGAGCAGGAATACATCTCGAAGTGAATGCCATCTCCTCTCTTCCTGAGGTGTATAGCCAGTATCAAGACGTCTTCGATGAGAAAGAAGCCAGCAAACTACACCCTCATCGGGATTATGATTGTGTGATCGAATTAGAACCTGGGGCCAATATTCCATGTAGCAGAATATACGCTCTCACAGAGGCAGAAAATGTTTACCTTCAGGAGTATTTAAAGAAGCTCTTAGCCTCAGGTTTCATACGTACCTCAACGTCTCCAGCATCATCTCCTCTGTTCTTTATCCCGAAGAAAGAAGGGGGTTTGCGAACCTGTATCGACTACAGAGCCATCAATAGGGTCACCCGGAAGAATAGATACCCTCTTCCTTTGATACCAGTGCTATTAGATCAGCTGAAGGATGTGACGATCTTCACCAAACTTGATCTGCGGGGG
This sequence comes from Lissotriton vulgaris, assembly GCF_964263255.1. Classification (NCBI taxonomy): domain Eukaryota; kingdom Metazoa; phylum Chordata; class Amphibia; order Caudata; family Salamandridae; genus Lissotriton; species Lissotriton vulgaris. The sequence continues at coordinate 1,572,980,872 of NC_141691.1, forward strand.
GCATACCATTTGGTGCGGGTTCGTCGCGGTGACGAATGGAAAACTGCATTCCGCACCAAATATGGGCTCTACGAATATCAGGTGATGCCCTTTGGTTTGTGCAATGCCCCGGCGGCATTTCAATTTTTTATGGATGAGGTGTTGAGGGGTTTATTGGATGTTTCATGCACAGTGTATATTGATGACATCCTCATCTACTCTGCCACAAGGGAGGATCATATTATGCATGTAAAGGAAGTATTGGAACGCCTACAACGTCACGAATTATATGCCAAATTGGAGAAATGTTTGTTCCATGCCACTGAAGTGGAATTCCTTGGATACATCATTGGCCCTAAGGGATTACAAATGGATCACAAGAAGATTCAAGCCATCACACACTGGGAATCACCAGCTAGTGTAAAAGCGTTGCAAAGCTTCATCGGTTTTGCTAACTTTTATCGTCGATTTATACAAGGATTTTCCAGGATTATACAGCCATTAACCCTTCTCTTGAGGAAAGGAGCTACATTCAAGTGGACTGAAGCTGCAGAACAAGGTTTTCAGACTCTGAAAACATGTTTTATTTCGGCACCCATCTTACGCCACCCAGATGCCAGTCAGCCATTTGTGTTGGAAACAGATGCGTCGCATTTTGCTATTGGAGGTGTGTTATCCCAGAGGAATCCGGATACAGGCCAGCTGCATCCAGTAGCCTATTTCTCCAGAAAACTGTCTTCTAGTGAGATTAATTACAGCATAACTGATAAAGAGTTATTGGCGATCAAGCGCGCATGCGAAGAATGGAGACATCATTTGTTGGGGGCAAGACACACCGTGGAAATCTTTACTGATCATAGAAACCTCCTCTTCCTGAAGAGTGCAAAAGCTTTAACACCTCGCCAATTGCGGTGGTCGCTGTTTTTCTCTGATTTTGACTTCATCATCAAGTATCGTCCTGGCCCACAAAATGGCAAAGCGGATGCTTTTATCAAGACCTGAATCAGTGCTAAGGAACCAATCTTCAGAGATGGAGGATCCCCCCTTTCTTTTACACAGAGCATCTTTCACTCCAACAGTAGCAGCAATTGTCGGTCCTGCGGATTTCCTGAAACTAGTTGAAGAAAAAAGCAACCTTTTAGACGCACAAGCCTGGTTAGCTAAGGAGCCACTGCAACGGCAGAAGAAAGACAAACTCCTCTTCAGAAACAATCAGTTGTTCCTACCAGACCATGAAGTACAAGGTTTGGTCCTTCGATGGACCCACGACTCATCTTTGAGTGGACATCCAGGTATGCTCAAGACTTTCCAGACGACCTCCAGGTACTTTTGGTGGGAAACCATGCGGAAAGACATTGAAGAATACGTTGCCAAGTGTCCCATATGTATCCAGGCTAAAGCACAACATCAAAGAAGCACTGGATTGTTGCGTCCTATACCTGTTCCTCCCTATCCATGGCATACAGTTTCAATGGACTTCATAGTAGAAATGCCTATCAGTTTCGGCAACAACACTATCCTAGTGGTGGTAGACCATCTCACCAAAATGGGTCATTTTATTGCATTACCCAAATTACCCACTTCAGGTGAATTAGCTATAGTTTTTCTACAGAACGTAGTACGGTTGCATGGGCTTCCTTCTGTTCTAATAACAGATAGAGGCACTCAGTTCACTTCAAAGTTCTGGAAGGCATTGTGTGAAGTGATGCAAATAGATGCTAGACTATCCACAAGTTACCATCCGCAGACGGATGGCAAAACAGAAAGACTGAATCAGACGCTAGAGCAATATTTAAGGTGCTTTACATTACAACAGGAGGAAGAGTGGAGGACGCTGTTGTGGATGGCTGAGTTTGCCTATAATAATACGACTCACTCTTCGTTAGGATGCTCTCCTTTCTTCTGTCTCACTGGGTATCACCCCAATTCTTTGCCATTTGATCAGTTATGCCCCTCCTCTCATCCCTCCATACAACAACATCATGCCCACCTTCAAGCCATTTTGCAGTCTGCCAAAGAGCAGTTGGAGGCAGCCAGAAACCGTGACAAACTGCAGGCAGACAGAAAGAGAACCCCAGAACCCTGCTATGTAGTGGGTGACAAGGTATGGTTGAGTACTAAATATTTGAGGTTGAAGGGCAACACACGTTTACAACCTAAGTTTGTGGGTCCGTATCCCATTGTTGCCGTGATTAACCCAGTAGCCATGAAATTAAAGCTTCCTTCTTCTTGGCACATTCATCCTGTTTTCCATGTGTCCTTGCTGAAACCATACATCCAAGGGACAAGGGCTGTAGCCAAACCTCCGCCTGTGACGGTGGAAGGGGATGTTGAGTATGAAGTCAAAGCCGTACTGGACTCCAGAAGGGTGAGGGGAGCCTTACAATATCTGATTGATTGGAAGGGGTATGGCCCTGAGGAGCGTTCTTGGGAACCTCTTGGTAACTTGCACTGTCCTGGGTTGTTACGGCGTTTCCACGCTAGATTCCCTACAAAGCCTGGTGGACCGCCGAGACGTCGGTCGTTGAGGGGGGGTTCTGTCACGTTTCGAGCCAGATAGTGGGACTACAACTCCCAGAATACTTGCTGTGGTCCTTTTTCTCTGTTTCTACCTGTCTATGTCCGTTTTCTATTTATTTCCTCCCAGCGCTTGCCGCGGTGCTTGTCACCTGTGTTTCTTAGGACCTTGGATTGAGCCTCGTGAATCTCGTGTATCCCGGGGATTGTGATTTGAGATACGGAGTCGGGAAACTGCTTCCTCGCCCGTTTGGTTGGTGTGTGGACGCTGGGATCAGCGGAGAGCAGCGTTGGGGAGCCGCGCTGGAGGAGAGCCGCGCTGGAGGCAAGGCAGCGTGGAGGAGCTGCATTCACACGGATAACGGCTGTGGAGCCGTGGGGTGAGCTGGGGTACAAATTCTGCCCTGAACTTGGATCACAAACAATGAAGTGTGCTGTTTAAACACTAAGTGACTCCAGGGACTTACTTCAGTCCGTGTGTATTCTAGCGGTTGCTAGTATAGAAGGGTGGTTTTCAACTCTTCTGGTTATTTTGCACAACTATTTTGGACATCTGTTGTTTTTTGGCAATGGTACCTTGCTGAACATTTTGTGGATTTTGTTTATGAGCTGTTGAGTGGCTTGGGTCCAGAACTTTGTAACTTTGGGTTTTTGTCGTGTATGACTTTTGGAAACATCCTGTTGGATCTCTGATCTTATGGTGTATTACACTAGACTGTGACATCGCTGAAGAGCACTTTAGAAGTCTTTTGCTTCTTCCCTGATATAAGGATTCTGGGCAGATCCTTTCTTCTTTTCTTTTTCTTTTATTTTTCCTATTTTGCCTTCTTTTTGATTACACAAGAGTGGAAGCCTTATTGAGTAAGTGCCAGTCCTCTTATATATATATAGAGAAAGGTAGAGAGTGGGAGGGCAATAGGTAACTGTCTTGCTCTTGTATCCCTCTGCAGGTATCTATTTACAACCTCTACGTTTGGCGTTTTCTCCTGCTGTCAAATCGTGTAGATGGTTTCTGGCTGCCACATCTTTATATTTTATTTATCCACTTTTCCCCTTCCCTGGGCCGGGTCCTATATGCGAGTGTTGATCTTACGCTCGTCTGTGGTACCGTGTCTAGGGAGGAAGGAAGTTCACTTCGACCTCGCTCCTGCTGTACCGGATATCCAGGTTAGTCAGTCTGGCTAAACACGACAAATAGTTTGCCGGTCGACATCCGCCAAATTTCACAACTCCTTCCATTCAGAAAGCGGATTAAAACTTGGCTCTTCCCCTAATTCCCTCACCTCTAACCCCTCCCCAGTCTCCCGTCTCTTTCCATCTTAGAAGTAATCACTCAGCACCAGGATGCCTGCCAGGTGACAGATGCGCTATATAAATGTTTTAAATAAAAATAATAACATATTGGCCCCCATGCAGGTATTTGTTTGAACTGCAGATATATATTATTGCACTGTTCTTGATTTTAATAGGAGGAGAACCCTCTCAATAAAGTCACTGATGGTCCTTTGACATTTCCTGTCCCTTATAAACTACTAGTCAGTCGTGACTCGGTCTTGATGTATTAACAGTAACATTAAGACTTCCTTTTTAGAGGTTCCAAACACCCCATTTTTTAGACCCCTAGGTTTGTTTGTTGTATAGGTAGTCTCCTGAGGGATATAACCTAGGCTGGTCTATAAACATCCCTCTGGCCCTCCTCAATGTTTTTGTTGTTTATGTATTTTGACTCTTTTAACTTATGTTGAAAAAAGATCTGGGTCTATCATACAAATTAATAAGAGGGTTTTATTTCCCTTCCTCTACAGTACTGTTTACAAACAAGAATGAAAAACAGGAGAATTATGAAATTTTAGAAGCTTGGTCAAGTATATGATGGACCTTCTCTAGATTATTGGCTGCAAAATTTGGATCTACTTCTACCTTTACTTTGAGTTGTTTGGAGTCTTTTGACTTTTGGATTCAAGTGACTTTGGGACTGTTGAATAATTGAATCACTCGGTGGATTTTAGGATGATGTCAATGGAATTGAATTAATTGCTGACGTTTCTCTACTTAACACGATCAATGCCATATTAGATAAGTGAATCTTTGTATATTATTCATGTATATTTTATCAAGGAATGTGTGATGGTCATCCATTCCACCTCGCTGACTGGGCTCAGCCAGTGAGGTGCACTGGGTATTCAGAAGGGTATATGTGTTCATTATATGAATTTTAGGCACAATGCACTTTTCGTTGAAACACTAAACAGCACTTTTCTTTCAACATTATGTGATGTGGGCTCCACATCAGTGGAATATTATGATATTTTTGCTCGAACAGACATGGAAAAATGAACTTATTTATGGTTAACTGTTTTAGAAAATAATTTAACCACTTTACAGTATGGTGGCCGGAAGAATTTCTTGGAACTAATGTACTTTACAGTTATTTAGCAATCATTTTTTTATGATAATTGTTATTTTGAGACTTTTATCATATGAGATATGCGACATGCCTTTTTGTATCATTAATGTATTTTACAGAATATTAATGTGTATTTTACTAGAAGGATTTTGATCGCTTTGTATTAGACGATAATACTAATTGAGTCTGTTTTCTAGCTCTATATGTCGGAGCCCAATCAGAATTTAGCACTAGCACTTAAAATTAATCACTCTCACTGTAGTTCGCTGTCATGTGAGCAAGGCATTTGTGTGCCGAAACATTATGAGGAAGCCGGCAAGCGAATAAAGAAATTTTGAGCACCGCAGAAACTGGTCCGTGCATTGTGTTCCTGGTGCGAGCTAAGACGAGGGGGGTTTCGTCAAGGGGGGGCCGAGAAAAGAGGGGGGTCCCAAAACGCGTTTTTCCCATTCATTTTTCCATAGGGCGTTTGGCCTCACTTTTAGCTCGAACGGCTGAATGGATTTGCACGAAACTTGGCAAAATTGTAGGAACTGTTAGCCCGATGTGCCTTTGCTGGGTCTCAATATATTTGCTCCAGTGGATTTTGAGAAATTAACGTTTTAAAAAACAGATATATCTGTGACAGCGTCCCGGGTAGCGCTCGGTTCGCGAACTTTTCGCGTTACGGAACTTTGCGAAGTGAAGCTGATTGGCTCTCCGGTGTCTGTCAACATTCTAAACAGTCCGGAGCGGCCGCCATCTTGTCTCTCGGTAGGATCGAGAGACAAGAGGAGGAGAAAAACGAAGGGGGAATTTAATGAAAGGGGGCAAGGTAGACCCTTCTAGACCCCCTAGGAATGATGTTGGGGTTATTAAAGGGTCCGGTGGGGCAAATAAAAAAAATATTGATTTTTTGCGGTAGAAGCGCTTTCCGGTTCGCAAACTGGGTAGTGAACCGCGACGCGAAACGGGAATTCGCCATTTTGTGTTTCGATTTAATTAAATTACAAGATGAAGGAAAAACAATGTGAGAAATGGGTATTGGGGGTACGGGAGACGTATCTTGACCCCCTATGTATTCTGAGGGTGGCTGAGGAGGCTCATATATGTTGATACTTGTCTTCCAGCGGCTGCGCGTGAGCCTTTGTTTTTTTTTTTTTGCTGCGTGACGTCTGTTAACGTTCGATTCGAAGGAAATCAGGAAGTGTTGACCGCCATTTTGACACTGCGAGTAAATATATTGTTAAAAATAATTGTTATAAATGACATGGAGAGAGAGAGAGAGAGAGGGAGAGAGAGGGAGAGAGAGAGAGAGAGAGAGAGACGTGTACAATAATAGGCCATTTAGTGCGCACACAACACAGAACAGCAGGGGTCAAGTAATATGGAAACACAGGCAGAGGGACGACGTAGATCCATACATTACGTACACACAAACTCGGACGGGGGGAGACAGTACATGTATTATATACAAAAATCCAAGACAAAACATAGAACAGTTGCTGGCCAAAAAGATCTCTTCCTGCATGCTGCGCATCCTTAGCATCCTACTTAATTCATCTGGGGGCTGAGCTCTTTTTACCTTTTTCTTCTCTCTTATCGTCGGCTGCCTTCGCTGGTGGCTTTGGTTGCAAATACTTACACCTTTGCCAATTGGTCGGGAACTAACCTGGTCGGGCTAATACTCAGGGGGGATCTTCAAATCATTTTTAGCGAATGGGTTTCCAGGCTGAGGCAACGGTAGGTGTCAGTCGGGAGAACAATGGGGCAGCTTTGAGTTTCATGTCTATGAGGGTGCGAGAAGGAGGTGGTAAATCTTAAACATTGGCAACATTCCTAGTCCTCCAGACGGAGGGTACTTGGGTAAACCTCACCTCGGAATATTCCTTAAACTTTCCCTATTTAGTTAAACGTAGGAATTTATTCATTGGTGCACGTCATTCTTGGTTGTATTATTCGGGGTGCCAAGCGAAGTCATATTTTGTCATCCTGTAATAACCCGTCAAGTTTCTGCTTCAGGCTGCCCTCCCAAGCGCTCGGTTCAGAGAGAGATATAGTCATTGTTTGCTCGTCGTGTATAGGCACCATATTCAAACCCTTTTTCCCATCCCATCGGCCGTTAAGTCACCATTTTTCCGTACTTTAATCGACGTTCCGAAGTGACCTGCAGAAAAGAGGGAAAAAGAAGGGGCGGGGCAGCGTTTAAAACACATCAGCGCGCATAAACCCGAAAAGGCTTTTACTTACTACATACTCGGCCTATCTCCACGGGATGCAGTCCCTACCATCTCGGCGTTTAAGCCCAGGGGGGACCGGTAATGTGGGAGAGATAATTATCGGAGGCCTGTGGATAGCATAGGTCGCCCAAGTGTGGCATTACGGATCGTGTGCAGGGGAGGGTCAAAACAAAGGGCAGTCGGTGTAAAGTGGGGGCGAGCTCATGCTCTCCTTTGAGGAAGAGAGATAACCTACAGTGGTACGGGGTCGTTTTCGTTCGTACTAGGGGGGCCAGGTGACATTCCTTCGGGGTGGCTTAGGGGCATTTAAAACAACTTCCCTGATACAGGTAGCATATAAAGTAGAGGCTAAATACCAGGATCTTTATCGATTGCTTTATGCTGTACAAAAATGAAAAACACATACAACAAACCTGGACCATTCATATTTGCAATGTTTCTGTGTACTATACTTTTTAACCCTTAACTAATCGAGCTGCTTCATTTCACCTGTTTTTTTTTGTTTTTTTTTAATATCGGAAACAGTGGCCATTTATTCGAAACTTACCAATCTACGCGTTACAACTACGTTTGCTTTTTCAAAAACCTTTAATAAAAATGTTGGTGCACAAATACGGGCCTACAACCCTGTGGGCCGGCTACGGAGCAGGCTGAAACTGTAAATGGGGGGGGGGGTATTTATTTGTGGAAAACATAACAGAGTCAGTGGTCGTTGATTTCATAGTAAAAAGTGCGACAAGTGCAACAAAATCATATCGATAATTCATTGTGAGCAAGTACCAAAAGTGTCGACAATTCGAACCTTCAATAAATACAGTAATCAATAATGCATTAGAACTTAATATCAATTCATTGTCCGAACGTGTAATCAGTACCCGTCCCATGTCAATTCATTGTTCGAACGTATAATCAATACCCATCCCGGATCAATTCATTGTCCGAACATATAATCAGTCTTATCCCATATCAATTCATGTGCTAAAAACTGCATACATATCTCATGATATCAAGGCTGAGCAATCGGGGCACAACAAGGAGTTGAGAGTTTCATTTGTACCTGCGCCATTTTGGGTGAGGTCAGGAAGGTCCAAGTATAGTCAAAATGTCTCCACCAACTCGTGATTGAACCGGGACCTCTTTCGGCAGTCCAAAAGTTTTCGTTGAAGGGTAGCAGAGGGGACTGGCGACATGAACCATCAGTCAAAGTGGGGTGGGAGGCAACAATCTCTCCTACCGGGTCATACTGGTGTCCCACCGGAACTGATCAAGTTGGTAGTCTTCCAGGATTTTGGTCATTTCAAGACTGAGGCCGGCCCCGGCATGAGCGTGCCGACGTCCCGCGGCTACGTCGTGGTCGTTCCGTGGGTGATCATGGCAGTCATTCCCCATCGGGGGTGTCTGCGGGGGTCGGGGGCCCCCGTGGCTCTTATAGAATCTTCAAAGTCGAGGAGAACGTTTCTGGATGCAGGACTCATTTTCCTGCTGAACTCAGAAGCGCCGTTGCACCGCAGCAGTGGACGAGACCCCCGCTGGGTGAGCGGAGCATCATTGCCTCGCAATAGTGGATGAGACCTTTTGTTGGGTGAGTGGAGCATTGGGGGTGCAGCTGAGGGGCCCCCACCTGGGGGGGTGGGAGAGGCTCGTTCGCGCCGCCTCTCCCTCCCAGCGCACCCCACGCCGACACCTGGCGTTGATATCCGTGATGTCCGGACCAGGCGATAAGAGGGGGGGCGGAGCCAGAGGCAAGACATCCCCCCCCGTGGCCTGCAGGGCGCCGCTTCAGGACCAAATGGGGAGCTCATACCAAGCCGGGGCCAGGCCAGGAGATACGAGGGGAGGGGGGGGGTCGGTGGCATGTGCAAGACATCCCCCCGTTGTCGCAGCCATTATTAAAAAAAGAAGAGGATGGGACAAGGGATCCCGTCGGCCTCGGCTCCTCTCCTGGCCCACCTTACGCGACGACCTTCCCGGCCGACGGCTGCCAGCAGGACCTGCCCTACACGTGCCAAAGGCCTCGTCTTCTGGATGGGCGTAGCCGCGAACCTGTTGCACTTCGGGAGTTTCCGGAATGGGGGTAGGTATCTGCTGATTTGTATCTATTTCATGTTACCGTTATTGGGCGTGGCAGGCGGTGGGACAGACATGCTTGGAGCAGTGGGGGGGTGGCGGAGCCTAGCTACCTCGTGGCTGCCGTAACGTCAAGCTTGGCTTCTCTCACCACTTTCATGTTTCTTATTTCCAGCGAAGTCAAAAACTCATCAGTGGCCTACTGATTTTGTTCGATTTCTTTCCCTTCCTTTTCAAGTGTGTTTCATGCTAAAGTTTCTGTTTAACAAGATACAGGGATTACTTCGTATTTTACATATGTCTTCTTTATTAGGGGTACCCTCCGGTTGAGCCAGATGATGTACCTCTAATAAATGGTCCGGGTGGAACTAGTTTATCAATCAGTGGGGAGTAGATGGGCATGACTGATTACAATGGGGGACAAAGGACCGCATTACCCACCCTTCACTACTTGCAAAGACTAGACAGAATATTTCTATTCCACGTTATTTGCAAACAGAGAATACCTCAAAAGAACTATTCCTTAAACAATAAATGTCCAGCCAATCAATCAATCAGTGGGGAGAAAAACAGGCATGACGGATTACAACGGGGGACAAAAGTCCGCATTACCTATCCTTCACTATCTGCAAAGGGAGACAGAATATTCCTATTCTTCTCTGTTTGTAGACAGGGAATATCTCAAAGAGCAATAATCGATAAAAAATTAGTAGGATTATAACATTTTAATAACTTATAAATATATACATCGCAACAAAAACAGTAAACACCTTAAAACATTTTTTATTAAAACAGAAGCAACAATGACAACTAACAGTAGTGATATCCTGGGCGGGTGATGGAACTGGGATTGTTAATGGAAAAACATCTACAGCGAAAGCTATTGGTGAATTATACTTCTCCGGAAATTTAAAACTCACAAATGTTTCATTTGTGTAATCGTTTCATAAACATGTACATTAAAAAACTAAATACGCTCCACTGTTTTAGAAAATCTTTACAGCTTGCTAGATCACCCTTTAAAGTTACAACTAGGAAAACCTACTTACTTAAGCTGTTGAATTCGGCTTCAAATGTAAAGCATAAGTTCAAGCTAGCATATCATATGTCTAAAAGGTTTAACATAATTGATATGCAAATTTAAATACTATCCTTTCTTAATGGTGACACCTTATCTCTCCTATATCCCACAATTTTCATGAGCAAAGCAAAAGAAATTCTGAGGCCCTGAAGAAATAAGGCTTACTGTGGGGTTCAACTCAATCTGGTGTTTGGGAGATTCCATGTTTTAGGGTGACATTCTGTGACAGGGTGCAGGCACCAGAAGAATTTTAGCCTAGTTCATCACATTGTAGAATGAGGGTCTGGGTAAATATCTAATCTGGTGAAGAACCATCCCTTCTTTAAACCCCATGGTGACCAACTATAGTTTATTCTCTATTTCATTCCCTTGCCATAACAAAATAAAAGTCTTGGGTTATTTATGGAAGGGAATACTTTTTGTTTCTTCCAATTTTTAAAAGAAAAGAGGAGGGGGGGGGGGCAGCGTTCAAAGCACATCAGCGTGCATAAATACGAAAATGTTTTTACCTACCACGTACTTGACATTTTACAGCTTTTCATATTTGATATTAAAAAAACCATTGAAATTCACTGAAAAAAACATAGGTTATAGACCATATATAGTTAGGAATTAGCATTTACAAAACCTTAATTTACTCGCACAAAACTATTGAAATTCGCATATATAGTTAGTTGCGCTAACTATATATCGCGCACCCGCAATCCACTGCTGATGATGTCACATATTACATCATTCATGACATGGTCAGTGACATCGGGGGCGTGTAGCGTAAGCGCGTCGGGTCATGTGACCTGAAAATAACACTTTTCATTGGTTCATAACAGTTTTGGTTTCATAATGATGAAGCCCCTGGTCTTGTGACCTGAAAATAACACTTCTCATTGGTTCAGGACAGTTTTTTTCCAAATGATGAAAGACCTCACCTTTTTTCCTTATTCTGACTTTGTCCTTTGACTGAGGAAGACCTGTTTGTACATCTCTGTACCTTTTTGATCTCAATAATGGCTTCAGTAGCAGCAGCAGCTGATGCATCTGCCCCACCACCACCACCACCAACAGGACCAGCTCCAGATTATATTGGTGGTCAAGAAGAGGAGGAGGAGGAAGAGGAAGAGGAGGAGGGGAGGAGAAGATTGCTGCCTGAAGAAAATACCCCATACAAACCCAAGCCACACATTGTATGGGAGTTTTTTCAATCCCAGAGGGCAAGAAAAAAGTGAATGCGGCCAAGGTAACTTGCCTAATCTGCAATGAAGAACTCTCACGGGGCAACCCAAACAAAAAATATTCATTTGGTAACTATACCATGATTCGTCATAAGACCCAAAAGCACCCAAACAACTATTCTCGTGCAGAGCTCAGGGAACTGGCCAGTAACCTCCCCCAGTTGTCAAGGACCACCTCCCAAAGAAACCAACCCACTTCATCGGGACCAGAAACATCAGAGATGATGCCTTGTATTCAGCCAAGATTTGCTGATTTTAAAATCACTTGTTCTGCATGTGGCAAGCTTATCGCCTATGGTGAAAAAAGCGTAAAGCTCATCGTCCTTGCAGGTGATAATCACAAGTGCCCCAAAAAGAAGTAATTTTTTGGGTTTTTTGTTTTTTTGCTCCAGTTGAGCCAGTTTCAATTCCCTTTTTTTGTTTCTCCCCCTAAAAAAACACAAAAAAATATAAAACTGTTTTGAAAAGCCAAATAAAGTACAAAATGTTCAAAAAACACAAAAAAATATAAAACAACAAAAAGAAGAAAAAAAAAAGTTCTTTTTAGAACTACCTCCAATTTCTAAATAAAGGCTTCATTTTTTAAAAACTCTGTCATCTTTTTTCCTCATAGTACGCTCCCCGGGCCGCTCCCCGGTGCGCGTACCGGGCGCTTCCCCCGCGCAACACGAAAAAAAAAATCTTTTAAATGCCCCACGGGGCCCTTTTATAGCCCCCACATCAAACCTAGGGGGTCAAGGGGGGGTCTACTCTGCCCCCTTATGGTCATTTCCCTCTTTGTTTTGGCCACCTCTCGTGTCTCGATCCTACCGAGACACAAGATGGCGGCCGCTCCGGACTGTTTCGAATGTTTACAGACACCCGAGAGCCAATCAGCTTTCCGTGCGCACCTCGCGTGGCGCGCCCGGTGCGCGTACCGGAGCACGTACCGGAGCGCGGCTATAGATATATATATTTTTCTGAACCTTAATTACTCAAAATCCACTGGAGCACATATCTTGAGACATAGCAAAGGCACATCGGGCTACCAGTCCCTACAATTTTGCCAAGTTTGGTGGAAATCCATTCAGCCGTTCGGGCTAAAAGTGAAATCGACCGCCCTATGGAAATTAACATGGGGAAAACGCGTTTTGGGACCCCCCTTTTATCTCGGCCCCCGCTTGATGAATCCCCCCCCAAACTTTCAGGGAAGGACCGGAACGCCGCGAGGCCATTTTGAGGAAATTTTGAGGCAGATTCGTCAACCGGCGCCAAAGTTATTCCAAATAGAATTTTGAGATTTAACATTGAAAAAAATCCTAACTATAACTACCTACTGGCGACCGCCAGTAGGTAATATATATATATATATATATATATATATAATTATATATATATATATATATATATATATATATATTACCTACTGGCGGTCGCCAGTAGGTATATATAGTTAGGATTTTTTCTCTATGGGATTTTTGAAAATTCTATGTCTAATAACTTTAACGTTTGTGGACGGAATTGGCTGAAATTTTCAGGAAAATGGAACATTTTGTTTCTGAGCAGCCCCTGGCAATTTGGGGGGGGTTTCCTCAAGGGGGGGCCGAGAAAAAAGGGGGGTCCCAAAACACGTTTTTCCCATGTTAATTTCCATAGGGCGGTTGGCCTCACTTTTAGCTCGAACGGCTAAATGGATTTGCACGAAACTTGGCAAAATTGTAGGGACTGTTAGCCTGATGTGCCTTTGCTAGGTCTCAATATATGTGCTCCAGTGGATTTTGAGTAATTTAGGTTCAAAAAAAGATATATATCTGGGCGGAGCCTAATCACACATCTGATCTGATTGGCTGTCAGCACTTCATCCAAGAAGTGTTGGCAGCCATCTTGGGACCAATATACATGATAGCACCTCATTAAAAAGCATTGTAGTTAATAGAGGGTTTTAGGACTTTAGTTACATTATAAATCATTTGTTGATGGTACCATACTCGTTTTAGGAATTGTGGTGGGTTCTAAGGTGATTTTACCATGTGAAAAAACCTTCTGCTGTGATATCATGAATATTGTTTGAAAGAAAACTAATATCTCATGATTTTCCCACAGTGGTTTGGAAGGGGATCTATAAGCTAAACTGAAAGCATATTTTCTGTAAATTCACATTATCTTTCTCAGTCATGTGAAAATGAAGTCTGACGTTCTCAGTAAAACATGTACATCCAACAAGGACAGAGACTGTCAGTTGATTCCTTTGTGCTCTACTGCAGCCTCCTAAAGTGTTCTAAAGAACAACTAGAGCGCTAACAGTCCTACGTATTACAAAGGTATAGCACACCTGGAGCCATCGTGATGGGAATAAAGTGGTAACTCTTAAAACATTTAATTTAAAAAGGAACAAAATGAGGGGGTATATTATGCAATAGAAGGTATTATTAGTGCTGCAGAAAGAAAAATTAGGGCACATTTTGAGTGACTTTTCAAATCCTCTTCTATTTCATTAAAAAATTCTGATATGCAGTCTCCCAAAATGGCCACCAGAGGCAAAAGAGCCCAAATATCACCCAGATGTAGCCCAAGTATAGCCCAATGACAAAATGTCCCAGAGTGTTCTAAAGAACAACTAGAGCGCTAACAGTCTTACTTATGACAAAAGTATGGCACACCAGAAGCCATCTTGATTGGAATGAAGTGGTAAGTCTGAAAACACTCAATTTAAAAAGGAACAACATGAGGGGGTTAATTTTGCCATAGAAAGTATGATTAGTGCTTCAGAAAGAAAAATTAGGGATCATTTTGAGTGACTTCTCAAATCCTCTTCTATTTCATTAAAAAAATTCTGACATGCAGACTGAAACGTGCACTTTGAATACCAGCAGCAGACGTCCCTGGTGAGCAGTAGCTTTACTACAGTGATCTAATGTGCAACTAGAGTGCTAACATTCAGAATTTATGGCAAATGTGTGACACATCTGAATGCCTTCTTGATGGAACCAAAGTAAACAAGCATTGAAAATGCAATAGATCTCGCCCTCGTTTAAGTTAAAGCCATTCTGTTTGTAATGAGGTGGCTTTTTAGCTTTGCTTTTATTAGTGTTTTTTCAACTTTCATGTAAATAACATGCATCTGTATGCATATGAGTATATGTATGCATGCATTTATGTTTGTATTTATATAGATATACAGATGATATATGTTTATATATGTATGTATATATATATATTCACTGAAAAAACCATAGGTTATAGACCATATATAGTTAGGAATTAGCATTTACAAAACCTTGAAAATTCACTGAAAAAATCATAGGTTATAGACCATATATAGTTAGGAATTAGCATTTACAAAACCTTGAAAATTCACTGAAAAAAACATAGGTTATAGACCATATATAGTTAGGAATTCGCATTTACAAAACCTTATTTTACTCACACAAAACCATTGAAATTCCATATATAGTTAGTTGCACTAACTATATATCGCGCACCCGCAATCCACTGCTGATGATGTCACATATTACATCATTCATGACATGGTCAGTGACATCACTGATGACATCTCAAATGACATCACTGATGACATCACTGATGACAACATCCAGTGACTGTATGTTTCTGTAAAGTTAAAATATGTCTTACATATTGAAGAATGAGTGGATGTATAAGTGTCTGGATGAAGGATTTAGTAGGTGCATGACTGTTGCATGTGTTGATAAGTAGCTATATGAGTAACTATATGGGTTATTGATTGGTTGCCCAAGTATTTGTATGGGAGACTGAGTGTGTGTGAGGGTGGCTGGGAGGTGTATGACTCTGTGCATAGATGTGTGAGCAGTTGATTCACTAGATGTATGGGTTCAAAAGTGCATGTGGAAACAGCTGTATGGGCGGTTGACTGTGTGCATGAGTGTATTGGTGAGTGAATGGATATCTCAGTGCTACATGTCAAAGTAAGTACATATGTAAAACACAGTACATGTGAGAGTTGACATATATAAATAACTGTGCATAAGAGCCAGTGAATGTGTGAGTGGCTGTGTGGATCATTGTGAACTTGTATCAGGGATTGTATAAGAGAGTAAATATGTGTTAGTATATGTTTGAATAAGTAAGGTGTGTATAACTGTATAGTTGAGGAAATGGAGGTGTGATTGATTCTTTGCATGACTGACTAGGTGTGTGAGTAACTCCATGGATGAGTGACAGTCTGTGAGTGTCTGTTTACACTGAGTGTATCTAAGGTTATATTAGAGTCTGAAGAGGTTCATCGTATTATCACATGAATGATGTCATCAGTGATGTGTTCAGTAATGTCAAATGAGATGTCATCAGTGATGTCATCAGTGATGTCATTTGAGATGTCATCAGTGATGTCATCAGTGATGTCATTTGAGATGTCATCAGTGATGTCACTGACCATGTCATGAATGATGTAATATGTGACATGATCAGCAGTAGATTGCGGGTGCGCGATATATAGTTAGTGCAACTAACTATATATGCGAATTTCAATGGTTTTGTGTGAGTAAAATAAGGTTTTGTAAATGCTAATTCCTAACTATATATGGTCTATAACCTATGGTTTTTTCAGTGAATTTTCAAGGGTTTGTAAATGCTAATTCCTAACTATATATGGTCTATAACCTATGGTTTTTTCAATGAATATATATATATATATATATATATATATATATATATATATATATATATATATATATATATATATATATATATATATATATATATATATATATATCTATAAATAACTGCTCCCAAGTTCTATCCCTGTTCAATACATTAACAAGAAACAGCACTCAAAAGGGGGGGGGGGGGGTTCGGTATATATATGTATATATATATATATATATGCCTTTAGTATCTCCCCACTTCGGAAGAAAATTGAGCCGCAAACTGCCACACCTTTGCTGAAGCATTTATTTGGGCAATTTTAAAAGAAGTCCTGGCGCGTTTCGTTCGGGGCTCTGAACTTTTTTAAAGGTCACCACAAACCCGAAGAGCTGTAACAGAGGCACAGGTACGATGTTTCTTTATATCACTGCCGGCCCTCTAGTGGTTGTTCCGGTCTCCAGATTGTGATGTGAAAGGGGAGTGCTTGTGGTGTTTATTCCGTTTCCTCAATTGTCCCACTGGAGTTTTCTTCTCCAGAGGTGAGCCTCCTATCGCTCTCCACTTTTGGGGTCGCGTGGAACCATCCCTGACTCTGGTGTCCGGTGGCAGCCTCTATTACCCACACAGCTTCTGTTTCACCGGCGTAACACCACAGAATCACGGACCACCAAGCAGCTCGTAAGTATTTAAAGAAGGTTTATTATCTCTTCAAAAGTCACTTCTGGCATGACGCGTTTCGGGTAATGAATACCCTTGTTCACATAGGGATCATGCAGTACGCATTCACATTTAAACACTCATTTTTTTCTCTTCTCATTCGTCGACCACCGCATAATAGTAAACAGTGAAGATATACTCAAGTGCATATATAAATAAATGAATGGCAATGTTAGAGACTTTTAAACATACACTTCCTGATGTAAATATACATTCATTGTAATCGGTTTCATTTCACTTTTAGTTCGATTTATAGCAGCATAAATGCGTTAATTTTGTGTGCAAAATATTGCAATAAATAATCAATAAATACGATAATGAATACTTATCATATTATTTACACTGTTCACAACTAAGAGAACATGCCTTTTAAAGATTTTTTCACTTTTAAAACCAGACAATCTCATAATCATTGTAAAAACTCAGAGTTAAACAATTCAGAGTTAAAAGAATGCCAGCATGAATGCTGAAAACAACATGTGCAAAATGACGCATTATTTAGTGCAAAATTATCCTGCTTCAATGCAGTCGCCTATGTGCAAATATAACAAGGATTAGCTGCTCTTGTGATTCTACCGATGTTCATACATTATTTACAGGTTCACATTTTCAAGTGCATTTCATAAGTTTTCATAAGCTCAAGGTTGACATCCGGTCCCGGATGCCACATCACCCTTAATCATCTCTAATGTTTTGTTTTACCATTGCCTAAAGTGCTCAGTGCTAATAATGAAAAAAAAAAGTGGTAATTAAAAAAGAGAGTTGTGAAGACCGTCGCATTTTACATTTCATCTTTGGGGGATTAATCCACAATACATTTAACTCCTCCCCTATCAGCCACGTCTATTTTCTATTATTTTTATTTTATAATTGTGATAGTTTTTATTTTTATTTTTATTTTTATTGAGCACTGTTAGATTCTTAAGTCATGCCATGCATGTACTGTATAGCTCTGCATCTATTCTCAGAAAACGAAGAGATTACTAAAGGAATGTGTGCAAATCCTCCATATTATTCAAGCCATTGGGAGACTTGCTGTTTAGATTTAAAATGTATTTTGTCTCCAGTTGCCTCAATAATTTCTCCCTATCCCCGCTTCTCTTATGTACCGGTACCATATCGATGACAAAATATGAGAGACAGTTAATGTCTTTGTCATGCATCGCTTTAAAATGTCTTGCTACTGGATAGGCATGGTCGCAGTTTATGATTCCTCTGATGTGTTGTAAAATCCTCACCTGCACCTGGTTCTTAGTACTTCCCACGTATCTAAGCCCACAGGTGCACGTGAGTACATAAACCGCAAACTCCGTGCGGCAATCATAACTACCCTTGATTTCCAGTTCATAATTTGTAAAGGGCGTGCTGTATTTGGTAGTGTTTACACCAAATTTGCACGCCCGACAGGTTGCGCATTAAAGAAACCCTGTCTGACAGGTAACCACATAGTAGTAGGAACCCCTGCTACTTGGGTTTTAGATAAGTATGCGGCCATATTTTTGCATTTTCTGAAGGTTACATTAGGCTTTTCTGGTAAACTTTCTTTAAAAATGCTATCTGTTAACACAATTGGCCAATTCTTATTCAAAATGGTTCCTATTTCGCGCTCTTGTCTACTGAATGTGGTAATTAGTCTGGGTGCCTCATCTTTTTCAATTATCTCATCTTCCACTCTATTGGATAATGGTAATAGCTCAGATCTGGGTCTTTTACTAGCTTTAACTATGGCTTTCGTTAGAATGCCATCTGTGTAGTCCCTTCTTTTCATTCTTTTTAGGCTTTCATTTTTACATTTCTCAAATTCTTCAGGGGTGCTGCATATGCGCTTTAATCGCAAGATCTCCCCATAGGGTATACTTGCGATTAGGTGTTTTGGGTGTGCGCTTGAGGCATGAAGCGTTGCATTCCCTGCTGTTGCTTTTCTGTATGCAGTAGTAGTCAGTTTGTTGTTAACAGCCTGTATCCGGACATCTAAAAATTCAATTGAACTAGTGCTGCAATGTGATGTAAAGTGCAAATTGAAATCATTTGTGTTGATTTTGTTTATGAATTCATTAGCACTCGGACTATCCCCATTCCAGATTATAAAAACATCATCTATAAACCGAAGCCATAGATTGACCCTTTGTTCAAATATATCCTTGAGTTGCCCCATGAGTACCTGCCTCTCCCAGAACCCTACGTGCAAGCACGCATAGCTCGGGGAAAAGCAGGCCCCCATGGCCAAGCCCCGTTTCTGTCTGAACAACTCCTTACCAAAAGAAAAATAATTATTGTTGAGGCACCAAGTGATCAAGGATATAAGCATCTTGTTATACAATACATACTCTGCTGGTCGAGTATTCAAAAAATGTTCAACGCCCTGCAAACCACACTCATGTTGGATACTGGTGTATAATGACTCTATGTCAAGAGTCAATAACAATAGGTCATCAGTCGACAGGATATTGTCAATTTGTTTAAAAAAATCACTTGTGTCTTTTAAATATGACGGCATTGTCTTGACCAGGTCTTGTAAATAAAAATCGATGTATTGGCCCACTTGCTCCGTCATGCTATTAATGGCAGATATGATTGGGCGTCCTGGTATAGGAACTTTTCCTTTGTGTAGTTTAGGTAGTAGGTATAGGAAGGGCATCTCCGGATGAGCATTATATATGAAGTTAAATTCTTTACTGGTGATTAAACCCTCGCTCTTCCACCTTTGTCGTTCCTTTTTGATATTGTCTTTTGCCCTATTGTAGGCTTTCAGAGTGGTGTTTTCATAGCAATCTGAGTTGTCCAACTGCCGCTTTGCCTCCATATCATATTCGTTTGTGGGCCATAAAACAATATTTTTGCCCTTATCGGATTTTTTCACGATGACTTCTGGATTATTATTAATTTTTTCTATCAGATTGATAAACTGGATTTGACTCTGGTTTGATCTGCATTTTTTGCGATTGATTTGGCAATTAAGATTTTTAATTTCTTCAGTGACTCGGTCGTGAAACACATCTATGGCGTCTTTTGGCATTAGGGGAATAAATGAAGACTTAGGTTTGAATGGGCTCTCCCCAGCGCCTTTTTGTAGTAAGTCCATTTCTTTAAGTCTGGTTTGTGTCGACATTTGCGAGGTGTTTTCTTCCTCATTGTTTAGTTCATGTAAGGCCCATAAAGTAGGTACATCTGATGCTTGTAAATGAGACCCTGGCCTGGTAGGCACTTCATCTCGTTTTCCTTCCCACACATTTTTCAGAGCAAAGAACTTTTTCAATTTTAACTTTCTTATAAATAAAAAGAGATCAATGCGTGTGGTCACATAATTGAAGTTGGTATTTGGACAATAATTCAGGCCCAACGCTAAGAGTTGCTCCTCTGCTTTTGTTAGTGTCATAGTTGTTAAGTTGACTACTGTTTGTTCATCAGGTCCTATTTCTTGCACCAATAGTTTTGCTTTCTTTTGGGCTTCCCGCTTGCGTTTCCTCCGGTTTGTCCGCCCGATTGTGTCCCGCCTTTTCCGACCTGATTTTTCTCGTTCCGCGGTCTCAGGGTTTTCATCCGGGCCTCCACCAAAAAATCAACCTCCTCTTCCAAACTTAAGACAAGAAAGTCAGGATCTCTACTACTGGTACTTGCTGAGTCAACACTAGATCCACTTGTTAGTGATTCTCTATCTGTGCCTGCCCCTTCTTCATTTGTATTTGCAAGACCAGTCTGCAGAGTATTGGGTTTAACGGTATTCTTTCCTTTCAATTTCCGTATGTTGTCATATTTCTTCGCAAATGTGTATATTTTCCCCCCGTTGGTAGTCCTCCTGGTACCGTGCAAATGTATGTACCTTCCTAGTCTTTATTTTTTCCTCATGTTTTTTTAGGCGCTCCTTGATTTCATTCTTTTTCGACAGAATCCAATCTTGTTTGTCGGATTTGCACAGTTCCTTCTCAATCTCCTCAATTTCAACTATTAGTGCCAAGCGATCTATGTCCACATATTTAATAAGGATATGTATGAGGTTCATGGACGCCTGCAGATTACTTTCACCCCACTCGCGCAACATCGCCGGGTTGGGTTTCTCAAAACTGGGAGCCAGTAGTATACTCAACCCGCGTGGGACTCTATTGACCTCAGCATACTTGGTGAGGAATTTGTGCTCACACCATTTCGTTATTTCCGCCTTCATTTTCTTTTCCAAGTTCTTTAATAGCGTATTCATATCTTTATCAGCACCCTTGTTGTTTTAATTGACATTAGTGCTCACAGTGCTCGTTTTGGTGACATTGTTAAATAATGCGTCCGCATTAGCCTCACGTTCTCGTACTGCGTCATTTAACATGTTTGCCTTTCAGTGACCAATATTAACTACAGCAGACACTTTCCAATGCAATCGCTCACGAAGAGAAACCTTCCGTATGACACTGCTGCTTAATGCCCTGTCCTGCCAATCGCTGTTCTCAATCACCGAGCTCGGGGACAAGCCTCCGTGGGTCATCCGACTCAAGCGTCGGCGTCCTAGATTTTCGGTGTGTTTTCTGTCGGCTCGCAGGGGGTTCAACCAGCCAAGATTCTCCTTTCGGATTCGCAGCAGCAAGATATCCATGGTGTAGAGCCAGTGATCAAGAGCTACACATTGCTCGAAACGTGTTTAGCAGTCTCAAAATGAAAGGATGAGGGCTAGCTGGAGCTGCTTCTACCGGTGGTGTGTGTGTTAACTCCTTTGTGTGTGACATCTTCAATGGGGCAACCTTTTCTTTTTGATATATATACATATATATATATATATACATCACCTTTCCACGTCCTTATTTATATATATTTTATATAGCAGCCAATGATATCCTATGGAAAGAAATTCAAGTTACTGGTAAGTACAGTTAAATTTACTTTTCAGAAAAAGTACTGAGCTAGATTGGGGAGTTAATTCCTCTTCAATCCTGAGGTCCCCTGTGAGCCAACTAGCCCATCAGGTGCCTCCAGTATGCACCAGGCAGCTGTGTAGCAAAGAGTTGTTCAAAGGCCACGCCCCCTTTTTACAACACTCTGCAAGACAGCTTTGTGGCGCTTACTGGAGATACCTGTTGAACTAGTTGCCCCTTAGAGGACCTCTGGATTGAACAAGAATTAATTCCCCAACTTAAAACGCGCCTCAGGGCATGTTTGCACTCACATCACCTCAAGCCCCACCCCACTACCTTCACCACTGTGCTAACGGGCCCTGTACAGTGTTCTAAGTTGGGGGATTAAGTCCCCTTGCATACTGGGGGTTCCTGGGGGCCAACTAGCCCACCGGGAACCTCCAGTATGCGCCAGGAGGCTGCGTTGCAGAGTCGTGTAATGAGACCACGCCCCTTTTTACACCTCTCTGCAACGCAGCCCCCGGGCGTGTTTGCAGAGGGGGAACTAATTCCCCTTGCATACTGGGGGTCCATGGGGGCCAACTAGCCCACCAGGAACCTACAGTATGCGCCAGGGGGCTGCATTGCAGAGAGGTGAATGAGGTCACCCTCCTTTTTACACCTCTCTGCAACGCAGCCCGCTGGCGCGTTTGCAGAGGGGGAACCACTTCCACTTGCATACTGGGGTTCCATGGGGGCCAACTAGCCCACCTGAAACCTACAGTATGCGCCAGGGGGCTGCGTTGCTTTGCCCCAGGGGTGGTGGTCCCTGGGGCAGTGTGGGGGGATTCTTTTTCACTACGCCCCCGGGATTTTGTCCCCCTGGCCTAGAGGGTCAAGCTGTTTCTACCCTGCTCCCTTTTTGCGTTCTACACATTTGTTTTTCTGTTTTCTAGTGCCTCGATCTACCAAGCACAAGATGGCTGCCAACACTTCCTGGTTTGGAGTGTTCACAGCCAATGAGCATGCAGCTCGTACTCGGAAAGGTACGCGTATGGTTCTCGTACGGTACTCGTACCCCGCGATTTTTGTAAGAAAAAAGATTAGGGGGGCCTTGAGGGTCCTTGTGGAACCCTCTGAGTAGGCCTAGGAGGTCAGGGTGTTTCTACCCTGCCTCCTTTTGGCTTTCTACATGTTTGTTTTCTGCTTTCTTGTGCCTCGGCCTACCGAGCACAAGATGGCTGCCAACACTTCCTGTTTGGAGAGTTCACAGCCAATAAGCATGCAGCTCGTACTCGGAAAGGTACTGTACGGTACTCGTACGGTACTCGTACGGCACTCGTACGGTACTCGTACCCCGCGATTTTTGTCAAAAGAAAATTTGGGGTGGGGGGCTTGGGGGTCCTTGTGGGACCCCCTGAGCAGGCCTAGGGGGTCAGGGTGTTTCTACCCTGCCCCCTTTTTGCGTTTTACATGGTTTTTTTCTACTTTCTTGTGCCTCAGTCTACCGAGGCACAAGAGGGCTGCCAACGCTTTCTGGTTTGGAGTGTTGACAGACAGTTGACAGCCTATTAGCATTCAGCTTGTGCTCGAAAAGGTACAGAGTACAGTAAGCTTACAATATGTTCCTATAGATATACTTATGATTTTACTTATGATTTTCTCAGGAACTAATGAACGGATTTACACCATTTAACAAAAAGGGTAATCTGCTAACCGAACTCTACCTTTTTTGCCAAATTTGGTGTAATTCCGTTCAGCCGTTTGGGCTGTAGCCCTAGCTAAAGGTCCTATGGAAAATTGCATGGGGAAAACACGTTTTGGGATGCCCTTTTTTCTCGGCCCCTGCTGCATGAATCACCAAGAAACTTTCAGGGAAGGAGCGGAGCAGAGCAGGCCATTTTCTTGGAGAAATTCACGAAGATTTGTCCACCAGCGCCAAAGTTATTCCAAATAGAATGTTGCGGATTTCCTATGGAAACTAGGTTTTAACTATAACTACCTACTGGCGTCTGCCAGTAGGTAATATATATATATATATCTATATATATATATATATATATATATAGATATATATATATATATATATATATATTCACAGAAAAAAACCATAGGTTATAGTCCATATATAGTTAGGAATTTGCATTTACAAAACCTTGAAAATTCATTGAAAAAACCATTGGTTATAGACCATATATAGTTAGGGATTAGCCTTTTCAAAACCTTATTTTACTTGCATAAAACCATTGAAATTCCATATATAGTTAGTTGCACTAACTATATATCGCGGACCCGCAATCCACTGCTAATGATGTCACATATTACATCATTCATGACATGGTCAGTGACATCACTGATGACATCACTGATGACATCTCAAATGACATCACTAATGACATCACTGATGACAACATCCAGTGACTGTATGTTTCTGTAAAGTTAAAATATGTCTTACATATTGAAGAATGAGTGGATGTATAAGTGTCTGGATGAAGGATTTAGTAGGTGCATGACTGACTGTATGAGAGAATGATTAAATGTGTCTCACTGAGTGCATGGGTTAGTGACTAAAGTGTCTTAATTTGGCAATCATTATATATGTTGTTCTGTAAACTACTACATGTTTAAATCAGTAGCTATATGAGTAACTATATGGGTTATTGAATGGTTGCCCAAGTATTTGTATGGGAGACTGAGTATGTGTGTGGGTGGCTGGGAGGTGTATGCCTCTGTGCATAGATGTGTGAACAGTTAATTCCCTAGGTGTATGGGTTCAAAAGTGCATGTAGAAACAGCTGTATGGACAGTTGACTGTGTGCATGAGTGTATTGGTTAGTGAATGGATATCTCAGTGCTACATGTCAAAGTAAGTACATATGTAAAACACAGTCCATGTGAGAATTGACATATATAAATAACTGAACATAAGAGCTACTTAATGTGAGAGTGGCTGTATGGATCATTGTGATCTTGTATCAGGGATTGTATAAGAGAGTAAATATGTGTTAGTATATGTTTGAATAAGTAAGGTGTGTATAACTGTATAGTTGAGGAAATGGAGGTGTGATTGATTCTTTGCATGACTGACTAGGTGTGTGAGTAACTCCATGGATGTGCGACAGTCTGTGAGTGTCTGTTTACACTGAGTGTATCTAAGGTTATATTACAGTCTGAAGATGTTCATTGTATTATCACATAAATGATATCATCAGTGATGTGATCAATAATGTCAAATGAGATGTGAGTGATGTCATCAGTGATGTCATCAGTGATGTCATCAGTGATGTCATTTGAGATGTCATCAGTGATGTCATCAGTGATGTCACTGACCATGTCATGAATGATGTAATATGTGACATCATTAGCAGTGGATTGCGGGTCCGCGATATATAGTTAGTGCAACTAACTATATATGGAATTTCAATGGTTTTATGCGAGTAAAATAAGGTTTTGAAAAGGCTAATCCCTAACTATATATGGTCTATAACCAATGGTTTTTTCAGTGAATTTTCAAGGTTTTGTAAATGCAAATTCCTAACTATATATGGACTATAACCTATGTTTTTTTCTGTGAATTTCAATGGTTTTTAAATAGCAAATATCAAAAGCTGTCAAATGTCAAGTACGTGATAGGTAAAAACGTTTTCGTGTTTATGCACGCTGATGTGCTTTGAACGCTGCCCCCCCTCCCCTCTTTACTCTTAGTAGTACTCTCTCTTTGCAGATAGTGAAGGGTAGTTAACGCAGACCTTTACCCCCGTTGTAATCCGTCGTGCCTGCTTGTCTCTCCATTTGATTGATTGTTATCCAAGCATTTACTGTTTTAGAATTGGTTCTCTTTGGTTCATTCTCTATTTACAAACAAGCACAAAGTCGCAATACTCTGTTTAGTCTTTGCAGATAGTGAAAAATTGTGTAAAAAAATAAAAGTAATCGAGCAAAATCAGTAGGCCACTAATTCGATCTCTTTTTGACCTCGCTAAAATAGAAACATTAAGAACAACCCTTCATGAGAAATACGAAAATAGTGAGATGAACTGAGCTCCACACCATGAGGGCTGCAAGACAGCTCGGCTCCGTCACCCACCCCGCCCAAAATAACGACAAACCCTATGCAAATATTAAAAATATATACAACACACCAGCAAAGTAACAGGGAAAAACATTTTATTAAATAACTATTTACATAACTATTTTATACTTTTTGTTGCCCGATCCGGCTAGCTCAATCGATCGAGCATGAAACTCATGCACTCTGATAGCAAGCGTTGCTACTGTTGCTATGCAGACCAAAACTGGTTTTCAGTTTGTACATTTTTCTAGATTTTTCCATCCGTGGTTGGTTGAGTTTGTAGAACGATGGCTTCAGATTTTCCACATACGGTGTGGTGTTGCGGACTGGGAGGGGGCGCTTCGCTCCTGCCCCCTCCCCAAGTAAGATTTTCATACGTGAAAGTACGTTAATGGTTTTGGTCCCTGAGTTGCTTCGATGTCACTGCCATTCTCAAATGGCATAAGTTCTGGATGTTGGGTGCCATAGTTCAGAGTTCTGAGCAGCGCTTGTAACACTGTCTGAAGCTTATTTCCACCTACTGCAGCTTCACTATTCTCAAAGTAAGTGAGGGTCGTTTGTGGACCTGACTGCATTTGAAAACAATGTGATATGGTACCTCCCTAAACAGCTTGACGGAGGCCCCCGAGGGGCGGTGTGATGGCACGGACTCGGAGAAGACGCTTGGCTCCGACCCCCTCCCCAAGTCTTATAGCACTGGTGTAGCCTGAGATCGCCCCCGACATAGGCGGCCGGCTCCCGGGGTCCGGCGGAACTTTTTGCCTTTTGATGACTCTTCTATTCTGGACCTTGTCCCACAATCCGTTTGACCTGAAGACACGCTGTAGTGGGGCGCCCCTTTACCGTTTTAGTTGCCATTCCGCCCGCTTTTGCTACACTGTGCCTCTTCCGCCATTCAGCTGTTTACCGCCCGCTCTTGTGACTACAGCGTCTCGCTCACCATGTAGTTGAGTTGCTCCCGCTCTTGCGATGCAACGATAGGCGGCTGCCACAGGACTCTCAAAATGGCGGCCGGCTCTTCAGATTTGGGCGTGGTCCACTAAAATGGCCCTGGGACACCTTGGAACTCGGACGCTTCCCTGATAGGGCTTGGGCCCCATTCTCGAAAGCGTTCCCTCAGCCCTGAAGATTGTACAAAAGTCTTGGGGGCCCCCGACTCCCACAGGCTTCTGGTGGGGAGCGGCTGCCATGTTTGCTCGTGGAATGGCCACGACGGAGCTACGAGATGGTGGTACTCTCATGCTGACGCCAGCTTTAGTCTGAAACATCCAGAAACACTGTAGACTACCAATTCGATCAGTTCCGGTAGCGCCCCAACATGACCCGGTAGAGAAGAACTTGCCCTCCGCTCTTTGACTGATGGTTCTTGTTGCCTGTCCCCTCTGTTGTCATTTAACAGAACTTTTTGGACTGCTGAAAGGGGTTGTGTTCCGAACGCTGGTTGGTGGAGACATTTTGACTATATTCTTGACCTACGTTGTCGCGTAATGCGTTATATGACACGCCGCGTTAGCGCACCCGGAAGTGATCCGGGGCGCGGCGCGCAGCGCGTAACGTAAGCATAACAGGTCATGTGACTTGTTAATAAAACTTTTCATTGGTTCATTTTACTTTTGTTATTTTAATGATGAAAAGCTTGGTCATATGACCTAAAAATTACGCTTTTTATTGGTTTCGAACATTATTTTTTTTTAAACGTATATGTTGTAATGTTCCAGGCTAATGTACTTTCCCGGAAAATTTACAACTGTCCTGCAAGTAAAATTTATTCCTTTTTCGAGAAAAAGGGCGTTTCTTCGTCCCATGACGGGGCCGTTGAGTATAAGAGGCTCAGCCTGCTGTCTTACTCGCCGATACGCCTGATTATCAGATTCTTATCGATCACTTTATGTTGCAAGAGTGGAAAACACAACTGCCCTTGACCATTTATCTTTACTGCGTTCCTACGTATTATACCTTTTATCCGTCATGTAATTGGACTGCTTTATTTCACTTGCCTTTTACTGATTCGAAAACAGTGACTAAAAGTAAAAACTTTACCAATGTAAATACTACTACCATGTTTTGTTTTAAAAACCTTTATTGTGAAAATGTCAGTATACAAATACGGGCCTATAACCACGTGGGCCGGCCACGGAGCAAACTGAAATCGTATATGATGAGGAGACATTTACACTGTAGAGGAACGTAACGAGCGGGCCATTAGGTTGCAAGAACTAAGGTGTCTAACAGTTGCGGAATCGGTGGACGTACATTTTGTAATTAAAATACGACAAAGCCACTTACAAAAAAATCATCTAGATATACATTTGCGGGCAAGTACCATGGATGACGTTAATTCGAACTTTCAATAGTACAGTAATCAATAACACATCAGAACTTAATATCAATAGGGATGTCGAAATATTCAATCAATTCTCGTCCCCGCCCGCCATGAGCATCAAAACTGCATTCATATCTCGTGATATCAAGGTTGTTCAACCAGTACACAACAAGGAGTTACGAGTCCCATTTATACCGGCGCCATTTTGGGCGAGGCCGGGCAGGTCCAAGATATAGTCAAAATGTCTCCACCAACCATCGGCCAGACCAGAACCCCTTTCGGCCCTTTATGCTACAAGATGGTGTCTTCCATTCAGAAAATATTGTTGGCAGCATTTTGAAAGGAAAGATAAACAGCCGTTCTCCTAGTGAGTCTCACATTGTTACATTTAGGAAGAATGTTGAAGAGTAGTATGTTGAAAATCTGAAGCCATTGTTCTACAAACTCTCCTTGGATGGAAAAAAAAATCCTGAAGAATGTACAAACTGAAAACCAATTTTTGTCTGTATAGCATCAACAGCAACGCTTGAGTCAGCTTTGTGTGAAGCCGCCATTTTGATTCAATCAATAACGTCCCCCTGCACACATTCAGGGACCTGGTCGTGTCTTCAGGTCAAACGGATTGTGGGACAAGATGCAGAATGGAAAAGGGAAAAAGTTCTGCCGGACCCCGGGAGCCGGCCGCCTATGTCATGGGCGATCTTTGGCCACACCAGGACAATAGTGAAGCTGCAGCAGGTGCAAATAAGCTTCAGACAGTGTTACAAACACTGCTCAGAACTCTCAACGATGGCACTCAACATCCAGGACTTGCCATCCGGATCTTGGCGCCTTGTGCTGGTTCCGACCTATTCACACATCGGTCCACTACTGACATCACCTCATAAGCCAACGGGGCACCCCACACCGACTTTCGGCGCAGCATTGTAGGATGGCCACACCAGTGCGGCAACTTGCTGGACACAACCTCGGTGCCATCCGGATCTCGGCGCGTTTGAGTCACTGTACCGCAAGAGTGACCGGAACTCAGCTGGACACGCCGTCTTTCGGCGCAGCATTGTAGGATGGCCACACCAGTGCGGCAATTTGCTGGACACCACCTCGGGCAATAGTGAAGCTGCAGCAGGTGCAAATAAGCTTCAGACAGTCTTACAAGCACTGCTCAGAACTCTCAACTATGGCACTCAACATCCAGGACTTGCCATCCGGATCTTGGCGCCGACTTTCGGCGCAGCATTGTAGGATGGCCACACCAGTGCGGCAACTTGCTGGACACCACCTCGGTGCCATCCGGATCTCGGCGCGTTCGAGTCACTGTACCGCAAGTGACCGGAACTCAGCTGGACACGCCGTCTTTCGGCGCAGCATTGTAGGATGGCCACACCAGTGCGGCAACTTGCTGGACACCACCTCAGTGCCATCCAGATCTCGGCGCGCTGTGATGCTTTCGGCCTACTATAGCCGCAAGTGCGGACGCAACTCAGTTGGACGGCGAGTGAAAAGATAAGGGGCGCCGCACTGCAGCCGAGGAGCCTCCATCTTGGGGGAGACGCACAGCCCCCACTGACTGACGCGACCTTACAGGCCAACGGGGCGCCCCACGCCGACTTTCGGCGCAGCATTGTAGGATAGCCACACCAGTGCAGCAACTTGCTGGACAGCAACTCGGTGCCATCCGGATCTCGGCGCGTTGTGCTGCCTTCGGCCTATTCGCACATCGGTCCGCTACTGACGCCGCCTCACGTGCCAACGGATTTTCTACGCTTTTTGTAGCCCTATGCCGCATAACAGGTCATGTGACTTGTTTATAAAACTTTTCATTGGTTCATTTTACTTTTGGTTTCCTAATGATGGAAGGCTTGGTCATATGACCTAAAAATAACACTTTTCATTGGTTTAGAACATTTTTTTTCCCCAAACGATGAAAGCCCCACCTTGTTTCTGGATGTTTCAGACTGAAGCTGGCGTCAGCATGAGAGCACCACCATCTCGTGGCTCCGTCGTGGTCATTCCGCGAGCAATCATGGCAGCCGCTCCCAACCGGAAGCCTGCAGGAGTCGAGGGCTCCCAAGACTTTTGTAGAATCTTCACGGCTGAGGGGACGCTTTCGAGGATGGAGCCCAAGCCCTAGCAGGCAAGCGTCCGAGTTCCAAGGTGTCCCAGGGCCATTTTAGTGGACCAGGCCCAAATCCGAAGAGCCGTCCGCCATTTTAAGAATCCAATGGCAGCCGCCTATCGCTGCACCGCAAGAGTGGGCGCAACTCAACTACATGGTGAGCGAGACGCTGTAGCCGCAAGAGCGGGCGATAAACAGCTGAATGGCGGAAGAGGAACAGTGTAGCAAAAGCGGGCAGAATGGCAACTGAAACGGTAAAGGGGCGCCCCAGTACAGCAGACGAGCCTCCACCTGGGGACGCCCGTTCACGCCGCCTCCCCCACGCCCCCCCCCCCCCCCCCGGGGCGCCCCACGCCGTTTTTCGGAGCAGCATTGTAGGATACCAAAACAAGTGCGGCAAGTTACTGGACATCACCTGGGTGCCATCCACATCTCAGCGCGTTCTGTTGCCTTGGGACTATTCGCACAACAGACCGCTACTGACGAGGCCTCCCCCCGCACCACCCGGGACGCCCCACGCTGTTTTTCTGAGCTGCATTGTAGGAAACCAAAAACCAGTGCGGCACCCAGGTAACATCACCTGGGTGCCGTCCAGAACTCAGTACGTTGTGCTGCCTTGGGACTATTCGCACAAAAGACAGCTACTGACCATTGTTGCTTCTTTTTGCCAAAAAATGTTTAAATGTATTTACAGTTTTTGTTGCGTTCGATATATTTATAAAGTTAATAAAGTTTTATAATCCTACTTTGTTGGAGTACTATATATTTTTAAAAAATCGGGTGAATGGGGCCTTGAATCGGGTTATTGTCATGTGTGGGATTTGGAAGTGTGCTGCTACAGGATCGGACATTTCAAACTCAAATGCACGTTCTTTTTCTTACCTTTCCAAAGCATGGAGCGCAATAGCAGGCAGAGAAAGGGTGATGCAAGTGTTGAACACTGCCTGGCCTGGCAAGTTGCTGCAGTGCCCCCCCCCTGCCCGCTCCTGAAAGAGGGCACACACACACCGCCACCCCGAGTACTTCACATATCTTTAAAAGACCAGGCGCTTGTTAATGAGGCTTAAATGGTTTATCACCCCTTCTAGAGCCCCTGCATCGGCCCTCTGACGTTTCCTGGAAGAATTAGCACGTAACACAATACCAAGCCCTGTCAGCTGAAACCCCCGAGGAATCGGGTTTTTGCTTGCAGGAATCGGGAGGCGGGAGACTAGCACTGAAATCGATAGTCTCACGCCTGAATCGGGAGGGTTGGCATGTCTGAATTCTCTGCAGCTGGGGCCATAAACTACATCCGCAGGGCTAGGTGATAGCCTGGGACCGGCCTGGACAATCGGACACAGAGGAAGAGGAGTGTCAGAGGGTGCGGTAGTGAATAGGGTGAAAGGGAGGTGTCGGACGGGCACAGGGTGTGATTCTCAGGGAAGAGCAGCGCAGATGGGGGGCAGTTTATGGCCCATGCATGACAGAGAGAGCGGGGGTGACCAGTGCGTGGGGGAGATGCTTGCGAGGGTGGGGAGCCGTGCTGAGGATCGGCGGCATGCAGAGAGTGGGTCTGGTCAAGGCATCTAAAATGGCTGCCGTGCACGACAAAATTGTGGCATTGGAAAAAAGGCAAAATGGCGCAGACAATGTTTATCAATAAGGATTCATTTATAACAAAATATTTTATCGCAGTGACAAATTGGCGGTCAACACTTAACAGACGTCACGCAGCAAAAAAAAAAAAAAACACGCACTGCCGCTGGAAGACATGTATCAACATATATGAGCCTCCTCAGCCACCCTCAGAAAACATAAGGGATCAGGATACGTCTCCCGCACCCCTTTATACCTAGTAATTTAATTAAAACGAAACACAAAATGGCGAATTCCCGTTTCGCTACCAGTTTGCGGCCCAGTTCGCGGCCCGAGAAGCGCTTCTACCATGAAAAATCATTTTTTTTTTATTTTCCCCATGGGACCCTTTAATAACCCCGACATCATTCCTTGGGGGTCAAGAAGGGTCTACCTTGCCCCCTTTCATTAAATTCCCCCTTTGTTTTTCACCTCTTCTTCTCTCTCGATCCTACCGAGAGATAAGATGGCGGCCGCTCCGGACTGTTTAGAATGTTGACAGACACCGAAGAGTCAATCAGCTTCGCATCGCAAAGTTCCGTTTCGCGAAAAGTAAGCGGACCGGAGCGCAGCCCGGAGCGCTGTTACAGATATATATCTTGTTTTGAACGTTAATTTCTCAAAATCCACTGGAGCACATATATTGAGACCTAGCAAAGGCACATCGGGCTAACAGTCCCTACAATTTTGCCAAGTTTCGTGCAAATCCATTCAGCCGTTCGAGCTAAAAGTGAGGCCAACCGCCCTATGGAAATTAACATGGGGAAAACGCGTTTTGGGACCCCCCTTTTTTCTCGGCCCCCCCTTGACGAAACCCCCCCAAATTTTCAAGGGCTGCTCAGAAACAAAATGTGCCATTTTCCTGACAATTTCAGCCGATTCCGTCCACAAACGCCAAAGTTATTAAACATAGAATTTTCGAAAATCCCATAGGGAAAAAATCCTAACTATATATACCTACTGGCGAGACGCCAGTAGGTAATATATATATATATATATATATATATATATATATATATATATATATATATAGATATATATATATATAGATATATATATTACCTACTGGCGATAGCCAGTAGGTATATATAGTTAGGATTTTTTCTCTATGGAACTTTTGAAAATTCTATGCCTAATAACTTTGGCGTTTGTGGACGGAATTGGCTGAAATTTTCAGGAAAATGGCACATTTTGTTTCTGAGCAGCTCCTGGAAATTTGGGGGGGTTCGTCAAGGGGGGGCCGAGAAAAAAGGGGGGTCCCAAAACATGTTTTTCCCATGTTAATTTCCATAGGGCGGTTGGCCTCACTTTTAGCCCGAACGGCTGAATGGATTTCCACGAAACTTGGCAAAATTGTAGGGACTGTTAGCCCGATGTGCCTTTGATAGGTCTCAATATATGTGCTTCAGTGGATTTTGAGAAATTAACGTTTAAAACAAGATATATATCTGTAACAGCGCTCCGGGTAGCGCTCCGGTTAGCGAACTTTTCGCGTATCGGAACTTTGCGAAGCGAAGCTGATTGGCTCTCCGGTGTCTGTCAACATTCTAAACAGTCCGGAGCGGCCGCCATCTTGTCTCTCTGTAGGATCGAGAGACAAGAGGAGGCCAAAACAAAGGGGGAAATGAATGAAAGGGGGCAAGGTAGACCCCTTCTGACCCCCTAGGATTGATGAGGGGGATATTATAGAGCCACGCGGGGCCCCAAAAAAAAAAAAAATCCGATTTTTTCGCCGTAGAGACGCGTCTTGGTAAGCGAACCGGGCAGCTAACCGGGCAGCTAACCGGGAAGCTAACCGGCAGTGTAACGGGAGTCTGAGGAGTAGCTGATTGGCTGTCAACATTGTAAACAGTCCGGAGCGGCCGCCATCTTGTCTCTCGGTAGGATCGAGAGACAAGAGGAGACCAAAACAAAGTGGGAAATGAAGGAAAGAGGGCAAGGTAGACCCCTTCTGACCCCCTAGGATTGATGAGGGGGATATTATAGAGCCACGCGGGGCCCCAAAAAAAAAAAAAAAAACGATTTTTTCGCCGTAGAGACGCGTCTTGGTACGCGAACCGGGCAGCTAACCGGACAGCTAACCGGGAAGCTAACCGGCAGTGTAACGGGAGTCTGAGGAGTAGCTGATTGGCTGTCAACATTGTAAACAGTCCGGAGCGGCCACCATCTTGTCTCTCGGTAGGATCGAGAGACAAGAGGTGGAAAAAAAAAAGGTGTAAATGAATGAAAGGGGTAAGGCAGACCCCTCCTGAACCCCTAGGATTGATGAGGGGGCTATTAAAGTTCCCTGCGGGGCAAAAGAAAAAAAAAATTGCGATTTTTCGCGGTAAAGGTGCTTCCTGGTACGTTAACCGGGCAGCTAACCGGCAGCGTAACGGGAGTCCGACATATTGTGTTTTTTGAACGTTTGTGATATGTGCACGTGTGGATTTTGTCTAATTAAGGTTAAAAAATATATATATATCTTTAAGCGTGTTCTGGCGCGCTTACGTTTTGGGTTTGGTTTGCGCTGCAGAGACGATACGTCACGGTTATGCGATGCATCAGGAGGCGTCTCACGGGCTACGTGATACGTCACTTAATAAAGAATATATTTTACAGCTATAGATATTAGCTTTTAAAAAACCAATGAAATTCACAGAAAAAACCATAGGTTATAGACCATATATAGTTAGGAATTTGCATTTACAAAACCTTGAAAATTCACTGAAAAAACCATAGGTTATAGACCATATATAGTTAGGGATTAGCATTTAAAAAACCTTATTTTATTTGCACAAAACCATTGAAATTCCATATATAGTTAGTTGCACTAACTATATATCGCGGACCCGCAATCCACTGCTAATGATGTCACATATTACATCATTCTTGACATGGTCAGTGACATCACTGATGACATCACTGATGACATCTCAAATGACATCACTGATGACATCACTGATGACATCTCAAATGACATCACTGATGACATCACTGACATCTCATTTGACATTACTGATTACATCACTGATGATATCATTTATGTGATAATACATCTTCAGACTCTAATATAACCTTAGATACACTCAGTGTAAACAGGCACTCACAGACTGTCACACATCCGTGGAGTTACTCACACACCTAGTCAGTCATGCAAAGAATCAGTCACATCTCCATTTCCTCAACTATACAGTTCTACACACCTTACTTATTCAATCATATAGTAACACATATTTACTCTCTTATACAATCCTTGATACAAGTTCACAATGATTCATACAGCCACTCACACATTCACTGGCTCTTATGTTCAGTTATTTATATATGTCAACTCTCACATGGAGTGTGTTTTACATATGTACTTACTTTGACATGTAGCACTGAGATATCCATTCACTCACCAATATACTCATGCACACAGTCAACTGTCCATACAGCTGTTTCTACATGCACTTTTGAACCCATACACCTAGGGAATCAACTGCTCACACATCTATGCACAGAGTTATACACCTCCCAGCCACCCACACACATACTCAGTCTCCCATACAAATACTTGGGCAACCATTCAATAACCCATCTAGTTACTGATATAGCTACTGATTTAAACATGCAGCAGTTTACAGAACAACATAAATAATGATTGCCAAATTAAGACACTTTAATCACTAACCCATACACTCAGTGAGACACATTTAATCATTCTCTCATACAGTCAGTCATGCACCTACTAAATCCTTCATCCAGACACTTATACATCCACTCATTCTTCAATATGTAAGACATATTTTAACTTTACAGAAACATACAGTCACTGGGTGTTGTCATCAGTGATGTCATCAGTGATGTCATCAGTGATGTCATTTGAGATGTCATCAGTGATGTCATCAGTGATGTCACTGACCATGTCAAGAATGATGTAATATGTGACATCATTAGCAGTGGATTGCGGGTCCGCGATATATAGTTAGTGCAACTAACTATATATGGAATTCCAATGGTTTTGTGCAAATAAAATAAGGTTTTTTAAATGCTAATCCCTAACTATATATGGTCTATAACCTATGGTTTTTTCAGTGAATATATATATATATATATATATATATATATATATATATATATATATATATATATATATATATATATATATATATATATATATATATATATATATATATATATATATATATATATATATATATGACAGGCTTCTCCCTTCAAAGAAAAGAGCAGGAACCCAAGGGGAAAGGTTGGAGGGACTTTATTGTTCAAAGCTCACAGTCTAATGGCGGCGAATGCATTTCGGGCATTCCCTTCTTCAGCGCCCAACACCAGACTCGTGCAACATCGCCAAGTTCTTTACTGCTGCCTTAAGAGTGTGTCACGTGGGTACCGCTCCTCCCCCATTGGCAATCGTGCTCACCTGCTGAAGTCCGACTTCATCCTGGGACTGCAACACCCACAATGCAGTGTAGCCACAGTGAAGGTAGGTGAAAATTGCGGGGATGGGTTGATAGTCCTCTCTAGCGGCACCCCCGTAGGCTAGCAGGCTCGATGTGTCACCCCACAGAGTCTTCAAACAACAGGACCCTCCTCGAGTCCCCAAATCCGCCACATCCACTAGCGTCAGGAATCAGTGTGCAGGGGCGCGATGCGGACAGCAATCAGCCCTGAAGAGGTGAATTACCTCATCTGCTCCCTTTCTCCTTTGGCCAGGGCGGGTACCAGAGAGTGCTCGTAACCGAAACACCAGACAAGCCGTGAGGCGTGCCAGTTGCAATCTGGACCCAGAAACGTGGCAGGGGTATCCTGAAGTGCGCTGCTGGCCAGCGCACGAATGTCTGACAGGCTTCTCCCTTCAAAGAAAAGAGCAGGAACCCAAGGGGAAAGGTTGGAGGGACTTTATTGTTCAAAGCTCACAGTCCAATGGCGGCGAATGCATTTCGGGCATTCCCTTCTTCAGCGCCCAACACCAGACTCGTGCATATATATATATATATACATACATACATACATAATTATAGAGGAACATTACATCACTTAGCACGTGGTGATGACATTTTAGGTTGATCCAACCAGAGATGTTTTTTTATGTTTATGTGAGATGTTTTCTTTGGGGAAGAGTTATGCCTTGAGCATCCACAGACAATTGGATTCACTTCACATAAAAAGGAAGAGTTTTTGCAACAACAAAAATATAATATTCTCAGGGGCAGAGTCAACAGAATTATTTGTGATGGGGTTCAGTGGGGTTGGCAAGTGGTTTAAAGCTCAATGAGTATACTAAAGAACGTCTGGGTTATCATTGTACCCTGATTTTACCACAGGTGATTTACCTTTCAGAATGCAATGGAATAGAGTACACAGATGGACTTTCATCCAGGCTCCTTGGGAAATATGTGGTGTGGCAGGAGAAACTAGATATGCATTAGTCAGGAATGGGTCCTAAAAATCTCAACAACATTCAAGTAGGGAACCGTAAGGAAAAGTCTGTGACTGGGTTGTGATGGAGTGCCGGGAGGAGTTGGAGATCAAAAAGCTGTGTGGGGGAAGGAAAGGGATGGCTATGTTTCTGATCCCTGCACAGTAGTGCTGATTCAAAGTGGTTAGTGGTTAGTGGTTATTGGTAGACTTTAAACCTAGTGGCTGAAGTGGGGAATGCCCGGGATGATGGCGTGCAGTGTGAGTGCTAATTCAAGTGAAACTAAGGATCCCAGGGTGGAGATGTTCCTGTGGCTTCTGCACACGAGTAAGAAGCTTATCAGAGGAACCCATATCCCATCACCACCACAAATTCCAGTGTTTAAGACCACACATTTGTTTGCAAGAGTAAATGCTGCAGTTTATAGGTTGTTTTCACTCATAAGCTATCTGTCATAGATTCACATAGTTGATGTTGTCCCCTCACCCACTGAAGGTTCACTGGTGTCACCTCCAGTTAATCATGCATACAGACTACAGAGTGGGTGAACCTTGACCTCTGGGGCTGTGCTTCAAGAGCAGCTCTCACAGAAGCCATGCTTTATGATTTCCTGTCAATCGGGAATGCTCGGGCCTCCACTTCCAGTGTATGTGCCTCAGTCAGATGCGCTGGAAAAAACACCACCTCCAGTGGCTGGGCTTCCCTCACGTTCACTTCATGCTCCTTCCCTATCCATGCCTCCCCTTCCAGCTTTACACTCGCTGGCAAAATTGAACCCTCCTGTCTTCATTTCTGGATGATCCCAGTGGCCTTGTCATCGTGCCCTATTTCACAGCTGTGTTTTCCTGGGTGCTGTCTCTTTCCCCTGGACTTGGTCTGATCTTCCAGCTTAAGCAGATCACCTTGTGAGTTGGCCCAATGCAGCCCCTAGGGGAAGTAGGGTCAGCAGACCAGTCTTCCTCTGGGGTTTTCGCACAAGACCAGGACAGGGTTGTAGTTAGGGCTAGTGGGTAGGGCTAGGGATGGGGTTAAGTGTAAGGGTATAAAGAGGGCAGCGGAGGAGTTTTAGCCTCTTCCTGCCCTCAGTGCCATTAGGGGTAGGGTTGCAGAGTTAGTTGATAGTGTTCGTTATTTAGCTAGGTACCTTTAGGCCCATCCTGTCGGATCGGGAGGTGATTTTTGTTGACGTTGCAGCCGGTGTCCTGGTGCGACATGGATGGGCTTAGCTGGTGCTGTTGTGACTTAATGCAGTGTTCCCCTATGGGACACCGTACAACTAATTGCTTTGTTGTGTCCCTGCGTGGACACCGTACCGTAGTGAGGTCACCAGCTGTGAACTGTCAGAAGTGACAGTTGACAGCTGATCACCCAACTGATGGAAACCTTGAAGGCTCCGCTTGTTGTAGGAGCCAGTGTTGGTGCTTAAATAAAGAACTGACTTAACCACTGATACATAGTGTGGAGGTTCTTTACAAAGTGGCGACGAGGCGCCAACACTGAACCCACGGGAATCAAGGTATAAATACTAGAGGTAACCGTCTGCAAAGCATTTCCTGTGAAGACTCAGCACTACAAATTAATGAAACCATTTTAAACGGAAAAAAAGGAAACATTCGCCTAGGGTCGGATAAATAGACTTTTGACAACTAAAAGATCTTTAAAAAAAAAAAAGAAGATAAAGGACATGACGTGCATTTAGACTTTGGCGAGTGGAGGAAACGATTTGAAGAAACGGACTGCATGGAGAGTGCTGTAGCAATCCAGCTATTCTGGCAAATTAATACATAACCGGAGAAAGAATAGCACTTCACAAGGGACAGCATAACGGCAGACGGACCAATCACACATTGCACGAAGAACTTCCTGCACAAAGAAAAAGAGTAAAGGAACAAAGCAAAGGTACTGTCTTAAACTGAAGAGCAAAACGTTGCTCGAGTTTTTGTCAAAAGAAAAACGCTTCAGGGCATAA
Source organism: Lissotriton vulgaris (assembly GCF_964263255.1). Classification (NCBI taxonomy): domain Eukaryota; kingdom Metazoa; phylum Chordata; class Amphibia; order Caudata; family Salamandridae; genus Lissotriton; species Lissotriton vulgaris. Next base: position 1,573,020,005 of record NC_141691.1, read on the forward strand.
CTGTCATTCCAACTGTCAACCGCCTCGCAGCTGAGTGAAATCAATCGTACAACGTCATCACACTCCAGCTGAATGACGCAGCAGCCATTTTGATCTACCAGGAGGCAGCAGCTGATTCAGGATTGGCTATTCCGGTACAACTGCACGACGTGAGCGCCACCTAGTGTCAACAAAACATCACGGGCCCGATGTAGGTAAAATTGATTTACCGATTTTTAATTACCGAATTTTACCGATTCGGTAATTGAAAATCGGTAAATCAATGTGGTGGACATGTAGGTATTTCCAGATGTGGAAATACCGATTCTGTAACATTCGGTATTTACCGATTCTGTAAATACAGAATCTGTATTTCCCATTGATTCCTATGGGCTTCAAAGCCCATAGGAATCAATGGGAAATACCGATTCTGAATTTACAGAATCGGTAAATACCGAATTTTGCAAGGGTGCAGGGGGTGTCACTTTGACACCCTCTGGCACCCCACAAATAGGCATGTGCACCATGTGGCACACAGACATGCCCTAAGGGCGTGTCTGTCTGTTGTGGTTCCGTGGTTCCGAATTGGGTTCGATAGTTCCGAAACCCGATTTATAAAGATCGTCGTAAATGGACGATTTTGGTCTCTACGGACCGCAAATGGCGAGTGTAACATGTCTGAGTGTTTTCGTATGAATCGATATAGGAGAACACTCTGCATTTGAGGATTTAGTCTGAACCCTCGGGTTCCATTTTGTATGTGGCAGCCATCTTGTGTGGTTGCTCTAACATAGGCCCGATGATTGTGGCCGAATGAGTCCTTGACACGTACGCCTTAGTTGACTTCTTGTTGACCTGGCCGAACTGACTCCTCGCCTGGGGCGAATCCTGCTGAGCCAGTTCCTTGTTCAGCAGCTGGCCTGATAAAGATCAAAGAGCAGGACATGCCCTGACTTTATGGCACACCTTTCCCACTCCTCTATCTCCTTTCCATCTGTTTCTGCCTTCCTTTACGACATGTTTATCGATCTGGGTTGAAGGTTTTATGATGGGTTTGTCCGGCCTGATCGAACAGGAAACCAAGCATGTGTGCAATCCGTTTGGTGGGCTGGACAACGGAAAGTGGGATCATCTATGATTGTCGTCATTCGTTACTTTTTGAAATGCTACTTGTTCATTGGTCAGTTTGTATGTACCGAATGTAAATTGTGATGTTGTCAGAGGCGTAATTTGCGGCATAAAAGACCGAGTTTCGTCCATTGAGTTGGTGCAGTCTCTGTCGAACTACCCGTGTGTACTTTGTAGACCTCTGTCCCTGGTTGCAACCAATAAACTTTGGTCTTTGACGTCATCAAGAAGTATCCCGTGTCTCTGTTTCCCAAGACAGGGGAATACGGGGTCTTTGGGTGTTGCCCTGACACCGCTGGGTTATTGTAATAATATTGGTTCCGAAAAACCCAGTACCTCAATTGGCGCCCAACGTAGGGCGACTTCAGCGGTCCCGGTCCAAGCCAGAGGTTCGTGAGGAGCTTCGTGTGAAAATTCCAGAGGTTGGCCAGCCACTTCAGCGACCCCTGTATGTCGACGTGGTTCCGAAGGTCTTTGCTGCGAGGTTTCCCGCATCCCGACGGCTACGAAGGACTGCTTCCCTGACTGTCGCCCTGTTTTGGAGCCTTAGACGTTTGTAGAGCGAGACGATTGACGGGTCTTCTGGTGACGCCATCGACAACTCAGTTAATTATAAAAGGAGCGTCTCCTAGTCCTTAGTTTCTTTTGTATCCTTTAGTGGATAGCTTTGATTTGGTACCTGCAGGTCCCAAAGCCAAGAGATTTGTGTATTCACGAGCTTATCGATTTTAGATTGCCCTTGTTGTTTGAAGCTAGACTAGTGAGCAAGATGCCTGGTTTTAGCAGTCTTAGGAATTTGTTTAGTTGTGGTACTTTGAGGGATTCCCGGTTAGAGGATTCGTGTCCGGTTCCTCCGATCGGAACTCCTACATACGAGTTGTATGTGAAACATGGTGTAGGTCCTATCAGCTACAATGAGGTTTGGGTAAGATATACGAAGAATGACGGTGTCCTACAGTGGCCCCGTTATGGTAGCTTTGAGACAGAAGTCTTAGATAACCTCGAGGTGAAATTGCTCAAGAAGAAAGCCCGGCCGGCGATGTTTGACTCTTTCCGCATATGGCGCAAAGAAGCCAAACAGAAAGAAATTAAGTTAGCAAAGAAAAATAGAAAGGGTATGTCAATGGTGCAAGCTGCCGTTGCATACAGAGATAATGAAGAAGAGAAAGAAAGTGAGCAGATGCTTAGAGTGAGGTAGTTAGCGGTAGACAGATGCTACCCAGACTTGCCGGCTAAAGAGCAGAAAGACGAGAAGGATCTTGTGAAAGACCCTTTGATGTCACATTTGCTAAATTCACCGCCACCTTATGTGCAGAATGCTACGGCACCACCACAGGTTGTGGCTGCGCAAGCACCTACTGCTTTGCATTCTGTCATTCCTCCGCAGCCAGCTTCTTCGTTGGCTGTTGTTCCTTATGTGCAGCCTTCTCAAGGGTTGCCAACTTTGCTTCTTTCTGCTACTACTGTTTCTATGCCTGTTCCGACTATGGATCCTACTACTACTGCTACGTCTCCTCTTGTTCTTCCGACTACTCCTTCTCCTAGACAGCGAATGACCGCTGCTTTTTCTAATTTTCTAACTCCTTGGTTGGGACAAATGGGTATGTCTCCTGTGAGTGAGCGTAGACAGTTACGTAGCCAATTTCCCGATACAGATGAGAGAGTGGTTTTGGATCACATGGCGCGTAGATGGGTGACGTATAAGTCCCAGTATGATTTAGAAGGTATTATGGATGTTTTCCGACAATGGGAAGCACCAAAGCAGCGTTATGTTTTTGAGCTTATGTGTGCATTCCTCCATGAACAATGGATGGACGAATTGGGTAGAGTTCCTGTAGAATTGTCCCGATTACGTTCAGAATTTGCTAAAGGAACGATTGTGAGTTTACATGATGTCGAGAAAGCGGTGTCGACGTTATTGTCGCTGCGTAGTGATGTCCCTACTGAACGACTGTTTGAGCCAGATTCGTCAGTTAGGAGAAATGCACGTCAATATCCGATGCGAGAGGTTCCTCCAGTATGGAGACCTGCTGATGCTGCTGCTATTCCACCGGTTCAAGCACACTTTCAGCGTGTTTGGGTTCATGTACCGTGGAAACGTGCAGAAGTTCTAGCGCTTAAGCAGACTTTGCCAGATCCGCGGAAGAATCCGGCAGGATATTATAAAGAACTTACGCAAACTGTGAGTTTGTGCGTTATGAATTTGGCGGATATAGATATGCTGTTTGGGAATGTTGTCCCACAGTCCATCTGGAATGTCATTCGACATACAGATCATAATAATGAATTGGGCGATTCGTGGGTGAATCTTGTTGCAGCAAACGATAGACAAGTTGGAGGTGCTAAGCCTGAAGATGTTATTGCTGAACTTCCTGGTAGAATTATCACTTTCATGAAGACTTTAATGCCTGAAGTCCGTGTTAATTGGGATAAATTGTCTGCTTGTAAGCAGAAGAAAGACGAGTCTGTTTCAGACTTTTTCTCGCGTTTCGAGGAAATGTTCGTTGACCATAGTGGTCAGGATATGGCTACCGAGGGTGGCCAGAGATTATTCGTTGATAAATTCGTGCACAATCTTCCTCCTGAGTTGTGTACTAAGTTGAAGGATTCCGAAAGTGCTTGGCCTGTTTCTACTTCGGCGCAAATTCTTGCTACGGCTCAGTACTACGAGAATAGGAGTAAGGATGAGTTAGAGAGAGCGGATAAGAAGACTAAGGAATTGAAGACTAAAGTTCTTCTACAACAAGCTTATCCACCCCGTGTTAATAACCAGCGCGATTATCAGCAGCCTCAACAGTATTCGAGGAACTCGTAAAGAGACGAGACTCCTCAACAGCGTATTCCGTATGGGCCTAATCAGTGTGCGTATTGTAGAGAAGAAGGCCATTACAAGAATAGTTGTCCCGTTCTGTTGCAACGTGCAAATAGTGCTCCTGGTGTTAGAGGTAGAGGTGCTCAACAAGCGCCTAGAGGTAGAGGTCGCGGACAAAACGCGCGCCCTTTGCCTCCGCAGAATTCAATGAACAGTTTTGACCAACAGCAGAATTCGTTTGGTAGGACAGCTCAGTACTACGTAGATGATTACTATGTTGAAGGCGATGAAGCGCAAGGCAATGATTGTTAGGACAGCCATGGACAAAGATAGGGAGTTGTTTCGATTCCGGTAGATCAGAGTGGACCTTACGTGGAAGTGATTGCATCAGGTGTGTCAGAGCCTTTTCTGCTAGACACTGGTGCTACGAAGAGTTCTATTATGCATTCAAAACTCCCTGGCGCACCTTTGTCTGGCTTTAATAATGTTTCTATAGGTTTTTCTGGCGCCCCCATTATAAATCCGATTTCCGTTCCATTACCTCTTTCTGTTGGTCCACGAAGGTTTGAAGCACCCCTTCATTTGACTACAGGTTGTAATGAGAACTTGCTAGGCCTTGACTTGTTGAAGCGATTGTATGCGACTTTGTACTGTTCTCCGTCAGGAGTACATCTTACTCTAGGTGAGAATGTGATCTCTTCAATATATGTATCAAAGGATTGTCTCCCACCTGAATTGTCTTCGTTACCAGATTTGTTATGGACTACGGGTCCAAATGATGTGGGCCTGTTAGACATTCCCTCATATGTTGTGAGGTTGAAGGCGAATGCCAAGTTACCGCGCATTCCACAATATCGTATTTCAAGTGATGGTGAACGAGCGCTTTTGGCGATCATTTGTGATTTGATTGACTCGAGGTAATGTGTGTAATAGTCCGGTTTTGCCTGTCTTGAAGAGAACTGATTCTTCACAGCCTCCTGTATATAGGTTTGTTATCGACCTTCGTGAAGTGAACAAAATTGTTGTTCCGCAATTCCCTGTTGTACCCGACATTACTGCATTACTGACATTGATTCCAGCTTCTGCCACTTGGTTTTCGGTGATCGATTTGAAGAATGCTTTCTTCAGCATCCCGATTGCCATAGAGAGTAGAGATATCTTTGGACTCTCTTTAGGAGGACCAAGTTTCCGCTTTAAGCACGCTCCTCAAGGTTATTGCGAGAGTCCATCAATTTACAGTCAAGCTCTGAAGACGCAACTCGATTTGCTGACCTTTCCCAAAGGTGCAGCTCTTATCCAGTATGTTGACGATTTGTTGGTCGCTGCTGATACTGAAGACATATGTAAGGATGCCACTGTGTCCTTGTTGTCTCATTTATCTGAATGCCATCATAAAGTTTCTCTCTCGAAATTGCAATTTTGTCGAAAAGAAGTTACCTATCTAGGTCACCTCTTATCAAAGGAGGGAAGAAAATTGACCCCAGAAAGAATCCACACTATTGCGAGAATGAGTGTCCCTATGACACAGAGAGAAGTACGTGCGTTTTCGGGTATTACGTCGTACTGTAGACAGTGGATCCCAAATTTTTCTCTTCTAGCGAAACCTTTGATAGCTCTTACAATTAAAGATACTCCAAATCCGATTCCTTGGACTGAGGAATGCCAAAAGAGTTTTTCTGAGTTACGCAATGCGTTGTGTTCGGCTCCTGTGTTGGGTACTCCCGACTACAGCAAGCCTTTCACATTGTATGTCCATGAGAGAGAGGGATGTGCATTATCGGTTCTGAATCAACAATTTGGCGGGACGCAACGCCCATGTGCGTACTTTTCGTCAACCCTAGATCCTGTAGCTAGAGCGTTGCCGAGTTGCTTGAGAGCGACTGCAGCAGCGGCTGTTTCAATTCGACAGTCTGCTGGTTTAGTTATGGACAATACGCTAGTGGTTATGGTTCCACATGCAGTGTATACCTTGTTGAATCGGACGAAGACACAGCACTTGACTAGTGCTCGGTTGTCAGGGTATGAACTTACATTGTTAGCAAGCCATGTGCACATAAAGAGGTGCAATACCCTAAATCCGGCTACGTTGTTGCCGATTTCGCTTGAGACAGACAATGATAGCGAAGAGCAACACGATTGTTTCTTGAGAACAGAAGAAGAGACGAAAAGGAGGATAGATTTAAGAGATACTCCTCTTCCTGACTGTGATGATGCCTTGTGGGTTGACGGTTCGTGTTTTAAATTACCAAATGGTGATACCACTGCAGCATATGCTGTGACGACTTTACATACAGTTGTCGAAGCTGCACGTATCCCACACAATTCAGCGCAAGCGGCTGAATTAATTGCACTTACGAGAGCATGTGTGTTGGCGAAAGGGAAATGAGTGAATGTGTATACTGATAGTCAGTATGGTTTTGGTGTGGCTCATAGCTTTGGACGATTGTGGCGTGAACGTGGATTTTTGACATCGCATGGGACAAAGATCCAGCATGGGCAGCTGGTCAATGAACTTCTTGAATCTCTTACGCTACCTTTGCAAATAGCAATCGTGAAATGTAGCGCCCATAAAAAGATTACAGATGATGTTGGTCGTGGTAATGCGTTTGCGGATGAAGAAACTGCTAGGAATGTGACGAGTCGAATGTATGTTGTGGGTCCAGCGAGATGGGTTCCAGAGAAGAGTATGTGCGAAGACACCATTGAGAGCGTGAAAGTTATTCAGAGTGAGGCCACTGAGAAAGAGTTGGATGAATGGAGAGAGAGTAAGGGTAGGTTGGATTCGAATGGTTGTTGGACTGATCTGTCCAAACATCAGAGATGGTTGCTGCCAAACGCGTATGTGCTTCCAGTTGTTACAATGGTGCATGGATTGGCACACATTAGTGTGAAAGGGATTTGCAAGTTGTTGGCTCCGGTTTGGCAGAATGTAGGAATACCCAGATGTGCAGAGAATTTGGTCAAGAATTGTATGGTGTGTTTGATGCATAATCCTGGTAAGGGAACTCCAACACCAGCTGGTCATTTTGCTCCTCCTACGAATCCGTTCGAGGCTTTGCAGCTAGACTTTATCCATATGGAAAGATGCAACAACTTAAAGTATGTGTTAGTGGTTGTTTGCTCTTTTTCTAGATGGGTAGAAGCTTACCCCCTTAAGGACAATACTGCTTTGTCCACAGCAAAAGTTTTGATAAAAGAGTTTTTCCTGAGATTTGGTTTGCTGAGAATCATTTGGAGTGATAACGGAAGTGAGTTTGTGGGTCAAGTGATGAGGAGAGTGTGTGATGGTCTCGGGATTAGGCAGAAATTCCAGGCTGCAAATCATCCCCAATCAGCTGGTTTAGTCGAGTGCTATAACGGCACTCTGAAGCTAAAGTTGACCAAAATTCAGGAAAGCACTGGTTTACAATGGCCAGATGCTTTGCCTTTAGCACTTTTGTCCACCCGAATGACTGTACACTCACGAATGGGTTTGAGTCCGTATGAGGTTGTGTTTGGTCGCCCGGCGAATATTTGGGGCGTACCAAGACCGACGAGGTTTAGTGACCTCGAATACCCTGTTTTGCTTGATTACTTGCGTGAATTAACAACTAAAATGAGTGTTTTACGCCAACAGGTACATGATACTCTTCCACAAGCTACAGAAGATCCAGGCCAAGCGATCGAACCTGGCAACTGGGTCTTTATTAGAAATTTCCAGCGTACGAAGAACGATCAGCCCCGCTGGACTGGACCCTTCCAGGTCCTTTTGTCGGCAAGATCTGCTGTGCGAGTACGTGGGAAACGCCACTGGATACACGGCTCCCACACGAAGAAAGCACCCTTACCTTTGCCATACGATAAATGGGTTCAGGATGGTCTCGCAGACTCTGAGACCGAGACAATCCCGAAGTTTGTAACGTTCAGTGATGCTCGCTTGATTGGGACTAGCTCAGAACAGGAAAGTGATTGACTTTTGCAAGCATCAATACCTCCTGCAGAGCGATTGGACACTACCGAGCCTCATCTTCTGTCCGCCGATCAAGAGTTACCTGGAAGAAATCAATACAATTTGAGATCGAGAATTAAGGACAAATAAAAATTAATAAAGTTGATTTTTTTTACTGTTTGCAGGTTAACTCTCCACCAAGGATCTACTCATTTTTGTTTTTCTGAACTGCCATCCTGTTCTTGCTGCTAGGGTCGCGGTTGCTACCAGTCTTGGGAGTGTAAGCCCGAGACACTAGGTCTAGGGTTCTGTTGGTCCGAGGCAGCCTTCCTGGATTCGGCAGAGGCACTCTCAAGCAGAATCAACCAACCACCGCGGGCAGCACCCTTAGTTTATGATGGATTTCTTTGAGTTGGAGAGACCTGTGCAGACACTGACTTTCAGAAAACGTATATGCAAAATAATGTCGAAGAAATGCTTTTTGATACTATGCATACTCTTGCTATTGAGTTTCTTAATTTTTATAGTTGGTTATGTAGCATTTGTTTTTTAAATGACGCCTAATTTCACTGTGCAATCTACACCTTCACCTACTATTTCCTCTCATTCTTTCCACCCTTTGCCTGAATATGAGGTAGTCAGACGTAAGGAATTCTCTAATAATTCTTTCATACAGCTTTTGCACCAGCATCAGTTAGTGATCAATACAACGAACTGCTGGATTTGTGGTTTGATGCCTCATACAACCGATAAAGGTATTCCCTATTTGGTCTTGCCCTTTAGTTTGAATGGTTCGATCCGAGCTTACAGAACCATGTTCATATATGCCCACAGTGTTGACCCCTTACGTTCACCGAGAGATAATCCGAAGAATAGTCCCATAGCTAGAGGCATAGTCGACATGATTAAAGGGACTAATGCAGTAGAGACTATTCCGAAAGATGTGAGGCAACCATATAGTGGTTGGAACGTTACTGGATATGGAGTAAGTCTGAGTATTAACCAGCGTGCGAAAAGTCCTCTACAGATCTGGATAGTGCCCCATAAAGGCTACTATTGTCTGCAGGGCAACGGTAAGAATCCGAAGGCTCAGTTAGGGAAGAGCGTTTGCGCTGAGACTTATGTGTTTCCGTCTCAGTCTTCTCCAGCATTCTTAGCTGCTAAGGGTACCTACTTTGTTTGCTATGACAAAGCGTATACATGGTTGCCCTCCGACTTCTCGGGCACATGTTTTGTTTCCTTTCTGTTACCCCCCACTTTTACAGCTGCGGCAGATTACCACAAGACGAGAATTGCTAGAGGTGTCTTTAGCCAAGAAGACACTGCAGGACAAGAATTGGGTGATTTCTTCAAGGGTTTTCTGCCGTTCTGGGGACCTATGGCTAACAGTAGAAACATTCGTCAGCTTACGAGAGTGGTCGAGTCCACCATAGTTGAGACCGCCGGTGCCCTTGGTAACCTGACTGCTGAGCTCCAGTCGGATAGACTTATGACACTTCAGAATAGAGTTGCCCTAGACGTTATTCTAGCAGATCGAGGTGGAGTTTGTAGACTGATTCAATCAAGCTGTTGTGTTTTTATTCCAGACAACGCTCCATCAGTCCTCCAGGCCATTTCCAAATTGCACAAAATCTCCGATTCTGTCCATCTGGACAAAGGGGATTGGTCTTTGATGGGATGGTTATGGGGATTGATATCCACTTGGGGTTGGAAGATTCTGATGGTCATTGGGATGGTCTTAGTGATTCTGTTCATGTTCTGTCTCTGTGTACAGTGTGCTCCGGCTATTTGTGGCCTTTGTGCTACTTTGTGCGTACGGAAGCCTGTCCGGAGAGAGATGCATAGTAATAAGATGATGTTACAGCAGCATATCGATGACCTGATGAACATAGATCCGGATTCAGATTAAAATGGGTCTGGGTTTATTGCCTATGATAGGGCAAAAGGAGAGTCTGTGGTTCCGTGGTTCCGAATTGGGTTCGATAGTTCCGAAACCCGATTTATAAAGATCGTCGGAAATGGACGATTTTGGTCTCTACGGACCGCAAATGGCGAGTGTAACGTGTCTGAGTGTTTTCGTATGAATCGATATAGGAGAACACTCTGCATTTGAGGATTTAGTCTGAACCCTCGGGTTCCATTTTGTATGTGGCAGCCATCTTGTGTGGTTGCCCTAACATAGGCCCGATGATTGTGGCCGAACGAGTCCTTGACATGTACGCCTTTGTTGACTTCTGGTTGACCTGGCCGAACTGACTCCTCGCCTGGGGCAAATCCCGCTGAGCCAGTTCCTTGTTCAGCAGCTGGCCTGATAAAGATCAAAGAGCAGGACATGCCCTGACTTTATGGCACACCGTTCCCACTCCTCTATCTCCTTTCCATCTGTTTCTGCCTTCCTTTATGACATGTTCATCGATCTGGGTTGAAGGTTTTATGATGGGTTTGTCCGGCCTGATCGAACAGGAAACCAAGCATGTGTGCGATCATTTTGGTGGGCTGGACAACGGAAAGTGGGATCATCTACGATTGTCGTCATTCGTTACTTTTTGAAATGCTACTTGTTCATTGGTCAGTTTGTATGTACCAAATGTAAATTGTGATGTTGCCAGAGGCGTAATTTGCGGCATAAAAGACCGAGTTTCGTCCATTGAGTTGGTGCAGTCTCTGTCGAACTACCCGTGTGTACTTCGTAGACCTCTGTCCCTGGTTGCAACCAATAAACTTTGGTCTTTGACGTCATCAAGAAGTATCCCGTGTCTCTGTTTCCCAAGGCAGGGGAATACGGGGTCTTTGGGTGTTTTGCCTGACACCGCTGGGTTATTGTAATAATATTGGTTCCGAAAAACCCAGTACCTCACTGTCACATGGCTAGGTGTGCATGCACACATGTGCATGCACACCTGAAATCGGTATTTTACCACACTATAGGATTGTGTGGTAAAATACTGATTTTGTAGGGCCTTTGGGACTCAGAAGAGTCCCACCTACATCTGAGATTTACCGAATCGGTAAAAATACCGATTCGGTATTTTACAGAATTGGTAACTTTACCGAATCGGTAAAGTTACCGATTCTGTAAAATTGTACCCCAACATGCCAAATCATGTATACCGATCGGTAACGGCTGAAAATACCGATTTTCGGCCGTTACCGACCGACCTACATCTGGCCCCACATGTTTAGACGCAGCGCAACTCCAAAAAAAAAGACACCGCAAAATCTACATTGTTCCAGAAGACAACTCAAGTACCGGTGTGATCTGGGGTCAGCAGGCGAAATATACAGTAAGCAATAAAATAGCCCACAAGACAAAAACAACTTTATTTAAACGTGTTTAAATTGGGTACCAAAAATGTGTTACAAGGCAAGGAGATTTTGCAGCTAGTGTGAGTGCCACCACATATTTAAAAATAGTACGTTTAAAAAGCGGCGCACGTCTACATGTTTAACTGTGTCAGTTGTCACACATTCAAGCTATAGCTAACAAATGTATCAATTCATGGCCTGATAACAATCTACATTAATTATGACAGTTGTACCTACCAAAATATTTTCAAAATAAGATGGCATCGGGTTGCATATGGAACTTGTCACCACCAGAGACCTTCCTACGTGCAGGAGGAGAACCAGCACTTAAGTGAGAAGAATGGAGGGATTATTTCCAAAACTATATTGCAACATTAGAAGAAGATGAAGAGGTTAAGGCCAAAAAAAAGTTCAAAATACTCATGCATTGTTTAGGTGCTGGAGGGATTAAAGTGTACAACGCAATAAATAAAAAGATCAGGGCTGAAAATGAAGGGGACGTGTTTACCAATCCCATTGACGATCTCAACACATATTACAAACCAACAGTATGTGTTGGTGTAGATCGTTACAAATTCTTCCACAAAAAGCAGGGTGAGGAAGAATCAATCGACGATTACGTTTTTGCACTTAAGAATATTGCCATTAATTGTCGTTTTGATGCACTTCACGTGAGTTTATTAGAGATCAGATTGTGATGCAGGGTTCAAATTCCAACATACAAGACAACTTGTGGGCCAAGGGGGAATACCCACTGCAGAATATTATAGACATTGCGCGCAAGGCTGAACTCACGGGAAGATGTGCCAAGGCTGTATTATCAGAAAATAAGGAAAAGAAAGGTGATACTATAAGCAGAGTCACAGACAAAAGGACTAGTAATAAGCAGAAATGGAACAAAAACTACAAACCAACTTACAATAGGAGTGAAACAAAAAACAGGGGACATTGTTACAGGTGTTTGAGCACATCTCACATGTCCAAAGATTCAAAGTGTCCAGCACGCGAAGTAAAATGCACTCTCTGTGGACTTAAAGGTCACTTCACCAAAGCGTGCAATAGAAGGAAGCCGCAACGTGTGAGAATGGTTGAATGCGCAGGAGATGACGAACAAAATGCATCTGATGATGAGGACATGAACATGTTCATACTAAACATCGACGATGAACTTGTCAGTGAAACACATGATAGTAGTGGTACAGGAATGAAAACCAAGACAAAGAAACCCAGATGTTGCATGACGATTAGAGGCGTAGAGATAAACATTGTGGTAGACTCTGGTTCGCCTTATACAATTGTTAATGAGAACGTCTGGAAAGAAAAATTCAAACCACACGTTAGAGAAGAAATTAAAAAACCTTTTTTGTACAATCTGTGAACAGGTTTTTTAGTGTTCAGAAATCTGGCGCTCTACTTATCACGGTAAGGTTTCAGAGTATCGTAGCTTCAAGTTAGGTGCTTCTTGGCAGAGAAAATCTTAACCTCTGTAAGAGAAGAGGATCAGGGACCTCCCTCTTAATGCAATTGTACAGGAATCCAGAGCACACTATGTGTATCAAATCGAATTTCAATCTTCAAGTGGTCATACATACGGGATAGATCAGACCAAACATACGTTTTCAAAAGTTTTATTAATCAACAGTGTTCTCTTCTCAGATTCACTGTGCCTGTCACTCTAGCCTACACGTGTTTCATCACAGCATGTGGCTGTGAATCTTCAGGGCTAAAAAGGATGTATAAAAAAACAAATGATAATAAAAGAAAAAATATAAACAAAATGAAATTTAAAAACCATACAAAAAGTATGTGTGGAGGGAAGGGACACCAGTGACGTGGATACCAACAAAGAGGGTAGGAGAAAGACAAATAGTGACTTTTGCTATGTTTGTTCACATAAGGGTTCTTATATTTGTGTATTCTCAACTATATAACTGTGCAATAGATTGTGTATAGTGACATACGGCGTGTATACGGTTGGGGGATCCTCTAGTAAGTGAACATTAATTCCAAGCCTAAGTAATCAAACAATTGTGTTGTGCGGTGACTTGTCATTAATAAGTATTTCACTTTAGGTAGTCTAGAATTCAAAAAACGTAATTTCATCTTGCTTGACAATCAAAGTTAAACAACCACATCCTAAGACGTTCGGCAATATACTATATATCCATTGACAAGGATGGCCCAAATGGAAATGTAGAAAATTAGTCGTTTAGCATGAAAAAACCATCTTCTATTACTTCATTCATTAATAAACCATAATCTCTACTTTTCATTGCATTGACGTTTTTACTATGTAAATTACATTTATACGTTTTGAGATCAATATCGTATGTTTACTTCTTTCTACACCAATTATTAGAAAAATCCAATATCATAAATGATAATTCGCACAGTCACTAAGCTAGTGTTGGTTTGAAGCCCGGATTTGCAACATTATTCTTTGTATATTTCCCCTAACTAATTGGTACAGATTACCATTTAATTCAAAGCATACGAACAGTCAGAGCCGTGTCACCTAATTCTATCAATACGGGTAACTAAAGCTTGTTCGTTACAATCTATGCACAGATTTTGAAAAAAGGACGGGCTACAATTAGGCAGCTGCAAAAGAAAGCGAGGAAAAGGAAATGGGGAGGCGGGGGAAAGGTTTTGTTTACCTGATCTTAATGATCGAGGCGCGTTATCTGGAAGTAAAAATAAATAAACCACCATCAGAAAGAGGAAACGGTGATTGTTGGTACAATGAAAACGTTAACTGACATGAGAATATTTCCTGAATCACTCTAAAATAGACTCACCGGGTGACCGGTGATAATTCCGACCCGGTCCTTATCGGGTAGTTTCTGTAGAAACGAGAGCGGTACCGATGGTGTTCGGTTCCCGTTTAGTCAAAAGGGGTTGCGTGTAGTATTACACAGCATCAATAGTTTAGGGCTGGAATTAAAAACAAAAAGAATATGTTCCAAGGTGGTTTACATAATTTAACTAGGCGTATGATGAGAGGCAGTGATCTCCGCGGAGATCGTTTAAAATCTTACCCGTTTGTTGCCCGTGGTTTGAGCTTGGTGCAGCTTCAGTTTCCAAGTGCGGGAACAAACAAACCGCGTATCCCGCCCATTTACAAAGGGCAGTTTCCAAAAAGACTAGAGTGCTCAGTTTGCGGAGTTGCTGGCAAGAAATGGAAAAGTTACTACCATTTCACATAGGACTCTGCTCGTAAGCGGAATCACACTGACAGCCCGAAAAGAAGAAAAGTAGACAAGGAAATATAAGTTATAATACAGATCGGGTCAGCACACTGATAAATTAATCCAAATAAATTAACAAAATGTGAAGGGTGGGGGGGGGGGTTCGTGATGGGGATTTTTTCGGGGAAATTATTTTTTAAGCCGTTTTAGGTCAAGAATAATCGTATTTGTATCAGATGCATAAGGGAATGGTTTAGCGTATAGTTCGGGCGCTTAAGCTCCTGAAAGAAAGCGATATCAAAGAAGTTTCTGATTTTTCAAAACGGTTTCATGATTAGTGGTGTCCCCAGACTTGCCAAGAATTGTGTTTAAGAAGGCTAAATAGAATGGTCATATAAAATATTTATAATTTATTTTTTATTTTGCAGCTGACTAAGGGTATGATAAATTGGTGAGAGTGACCCCTATAGGGTGTTGGACTCCCATTAGAGTCCAACATGATAAATTAAAAGTAATTCCACTTGGTGTGGATGAACATCGGCAGAAAATTGAAGAACAACTCCCAAAAGGGAGGAAAAGAAAACAGAACCATCAAAATCTTGGATAATTAGTGGCGATGGAAGCCCCTTTGGTAAGATATATTGGCATCATTTACAAGGTCATTACTTCTACATTGCTTTACATATTCCTCATCAACTCTCAGTTATACATGTCCTTATAGACTGAAAATTTAAATGAATTCGGTTCAAAAAATAATAACATAGTATTTCTCATTGAAATTTCACCTGAACAATTTCTTTATGTACAATATAGATACTTCATGTCTGTTAATGGATCATCCTTTTAGTCAGATCCCAAAAAGAAATGCAGTTCATCATCCGTATTTTGGCCTCTGTTGGTTGTATCTAGACGCATGATCCATAGTGCTTCTTGTCTTCTAAGGCGCAGTTCCCTGTTCCCACCTCTTACTGAAGGTTGTACCACATCAATGCCATAGAAGGTAAATGATTTGATCTCTCCTTGTGAAGGACACGAGGCCATATGTATAGCCATGGGGTATCTTGGGTCCTTGGTGGCATATGCTCTTGCGTGTTCCCTGATGCGTTCTTTGAGTGCCCTAATCGAGCTTCCCACATATCTGCTTTTGCAGGCACATTCAATGATGTACACAGTAAACTTTGTATCACAGTTAATGTTTGTGTTGATTGTATACTGTTTCGATCTGTGATCTCGGAATGTCTTGGTTCCATGGTTAGCCCATCTGCACTTTGAGCACATACCGCACTTGAAGAAACCTTTAGATTTTTGGGTCAGCCAATCACAAGTCCTTGTAACTTTGGGCACAGTTGGGCTTAGTCTGTTCTTGAGATTCCTCCCTCTACGAAAGGTTATTTGAGGATGATTTCCTATGGCGTCAGTTAATGTTCTGTCTGCACTAAGGATCCCCCAATGTTTATGGAAACTTTTTCGTACTATAGGACTCAATTCATTGAAGTCTGTGACGAGTCTCACCGGTTGCTGACTGTTATCAGTTCTTGGGCGTCTGACTGCTAATGTTGATTCCCTGCTTGTTTTTTTGATCTTTTTGTCAGCTTTAGAAATGATTTGAGGATTATAACCTCTATTCGAAAACCTGGACTGCATATCTTGTAAACAAGTTTCAAATTCCTTTTCTTCGCTACAGTTCCGTCTTGCTCGCATGAATTCTCCATAAGGGATTCCGTTTATTTGATGACTAGGATGACAACTGTTGCTATGAAGAATTGAGTTACAAGCTGTTTCTTTGCGGAATAACCTACTATGTAGAATACCATCCTTGATGTATAGTTCTAAGTCTAGAAAGGACACCTTAGAAGTGCTGATATGTGTGGTGAATCGCATGTTCATTTCATTGTCATTCAAATATATACAGAATTCCTTGAGTGTAGTTTCTGATCCTGACCATATTAAAAGGCAATCGTCTATGTAGCGACCCCAGTACAAAATATTGTCAATCCATTTACTGCCCTTAATGCTCCAGATCATATCCGCTTCAAGAGCTCCCATGTAGATGTTAGCAAAAGATGGGGAAAACCTCGAGCCCATGGCTACTCCCCTAGTTTGTCTGTACCATTTTTTATCAAATACAAAGAATTTTTTATTTAAAATGATGTCCATCATTGTTATCAGCATTTTGGTATGTTCAAGCAGTGTGATTGGTCTAGTGTTTAATGCTTTAGTAACAGCTCTTAATCCTAGGTCTGGTTCAATGGAGGTATAAAGCGAAACCACATCAAGGGTCGCCATTATTAATCCAGGTTGCCATGTGATGTCTGTTAAAATACTCAAGATATGTTTGGAATCCTGTATATAGGATGGCAAAATTTTCACCAGTGGATTTAGGAATTTGTCAACGTATTGGGAAAGTCTTTCTGTCGGACCCCCAATCCCCGATACAATTGGTCTCCCAGGGGGAAAAGAAGCGGTTTTGTGGACTTTCGGCAGGGTATATAGCCACGGATAAGATGGACGTGTGACTTTTAGGAACATGTATTCCGCATCATTTATCAAACCTGCCTCCTTCCAATCTCTCAGATGGTTGTTGATTAGTATTGTTACAGGACCCATGGGATTACTAAGAATAGCTTCATAACAAGAATTGTCAGAAAGTTGAGAGAAAATTTCTGTATTGTTGTCCATTCTATTCATGACCACTACGTTCCCTCCTTTATCCGCTTCGCGGATGACAATGTCCTGGTTATCACTCAGAGTTTTTAATGCTATTCTCTCCTCTTTGGTTAGGTTGTCTTTGTATTTATGTCCCTGTTTCGAGATTTTATTTTCATACTTGTTAATGTCTTCCAATTCTAGTTTATAAAAAGTGTCAATGGTGTTGCCACTAGGCAGTGTGGGTGTCCATTTAGATTTGTTTTTTAGGCCACTATCTATCGTACTATTGGTCTTCAGTTCCAAGTCAGTTAGTAAGTCGTTGAACGAATTCGGAGGATCATCAAAATCCGTGATTGACAATAGTAGGTGTGATGCCAGGACCTCTTGAATACTTATAGGGTTGGTTGAAACCTCTTCTAGGTCTTCATTTGAAGTGGCATTTTCCGTTGGAGTACCCCAGAAATGCTTTTTTAGTTTTAGTCCTCTAATGTATTTGAACAAATCAATCTTCATCCTACATGGATCACCTTGATCCATAGGATTGAAACTGAGACCTTTGCTCAATAAAGAAATCATATGTTTGTCCAGGTTTACGGATGAAAGGTTAATCACCTGTACATCCTGATCAAGTGTATTCCTCACTTCTTGTTGCCGGACCTCAGTCTCTCTCTGTAATCGTCTTTGTCCTCCTTTCTGGCCTCTGCGGGTTTTGTGTAGGTTTGGTTTACTCTTGTGCGATTGGTTATTTTCATTGTCCTGACTTCCCGAGAAAAAGTAGTGCTGGCTCCGGAGGTTGTTGGCATCGTTCTAGGATCCTGATTGGCGGTCGTGTTATCTTCTGGCTCACTCTCAGTTTCAGGAACAGTGCTGAGAGAAGTGTTGCTTGAGGATATATTGGACGCCCCGGCTTTGGCAGTTTGTTGGTTGCTAGCTGGTTTTTGGAATTGTTGGTCATATTTTTTGGCAAAAGTGAATACTCTGCCTTCCCGATAATCAGCTTCATCTCTGCGTATTTGTCTTGCTTTGCGGTCCTTAATATCATTTTGATGCTTGATCAGGATGTCTTCCAGAATTTTGTAGTTTTTTTCGGTTGCATCCTTAAGATTGAGGGCTTCTATCTCCTTCTCTAGTTCCACAATTTCTGCCTGTAATTTCGTAACTTTTCGGTCTGCATTTTCTATTAAAATTCTCATCAGGTTGGTGGAATTCATGGTTACTGATTCCTCCCATTTGTTTAGGAGGTCGTCGTCGAGGTCATCAAAGGTAGGAAAGGTTTGTGATCGAAGACCTCTCGGAATTCTTTGTACCCTCAGATATTGTTTCAATGTTGCGCTTCAATTTTCTGCCGATGTTCATCCACACCAAGTGGAATTACTTTTAATTTATCATGTTGGACTCTAATGGGAGTCCAACACCCTATAGGGGTCACTCTCACCAATTTATCATACCCTTAGTCAGCTGCAAAATAAAAAATAAATTATAAATATTTTATATGACCATTCTATTTAGCCTTCTTAAACACAATTCTTGGCAAGTCTGGGGACACCACTAATCATGAAACCATTTTGAAAAATCAGAAACTTCTTTGATATCGCTTTCTTTCAGGAGCTTAAGCGCCCGAACTATACGCTAAACCATTCCCTTATGCATCTGATACAAATACGATTATTCTTGACCTAAAACGGCTTAAAAAATAATTTCCCCACAAAAAATCCCCATCACGAAACCCCCCCCCCCACCCTTCACATTTTGTTAGTTTATTTGGATTAATTTATCAGTGTGCTGACCCGATCTGTATTATAACTTATATTTCCTTGTCTACTTTTCTTCTTTTCGGGCTGTCAGTGTGATTCTGCTTACGAGCAGAGTCCTATGTGAAATGGTAGTAACTTTTCCATTTCTTGCCAGCAACTCCGCAAACTGAGCACTCTAGTCTTTTTGGAAACTGCCCTTTGTAAATGGGCGGGATACGCGGTTTGTTTGTTCCCGCACTTGGAAACTGAAGCTGCACCAAGCTCAAACCACGGGCAACAAACGGGTAAGATTTTAAACGATCTCCGCGGAGATCACTGCCTCTCATCATACGCCTAGTTAAATTATGTAAACCACCTTGGAAGATATTCTTTTTGTTTTTAATTCCAGCTCTAAACTATTGATGCAGTGTAATACTACACGCAACCCCTTTTGACTAAACGGCAACCGAACACCATCGGTACCGCTCTCGTTTCTACAGAAACTACCCGATAAGGACCGGGTCGGAATTATCACCGGTCACCCGGTGAGTCTATTTTAGAGTGATTCAGGAAATATTCTCATGTCAGTTAACGTTTTCATTGTACCAACAATCACCGTTTCCTCTTTCTGATGGTGGTTTATTTATTTTTACTTCCAGATAACGCGCCTCGATCATTAAGATCAGGTAAACAAAACCTTTCCCCCGCCTCCCCATTTCCTTTTCCTCGCTTTCTTTTGCAGCTGCCTAATTGTAGCCCGTCCTTTTTTCAAAATCTGTGCATAGATTGTAACGAACAAGCTTTAGTTACCCGTATTGATAGAATTAGGTGACACGGCTCTGACTGTTCGTATGCTTTGAATTAAACGGTAATCTGTACCAATTAGTTAGGGGAAATATACAAAGAATAATGTTGCAAATCCGGGCTTCAAACCAACACTAACTTAGTGACTGTGCGAGTTATCATTTATGATATTGGATTTTTCTAATAATTGGTGTAGAAAGAAGTAAACATACGATATTGATCTCAAAACGTATAAATGTAATTTACATAGTAAAAACGTCAATGCAATGATAAGTAGAGATTATGGTTTATTAATGAATGAAGTAATAGAAGATGGTTTTTTCATGCTAAACGACTAATTTTCTACATTTCCATTTGGGCCATCCTTGTCAATGGATATATAGTATATTGCCGAACGTCTTAGGATGTGGTTGTTTAACTTTGATTGTCAAGCAAGATGAAATTACGTTTTTTGAATTCTAGACTACCTAAAGTGAAATACTTATTAATGACAAGTCACTGCACAACACAATTGTTTGATTACTTAGGCTTGGAATTAATGTTCACTTACTAGAGGATCCCCCAACCGTATACACGCCGTATGTCACTATACACAATCTATTGCACAGTTATATAGTTGAGAATACACAAATATAAGAACCCTTATGTGAACAAACATAGCAAAAGTCACTATTTGTCTTTCTCCTACCCTCTTTGTTGGTATCCACGTCACTGGTGTCCCTTCCCTCCACACATACTTTTTGTATGGTGTTTAAATTTCATTTTGTTTATATTTTTTCTTTTATTATCATTTGTTTTTTTATACATCCTTTTTAGCCCTGAAGATTCACAGCCACATGCTGTGATGAAACACGTGTAGGCTAGAGTGACAGGCACAGCGATTCTGAGAAGAGAACACTGTTGATTAATAAAACTTTTGAAAACTTATGTTTGGTCTGATCTACCCCGTATGTATGACCACTTGAAGATTGAAATTCGATTTGATACACATAGTGTGCTCTGGATTCCTGTAAAATTAAAAAACCTGATATAATCATCAGATCATTTACAGGTGAGCAAATTGAAGTGTGCGGTTACAGGACGCTAGACTTCATATATAAAAGGCAGAAAGGCAGTCTGTAAACTATATGTATCGAAGGTCGGACCATCAGTCCTAGGTTGGATGGACCAAGGTAACCTAGGGATTATCCTCGATCCAAGCAAAAGTGAGCTAGTATTAAGTTTGGCAGATAACGATGACTATGCAACATCCTTACTCAAGAAGTATCCCAAGGTTTTCAGTGGAAATGTGGGAGCCTTGAAGGGATACCAGCATAAAATCAAACTTAAGGAAATTACCACTCCCATTGTGCACAAGGCAAGGAATATTCCATTTGCCATTAAGGATGAAGTAAAGGCCCAGCTTGACAAACTGATGAAAGAGGGAATAATTGAAAAGGTGGAAGCATCTGAATGGGTCGCCCCCCTGGTTATCGCGAACCGACGAAATGGCAAGTTAAGGCTCTGTGTTGACTTGCGCGATTTGAATCAAAACATTGTAGTGGAGCAATATCCATTGCCCAAAATAAATGAGATGTTGACTACTACCAAGGGCGTAAAGTGGTTTTCCACAATTTATTTAAAATCCGCCTATCACCAGGTACCACTGCATCGCGAAAGTAAGACACTGACGGCATTTGTTACTCCTTTTGGATGTTTCAGATTCACTCGAGTACCATTCGGTTTAGCATCTGCGGCCGCAATGTTTCAGAGATTCATGAATAGCATCTTCGAAGGAGTTCCAGGAATATTACTCTTCCAGGATGACATCTTAATTATGGGAAAAACAAAGGAAGAGCATGATGGCAGGGTTGAACAGGTCCTGGAAATTCTGAACAAGAAAGGATTGACAGCAGAATATTCTAAATGCAAATTTACCATTAATTCTGGCAATTATCTTGGGCATCTTATAACAGGAGAAGGAATCAGTCCAAAACAATAACTAATACAGGCAATAAAGGACTCAACAATTCCATCTAACAAAGATGAACTAAGATCCTTTTTGGGACTCGTAGAATTTTATTCCAAATTTATCAAAAATTTCTCACTCAAAACCTATACTCTTTGGCAACAATTGAAACAAATGAACAGATTTGAATGGTCTCAAGAATGTGAGGAAGCATTTCAGAATCTAAAGGACGACATGTGTATGGCTTTGCCACTTCAAGGATATGACCCTCCTTACAAAACTATGTCACCACAGACGCTAGCAACAAGGGTCTAGGTGCCGTATTCACACAGAGGGACACCAAAGGTGTGGAGTACACCATAGCCTTTGCATCGCGCTCACTCACTCAAGCAGAAGAAAAATTTTCAGTCATTGAGCGTGAAGCACTGGCATGCGTGTGGGCCCTTGAACACTTCAGACAATATGTCTGGGGAAAAATGGTTAACTTGTGTGTGGTATTGGGTTCTCCAGGCCTACATACTCCGCAGAATACCCTCTACACCATAAGAACTGTTGGCACGGAAACTAGAAAATGTAAAAGACAAGTTTATTAAGACCCCATGGGGTGGTGGTACATTCCTACAGCACCCTTCGGCAATGCAAGAAGTATCATACCAAACAACGGTGTAAGTCCTTCTTTTATACAGTTTTACAGACATTAAAAGATGGGCGGTACATAGTTACAGAGGTTTAAGTACTTATATGGTCATTTTTGGAACAAAGCCAACTCATGGGAGGGGCTATAAATCCACTGGTCAGTTTGATGGAACTTTCCTAAGAAATGACTGGTCAGTCTGAACTGCACATGTGCGAGCTTGACCATTACTAAAAATAGCCTGTTGCTGGGCAAACTCAAGTGGTCAGTGGTACAGAGGAAGGACAAAATGGCATGCTGACCACGAGGCGACGCATTCTCTAAAATGGCCGCCGTAACATACAAAATGGCATTTAACAACTATAGTCAAGATAAGGGAATAATGTTTAGCAAAGCTTAACGCTAACCCGATCATTGTCAAATTACGACAGACGACCCTTTTTGCGTTCAGCTGAAGCTACCTCATAATGTGAAAGGAGAAACAGACACTTGTTACACTTCTAGACCATTGGTATAGAAGATTTTAGAGTAACCTCAAAAAACCCAATGCTGATGTGGTTGTGCGGTATATCTGATTCATCCGCCCCGCATTCGGGTTGTTGGCAGTTATCATCGGGTACTCCAAAGATAGTGGTATTGCCCGCCTCAGCCCGAGGCACCTCTGCTCTATTGTGCAGTGTCCAGAGAAGTGAAGAAAAAGTGTGCAAAATAAATTCTCAAAAAAGAAAGAAATGGTTAAAAACTGGAGAATCACCCTAGGAGATATATATATGAAACTACTCAGATCCAGTAACCCGATCTACCAAGTAGTACCGAAACTATTTTAACCAATCTGGAAATCACACCAATATTAAAAGTCTCCTAGGGTGATTCTCCAGTTTTTAACCATTTCTTTCTTTTTTTGAGAATTTATTTTGCACACTTTTTCTTCACTTCTCTGGACACTGCACAATAGACCAGAGGTGCCTCGGGCTGAGGCGGGCAATACCACTATCTTTGGAGTACGCGATGATAACTGCCAACAACCCGAATGCGGGGCGGATGAATCAGATATACCGC
Organism: Lissotriton vulgaris; assembly: GCF_964263255.1. Classification (NCBI taxonomy): domain Eukaryota; kingdom Metazoa; phylum Chordata; class Amphibia; order Caudata; family Salamandridae; genus Lissotriton; species Lissotriton vulgaris. The sequence continues at coordinate 1,573,043,173 of NC_141691.1, forward strand.
ACAACCACATCAGCATTGGGTTTTTTGAGGTTACTCTAAAATCTTCTTTACCAATGGTCTAGAAGTGTAACAAGTGTCTGTTTCTCCTTTCTGATTAACTACTTACTTACCCTGGGGAATGAAACAGATGTCCCAATCCCTAATCCCTCATCTTGATTAATTGCTACCTCATAATGGACATAATCAGGATACTCATCTTCTATATCGATGGACATAATCTGGGCCACTTCCTTATGAATCATTTGTTCATGTTTAGCAAAAGCTCGTCTGGATGGAATACAAGCAGATAGACATATAGAACATAATGCAGGGCCACACTGAATACATAAGCATAAGAAGAAAAATATCCCAATTATTATACATAGTATCGTCAGTAACTTCCAGCCCCATGTACTAAGCATTGACCAAAACCACCCCGAAAAGGTCCACGTACCATTATCAGGCAGCAATTTTATGTAATTTGGATATGGCATCATACACAGATGGTGAATTATCTGGCACGTAAACACAGCAACTACTTCCGATAATGCGGCATGCCCCCCCCCCGGTCAGCTAGGACTACATCTAGAACCATCCTGTTCTGGAGCGTTATGATTCTAGAGATCTGAAGCTCCTCAGTTAAATTTCCTAATGCAAAAGCAGTATCATTGGCAACAGCTTCAACAACACGTGTTAACCGTCGTATTTTCCGGCTATTCAGAGCAGCTCCCACAAAAGAAAACAAACCCACATTGAAATCGACATATTGTTGCAACGCAGTGTCTGTTTGATCTATCTCATCAAGAACTACTCCTCTCTTAACCCTATTCAATATAAAATCATGATATAATATATAATTATTATGGTACATGGGAGGAGCAATAAACACAGGGGGCAATACAAAAGATATGTAACATGTTCCTAACCATCCTAAAGGGAGACGATGATAACCTTTATTACCACATATGAAGTACGTATTTCGGGAGGCCACAAATGAAATGCCATTCGGGGTATCAAAGGTGAGAGTGGTGTTACATTCACTTCTGCCAACTGGGATTGTACCTTTATTACGTACACAGAGATCAGCTTTTGTATCAATAACATTAATAGCATGAGAATTGGACATGTTGACACTTCGATGATTACTGTAGACTCGTGGTGCGGACACATTATCCGGGCGGTACTCCTCCCATTCAAACTTAGTTCCTTCAGCTTGCGGATAGCCGTCTCGATCATTAAAACAAATCTTATTGAGACGAAAAAGCAGCCCCCCTTTTGTTGGCCATCGCAAGGTAAATAGGAGGGTGTACCAGGCATTGCAAGACCCATTATGAGAAAACGGAAGTGGGATAAGCTGTGTGCCCCCTTTCTTCTGATGTCCAGGCAACATCCCACATACCCAGCAGTTAGAAGTGTTCGTCATATTGTGAGTGTGATGCAGAATCTGAATAAAACTATTATTCAAATAATTCTGACGGTGCCGCTCTTCATGATATGGTAGAGTGAAATGAAAATGTTCAGATGGAGCTGGGGTAGTCGGCAGCAAATGTTCTCGCACAGGCACCACAAGTTCTACTACCCAGGCTATCACAGCTATTACCACAATTGTCAACACAAATAATACAGCACCAAGAATTCTTTTGTCTCGTGCTGCAGAAGACGCCATAGTTCATGGTTCACAATGCCTCAAAAAACACAGCTAAAAAATAAAAATATGAGTGCTGAGCTCTGAGGTAGCCGTTGGTTTCTTCTCCGGGGTCAAGACGGGTGTCGCTACACTTGGCAGAACAGATCCCCACCCTTGATATTCCCGGCTTCCGTTTCACAAACCCCAGAGCGGTAACTCAACCAGTCTCGCACCAACAAAAATCTTCTTATCGTGGTCGTAGATTGTATCTTTCTCGTCCAGAAATAGTATGGTCCGGGAAGGCTCCCTCCGATTCAGAAGACGTTACAGCTGGGCTCTTTTCCTCGTCCAGGATATCTCGGTAGTCAGACAATGCAGTTGGGCTCACCAGGTCCGGAGAGACACGACGGCAGTGAGTAGAGTGCACCCACCGCTTCCTGTTGGTAACTCGCACAGCCGTTCGAGTTGCGAGCAATACCTGCTCAGGGCTACGCCACCTCGGTTCCAAGCTGTTTGTCCTCTCGAACGAGCGGATCATAACATGATCCCCAGAGCGAAGATTGTGAGCCTCTCCAATGGAATTGTCAGGGAGCGCTTCTCGAACCTGTTGATGAATGGAAAGTAAATCATTTGTTAATCGTGCCAAATAATCATTCATCATTGTACAAGGCACATCATGTAACAATCGAGGCTTAGGAACTCCCCATATGTTCATCGGCCTTCCAAACACCACTTCATAAGGTGTGAGGCCAGTTCGGGAATGGGGCACTGATCTGATAGAGAGTAATGCCAAAGGCAGGGCATCCGGCCACTTCAAAGACGTGGATGCCACAATCTTTGCTAACTTTAGTTTCAGAGTAGCATTATACCGTTCAACAAGACCTGCTGACTGAGGATGGAACACAGCATGCAATTTCTGCTGGATTCCCAATCCCTTCAACACGTACTCCACAATTTTCCCAACAAAATGAGGACCATTATCGCTCCACAAAAATTTGCAAACGCCGTATCGAGGGAAGTACTCCTTGAGCAAAACCTTAGCTGTTGTCAATGCTGTATTATCCTTCGTGGGGAAGGCCTCAACCCATTTGCTGAAAGCACACACCACCACTAAGACATACTTAAGGTTATTGCAACGCTCAAGCTGGATGTAATCCATTTGCAGTACTTCAAACGGTGCAGTAGGTGGAACGAACCCTCCTTTCGGAGTATGCATCCCTTTTGCAGGATTGTGCTGTAAACATATCAAACAGGTCTGCACTACTCTCTTGGCCGTATTGGCAATCTCAGGATGCTCCCAAACTCGTGTTAACAATCGAGTAATTGCAAGAGCCCCAACATGTGCCAACCCATGTGTCATCTGGACCATCGCTTGCAAGTAAGCTGCAGGCAATTTCCATCGTTCCATATCTTTACTCCTCCAACAACCCTCATCATCCAGCACTCCCTCCACTGCCCAGGTTGCAAGTTCTGCTTCAGTCGCTGATTTCTGAATGTCTAATATCTCTGCTCTAGCATCATGCCATCGTTCAGCCTGTGACTTCACCACATACATTGGAGAGTCATTTCGTGACATAGCCGTTTGTCTTGCTATACTGTCCGCAAAAGCATTGCCTTGTCCCACTTTGTCAGTGACCTTTTTATGTGCACTGCATTTGATTATCGCCACTTTCTTTGGGCAAAGCAACACATTCAAGAGATCATGCACTAGCTCTCCGTGCATAATGTGTACTCCATGCAAAGTCAAAAACCCACGCTCTCTCCAGAGTAGGCCAAAATCATGCACTACTCCGAAGGCGTACCGGCTGTCTGTGTAGATGTTCACACATAAGCCAGCACTCAATTCGCAGGCTCCTGTCAAAGCTATTAACCCTGCTGCTTGGGCCGATTTCTGTGGTATTGGTGCTGTTTCTACCACTGTCTTAAGTGTCGTGATCACATATGCTGCAGAAGTTGTGCCATCTGGCAGCCTTAAACACGATCCATCAACCCACAGTTCCCCATCCACATCTGGAAGTGGCGTATCCTGTAAGTCGACACGACCCTTTGTTTGTTCTTCAGTCAGGAAAACACAGTCATGATGTTCTTCTTCTTGGCCCTCCGCAACCGGATACGACAATAAAGTGGCAGGGTTCAGAGTAGCACATCTCTTTAGTGTGATATGTGGTGCCAAAAGTGTAAGCTCATATCCTTGTAAACGTGCACTCGTGAGATACTGGGTTTTCGTTTGGTTTAGCAGAGAGTCTACCGCGTGGGGAACTAACACCAACAGTTTGTGTGACAAAACTATTCCCTCACTCTGTCGTATAGCTACTGCTGTTGCTGCAACTGCTCGGAAACACCCAGGTAATCCTCGTGCTACAGGATCAAGAATGGCCGAAAAGTATGCGCAGGGCCTCTGCTTATCCCCGTGTGTCTACACTAACACCAACAATGCGCACCCATCTTTCTCGTGCACATACAACGTAAAAATCTTTGTGTAATCTGGTGTACCTAACACTGGTGCAGAACAAAGGGTCTGTCTCAATTGTTCAAAAGCATTCTGACATTCATCTGTCCATTCAAGGGGCATTGGTGTAGTTTTGGAAAATAACACTAACAAAGATTTTATAATGTGCGAAAACCCCATTATCCACTGTCTACAGAAGGACGTTAATCCTATGAAGGCACGCACATCTCTCTGAGTGCGGGGGACTGGTGTATCTAAAATTGCTTGAATTCGATCAGATGTTAATGCACGTCCCTCCTTAGACAAAAGATGACTGAGGTAGGTCACCTTTGGTCTACAATATTGTAACTTTTTCCTAGAAACTTTGTGATTATTCTGAGCCAGAAAGGAGAGCAAAGCAAGAGTATTCTCCTCGCATTGTGCATAGGTGTCTGCAGCCAATAAGAGGTCATCAACGTATTGGATAAGAGCTACTCCAGACCGTAATTCAAAAGAGTCGAGCTGTCTTTTTAAAGCCTGGCTATAAATGCTAGGACTTTCTGTATAGCCTTGAGGAACACGACAAAATCTATACGATTTATTATTCAACGTAAAGCCAAATAGATATCTGCTTTCGGGATGGATGGTAATGGAAAATAAGGCATTCTTAAGGTCGATGACAGAGAAGGTAGTGGCAGTGGGGGGGACCAAAGTAAGTAAGGTGGTGATATCGGACACCACCGGGTACTGGGGCACTACAATTTTGTTTAATTCTCTCAAATCAATAATAAATCGATAGACTTTGTCATCAGTATCTTTCTTGAGGATCGGAAGAATAGGGCTGTTACAGACATTGTAGGGAACTTCCTCCACTACTCCTGCAATAATCAAGTCCTGAACGATGTGCGTCAGGGCAATCTCACCTTCTCTAGATATCTTATACTGGGGTACGTGTGGCAAAGACACTCCCTCCTTGACAGTAATTCGAATAGGCGGGATGAGCATCTGTCCCACATCCGTATCTGATGTCGCCCATAACGTGTGCGGGAGAGAGGCTAGCGCTTCAATTTCCTGCATGGTACATAGTCTTCCTGCATCTGGATAATTATCATTCAAAATAACCCGCACTCCTTCAGGAGCGCAGCGTATGGTCGCTCAAAAATATTTGAGCAAATCTATGCCCATAATATTGTCTGGGGTATGAGGCGACAATAAGAATGGGCATAAGCCAAAAAATGTATCAATGCAAAATGCAAGAGGTTGTGACAATGGGCTTGGAGAGGGTGTGCCATCGAACCCTATACACGTAATCGTTTCGCCAGACAGGGGAGCCCTTGGAACCAAGTTTTTAGACAAAGCACTACGAGTAGCTCCTGTGTCAACTAAAAACTGATCAGTAGAACCCAAAACGCCCGCTGATACATATGGACCTCTTTGGTCTACTGGCACTTCAACCGATTCCACACCCCATCCTACGCAATCCTATGCGTGCACATAATCCTGACTCTCCACGTTCTCACCCTCCGATATCTGATACTGATTCCGTCTATCAAAAGTATTACGTTCATCCTGACCATGACCCCTTGCCTCAAACCTACCATGATCACTTCCTCCACCTCTCGCTCCCGAATAACTATTCCGTGTCCTTCCACCTCCTCGACCACGCTGGCTACGTTGCTCACGAAGCACCGGACAATCTTCAGCCCAATGCCCAAACTCTTTACAATATGCACATTGGTCCTCAGCAATATCGGTACGACCATACAACGTATTACCCCCTCCTCGCCTGCCTCTATAATTCCCTCTAGATTGCGCACCACAAACCTGTGCCAACATCACCTTCGTCTTTAACTCCTTCGCTTTCTTATCAACACTTTCTTTAGCCTCTAATTCCTGCCGCTCGTAATACTGAGCCATAGTTAACAAAGACGCAGGGGTCGCCGTGGTCCAGGAACTTTCACTAGTTTTTAATCGCTTCGCAATCTCCGGTAGGAGATTAGCCACATACTTATCGACAAACAGATGCCTACCCGTGCCCACTGTAATCATGAAACGCTTCTTCAAAACGCGAGAAGAAGTCAGATATCGACTCATCTTGTTTTTGTTTGCACGAGGCAAACATATCCAATCAATCTTTTGTAGGCGGGACAAGCGTTTTCAATTTATTCAAAATAGCTGTTGGGAGATCTAAAATTAGCTGACAGGGCTTACATGCGGGTTCCCTGTCTAAATCAGCTTGGCCTATAGTTTTCCAATCTGCTCCTAAAATCGTTTGATCATCAAACTTACGAATCGCTCTCCACATATCAGGGGGAAGTATTAATCCAAAGAAAAGATCTATATCAACTAGTGTCATAACACAAGAAGAAATAGCCCCCTCCACTCCTTCATAGAAAGCTGCCGGATTTTTACGGGGATCGGGCAAAGCATTTTTCAATGCCATAACATCCGCTCTATTCCAAGGCGTATACACCCAATTATATATGAAATACCCTTTTGCATCCCCAGACAATTTATCATCACTGGTACCTTGCCCTTTAGGGGGAACATACAAAGGTGCAGCTTCACGCATGGGCATAACATGCACTTTAGAACTCTTATCTGCTCCAAAGATAGAACACTCTTTGGATTGCTCCGTCGACCCCGGCGCAGACTTCTCTGATGCTTTTCGTGCTTCCCGCAATCTGGACGCCTCATCCCGTAGCTGGAGCAATCGTAGGAAAAAAGCATCCGCATCTGTAATAACAAATAGACCTTTACGCATATTCTCATGATGAACTGATATATCCTTAGATTCTAAATCATCTGAATTCTTACGAAATCGTTCAACAACTTCATCTACAAAAGTACTTAAGAAATACAACTGTTCTCGTTCTGACCACTTATTCCTTTCAGCATTGATCTCTGACATAGTTATTTTATTCAAATTCAGTTTCCTAGCGAAACTGCGCAAATCCGCGGCTTTACCAGCAGTTAACCTCGTACTCGCACTATCTCGATCTTCATCGCCGAAATCCTCGTCCGGAGCCGTAGGCAGAACATACGGAGGCGGAGACCGATCTAATAATGAAAAATCATCAACTTCATTAGTAAGGACCGGATAAAGCGAACGCCCAATAGGAAATTGACCGCTCGTTTGCAAATTACGTTCCCGTGCCTCCCTCTCTTTCTTCTCCTGCAACTCCTTCTCCTCCAGCTGTAAAGCTTTATCTCGAGCAGCCTTGCGCTGCTCTTTTTCCGCCAAGGCAATCTCACGCTTCATTCGTTCACGCACTGCTTTCTCCCACATTCGTACACAGTCAAACATATCCTGTCTAGACCTTCGCTGAAACAAACATTGCTCCACAAACTGAACGTTTCGTAAATCAAACGACCCATGGAGTGGCCATTGCAACTCGGGGTCAGATTTTGTGTATTTATTCCATAATTTACTATACAATATAGTGGGAAGGCCAAATTTAATATACATTTCACGATAGGGTGTCCCCTCTGGGGGAGCCGGCTGAGATTCGTTTAGTCGATATGTGGTACCATTCCCAAGACAGCACATTCCTCGGAGTGTGCTTAAAACAGGCATGTTCAAAAAGTATCACGGAAAACGTGACACCGTAAAAATGGCACTTACTTTACTTCACACAAAATGTGCCGCTCACAACACAAACAAAGTTAGAGAAACATCTCTACATGCCTGCCTATGTGAAGTGCACTGCACATATAAATCAATTCATAGAACCAAATGTTAGCTAACTCAAGACATATTCATATTCATAGAACTACAGTAAGCGTCCGCAGACTACCTTACCAATCACAATTCTTACCAAAATCTCAAATATCCTGGTTCCAACTGCCAAGGTCTTTGATCAAATCAGCCAAACCAGCACTGTACGACAACTCAGACGAGCAGGATCTCAGTCGGGGATCGGCGCCACCTGGAAGGTCAGATCAGAAGGAAGGAAATAAAACACCGTGGGTGCCAAGACTCGGGTCACTCCGTGACAGCGTACGCGTCCATGGCGAGTTTCCAATCCTTTGTCAAGACCTCTCCTTCGGGCATCCGAGTCACCGATGAGTCCCTTCGTGGTCGCCAATTTGTGGTATTGGGTTCTCCAGGCCTACATACTCCGCAGAATACCCTCTACACCATAAGAACTGTTGGCACGGAAACTAGAAAATGTAAAAGACAAGTTTATTAAGACCCCATGGGGTGGTGGTACATTCCTACAGCACCCTTCGGCAATGCAAGAAGTATCACACCGAACATCGGTGTAAGTCCTTCTTTTATACAGTTTTACAGACATTAAAAGAAGGGCGGTACATAGTTACAGAGGTTTAAGTACATATATGGTCATTTTTGGAACAAAGCCAACTCATGGGTGGGCTACAAATCCACTGGTCAGTTTGACGGAACATTCCTAAGAGATGACTGGTCAGTCTGAACTGCACATGTGCGAGCTTGACCATTACTAAAAATAGCCTGTTGCTGGGCAAACTCAAGTGGTCAGTGGTACAGAGGAAGGACAAAAGGGCATGCTGACCACGAGGCAACGCATTCTCTGAAATGGCCGCCGTAACATACAAAATGGCGTTTAACAACTATAGTCAAGATAAGGGAATAATGTGTAGCAAAGCTTAACGCTAACCCGATCATTGTCAAATTACGACATGTGCACAGATGACAAACCATTAACCAAAGTTCTCACCATGAAGGGATTAAACACGGCTTCACCAAGATTGGCCAGACTATCTGTACGCTTATTTGATTACATATACAAAGTCCACTATGTTCCCGGAGTGAAAAATGTTGTAGCTGATTTTCTAAGCAGATTGCCCGTAGGAAACAAAAGCGACAATGAAAGCAAAGAAGTGGAAGAAACCTGCATAGCAAATGTATTAGAGAAGTCAAGTGGAATCACAAGAGAGGAATGGCTGTTGGAGCAAAGTAGGGACAAAGTAATTTGTAAAGTAATACAGAACATAACTGAAGGATGGTCAAACAAGAACAAACTAACAGAACCATTGAAAAACTTCTGGGAAATAAAAAATGAATTATCTTTGGAGAATGGATTCCTGTTAAGGAATGGAAGAATTGTTCCACCTATAAGCATAAGGAAGAAGATACTTGAGTTATGCCATGAAGGGCATTTAGGTATCGCAAAAACGAAGAACAGAGTCAAAAACATGTATTGGTGGCCTGGTGTCAGTCTTGCAGTAGAGAGAACAGTAAGAGAATGCAAAATGTGCATGGACTCAGACAAATCACAAGTGACATTTAGACCACCTTTGCACCCAATACCATGTCCATCTATGCCATGGGAAAGGATAGGCATCGACATTATGGGACCAATACCAGAAAAGCTAGATCAATGGTACGTGATAGTAATAATCGATCACTACTCAAAATGGCCAGAGATAAGAATCGTTAACACACCAGATGCTCTGAATGTTGTAAAGTTCATGGACGAAACGTTCGACCGTGAAGGACTTCCAAAGCAGATTCAAAGCGACAATGGTGCACAATTCACTTCTGAAATATTTAAGGCCTATGTGAGCAAACATGGTATTGTACACAAAACTACCTCAGTATATCATCCTGACGGTAACGGAGCAGTGGAGAAATTCAACCGAGTTTTGAAGGGAATATTACAAATTGCTAAAAGCAACAAAGTCAACTGGAAAACGGAAATGCTCAAGACAGTGTGGGCATACAGAATTTCTCCATGCGAAACCACAGGTCACAGCCCATTTGAGTTAATGCGAGGCAGAACTCCACTTTCAAAGGACAATGTGGGTTGGTCCCAAGCGGCAAGAAGAGTGCACTGGTCTGCTCAACAGGTCATGCAAAGACTCACACATGCACAGCTCAAGAGTAAGACGACCTATGACAACAAGCACGGTTGTAAGCTGGTTGAACTCAAAGTGGGAGATGTAGTCAAAGTGAAGAAAAGTGGTCACATTGGTAAAGGGCAAGAAAGATTCACATCTCCCCTGACTGTGCGTGAAGTGTATTGTAACTCCGCGCTCTTGAGTGACGGTAAAGTATGGCACTTCTCTGCTTTGTCTGCCTACAGTCAGACCGTACCAATCCCAGAAGACACCATGCAAGAAACATATCGTTCTCCAACAGGCATTGCTAAAAACTCATTCGACGAACAGAAAAGAAATGTGAAAAAGTTAAAAACTCATCCTGCTCCGCTAAGGAAACCTTCACCATTCTAAAAGAACTTCTCCATGTCCCAGATCCCCCTGCGAAATCCCTGGACCCTAACTCCGCGGAAGATAAATGTATCAAATTGGCAACATTCTTCGATGAGAAAATTCGAAAAATCCTCGGTTCCCTACCCTCTATCGATATCGGTTTCACAGGCGGTGACAGCCATAGTCCTCCCCCCTGCCTTAGTTTGTCCCCTGACACCCCTGCACCCTACCTTGACACCTTCGGTCCGGTAACCACAGAAGAGATAGCCGCGATGTTTGCCACAATCAAAAGTGGCTCTCCCAGCGACCCGGTCCCCATGCCCTTCCTCAAGAAAGTGGCCCCCACCGTTGTCCCTCCGCTCACTGCCCTCATTAACGCCTCTTTACTGCAGGGAGAAGTCCCTCCTAGCTGGAAAGCAGCTGTTGTTAAAGGTCTCCTTAAAAAACCCTCATTGGACCCTCAGGATTTAGCCAACTATAGGCCAATTTCCTTCCTCCCAGGAAATAGCAAAATCACGGAGAAACTAGTGAATAAAAAGCTATCTCTATTTTTAGAATCTAACAACTTGCTTAGGAGCTCTCAGGCGGGCTTCCGCCCAGGTCAGGGCACTGACACCGCCCTCCTGGCGGCAGTGGAGAAGGCCAGAAGCATTCAAGACACAGGAGGATCAGTGGCAGTGATCCTCCTGGACCTCAGTGCGGCCTTCGACACTGTCAACCACCAGGTTCTAATCCAGCGTCTGAGAGACATCGGAGTGAAGGGCACGGCCCTGAAGTGGCTTGCGTCATTCCTCAATCACCGATCCTTCCAAGTCTGGGAGAATGACAGCCACTCCCCTGCGGTCCCCCTCCGCTGTGGAGTACCACAGGGTTCGTCACTAAGCCCGACGTTATTCAACGTTTACATGTCCCCGCTGGAGGAGGTGGTCACCCCGTTTGGAGTGACGATTATCAATTACGCCGATGACACCCAGCTGGTGGTGACCCTCTCCCACCCCAACCAAGAACCTTCCAACCTCCACAGCTGCCTTACTGAAATCCGTGGTTGGATGAACAACTCAGCACTGAAACTTAACGGGTCCAAGACCGAAATCCTGCTTCTTGGACAAAAAGGGCCCTCCCTGCTGCCCAACATCTGGCCCGCCTGTCTAGGTGAACCCCCTGTCCCCAAAAATGAGGTCAAGAGCCTGGGAATATGGCTTGAAAAAGATCTGACCTTCAGAATCCAGGCAAAAACAACGGCAGGTATCTGCTTTGGACTTCTTAGGGCATGTAGGAAGGCGCTTCCCCTGCTCCCTCCCACTTCCCGGAAACTGCTGATCCAAGGCCTTATTTTGTCTAGGCTGGACTACAGCAATGCCATCTACCTGGGAGCCCCTGAAGCCACATTCAACACCTTACAGAGAACCCAGAACGCCGCTGCCCGACTTCTTACCAACACCCCGGCCAGAACATCAGCAAAGCCGGCCCTGAAGCAACTTCACTGGCTTCCAGTCAGAGAAAGGGTGGTTTTCAAGGCCCTCTGCCTGGCACATAAACTCCTTCATAACAAAGGTCCCCTCATCCTTAAAAACTTCATCACTCCTTACAAGCTACCAGGTCACTCCGGTCAAACCACGAGAACTTCATCACAGTTCACAGAGTGAAAAAAGCCCGGTCTGGAGGACGCCGCTTTTCTGTAAACACAGCGAAGCACTGGAATACTCTCCCCCGGAAACTGAGAACAGAACCAAATCTTCTCCACTTTAGGAAAGCATTGAAAACTCTCCTTTTCCCCTGAGTTTTCCGTCTTCTCTGCCCTTTGCTCCCTCCTGACTTTCTAGGTTCTAGCGCTGGGATGCTCACGGGTTACTACGCGCTCTACAAAAACCTTAAATAAATAAAATAAAATAAGTAAATAAATAAATGTGGGTCAATCATTTTTATCTGACGATGAGTCTGACTATGAGTTTCCAGCACGACCTAATGTGATTGGAGCAACGTTCTGCGGCACTCTTCAATGCCATTTTGTACATCACCAAATGCCACCAGCGCAGTGAGGGTCAGGCGAATGTTACCACCAACACCTGCAGACGACACACCTCAGCCCATCAGCAGGAGTCGGGCAGGGAGGTTGTTAGGACCACCTACTAAACTAAAATATTACGTCTGCGAATACACTCTTTGTTACTCCTTTTTGGATGTTCTGTTTTTCCTTGCCATTCCTCTCCATAAGAAGGGAGATGTGTTGTGACTTAATGCAGTGTTCCCTTATGGGACACCGTACACCTGATTGCTTTGTTGTGTCCCTGCGTGGACACCGTACCGTAGTGAGGTCACCAGCTGTGAACTGTCAGAAGTGACAGTTGACAGCTGATCACCCAACTGACGGAAACCTTGAAGGCTCTGCTTGTTGTAGGAGCTAGTGTTGGTGCTTAAATAAAGAACTGACTTAACCACCGATACATAGTGTGGAGGTTCTTTACAGGTGCTTTGGTGGAGACTCCAGGGAGCGGTCGACACGAGCGGAACCCTTATGGCGGCGCCAGACGCAGAGGTGGTCCACGAGGCACTTCAATTGCTGGGCCACACCGGGAGAGCAGATCTCTTGCGGCCCGGCATTCTAGAGGAGGCGTAGGTCGAGATGACCCGTACACCCGGATGGCTTTGGCGGGGGTTGCTGCAGTGGTGATGGCATGCCAGGGGGAGCCCCCATCACCGTGAGGAGGTATGACTAGGCGGGCCGTGGCATGAGGACAGATGAGAGAGGGAAACACGGGGCAGCGTAAGAGGTTGGCAGACTGTGGAGGGGTGGGGAGTCTATGACGGGCATACTCACCCACCCTGGGGAGGAGGTTACAGGTGCATGATGGGTGTGCGGGATGCAAGAGTGCGATTGGAGATGCTGGAGGAGGTTGAAAGAGAAGTGTGGAAGGAAAGGAGGAAGGGAGGAAGGGAGGAAGGGAGGAGATGCTGAGTGAAGCGGGAGAGAGTAACTGGAGTATGGGAATGGATGATGGCTGAAAGACATGACGTGGGGGATTGTTGATAAGTTATTGATGTTTTTGGTTAATTGCTGTTGTCAACCCTGTCCTAAATAAATGGCCTTTTACACTAACGTTCAGCTTTGAAGTGGTTATTGCGCGAGTCTTGCTGGAGGCGTCTGCTCTTTAATGAACCTGTCCCCTCTCAGAGGAGTCTGTCTGCTGAAGGTCCTGTATATAAACCAGGGGTGATGAGTATCAATCTGATACTCCCTAAATTTGCTATTTGGACGCCTACGTCAGTATTGGACCGAAGGTATTTGCCCTCGAGGTGAATGGTGTATCTTTGGTGCGCGCTGCATCCCTGGTTACAATTCATTGGGTAACGACTGAGACTATTAGCAAGTATTACACCTGTTTTGCGAACACAAAACGTGTAACTTTGACCTCACTGTCGAACCCTCTCGCGGGTGACGGGAGGCTTTTAATCCTGCCTTGGAGGGAGACGCGGCCATCCGTCACCCAAGGGCGAGCAGGCGGCCGGGGATCCGGGGCTGAGCTGCCGGGTCCCAGCGAGGGAGCACGCGGGCTGGAGCAAACCTTATCCCATCAGACCCCGCGCGCCTCAATAAGTAGTGGCCATAATTCTGGGGGACAATGCCCCGGTGAAATAAAGGAGGTGAGGGCATGGCCACTGGATTTTCAAGGGAAGTGTATATTTCTTACCGCACATCGAGATTCGGGTAAGTTTTCGCTATTAAGCATACACAAAAATGTGGAAAAGACAGGAATGGTAATGGTTTCATACTTTGAAACTCGCCTGCAGGTGAAGAGGCCCTTGTTGTGGTCTGCGGCAGCCCCTGCCCTGGCAGTCAGCATTTTCTCTACGGTGCCCTTGCTGTGTTCAGGCCTGCCTCCCTCGGTTTGAAATGGAAGTGCATGCAGAGACTCTGCAAGGTGAAGATGCCCAAGCTGCGGTCGGTGCCAGCTCTTGTCCTGGCTCTCGGCACTTTCTCTACACTGCAGTTGGTGTTTGTAGATTGCGCCCTTGGGTTCAAGATGAAGTGCACGTGCAGCAAGCCTGCAGGGTAAGCATGTCCTTGGTGCAGGTGGTGACAGTCAGCACTTTCTCTTCAGTGCATTTGATGTCTCTACACTTGCGTCCTTGGCTTGGAATGTCCTTTTTGCAGTCAGTGTCCGCTCCGCCCCCTTAGGTGGCACGTTCACTACAGTGCATTTGGGGGCCATATGTACTAAAACATTTTCCTAATGCCAAAGAATGGGTAAACTCCTTGAATGGTGTTTCTATGCGTGCGCCCTTGGGTTGGAAATGAAAGTGCACGTGCGGAGACCATGCAAGCTATGCCCGTGTTGCAGGCGGCGCCAGCTCTCGCCCTGGCACTCGGCACTTCGTCTCTGTGCACTTGGTGTTGTACTCCGTGTTTCCTCGCAGCCTCTCCGTGCGTCCACGGACCCGCGCATACAACTGCTCACAAAGCGCCATTCAAAAAAAAAAACGTTTTTGGCGAAACCTCATTTGTGAATCTATTATGGAGATTAATAGATTATTTCTCCGTTTTCCAGTAACTCTCGGAGGAGAAATTTTGCCATATGGTGAGTAGAGCATTAGAATTTCATCACATTAGAGCAAAATGTAATGAAAAGAGCCCAGCACCTGAGGCCGGGTCTGAACGGCGCAATTAAAACGGGAGCTGAGAATCCCCCTGCGCCCCCTTCACCCCACAACCACACATGACAGCGAAGGGGATTATTCTGCCACACAGGGACGTTTCCTGACAATGTTGGGAAATATCCTTTTGCAGATGTCACAAGATTGGAATTCTGCTGCTAAATCCGCTGCGCTGACTGGGCGGGCAGGAGAAAGTTGTCCTTCCAATGGTTACTCCATATAAACTGAAGAACACTTTAGTGTTCAAGAGCAAAAGCGAGGATTCGTGTACATGCTCATTCACACACATAATGAACCGCACACACACTCATACACACTAGTCTCGTGACAGGGTTGCCCCAGTGGGGTTTATTGTGTATTTAGGGTAGCGCTGACCTGGCTTCAAGGAGCTGTAAACCTCTCCATATAAAGCGCCGTTTTCATGGCAGGGTCTTTTTCAATGCACAGCAGTGCTTGGGGTCTTTCTTATTGCTCGCAGGTTGCAGAAACCAGCCTGCAATGAGGAGGACATAAGAATATTTAATTGGGGCGCCGTGAGATACAGTAACCTGCCCAGTGCTTAAAATCAAGCAGGTACTGCCTGGTACTGAGTGCCTGCACTTTTTTATTTTGAAAGAGACAGTACCTGCTCTTTTCAGCGCTGCAGCAGTATATTTCACGAAAGAGTAGGGGCACCATTCTGGAACAAATAGGTCCTCTAAATAGAGAGGTCCCCCTTCTGTATTTCCATATAAAACTCTGGGACTGCATAAAGTCACACATGTAGAGAGTTTACAGGGGCCTGTAAGAGGTGTGTGTCCTTACTCCTTGGGCCTGCCGAACTCGGGGTCCTCGCCCTCCCCTGCTCTCACACTCTTTGGCCCAGGGTGGGGAAGAGAACTGTGGGTGTCACGGGAAGAGAACGGTGGGTGTCACAGGAAGAGAACTGTGGGTGCCACAAAGGGTGAACTTCTTGGCTCTCGCCCCAGGAGACTTCTCGCCTGCCGTCCCGGAAGTGGTGGAGAGGATTGTAGCGCGTGGCAGCAGCAGGGGTATTTAGAGTGAGGCCACCTTGCGTTCCGCCTTCATGGCGACCATCGCGACAGCAGGAGTGGGTCTCTGTGCGGCAACCACGGGAAC